>NC_138079.1:108941838-109685588 GCF_964212035.1 Myotis nattereri
AATTGGCAAGAGCCCAGATTGTGAGGCTCATCCAGGCAGACCTGCCCCGTCCGTGCTGAACCCAAGGGTCCAGAATCCGCTGGGCAAACCCTGGAACCCGAGTTAATACTGTTGCATGAACAGGGGGTGGCTGGGAGCGTGGGGGAGAGGTGGGGGGGTAGAGGTTCCGGAGGAGCCGCCACCCAGGAGGGAGGCAGGGAAGCCGGCTGGGCGCTAACAACTCCCCTCCCCCTCCGCTGCCCTGGTTCCCACACTTTTCTGCCTGAGGCAGCGTCAGGGCAGGTCTGTGGGCCATGGAGCCTGGCTGCCTGAGCTCAAACCGGAGACCCACACTCACTGTGTGAGTCCTGGGAAGTTAGCTGTCTCTGTGCCTCCGTTTCCTCATGTGTAAAAGGGGGGGATATGAACACCTACGACAGGATTGTTAAGATGACTAGCAAGTTGACCTAGGTAAAGCACCTGGCATGTAATAAGTACTCAATAAACACAGCTGGCATTATTTTTCTTATCTGCCCTGATACGCTTTGCCCATTCCTGATAACCCCCACGCCTCTCGCACTCAGCCCGGCCTCGCACTCACCCCTGCTCTGGCCATGCCTGCTTCTGGTGCCCTCTGGGGCTCCCAGGGGACCACAGTGTGGCCACATTTCGACTTAATGATCTGCACTTGTCTGCCCTCGAGGCTGTGAGCTCTCTGCAGGCAGAGGCTACATCTCACTGCCATTAGGTCCAACCTGGTACCCAGGCCCTTCTGGAATGGATGGATGAATATAATGGATGGATGGATGGTGGATGGATATGAATGGATGGATGGATGGATGGATGGATGGATGAATATGAATGGATAGATGGATGGATGGATAGATTAATATGAATGGATGGGTGGATTAATATAATGGATGGATGGATGGATGAATATGAATGGATAGATGGATGGATGGATAGATGAATATGAATGGATGGATGGGTGGATATGAATGGATGGATGGATAGATGGATGGATGAATATGAATGGTGAATGAATATGAGTGGATGGATGGATGGATATGGATGGATGGATGAATATGAGTGGATGGGTGGATATGAATGGATGGATGGATGGATGGATGGAGAGATGAATATGAATGGATGGATGAATGGATGAATACAAGTGGATGGATGGATGAATGAATGGATGGGTGAATATGAATGGTGAATGAATATGCGTGGATGGATGGATGGATGGATAGATGAATATGAAGGATGGATGGATAAATGGATGAATATGAGTGGATGGATGCATGGATGGATAGATGAATATGAATGAATGAACACTCATGCTTAGAGCCCATCTTACCCTGCTACCTATAGCAAGCCACTTTCTCACACCGGAAACACCTAATCACTCCAAACTACCTCACCTCCCACCTCACCCCTAAGTAGGGGAGGTGCAGCCCTCAACTTGCCCCAATGGCCATCAAGAACGATGTCTCGTTGGTGCTTCCTTATTCTGACGAGTGAAGGTCACAGCTTGGAAAGGACCTGAATACCACACGCTGGATAGAATGGGTGGATATGAATGGGAGCTGTTCAGCTAGGAAGGTCGCACAGAGAACACCTACGGAAGCCCCAAGCAAAGCCTCACAGAAGCACTCCTGCAGCTCCCTCAGGAACGCCGCTGCTGTGCATATAACTGTGGGTGTGGATTGGGCGTGGAGAAGGGTTTGCAGCGGCTGCAATGGAGGTGGGATGGGAATGATGGGAATGACGGGATGCCTGTTCTGCGTTCAGAGGGAGACACTGGGTTGCAAGGGATTAAATGTGTAAGGACGTGGGCTTCATCAACTCCCCACCTTCGACCTGGGCTTCTGCCGCCGGATGGCCGGCTCCCGTACCCATTGGGCGTGATGGTGCCCATACGTTTCTACAAGTCCCACTGCTGGTCCTTTTCTCTCCTACGGACCCAGGGAGCGAGGGGAGCCGTGGCTCTGAGGGTGGCTCCTGGGCTCAGCAACACTTACGCTGAGCTTGGACCAGGCCCTAGGATTTTCTGCGTGGTCTCCTTCCTGTGGAAACAATGGTGGGAAATGGATGACCACGTGAGCTGCTGCTCCTGACGGCAGAGCAATGGCTGGGAAGTACTCCGTCCCTACACGCCATCAGCACCTCCGTCCCTACACGCCATCGGCACCTCCGTCCCCACACGCCATCAGCACCTCCGTCCCTACACGCCATCAGCACCTCCGTCCCTACACGCCATCAGCACCTCCGTCCCTACACGCCATGAGCACCCTCCGTCCCCACACGCCATCAGCACCTCCGTCCCCACACGCCATCAGCACCTCCGTCCCCACACGCCATCAGCACCCTCCGTCCCCACACGCCATCAGCACCCTCCGTCCCCACACGCCATCAGCACCCTCCGTCCCCACACGCCATCAGCACCCTCCATCCCCACACGCCATCAGCACCCTCCGTCCCCACACGCCATCGGCACCCTCCGTCCCCACACGCCATCGGCACCCTCCGTCCCCACACGCCATCAGCACCTCCGTCCCCACACGCCATCAGCACCTCCGTCCCCACACGCCATCAGCACCCTCCGTCCCCACACGCCATCAGCACCTCCGTCCCCACACGCCATCAGCACCTCCGTCCCCACACGCCATCAGCACCTCCGTCCCCACACGCCATCAGCACCCTCCGTCCCTACACGCCATCAGCACCTCCGTCCCTACACGCCATCAGCACCTCCGTCCCCACACGCCATCAGCACCTCCGTCCCCACACGCCATCAGCACCCTCCGTCCCTACACGCCATCAGCACCCTCCGTCCCCACACGCCATCAGCACCCTCCATCCCCACACGCCATCAGCACCCTCCGTCCCCACACGCCATCAGCACCCTCCGTCCCCACACGCCATCAGCACCCTCCGTCCCTACACGCCATCAGCACCCTCCGTCCCCACACGCCATCAGCACCTCCGTCCCTACACGCCATCAGCACCTCCGTCCCTACACGCCATCAGCACCTCCGTCCCCACACGCCATCAGCACCTCCGTCCCCACACGCCATCAGCACCCTCCGTCCCTACACGCCATCAGCACCCTCCGTCCCCACACGCCATCAGCACCCTCCATCCCCACACGCCATCAGCACCCTCCGTCCCCACACGCCATGAGCACCCTCCGTCCCCACACGCCATCAGCACCCTCCGTCCCCACACGCCATCAGCACCCTCCGTCCCCACACGCCATCAGCACCTCCGTCCCCACACGCCATCAGCACCTCCGTCCCCACACGCCATCAGCACCTCCGTCCCCACACGCCATCAGCACCTCCGTCCCCACATGCCATCAGCACCCTCCATCCCCACACGCCATGAGCACCCTCCGTCCCCACACGCCATGAGCACCCTCCGTCCCCACACGCCATCAGCACCCTCCGTCCCCACACGCCATCAGCACCCTCCGTCCCCACACGCCATGAGCACCCTCCGTCCCTACACGCCATCGGCACCTCCGTCCCACACGCCATCAGCACCCTCCGTCCCCACACGCCATCAGCACCTCCATCCCTACACGCCATCAGCACCTCCATCCCTACACGCCATCAGCACCCTCCTTCCTACATGCCGGTCACTAGGGCCGGAAGAGCGTGGGGCCGGGGCCACACGCCGGCTCTCATGGAGCTTAAAGTGTGTGGGAGATGTGACACTCGCCCACTTGACAGGAAACCGACACTGGCACGGGCAGCGGCCAGGGCACCAGGCGTCCACAACAGAGAAGGCGGGGCTTCCCTGATGGTGAGAAAGCGGGGACCTACAGGAGGAGCTGGCGCAGCCGCTGGAAGGAAAGAAGATGGCGCAGATGGACCGCCCACCCAGGGCGCAGGCGGCGGAGGAAGGAGCAGGAAGAAAAGGAGGGAGACCACCCAGCCGGCTGTCCTCTGGCAGCGAGAGCCAGTGATGAGTCACCAGGAGAACTGACAGCGCTTCCACTCTGACCCAGACCTGCAGGGCCCCTGGCAGCCGAGAGGAAGCCTGGCCTGGCGTCAGCAGCCACAGGAAGCGGCAGGCCCTTCAGAGGCACTGCAGCCGGTGTGGCCTCTGTTGGGGCCGGTGTGCACAGTGCGCGTGGCCTCTGAGGGGCCGGTGTGCACAGTGCGCGTGGCCTCTGAGGGGATGGTGCGCACAGTGCGGGTGTCCTCTGAGGGGATGGTGCGCACAGTGCGCGTGTCCTCTGAGGGGATGGTGCGCACAGTGCGCGTGTCCTCTGAGGGGATGGTGCGCACAGTGCGCGTGGCCTCTGAGGGGCCGGTGCGCACAGTGCGCGTGGCCTCTGAGGGGCCGGTGTGCACAGTGCGTGTGGCGTTCAGAGCAAATGGCAAGGCGTCCTCACACGGAGCCCCCACCGCGGGCCGCTCAGCCTTCAGCTCTCTGGTCTGTCCGGCTGAGATCAAGGAAGAGGGACCTGGGGTCCCCACCATGAAACCAGGCTGCCCGGGAGATCACTGGGCACACATGCGCCCCGGCCCAGCCCGGCTCCCTGTGCTGGCTGGGGAGGCACACAGCTGCTCCGTGTCCGGCTAATCCCGCAGCCACACAGAAGCCACCGTCCCAGCCCAGCCCCGCAGCCGCAGGGAGACTGACCAGGGCTGGGCGCAAGCAGCAGACCTTGGTTTCTCACGGCGGTGGAGGGGGTCTGGGTTCGAGGTGCAGGCTGATTGGCTCCTGGGGTGAACCCGCTTCCTGCTGGCAGCGGCTGCCTCCTTGTCCTGCCCTCCCAGGGCAGGGAGAGCTCTTCCTCCTCCTTCGCTCATAACGCACTCATCCCGTCAGGGGAGCCCTCCCTTAGGACTCCCAAACCCATCTCCACATAGCACTTCCCTGGGGGTTGGGCCTCCAACATATGAGTTGGGGGAGACAGAATTTGGGGAGACTGACGGTCCTCACAGTGCAGCCCTCTTGCCCGAGGAGGGGCTGACGGTGGGGATGCTGGGCCCAAGTTCCCCGCGCGGCTATTGCCCGTCCACACCCCCAAGCAGCCTCTCCCTGCTCTATGCTCACTCCTCGCCCCATAGCAGCCCCATGAATCACTTGAACAAGAAACTCATCTTGGTTCTATTTTTAGAGAACGACAGTCAAAGCACGAGGTTCTTCCATCCCAATCCATCAGCAAGCCCGTGCCAAGGGCTGGCTGTGCCCGGAGTGGTGAAGGGGCAGCAGCCGGGCACCACCGGGACCTGCTGCCGGGGCCGGGGCCGGGGCTGGGGCCTGCACGTGACTCCAGGCGAGCTGCTCAGCCTCACGGAGTCTTAGTTCCCCTTCCGTGTGAGAGCAACAGCACTCCCTCCAGTACCAAAGCACTCAGACAACCACAGCGATACAAATGCTGGTGGTTATCAATTAATGTGACCAGAACTCTGAGCATGGAAATACTCTGCCCCTCACGTTCATGTTTTTTAATTGATTTTAGAGAGAGAGGAAGGGAGAGGGAGAGAGAGAAGCATCGATGTGAGAGAGAAACATCGATCGGTTTGCCTGTTCCACACACCCTGACCAGGGATCAAACCTGCAACCTGGGCATGTGCCCTGACCAGGAATTGAACTAGTGAACTATCAGTGCATGGGATGACGTCCAACCAACTGAGCCACACTGGCCAGGGCTCTACCCCTCACTTTAAAGGAACCTCAACTTTCCTCCCTTCTCCCCTGTTTCACTTGTGTCTCCCCAAAAGATATATTCAAGTCCTAACCGCAGCACCTGTAAATAGTACCTTATTTGGAAATAAGGCCTTGGCAGATGTAACCAACCCATCCTAGGAAGGGTGGGTCCCTAATCCAGTGACTGGTGTCCTCACAGGAGGAAATTTGACACAGGCATGCAGGAAGGAATACCAGGAGGTGATGGAGGCAGAGACTGGGCAACACCAGAGGCTGGTGGCAGCCACCGGAACGCAGAGAAGGGCAGGGACCGGACTCCCTAAGCACCTCCGAAGGAGCCAGCCTCCCCCGCCGGCCCTTGGATTCAGACTTCCAGCCTCCGGATCACGTAGAGAACGGGTATCTGTCCTACTAGGCCATCCGTTTGTGGCATTTTGTTGGGGCGGCTGTAGGAAATGAGTGTTCATAGGCATATACTAGGATTGCCAGAGCAAACATGGAACGAAGGGGAAGACTTTGGCCTTGACTTTGAAGGAACGCTGTATTGCATTAGTTGGAACAAAGACTCCCCAAGGAAGGCCCGTAAGAGGCAACTAAACCACAGCAGTGGGTGTGCAGGGCGCTGGAATACAGTGACCTAGTACAGTGCACTTCAGGGTCAAGCAGACCCACGTGACCACGTGTGGGCACCTCTCTGCCCGCTGCCCGGTCGGTAGAATACCCTTGCTCCTTAGCTCAGTAGAGTTACTGAAAAAAGCAACAATATTGCCTGTGGATGCTTTGCCCAGTGACAGACACATTAAAAACTCGAAGGTTGGCTATTGTATCATTCTTACTCTTCTTGTTAATGGAGTAAGGTCTCGGAAGCATAACTTTTCTGAGCCTCAGAGCTTCATAAAATGAGCATATTAGGTATTCACAAGGCTGTGGTGAGCAATGGAAGAGAATATGGACAGCCCTTTTAATTGAGACATAACTGGCACGCAGCACTGTGCAAGTTTAAGGTGTACAATGTGCGGATTTGATACCCTTGTGGATTGCAATACGACGGCTGCCTTCCTTCCCGTCACATAACTATCACTTCTTCTTTGTAGTGGGGACAACGGGTGGGCCTTAGGCCACCGTGATGACAGGGTGTGAGCCCTGCATTCATGAGCTCCAGCAATGGTGGCGCCGCTGAAAGGTCCCTTCACATACTTGAGCCTTGTAGTTCCTAGAATATGACAGTAGAGGGCAGCAGGGCCTCACTTTTTCCCCTCACCCGCATGCTTAGTCCTGGGAAACCAGCTACTTTTGAACAAGTGACTGCAGGCTCCTGTCCACAATCCCCAAGTGTCCTGATGGGATGAAGTCCGCCACTTGCCTTCTTTTTAAAGGATAAAGCAATTCAGTGGGTGCGCACCGGGTGTCACGACCCCCAGCTTAAAACAGGGATTGTGTTTTACACGGGCCAGCGCATCAGAGCTACTGAATCATTCTGGGGCCTCACAGACCAGTTTTTGCAAAATCAGCCCCTTTCGTGAGCAATTTCCTAAGTTACCAAGTGATGAAACCCTAATTATGTCGGTTAGCTATAACATCCCACGCTCGGCCGGTCAGAGCTGGTTTCGCCTCGGCTTGTGGCCGCGTGCTGACCATACAGCGGGCTCCGCCTCGCCCGAGCTTCCTGGGGGCGCAGAGGTTCTGGGGCGGCCCATGACAGGAGGACGGACATCTCGCTCTCTCGTCCCCAGTCCCACTGCACACCCCCCAGCAGGCTGAGCGGCCCTCCTTCCTGTTAGAAATATTTCAGAAGCACCAGAGGTATGGAGGATGTGCACCAGGACCAGCGAAGCCTCTGTCAGGTGCCAGAAAGAAATATTTCCAACACACGGGAAGTCCCCGCACCTCCGCCCCCAGGAGTGACGCTCTCCTGGGGTTTCTCATCAGGACCCGCCTCTTCCCACGGGAAACATGGAAAGAGCCCAGCACCGCTTCCCTGCTGTCCTACTAAGGGAGCCAGAGGTGCACACGCCACAGACACTGAGGGGGGGGGGGTGTATCCTGAGCTCCCACCGCAGGGCTGTGGGGCAGGAGCAGAGGCGGTCGCGGGGCCCTGCCCGTCGGTGATGGAAGCAGCCCCCCACCTGGCCACCTACCGAGGACGGTGAGGACTGGCCCCTCGATGTGCGCCCGGATGTAGATGCGGCCGCGGCGCTCCGTGTGGTCCGTGCCGCAGAGGCTGGGGACGTTCGTCACGCAGCGCTTGTGGACGTTCATCATGCAGGCTGGGGGCGGGGCGAGGCTCGGGTCGGCCGGGGCGGTGGCAGGCCTGTCCCCGCCAGGCCCTGGGCCTCCTTCCCCTCCTCCCTTCCAGGGGGCCGAGACCCCCAAGCTTGGCCGCAGCAAGCCCGCCAGCTGGGTCCCACCAGGAGGCTCCTCCAACCCCCCACCCCCACCCTGAGGGTCAGAGGAGGTGGAGCTTGTCCAGCCTCCCGAAGGCTAAGGGTGCACCCCACACACCCCACACACCCCACGGGCCCTGAAGCCAGAGTCACTAACTTCAGTACCAGGTGGCAGGTAACAAGTGAGGGAAGGTGTGCGTGAGGGGACTTGGCCAAGCTGGCACCCCAGCAGCACCCACTCCAGCACAGCAGGGGGGGGGGGGAGGGCAAGAGGCCAAGGCTTCCCATTGGTGCAGATAAGCAGGAGCCCTGACAGCAGGTGGAGCCCCGTCTGAGCCAGGGTACTTACTGTCACATTTCATCCCCTGGTGGATGAGTCCGTACAGCAGCGACCCGCAGTGGTCACAGAAGGTGGGGCTGGAGTAGGTGTGGATCTTGAACTTGTGCTTGCTCCGGGGGTCCTGAGGCCAAGAGAAGACGAGAGGCCCGCGTCAGCGCATGCGTCCCTCTGCAGGGTTCCTGGAGAGCCCGCCCCACTCCTCACGCCTGTCAGGACCTTCGCTGGAGCCTGGGCCAGACGTGGTGCCCGGTAACCAGTGGCCGAAGGGGCCAAGGAGCACTCGCTGTGCCTGCCTGCAGGGCCTCCGTCAGAGAACCCAGCCTGCTGTCCCTGCCTGCAGCAAGGACTCCCGGGACAGCAGGCACAGTGCACACGGCAGGTAGACCGTGCACTCGCTCCCCTTCTCCCTCCACCTCTCAGCAAGCCTCTGGTGCAGTGGTTCCAACGGGGGCACACGCCCCACAGGGGCAATTTGACTTTTAAGGGGGGCAATTTGAGAATGAGTTATTAACAGTGCAATTTCTGCATTTCTTATGGTTCTAGGGGCCTCACATAGAGTATATAATGTACTAGAGGTCCGATGCATGAAATTCGTGCAAGGGGCTCAGCCCTTGCGGCCCTGGCTTCAACCAGAGGTCATCCGGAAGGTCGTTCGGCTGTCCAGTTTAATTAGCATATTACGCTTCTATTATTATAAATATACTGACACATTTATGCATTTCAGTTCTCTATTATATGTCTTGAAATGTTATTAGTGATTTTTTCATATCATTTCATATTATATTTTTAACAATTTCTTAATGATCTCTTCCCCAGTACTTCAACTGTCCTTTCGTTCTTTTATTTTTCTCTTTCATGGGTGCCATGTTCTTTGGAAGCTTGTTTAGACCAAGTTAATGGCTTTTAGGCTTCCTCCGCGTGAATAGGAGCTAGGAGCTCACTTTTTGAAGAATAAGAATTCTATGTCACGGGGCGGGGGTGGGGGGGGTGTCAGGATTTTAGAGATGCTGAGGTGGGGCGTGGCCAAAAGAAGGTTGGGAACCCTCTGCTGGGACCTCATCACCTGCAGAACAGAGTTCAAGGTCCAATAAAGAGTCCGCAGGCTGTGGCGGAGACTGCCGGGTTCCCACCAACACCCTCTCTTCCCTTTAATAACAGAATCCTGGAGTTACAGCAGAGCACAGCCGCCGTGAGAGACCGCATTTCCCAGCCTGCCTTGCAGCTGGTGGGCCGGTGTGACTGAGTTCTGGCCAATGGGACATGCGCGCTGCGGGGTCAGCTCCCTTAAAAGAGAGGTGTATAAACACCCCGGCCCTTGGGGCCCCTTTCCCCTTCACACCAGCTGGAAGACGGTGAGAACTGGAAGTGACCACTCTAGACTCAAACTTGGGCCAGGTGTCGAACGGATAAAACCATCCTCACTAGCCTTGGACTTTGTCCCTCGGGACAGACACCTGAGAAAAAGCCTGCCTTCTATCTTCAGTCACTGTATTTAAGGGCTACTTGTTACAGCCGCTTACCCAGCTCCCTAGCTGACAGACTGCACGCATCATGAGGGAATGTGCTCTCGGCTATATCCCAGGGCATATGTTGTATTTAGCATAGAGGAGGAGCTCGATAAATATTTAAAGAGCGAGCGTTCACAGTTATTGAGCTTTGACTCATGCCTGGAGCTATTTTCAGGGACAACCAGCCATGAACATACTTAATCGTCTAACACCCCTATGAAGTACGTTCCAGTTACTACCCCACCCCCTTCACAGGTGAGGAACCGGAGAGAGGGGAGGTGCAGGGCCCTGCCCAGGGCTCCGCGTGGCTGCCACGGCTGAGCCGGAGAGCTGTGATGGCAGCTGCGGGCTGAGACCACCCCTGACCACTGAGAGCCCTGCAGATGCACGCGCTGCTTAAGAAAACCACAACGACGCGGAGAGCTGTGCAGACACACGCGAGCCGGCCAGGAGGAAGGAGCCAATCAGGCGAGCAGCTGGGGAAGTTCGTTTGCGGTCCACGTGGAGGCTGTTGGAGGCTCCTCCTCCCTCGTCCCCTGCCTTCGCTTTCAGGGGGACTCAGGCTTGCCAGTGCCCACTCCACCCCCCACCCCACAGTCCCTCAGACCCTAGACCGAGCAGGGCATGCCCCTCGCCTCTCCCACCTGGAGAGCTCGGAATACAGCCACACGGTCCCCGGGACCCGCGATCCTCAGGACAGCCCTGAGGGAGCCCGCCCGTGCCTGTCCCTGTGGTGCCACCGCCGAGGTGGACACGTTTGCACCCGGAGGCCCACTCCCTGGACACAGGCGACTGGCAGACAGGTGACGTTTGGCTCCAATGGCTCCCATGGCTAGTGGCTAGGACGCAGGTGGCCAGGAGACAGGCAGCCCCAGGCTGAGGAGGCTCCAAGGAAGAGAGAGGGGCAAGGACAAAGGTCACGTGACCTCGGATGGGGCCTGGTGCCAGTCCCCTGGGGACCTGCCCTACAATTCCACCTGACGCCCCCGTGGCCTCTACACATCCTCCTTCGTGCGTCAGCGACCCAGGTGGGCAGCCGCTACCTGCAGCAGGGCGGAGGGCTGGGAGCTACAGCCCTAGGGTTCAGGCACTGCCCACTGACCAGGCAGAGGAACAAGGGCGGCTGTGCTGGGAGCTAACCCTTTCATTGCCGGTCATAGCGAGGTGAGGTGGTGAGGGGCCAGCAGGGGAGAGGGTGGGCGGAAGGTATGAAGGGGAGGCCCATGGGTCCAGTGGCTACTGACCAATTGGTGAAAAGCATGTCAGTATTTTCACAGCTGGCACGCTATGCTAGTGGGACGGGTTAAAGGTCAGCTCTGTCTTTAACCAAAACACTTCCCTTCCCAGCTCCGAGGTTCCTGCTGACCGGCCCTGGGGTCCAGGGAGCTTGAGTCAGAATGCTCCCTACATCTTGTTTGATGCCACTCAAAGGTGCAGCGCCCACCTCCATCCCTCCCGCATCCTGTTCTACAGTCAGGTCCCACCCGGCCACACGGAAGGGCCTCTGCATCCCGTCTCCACCCCCAGCCCGGGGCCTCCCTCGTGCTCAGGGGCCTCAAGCTGGCGTCCATGCTTGCAAACTGAGCTTGGAAACAGGCTGCCTTTGGCCCAGATGGTGCTTCTTAAAAATTTGACTTCGTTGATTTGAAAATATTTAAAAATCATGAAATGTCAGCTCGAAATGTAAATTTCTGGCTCCTTTTAAAAAAACCACAAGTAGTGGTAACACTAACACATTGCTGCGGGCTGAGCAGCCGTTGTCCCCTTCGGGGAAGGGATACGCAATCCAGTTCTCCAATCCCCACCGTTCCCTGTTGTCTCAAACCACGCCTGCCTCACTCTTTCCTGCCCTGCCTGGCCCCTCTGCCAGACACCCACCCCTCTCCCTGCAGCACACTGGCGGGGACCCAGCCACATGTGAGCACACTTCCTCAAGTCCTGGGTGAGTTCACTGGGCTCATGACCAGATGCTCTCCAAGATAGGGTCAAGGCCACCGTATCCCTATCCCAGCATCATCACCTGGTGTCCAGGCCCTGGTCATCTCTCCACCCCCGGAATCAGGTGCCTTAGACCCTGAAGCGACTCCTGTCCCATATTTCCTGTGGCTCAGGCCCACCATGCTCTGTCCTAGGCGAGCCTTCATGTCCACATTTCCTTCCGCTTCTGATCCTGAGTCAAGAGACTGACAAATGACAACAAAATGCTAATCACCTGCTGTGACTTTTGCTGTCACCATGAATTGAGCACAGACGCCTGCCACACACAGCGCCGGGTGCTCCAGGTCATGTCATCCAACCCTCACTCTAGCCACTGAGTGGGGGGAGGGGGACAGTGTTATTCTGGACGTCCAGACGGCCAGCGAGGCTTAGGAAAGGAAACTGCTCGAAGTCTCCAAGCAAGACAACGGGAGAGACAGGTGTGGAAGCCCAGTGTGTCAGGCTCCAGCAGTGGGGACAGCGGGCAGAACACCTGGCTGACCCCCTGCCCCTTGTCTCCCCCAGAGGGCCCCTACCTGACAGGGGGTTACAGATGAGGACAAATGCAGCACCGGCCAGTGACAGCCACTTGGGGTGCCCTCCGCCCGCCCCACAACCAGAGTCTTCATGGTGAGCACCCAACCCCAGGACCAAGGGCCTGAGTCCAGACACAGCAGCTAAGAAGGGAGAAGCACAGATCAGAAACAAACCGCTGAGTCAAAGCCTAGAACAGCCTCTCCGGTCGACACGGCCATGCGGCCTGCTCTCAGGTGGCTGCAATCTGGCTGAGCGGAGGCCGAGCTGCAGGAAGAAGGAAGCTTATTGAAGCAGCAGGTTGGGGAGGAAGTTCAGGCTGTGAGTTCAGGCTGTGCCACCCTCGCTGCTCAGCGCAGAAGCCCCTGAAGGGCCACTCGCAGGGCCCACAGGCAGGCGGAGGGGAGGCCCAGCCGGGAATCATCTCGGAACAGAGGGGGCTACGGCACAGGCTCTGGAGTCGCCCTGTGACCTCAGGCAAGTGACGCTCTCTGGCCTCCGGCTCCTTGTCGGTGAAATGGAGATAAACACCAGTGCCCCCCGGAGATTCTGTGGTGGGGAAAACGGCCATGCTGAGCGCAGGAGCCGTCCTGAGGTTGCACGTCCGTGTGCCGCCTGTAGAATGATTTATGCAGCCCTTCGTTTTAACTCACATGCCATTTTTACTTAAATAAAACTATTTTAAAACAAAACTCCGCAAGATTGTAAACTCAGGAAACCAATGTGAACATTATGTTTCTCCCGCCTACACCTGGGCGTGGACTAGACAGGTCTTAGAGCGAAAGCTTAAAACGAGAACATCCATCTGCCCGTCGCATCGCACGTACAAGCGGCTCCCCCTCTGCACCCCCATCCCACCGCCTGGCGTTTGTGCTGGAGGCCAACCCAGCGCAGAGCAATGGGACTGGGCACGGCTGTGCCTCGAAGGAGAGGGTGTCCGAGCAAACGTCCCCAACAGCCCGTGGAGCGGGGGCCGCTGACAACCCACAGCGCCGCCCGCGGAGGGACGAGGCAAACACGAAGGAACGGAAGTGCTGTGCTGGTGTGGAGTCGTCACGGGGTATTCGTGAGTGAAACTGAGAAAGGAAACGGAAACCCAGGTGCAGAAATGTGTGTTACCATTTATCGTGAGAAAGTGAGGAGGGTTGCAGAGTGCACGGCTGGTACTCCCAGCCCCACACAGACAGACACGGTAATCCCAGCCCCACACAGACAGACACGATACTCCCAGCCCCACAAAGACAGACACGGTACTCCCAGCCCCGCACAGATGGACACGGTACTCCCAGCCCCACACAGATGGACACGGTACAGAGGGACACGGTACAGAGGGGCACGGTACTCCCAGCCCTGCACAGACGGACACAGTACAGAGGGACACTGTACAGAGGGACACGGTACAGAGGGACACTGTACAGAGGGACACTGTACAGAGGGACACGGTACAGAGAGAGACGGTACAGAGGGACAAGGTACAGAGGGACACGGTACAGAGAGACACGGTACAGAGGGACACGGTACAGAGGGACACTGTACAGAGGGACACGGTACAGAGGGACACGGTACAGAGGGACACTGTACAGAGGGACACTGTACAGAGGGACAGGGTACAGAGGGACACGGTACAGAGGGACACGGTACAGAGGGGCACGGTACAGACGGACACGGCACAGAGAAACACGGTACAGAGGGACGCTGTACAGAGGGACACGGTACAAAGGGACAAGGTACAGAGGGACACGGTACAGAGGGACACGATACAGAGGGACACGGTACAGAGGGAGACGGTACAGAGGGAGACGGTACAGAGGGACACGGTACAGACGGACACGGTACAGAGGGACACGGTACAGAGGGACACGGTACAGACGGACACGGTACAGAGGGAGACGGTACAGAGGGACACGGTACAGAGGGACACGGAACAGAGGGACACGGTACAGAGGGACACTGTACAGAGGGACACGGTACAAAGGGACACGGTACAGACGGACACGGTACAGAGGGAGACGGTACAGAGGGAGACGGTACAGAGGGAGACGGTACAGAGGGACACGGTACAGAGGGACACGGTACAGACGGACACGGTACAGAGGGACACGGTACAGAGGGACACGGTACAGACGGACACGGTACAGAGGGACACGGTACAGAGGGACACGGTACAGACGGACACGGTACAGAGGGACACGGTACAGAAGGACACGGTACAGAGGGACACGGTACAGAGGGAGACGGTACAGAGGGAGACGGTACAGAGGGAGACAGTACAGACGGACACGGTACAGACGGACACGGTACAGAGGGACACGGTACAGAGGGACACGGTACAGACGGACACGGTACAGAGGGACACGGTACAGAGGGACACGGTACAGAGGGACACGGTACAGATGGACACGGTACAGACGGACACGGTACAGAGGGACACGGTACAGAGGGACACGGTACAGACGGACACTGTACAGAGGGACACGGTACAGAGGGACACGGTACAGAGGGAGACGGTACAGAGGGACACTGTACAGAGGGACAGGGTACAGAGGGACACGGTACAGAGGGACACTGTACAGAGGGACACGGTACAGACGGACACGGCACAGAGGGACACGGCACAGAGGGACACTGTACAGAGGGACACGGTACAGAGGGACACGGTACAGAGGGGCACGGTACAGAGGGACACGGTACAGAGGGGCACGGTACAGAGGGGCACAGTACAGAGGGACACGGTACAGACGGACACGGTACAGAGGGACACGGTACAGAGGGACACGGTACAAAGGGACACGGTACAGACGGACACGGTACAGAGGGAGACGGTATAGAGGGACACGGTACAGAGGGACACGGTACACCGACACGGCACAGAGGGACACGGTACAGAGGGAGACGGTACAGAGGGAGACGGTACAGAGGGACACGGTACAGACGGACACGGTACAGAGGGACACGGTACAGTCGGACACGGTACAGAGGGACACGGTACAGAGGGACACGGTACAGACCGACACGGTACAGACGGACACGGTACAGAGGGACACGGTACAGAGGGACACGGTACAGAGGGACACGGTACAGATGGACACGGTACAGACGGACACGGTACAGAGGGACACGGTACAGATGGACACGGTACAGAGGGTGACAGTACAGAGGGACACGGTACAGAGCAAGACTGTACAGAGGGACACGGTACAGACGGACACGGTACAGAGGGACACGGTACAGAGGGACATGGTACAGAGGGAGACGGTACAGAGGGAGACGGTACACACGGACACGGTACAGAGGGACACGGTACAGAGGGAGAGGGTACAGAGGGACACGGTACAGAGGGACACGGTACAGACGGACACGGTACAGAGGGACACGGTACAGACGGACACGGTACAGAGGGACACGGTACAGACGGACACTGTACAGAGGGACACGGTACAGAGGGACACGGTACAGAGGGACACTGTACAGAGGGACACGGTACAGAGGGACACGGTACAGAGGGACACGGTACAGACGGACACGGTACAGACGGACACGGTACAGAGGGAGACGGTACAGACGGACACGGTACAGACGGACACTGTACAGAGGGACATGGTACAGATGGACACGGTACAGAGGGACACGGTACAGAGGGACACGGTACAGAGGGACACTGTACAGAGGGACAGGGTACAGAGGGATACGGTACAGAGGGACACTGTACAGAGGGACACGGTACAGACGGACACGGCACAGAGGGACACGGTACATACGGACACGGTACAGAGGGACACGGTACAGAGGGACACGGTACAAAGGGACACGGTACAGACGGACACGGTACAGAGGGAGACGGTATAGAGGGACACGGTACAGAGGGACACGGTACAGAGGGACACGGTACAGACCGACACGGCACAGAGGGAGACGGTACAGAGGGAGACGGTACAGAGGGACACGGTACAGACGGACACGGTACAGAGGGACACGGTACAGAGGGAGATGGTACAGAGGGACACGGTACAGAGAGAGACGGTACAGAGGGACACGGTACAGAGGGACACGGTACTGAGAGAGACGGTACAGAGGGACAAGGTACAGAGGGACACGGTACAGAGGGACACGGTACAGAGGGACATTGTACAGAGGGACACTGTACAGAGGGACACGGTACAGAGGGACACGGTACAGAGGGACACAGTACAGAGGGACACTGTACAGAGGGACACGGTACAGAGGGACACGGTACAGAGGGACACGGTACAGAGAGAGACGGTACAGAGGGACACGGTACAGACGGACACTGTACAGATGGACACGGTACAGAGGGACACGGTACAGACGGACACGGTACAGAGGGACACGGTACAGAGGGACACGGTACAGACGGACACGGTACAGAGGGACACGGTACAGAGGGACACGGTACAGACGGACACGGTACAGAGGGACACGGTACAGAGGGACACGGTACAGAGGGACACGGTACAGAGGGAGACGGTACAGAGGGTGACGGTACAGAGGGACACGGTACAGAGCAAGACTGTACAGAGGGACACGGTACAGAGGAACACGGTACAGAGGGACACGGTACAGAGGAACACGGTACAGAGGGACACGGTACAGAGGGACACGGTACAGAGGGACCCTGTACAGAGGGACACGGTACAGAGGCATACGGTATAGACGGACACGGTACAGACGGACACGGTACAGAGGGACACGGTACAGACCGACACGGTACAGACGGACACGGTACAGAGGGACACGGTACAGCGGGACACGGTACAGAGGGACACGGTACAGATGGACACGGTACAGACGGACACGGTACAGAGGGACACGGTACAGAGGGACACGGTACAGACGGACACGGTACAGAGGGACACGGTACAGAGGGACACGGTACTCCCAGCCCCGCACAGAGGGACATGGCAGGGAGCAGCGGAGGTGAGTGACCATGCGCATCTGGGAGGCGCAGGGGCAGAGTGGACAGGGAGGAAGACATAGCTTTGTATAGATGTTAAGTAGCTCATTTTGACTGTTTTTCTGGGAACCACAAAACGCCCCCAGCAGGTACCACTACACCGGGCCCCAAAGTGCACAGAAAATGCCCCAAATTCCCAAGAGACAGGGAAGCATGTGGGCTGAGGTTTTGTGAACATGAAGTGTGTGTAATGTTAGAAGCTGTGATTACACTGCGATTTGTCCCTGGAGAGGGAATAGAGCTGATAAGGCTGCTCCATCGGGGGCCAGGCATTCAGCCCTTGTAAATGTCAGTTTCTTCATGTGGAAATGGAAAGTGATCCCAGCAATGCGCAGTTCCTAAGATGACAAGAGACTCGGTGAGTCACTGCATGGAACTGCCCAGGAGTCACTGGTGGAAATAAACAGTTAATAACTATCCGTGTGTCAGGAACTCTGTCCACAGCCTGTGTCCGGGCTTAAATGCAGGTTGGTTTCTTTCTAAATGGCTGGTAACAAATTCTCTCTGGTTTCCCCTTTCCTTCCTGTCTGTCTCCGCTGCGGTAACGCCCCTGTAACTTCATTCTCTGACCGTTTCACTTTCTGCTCTGAAATCATTATTTCCCTCGCCATCCATGGTAGCAGGCGCTCCGGGGAAAGGCCTGTAATTTTTTCTTGGTGTGTAGTCGGTTGTAACAAAAACTGCATGGGCTGTTCTTCTGCCTGCGGATCTGAAAGGCCTCTTTTGTCCTCCGCTACTTTCTCAGGAATCCTTGTTCATTTTTAAATCATTTCTTATGCTCCACTGACTGTCTCTCCATTCCTGCCGCAGTGCCATCCTCTTTAAACATGGCATAGGTTTATAATATCATCTAGAAACATGTATTTATACCCACCCACCCCCTGCCAGCATTACTGTCTGCTTTCAAAGCTTCCATGGTTATTCTCACCCACATATTCTTCCAGAATATATTGGAAATGCCAACATTTGCCAACCCTTCGTCTTGTCCCCTCTAGAAAAATCCCCACCTACAGCACCAGCTCAGGGGGCAGTAGTGTGTCTAACCTCATGCTGATGGGCCCAGGTCTGGTCAGTGACATGCAATTTATAAAAGCTGAGCTGGACCCATCAGAATTCCCAACAGGGACCTGTGTGGTGCCGGGTGCCGGGTGCTGGGTGCCGGGTGCCGGGTGCGGGAGCCGAGCTGGCGGGTGGTGGAGGGAGGTGTGGGACAGAGTCAGGGCTGGCAGCCCAGAAAGCAGAGACGGACGGTGTGGCTGAGCACTGGTGGCACTGAGCCCGCTCTCCCGAAGGCAGCCCTGGGGTGGAGCAGAGTCCTGGCCATCAGCCCTGCTGGGCACGGCCTGGCCCTGCGGGCATCTGAGTTGGTAACTCCCCCATCCCAACGCCCAGCAGCAAGGGAGAGCGAGGCAGCAGCCACTGCATCCATTGCTGAGCCTCGCGTCGGTGCAGACCCAGCCTCAGGGAGCAGGGGAGCCCTCATGCTCTCAGCACTCGGAGTTTTCCCCTGGAAGGCTGTGTGCATGTGCAAGCCAGCCCGACCCTACGAGGCACCAAGGCATCCGGCACTCGACCTGCAGACTCCGCCCCGTCGATGCCAAGGTCACCAGGTCTGAGAAGCCACATCCTTTCCAGCAGGTGAGGCCTGGCCTGGCCAGTGCACCGTGCAGAGGTGGTCAGTGGGCGAGGCTCGCGGCCGGGTGGTCTGGATTCAAACGCCAGCTCCCCCGCTCACAGCTGCATCCCTGGCCGCGTGCCGGGACTCTCCACACTTCAGTTCCCTCTCTGTCACTAGCGGTCACGTCATATTTACTCCTGGGTTGTTATGGTGACTGCATTACTAAAACCTTTAAAGCAGTTGCTTGACAGAGAGCAGGTACTCGGTAAACAGCAGGCGCTCGCCGTCACTCATAGAGAAGTACTGCTGCCCAGGCATCCCTACGTCTACTGGGTTGTAACTTTCCCAATAAACCCCAAATATGTTCCCACTTCTTGAACTTCACTCTGCATTTTTCTGCACCAGTTTCCTCCACTAAAGCGCTGAGCCATTCACGTGTTTATCATTTATTCACCAAATACTCGCCAAGCACCTTGCGTGGTCAGGTGCCGGGTGAGCAAAATCACGCACAGGTCTGCCCTCCTGAGCTCCCAGGAAGAAGACAGTAAAAAAGTACAAATAAATTTATACTTTCAAGTGCTAGGAAGGAGCCCGTGGGGCTGAGAGAGTTTGTAGCGAGGGGTTCAGATGGACAGAGAGGTCTGGGAGCCGTCCCTGCGGAGGTGAAGTCTGAGCTAAGATCTGAAGGATGAGGCGTAACTGGGGCCCAAGCCACCTGGCTGGGGCTCTGTGAGCAATTCAGCTGCATGGGGTCCTGCTTCAAGCCAGGACCTGGCTGACACCACCCCCAGTCCCTCCTCCACCCTCCCCACCTGCCTGGCTCCCAGCTCTGCCTCAGCCCCGCTTCCCTGCCCCCAGCTCAGGCCCCAAAGCTATGAGATGCCAGCCCCTGTGAGAGGAAGTTGAGTAGAGAGCTCATCATAAGACTTTAAAGCTGGATGGTCAGATGCAACCCCAGCTCTTGCTCCCCATCATGGGCCTCGAGCAAGTTACCTACACGCCATGAGAGCCTCGATCTTCTCTCCTTTAAAATGGAGACAAGAGCTGCCATGTGGCGGGCGGGACACTGCAGAGGAGCAGCCTGCATTGCAAGGCCAGGCGGCGTGGGGCTGAAGCCCAGCTGTGTGACTTTGGGCAGTTTGCCTAACCTCTCTGTGCTTTAAAGTAGAAGTAATAATGGCATTAAATCCTCATAGGATTATGAGAATTTAATGAGTTAATATTTGTAAAGGGCTCAGCACAGTGCCTGGCACTTAGTGAAATACTATTCAGGTGTTTGCCGAATGTAAGAACCGTTTCTTCGTTCTAGACTTGAAAGGTTAACACCATCGTGATGACACTGTGCGTACTTAGCACAGGGCGGGGCATGGGCACCTGGTGCTAGCTCAGAGTGAAAGCTCCGTCTGTGACCTTGGGCAGGTCACTTCCACGCTCTGGTCTCAGTTCCCCCTCAGAACACAAAGAGGTGACGCTGGCATTCCCAGGGGGCTTCAATGCTGACAACCTGGGTGGTCCAGGCTGTTCACAGAGGGACCCGCCTCTTCCTGTGGAGGCCACAGTGTGAACCTGTAGCTCAGGGCACAGCAGCGGGTTCAAGGAGCAGTCGCACTGCAACAGATCACACGCTCCTGTTAGAAATGAGCCCTCAGGCACCCACAAAGCAAGCACACATCCCTGCCCCGGCCGCCTCCGCTCCCCGCAGCAGCCGGCTGAGGGACAAGACATGGTCTGCACCCCTCTCCCTGCTGAGTGGGGGTCGCCCAAAGGCAAGGCCAGGGCACAGGCGCTGTGGGCTGGCTTTCCGGGTGCAGAGCAGTGCCCAGCTCCCTCTGCATGGAGGCCCCCGCACACCCAAGTCTGCCTTCCAGAGGAGAAGAGAGAACCTTCACGTAGAAGGACATGAAGAAAGCCGGGGCCACCATCAGCGCCAGGGGCTCGACGCCACCAGCCCATGCAGGCTCCGATCCTAACGATCCTGACATCCAGACGCAAGATCCCAGAGACGAGGCCGCGCTGGGGAGTCGAGTTCTGTGCATACCCACCGCCAACCTCTACCAAGATCTCACTGGGCCCACGCTGCCCCACAGTTTCCGAAGAGCTCTCAGGGCCCCGTGTCACGTGTAGCTGTGAGGGACTCAGCAGCCGTCACCGACCCCACCTGGTGATTACTACTATAGCAGCAGCCAACACCGCCAGGCAAGGGTTCCCGTTCCTCCGCCAGCACCAACACCTGTCTTTTGGGTTTGTTTTTAAATGTCACCCTAACAGGTGTGGGGGGAGACCTCATTGTGGATTGATTCCCATGTCCTGATGCTTGGTGACACTGGTACCTTTTCATGTCGACTATTCACATAGCTTCTTTGGAGAAATGTCTATTCAAGTCGCTAGCCCACTTGGAGGCTCCTCAAAAAATAAAAAATGGAGCGACCACATAATCCAGCAATCCTGCTTCTGGGTATTTATCCACAAGAGTTGACATTTGGATCAGGGAGGTTCTAGCACTGCAGCGCCATTACGCAATGCACAACAGCCGGGTGGGAACAACCTAAACGGCCATTGGCAGATCCGTGGATACAGAACATGGGGTAGATACACAGCAGAATATGGTTCAAGCTTTAAAAAGAAGGCAGTTCTGCAACATGGGCCAGCATGGGTGAACCGGAGGACACTGTGCTAAGTGAAATAAGCCAGACACAGGAAGACTGCCTGATGCCCTTCTGTGAGGATCTGAAATAGTCAAACTCGCAGAATCAGAGTGGAAGGGGGTGCCAGGGGCCGGGGGAGAAGGAACTGAGTGGTCACTAGGCAACGGGCATGAAGTTTCAATTAAGCAAGATGAGTAAGTTGTACAGCATAGTGTCTACAGCCAACAACACTGTACTGCACTTAGGAAAGGCGGGTAGAGCTCATGTTCTATGTTCTTTCCAAGTAAAATAAAACTCAACAGTTCAGTGGGAAAGAAAGCAGGTAACCTATTGCTGACCTCGAAGGACAGGGCTGGGGTAGGGCCTGGAAGGGGGCACAGAAGGCCTTGGGGGTTCTGGTTGTAGGAAAAGGTCCACTGTGTGAGAACTCATCCAGATGGGCACTCTTCCTGAACAACAGTTTTCAAAAACCATGTGACCAGCCCAGACTAAAACCAGAACCTTTAAATCCAAATTCTAAGCTCCTAGAAGAGGGAGTGGGGCCATTCAAGCTTGGGGCCCGAGCCCACATGCACCGGCCCAACAGGCCGAGGCTGTGGGGTCCCAGAGCTGCTGGGGTGCATCCCGGGAAAGGCAGTTCTCAGGGGAAAGGGGTGTCTCCTCTTGTTAGATTTGTGCAGGTGCACAGGGCTGAGGTGACGAGTCTGGGGTACGGAGTAAGAGCATGGCCTGGGGCCCGGCTGCCGAGGTTTGAGTCCCGGTTCTGCCACTCACCGGTCATGTGATCTTGGGTAACTCAGTCTCTGAGTGCCTCGGTTTCCTAATCTAAACTGGGGATGATAGCAATGCTACTTACTCATAGAGTGGAATGAAGAATAAAGAGTATTATTGCAAAGTGCTTAGCACAGAATTGTATCTATGAATGCCGGCTCTTGGATGTTGTTAAGAAATAAAAACCTGAAAATCCCAGAATCCAAAACCAGTAGAGGTGGGGGAACTCCGGGAATGGAGTCAGAGACAGAGGACGACTGGAAGTGAGGCCTTCTAGTGCGGCCAGCGCCTTCCTCACCCCTCCAGGCTGCCTCTCCCCAGGGTCCTCGGCCCTTCCATTCTGTTTCCCCCAAGGCTGCAGGCTCCACAGGGTGAGGTCTGCTGGGAAACTGCTCTTCAGGCTCTGAGGCTGGTCCCACCCCCAACTAGGAGACGCCAAAACAATTCACAGGACAGGACACCTCCCCCTGGGAGTCCCAGCAGCTCTGCCTGCCAGGAGGGACGGTCGGTTTCTGTCCTACGCTGCATGTCACGCGTTTGCTTCTTCGTCCCCGTGGGAAGCTCTGTGTCTTTGTGACAGCGAGGGACAAAGGGCTGAGAGCAGCAGCGGCACTGACCTGTGCATGCTGGTTCTGCCCTGCACGAGCCATCGTCATGCATGGCGAATGGGAGCAGACCCACGTGAATGCACCTCACAGTCAAAAGAATCGCATCCGTCACCTTACCATCGTTTCCTTCGACTCTCCCAAGCAGCCACGGGAGCTGCCTGCCTTTCTGTTCTGTGGCAAGAGGATGGCTGCACGCTGTGCCGGAGACGAGGCTGGGTCCCGGCACCCCCTCCAGACAAGGACCACGGTGGTAAGGAAGTGACGCCGCATGCCCTGTGCAGGCAGCGCACAAGGCTTTCCCGGGACCAGCTCAGTTCATCCTCACCTGACCCCAACCATTATATAATTTTCCCTTACATTGATTTCCAAACTCGGCGACCCATCACAATTCCCTGAAGGACTTTACCGATTCCCAGCCCTGGTCTGTATCTTCAGGTGAGGTCGGGTGTTAGCAGGCTCCCCAAGTCATCTTTAAGCATTCAGCCATCAGCATTGTGCAAGTAGCTTTCGAAATCGCAGTGGACATGTGCTGTGTTGATCTGTTCTACATCTCTGCTTCCTCTTTGGCAGGAGTGCCTCCATTACCCTTCACATCCCCAGCACCCTCCCCAGCGCGCTCAGTCTAGGAGGGAACACCTGAAGAACGTGAGGTCCACCAGATCATCTCTCTCCTTCTCGAATCTGAATTTAGAACCAACGCAACATAAGAACGCAAATCAGACACAGCTGGTGTGGGGATGCCCGTCCTCCTCCAGGTCTCTGGAGCTTACCAGGCCCTGTGCAACACCTGCCTTCCGAGCGTGAGTGAAGCAGAGATGGTTTCCGGTGCAGGCACCCAAGCCACACCAATGGGAAGAACCACCAGTGTGGTCCAGCTGCTTCACGGGTCTGGGGAAATGTGGACACCTGCACAGACACCCCCTCAATCCAGACCCAGACGCCTCCATCGGCCCGACGTCGGATGTTTAACGGCCGCGCGGCATCCTGCCACGCCGGTGCACTTGACTTACACCACCTGGCAGGCAGCCGCGGGTTGTTTGCAGAGTGTTGTTAGTATGACCGCTGATGTGGGGATCGCCACCCTTACATAATTCCTCAGCAAACATTCCCAGAGTCGTGATTCTTAGGTCAAAGGGGATTAGATTTTGCAATTCTTTGCTCAAAAAGGTCATTAAGGCTTTTGATACACATTGGTAATTTTCTCTTCAGAAAGATTATACTAATGTACACACTCACCAGTAATATTTTAGAGTGAATTTCCCTCCCCTTCCTCCTGTTTATTCTTTTGCTTCGAGTCCCATTTCTTTTTAGATTATTACTAAGACCATGTTTTATATTTATGTGTGTTTTGTGGTATATCTTTGCCCCTTTTATTTTAACCCATGTCCTAAATTTCTCTTAGACTTTGCCTGGAATTATACATTGTCCATCCAATCTGACAGCCATTGCCTGAGGTTAGAGACCGTCACCTCATTTACATCGTGAGGTAATGGACACTCAACTATCACTTCTACCATCGCAATCTATGCTTTCCAGATTTTATAGCTCCTTGCTGGCTTATTTTTATCTTTATTCCTATGTTTTGTTATGTTGATCAAAATTTTCTGTTACTTTTATCTCTGTTCGAGATAAAAAAAATAAATAAATAAAGTCTATTTGAACCAATATATCTATGCCAAGCATTAAATAGTATTAAATGTTTTGTTTAGGATTGTTCATCTAGACCAGCAGTTTTCAACTGGTGTGCTGCAAGAATTTTTAAAATCTGCAATACCTGACTATTTACTATGAGTGGGGGGCATTGACCTCTTTCCCCTTAGATTGTCAAATAAAAAAATGGCAACAGCCAACACAATAGTCGTCTACTGTCAATGAATCAAAATTATACCCATGGTCTTTGTCAGATCGGAGATATATATATATATATATATATATATATATATATATATATATATATTTGGTGTGAGCAGAACTTTAATAATTAGTTTATGAAATGAAAAGGGTTGCAAATCGCTGATCTAGACACAGAGTTTACTATAGTTCACTTTTTTATGCCAACTTTATTACGCTATGCTGGTAGCTGTGGTCAAGTCAGCTTATAATAATAAACTGTGGTAGCTATTGATTTTATCGGCTCATCAAAGTTTCCCACCCCTCTTCTAACAGGCACTGCTCTCTGAGATATGCCTCATGATCCACGCCTGATAAATTATTAAAGTACATTCTCCTAACATAAGAGGACCAACCAATGAGAAGTCTTGCCTGAGACTGATTCTGAACTCATGGAGTAAGACAGCCACTTCTACCATTAGGGCTTTTATCTTCCCAATCGGTCAACTATAACCAGGTTGACAGACGTATTTGCAGACATGTCCTGTCTAGAGTAGGAGCAAATGAGGCAAGGACTAGTTGGTCAGAGTCCCAGCAGGAAACAGAAGGCACATTCAAATTAAAAGAGTTTCCGAAAGTTTTCGGAGAAGAACCAAGATGCAGCACAGGTAAATGCCAGTACTCCCCACCTCCCACAACCACATCCATATTACAACTAAAATACAGAACAACCATCATTCAGAACCACCAGAACTCTAGCTGCAAGGAAATCCTACAACTAGAGAAGTAAAGAAGAAAGCACATTGAGACTGGTAGAAGGGGCTGGTCCAACACCCATGGGTGGAATATCTCCAAGGCCTACCATGAGAAGCAGAGGGTCCAAGCCCCACATCAGAACCCAGACCAGGGTTCCAGAACTGGGAAGAGGCGTCAGCGTAACTTTGGGCTGTAAAAATGAGCAAGGATTGTGGCTGAGTGGCATGGAGCCTGCTGGAGTCTCAGGTGTTCCTCTTAAAGGTTCCCAGCATGAACTTACACATCCCACTCCCTCTGAGTTCCAGGGCCAGGCAGTGGCTTTTGGGGAATCCAAAGACATATGGAGAGGAACTGGACTGTCTGGTATCAGGGCAGGAACTTGGAGGCAGCTTTTTCCCAGACATAGGTGCTCAGAGAGGTCATTATTCCTGTGCTGGGATCTCCCCCATCGCAGAGCTGACTGCCAGACATATCTGAGTTTCCATAAGTATGGTCCACACTGTTCACTCCCTCTGGTGATTCCCTAACACTCCACCCCATCCAATTTGCAGCTGTTTTTCCATATGAATGGCCTGTGCTGGCTCAGGCTTCAGACTTTCCTAAAATCTCTCAAACTAGCAGCAACTGGCATCAGTGTGCCCCATACCTATCAATAAGAGGCCCAAGACCCAGCACTAGCACCAGCCTGTCTTGCTTCACAGCTGGGCCTCACCTGGGCACTTCCAAGCCCAATACAAGTAGCAGCCATCTGCAGATCTCTTTGTAGCTCCTGCTGTTTGGCCCCAGGCAATGGCTGACTTTGCACCTCCTGGGAGGCCCCAGAGCCAGTGCATCTAGGGGACAGCTTCAGACCAAACCAGACTGCAACTCTACACACCCACAAGGGACACACTCAAGGGGCAGACTCAATGAGCACCAAATAAATTCTTTGCTCAAAAAAGTCTGAAGTGAGTCCTGCTCCAGAGGGGTGTCTCCTGCATAACAGCTCTCCCATTGTAGACACAGCTGATCTTCACAGTCAATTGGCCTGAAGGTCAATTCCTCCAATTCACAGTGACACCAACAGCAATCAAGGCTCAACTACAACAAGCACACAGCCCACACATGGGGTACACCTAGAGTGCCCAGCTCAGGTAACTGGAGAGGCTAACCCACTGGGCCTTACAGGACACCTACTACACAAGACCACTCTACCAATTCCAGAAGACATAACAGCTCTACCTAATACACAGGAACAAACACAGGGAAGCAGCTAAAATGTGGACACAAAGGAACATGTTACAAATAAAAGAAATGAAAGCAAGCAAACTACTGGACACAGAGTTCAAAACAATGGTTATAAGGTTACTCAAGGATCTTAATGAGAACTTCAAGAGACTCAAAGAGCGCTTCAAGGGATTTAGTGAGACTTTCAAGGATCTTAGTGAGAATGTCAAAGACATAAAAAAAGACCAGTCAGGGAGAAACTAAGATGGCGGCATAGATAAACACCGGGAAATAGTCACCTCACACAACAATTGAAAAATATCCCAAAGGACGGAGCAAACATCGTCCAGAACAACAGGAAGGCTGGCTGAGTGTAATTTCTACAACTAGAAGAAAAGAAAAGCACGCTGAGAGCCAGAGGAGCTGCGGAGGTTGAGTGCAGAGGTACGGCGGCGGCTCGCGCGCGCACGGAAAGGGGGTGGCACCTGAGGACGCGGCTGTCTTTTTGAATCACAAGCTCCCGACTGCTCTGAACTCCGGTTCCGGGAAGTCTCTGGGGACCCAGGACTCATACGGGGAGAGGCTGGTCTGTCAGGCGGCAGCGGGTGAACTTGAGGGCGGAGTTCCCTCAGAGGTGCCTGCAGCCGTTACCGGGACACTGAGACGCGCGACTCCGGGCGCGGAGAATCAGCCATAGCTTCTTTCTCCGCCCTTTTGACTCCCTGAGACCCCGCCCCCACCCAGGCTGCGGCAGAGGCTTTTGCATGTGAATGTACCTAACTACAGCCCAGCCAGGCAGACCCGGAACTTCCAAGAGAAGGCCCAAGGCCCCGCAGCGGCTTGCATTGCTTCACAGCTGAGCCTCTTCGTGGCTCCGGCTGTGTGGCCTCAGGCAGGGGCTGAATTAGCACCTCCTTAGATCCAGGAGCCACTGTACCCAGTGGTCAGAGGGGGACCATTCTCCCACTTCAGACACGGCTGATTCCCACAGCCAATTGGCCTGGAGGTCAATTCCTCCCAGTGATCCTACAACAACCAAGGCACCAAGAGTGCATCAAGAGTGTCCACCCCAGGTAACTGGGGCGGCTGAGCCACTGGGCCCTACAGGACACCTGGCGCGCAGGGCCACTCTATCAACACAGGGAAGCAGCCAAAATGCGGAGACAAAGAAACAGGTCACAATTGGCAGAAATGGAGGAGGGCAGACGACTGGATATAGAGTTCAAGGCCACGTTTATAAGGTTTGTCAAGAATTTTATGGAAACCGCCGATAAATTTAATGAATCCCTCAAGGAGTATAGTGAGACCATGGAGGACATGAAAAAGGACCAACTAGAAATTAAGCATACACTGACTGAAATAAAGAATAATTTACAGAGATCCAACAGCAGACAAGAGGATCCCAAGAATCAAGTCAAAGATTTGAAATACAAAGAAACAAAAAATACCCAACCAAAAAAGAAAAAAGAAAAAAGAAAAGAGATTCAAAAAATATGAAGATAGTGTAAGGAACCTCTGGGACAACTTCAAGCGTACCAACATCAGAATTATAGGGGTACCAGAAGGAGAGAGAGGGCAAGATATTGAAAACCTTTTTGAAGAAATAATGACAGAAAACTTCCCCCACCTGGTGAAAGAAATGGACTTACAAGTCCAGGAAGCGCAGAGAACCCCAAACAAAAGGAATCCAAAGAGGACCACACCAAAACACATCATAATTAAAATGCCAAGAGCAAAAGATAAAGAGAGAATCTTAAAAGCAGCAAGAGAAAGTCAATCAGTTACCTACAAGGGAGTACCCATCCGACTGTCAGCTGATTTCTCAACAGAAACCATGCAGGCCAGAAGAGAGTGGCAAGAAATATTCAAAGAGATGAATAGCAAGAACCTGTAACCAAGATTACTTTATCCAGCAAAGCTATCATTCAGAATGGAAGGTCAGATAAAGAGCTTCACGGATAAGAAAAAGCTAAAGGAGTTCATCACCACCAAACCAGCATTATATGAAATGCTGAAAGGTATTCTTTAAGAAGAGGAAGAAGAAAAAGGAACTCTTACCATTTGCCACAGCATGGATGGAACTGGAGAGCGGATAAATACCACAAGATCTCACTTATTTGTGGAATATAATGAACAACATAAACTGATGAACAAGGACTGATCCAGAGATGGAGAGGCTTTGATTGGACTGTCGGGCCTTGGAGGGAAGGTAGGGGAGGGTGGGGGCAAGGGGGAAAGATCAACCAAAGGACTTATATGCAAGCATATAGGCCTAACCAATGGACACGGACAACGGGGGGGTGAGGGGATGAGCAGGGGGGGGGGGGTAGAGGGTACACATATGTAATATCTTAATCAATAAAAAATATTAAAAAAAAAGACCAGTCAGAAATTAAGCATACACTAACTGAAATAAAGAATAATTTATTCTTTAGATTAGACAGTAGAGGATTCCAAGAATAAAATCAATGACTTGGAATGTGAGAAAGCAAAAAATACTCAATTAGAAGAGCAACGAGAAAAAAGAATCCAGAATATAACGATAATGTAAGGAGCCTCTGGGTCAACTTCAAGCATACCAACTTTCGCATTATGGGGGTGCCAGAAGGAGAAGAGAGAGAGAGATCAAGATATTGAAAACCTATTTGAAGAAATAATGACAGAAAATATCCCCTATCTGGTGAAAGAAATAGACTTACAAGTCCAGGAAGTGCAGAGTCCCAAACAAGAGGAACCCAAAGAGGCCCACACCCAAGACACATCATATTTAAAATGTCAAGGGTTAAAGACAAAGAGAAAATCCTAAAAGCAGAAAGAGAAAAGCAGTTAGTTACCCACAAGCGAGGGCCCAAATGACTGTCAGCTGATTTCTCAACAGAAACTTTATAGGTTAGAAGGGAGTGGCAAGAAATATTCGAAGTGATGACACAGCAAGGACTTACAACCAAGATTACTCCACCCAGCAAAGCTATCATTTAGAATTGAAGGTCAGATAAAGAGCTTCACAGACAAGAAAAAGCTAAAGGAGTTCATCACCACCAAAACAGTATTACATGAAATGTTGAAGGGCATTCTTTAAGAAAAGGAAGAAGAAGAAAAAAAATATGAACAATAAAATGGCAATAAATACATAACTATCAACAATTAAATCTAAAAATCAAAATAAAACAACAAGAAATATAGTGAACAAAATAAACTGATGAATAAAAACGAATCAGAGGCATGGAAACATGGAACAGACTGATGAATCTCAGAAGGAAGTGGGGGTAAAGGGGCGGGAAGAGATTAACCAAATATCTTATATGCCTATATGCATTACCTACGGACACAGAAAATAGGGTATTGAATGCCTGGGGTGGGTCAGAAATTGGGTGGAGGGGAACAATGTGGGACAATGGGGGGGGGGGGCGGGGGAGAGAGACATCTGTAATACTCTCAACAATAAAGATTTTAAAAGAAAAAAAGAAAGTTTTCATGGAAGGACTAGTTATAGAGGTATGGGCATGGTGTTGGGAAACCAGAGGTGAATCTTGTCTTGGCCATAACCAGTGACACACAAATAAAGGCTTCAAAACACCTGGACGTTGGGGATTTCCCTCTCTTGCTGTGCTCGGAACTCTGAGACCAGTATGTGGACGAGCTCCAGGTGGCCCACAGGAGAACTGAAGTGCCACCAACCTGCCAGCCGTCAGCCATACCACTGAGGCTGTTCCAGGAGACTGCGATACTGTGATCAATAAAAAGAAATAGGTCTTCATCCCATGTCTGGCACACAGCTCCTAAAACCCTAGGAATTTCCTGTGATGACAGGATAAAGGTGTCTTCTGTTATGTTAATGAGGTGACCTTTAGGAAGGACACCTGGATGGGGGCTGGGTGCCAGAGGAACCATGTGATTTCAGGGTTGGAACTTTCAGTCCCAACCCCTGACTTCCAGGGAGGGGAGAGGGTCTGAAGACTGAGTTCAATCGCCCATGGCCAAAAATTTAAATCAATTGCGCTGATGGGATGAAACCTCCGTAAAAACGCAAGAGGACGGGCTTTGGTGAGCACGTGGAGAGGCGGGGATAGTGGCACCAGAGAGAACGCGGAAACTCAGTGCCCCTTCCCATGTACCTTGCACCACGCAGCTCTCCCATCGGGCTGTTCCTGAGTTGTGTTCTTTCATAATAAACTGCTAATCTGGTAGGTGAGTAAATCGGTTTCCTGAGTTCTGTGAGCTGCCCTAGCAAATTAATTGAATTCAAGGAGGGGGTCGTGGGAACCTCTGACTTAAAGCCAGTCCATCGGAAGTAAAGGTGAAACCGTGGACTTGGAACGGATATCCTGTTTGGAGGGGGTCGTTGAAACCTCTGATTTGTAGCTGGGTAATCAGAGGCATAGGTAACAACCTGGGTTTGCGATGGGCATCTGAAGGCGAAGGGACTGAGCCCTAACCTGTGGGGCTGATGCTGTCCCCGGGTGGGCAGTGTCAGAATTGAATTGAATCACAGGGCACCCAAGGGTGTCTGAGAATTGCTTGGTGCTGTGAGGAAGCCCTCCCTCACCCACGGGAATTGGTACCAGATCCCAGTTAGTGGTCCAGCACCAGCCAAGTCACTAGCTGACCAAGACACGTGAGATCCTGGCAGAGCGAGAACAGCTAGCCAGGCCCAGGTCAGAGGAGTCCCCAGGCAGCACACAGACCCATGAGAAATAATAAGTGACTGCTGGTTTTTAGCGACTGCATTTTGGGATTGTCTGTTACACAGCAAAGGCAGCCGACACAAATGGTCACGAGCAAGCACCTGGCCAGCATTGGAGCCTCTGTTCCATGTCCCGGCAGCTCTTCTCCCATCCCCAGCGTCCTTCCCAGGAACAAATGTCTTTTTCTACTCCTCATCAGAGCTGGATTCTCTCGCTTTCAATTAAAAAAACTCGTGAAGCTTTACTTTTTCTCTGTGATCCGATACGGTTTAAAACAAACAGAAATCCTTCATTCCTCTAAAGTTTAAAGTAATTTCCCCACGAAGACTATTAGACTGGGGCCTTGGGAGGAAAAACATTTCTTGGGCAATGTTCTCATTTCTCTCTTTATTGTTCCCCGATTCTGGTTTTCAATTTCTACTTCAGACAAAAGTGGCAATTTAAAATTTCCTGGAAAATCATTCATTTCCACCAGATCTTCAAACACATTAGCATTTGTCCACATACCTTTTTAAATATATAAATATAACCTCTCCTTTCTAAAGCTCCTTCTATTTTCCCTTTATTAAATCTTCAACATGGAGCACCATTTGTCCTTTTTAAATACTTCTCCCTGAAGCGGGACCTGATGGAGAAACACAAAGGGTGCACCCCCCGCCCCCCACCCCCGTGCATGCCCACCGCCGGGAACTGCCAAGCTAGCAATGGAGCCAGCAGGGCACAGGGCGCCAACAATGGATTTTATTCAGCACCTTGATTATATATCATAAGGAGTTACTTCTAAAACCATAAAATGTTGAATAAAGTGTTTTTTATATAAACCTAAAGAATCCTTTTGTCCCACCTGGCGCAGAGCCCCCACTCAATAAGCATTATCATCAGCTACTGCTCCTGGCAGGTCAGAGGGGGCCTAGCCCTTCTTGAGCGAGGAGGCGCTCCTCCGGGCAGGGACAGTGAGTGCGAACCCACTCATGGAGTGCCTTCCGGGTGCCAGACACTACTGTGGATGTGGCTCATCCGTCTCTTCACAAGGCCACACAGGACCCTCTGAACGGCACCAAAACCTGTGCCTCTTCCGTGAAGTCAGAGGTTGTGCTCTCAGTGGCCTTTTGAGTCAACACGATCTGCAGTAGGTTTCCCAGAGCCATCCCTCCCACGAGGAGTGAAGTCGAGTTCTGCGCCATCCAGTGGGACCTAGCAAGCACGATGCACAGGCTGAAAAGCACTTGTGCGTTGGGGCAGGCTCCCTAGCCCTTCTTGGAACCACCACGTGAACAAGCCCGAGCCAGCTGGAGGACGCAGCCACATGGAGAGCCAAGCCCCCAGGCCAACAACTTGCTCACTGCCAGTCCTGTGAGCGAGCCATCCTAGATCATCCAGCCACAGATAGCCACCAACACAGGTGCCCAGGGCAAGTACCTCATTTGACTCACCCTAGTCCCAGCCTTCAGAGACAACGCCTCTCTCTCTTGTTCTGAGATCTCCCAGGAGGCTGTGTATGTGGACAGCACTGTAAGTGATGGGTATTATAAATGATGGGTAACTGTAATGTCCATACATGCTGCTTGAAATGGTCCAAGAGACAGCGGGACTGAGAGCTCCCAGACAGGAAGGGACCAGGAACCAGGAGGATATTGGCAGGTGACCAGAAGTACCAGCCAGGACTCTGTCATGGAGGTCCTCCGATGTGGGTGCCCATGTACTAGTATATTGATTCCCATTGGCACGGAATAACTGGGTCAGTAGCTGGGCTCACTGGGACAGTGCCTGGTCCGTAAAGTTCCTCAGGCAGACTGATGTTTCGTGACTTGGGCCTGTCTGTAGAAGACAAGGTCCTACGATCCAGCATGTTCCTTAGCTCAGGCTGGGCTTAGAAGAGCAGAGGGTCGAGGGCAGAGCCCAGCACGTTCCTTTTCCATGGATGGAGACTGCTTTACTGCTCCGTGAGCTCGCCACACCAGCTCCCCAAGGTCACACAGGAGGAGGGCACTTCTCCAAACCCGCGTGAGCCTCAGGGGCAGCCAATGAGAGGCTGGCCAGGTTGGTGAGCAGGTGTGGACAGATCTGTAATCATGCCTCCGACCATGGACAGAGAAAGGTCAATGAACTGAGAATCGAACCAATTCAACTGTCTGGACCAATTCATCATCCTTGGTGCCAACCAACCTTCTTGGAACAATGCCCAGAGATGGGCTCATCCCAGGTCGGCTGCCAATCCCATGCATGCCGGCGGCAGGGTGCTTCCTGCTCTCCCCACGCGAGGTGATGGGTGGCTGCGCTGCTCTGCACATACAGTGAGGGATGCCGACCCCCCTTGGGGCCGCACACTGCCAGGAAGCACTGCCAGGTGGCAGCAGAACCTGCTCACCCTTCCCGCTACGCCATGGACCTTTCCTTGCTGCCTGCTGTCATCACCATCTCCTCCACACGCAGCTCTTGCCAGGTACCAGGCTGTCCTCGGTGCTGTCACTGATATTTACACATGGGATGCCCATAACTGCTATATGGTAGGGCCCTTATTTTATCCATCTTCAGCGGAGGAATCTAAGGCACAAAGGGATTTAGGTAATTTGCCAAAGGTCATAGATATTTGAGCCTGCGAATGCCGGCTCCATGGTGTATGATTTCTAACCAGTTCTCAATATTTCTTCCCTCGTTTTCTTCCAAGTGACCACCTCTCCCTCACTCACTCTCTCCCACACAGAGCCCTCCTTTCCAGGAGCAGACACATGACAGGTCTGGCCAATCAGCACAGCCATCCTTCTGGCTGCATGTGACCCATGGTCCAATGAGACGTCAGCTCTTCTCCCGGGAGCTGCAGCCATGAGGATACATAAGAGGAGGGGAGCTGCAGCCATCACGCTCCCTGGGAGAAACAGGCCCCTGAGGCTGAAACCAAGACAGGAGGGCAGAGCCGAGACGCAGAGAGAGTCCTGAGGACCTCACATCTGCACCTTGATCCCGGTGTCTGAAGCCAGCCTACCCCTGGGCTTTTCAGTTTCAGGGACTAAGAATTTCCCCTTTCACATAAGCCAGTTTGAGCTAAGTTTCTGTCTTAGGCAACCGAAAAAGTCAACAAATACAGGAGTTGGAAAAAGTAGGTTTACAGTTGTTTGTATGGAAAATAATACAATAATTAATTCATAATACAAGAGTGAACTCTTTCGTGTACTCCGACTGTAACACGACTTTGCCCACCTGCATGGACAGGCTATGGAAACACCACCCCTTAGCTGCTCCCGAGTACCCAGCCTCCATCTGCAGGAACATTCAGAGGAGCATGATGGGGCCAGGCTATCCCCCAAACTTCCCTGCCTGTTTTCCTGGGGATGAGAGAGCAATTGCACGAGAAGGGCCAGGGAGCGTGCTCTGGGGGAACTTGACAATTGCCCCATCTTCGTCTCTGCAGACAGGCCGGTAAGGACTGGTGGCTCCATGATGCTTGGAGTTCTGAACCCCAAGTACCAGTTTCCAAGCAGAGCAACTGCAGCATGAGCTCTAGAGCGTTCATGTTGCTGTGGCAACAGAAATGCCTCTGATTTGCAGGGACGTGGTGGTAAGTGACTATTTGTAAAAGGTTAGCAAGAGTCAAAGAAATCCAATGCCCTAAGGTAGCCACCACTCTGAAGGCAGCTGTCGGTTCTAAGTGGGTAAGCATAGGACCAGTAATGGACAAAATCCATGTAGAGAATTCCAGGAGGGTGAACCAAAACCGGACAAATAAGAGAACTAGGGTGACAGCTGCCCAGTGGGTACCCTAAATACAATTCATGACTCGGCAGTGGGGGACTGTCCATGGTGGGAAGTCCTCCTGGGAAGTTCAAGACTCACAAGTCCTCGTGCTGAGCTTCTTATCGCACATACACTGTCTGGCATAGGAACTCAGGGTTGGCTCATTAGCTTATCAATGTCACCAGTGCCTGGGGTTCCTTCCTCTCTGCCGTGCTCAGCATGTCAGCCACGGCTCCCTCACCGACCCAAAGGGGCTATCACAACCACCAGCAGGACAAGAAAGAGATGTCTTCGCTTATCAGAAAGGACAGTCTTGCCTAGAAGCCTACCCAGCTTCCGCTCCACAGCCCACTGAGCAGAGCTCGGTCACATGCTCATTCACTAGCTACAGACGCCCGTGGGAAAGCAAGTTGCCAGGCATCTCAGCTTCTAGCATGAAAGATTCCTGTGCCAGAGTGTGAGGGCCACAGTGGCTGCCGGGAGGCAATCAACAAGGTACCGAAACTTTACATCAACTCATACCAGCCCTAGCCAGTTTGGCTCAGTGGATAGAGCGTCAGCCTGTGGACCAAAGGGTCCCTGGTTCAATTCCGGTCAAGGGCAGGTACCTGGGTTGCAAGCTCCTCCCCAGCCCAGGCCCTGGTCAGGGCTGTGCAGGAGGCAACCAATCAATGCATTTCTCTTACATCGATGTTGCTCTCTGTCTTTCCCTCACTCTTCCACTCTCTCTAAAAATAATGGAAAAATATCCTCAGGAGAGGATTAACAAACAACAACAAAAAACCCTCATACCAAGGCTTCTGCCATACATAACCTTAAAATATCCATACCATCATTCACTTAACCCAGTGGTTCTCAACCTTCCTAATGCCGCAACCCTTTAATACAGTTCCTCATGTTGTGGTGACCCCCAATTTCATTGTTACAAATTGAACATAATTAAAGCATAGTGCTTAATCACAAACACAAGATGTAATTATATATGTGTTTTCTGATGGTCTTAGGCGACCCCTGTGAAAGGGTCGTTCGACCCCCAAAGGGGCCTTGGCCCAGAAGTTGAGAACCGCTGACCTAACATGGTCCTTAAATCAATACATCTTTGGTTTACCGTGACTTAGGTAGGAAATTTTACATCCCTATTACAAAGGCACTACTAGATACATTTTTCCAACCCACGTTAAAATAAATTCATAACAATTAAAGCAAAAATTATTTGCCTGTTTTACCTAGAAGCATCCCTTGCCTCAGTAGTCATACAGGGGGGGAGAGGGGGGTGCATAGTAACGGGACAAAGTCATGTCCTCCTAGTTCCTGGGCCCTGGTATCAGCATTTCCCCAGCAAAGAGCCATCAAGTGCATGCAAGGAAGGTACTCTTCCAACCACCTTTCCGCAGCCGTGGGAACAGCTCGGCCCCGCCCACCACTCTCCATGCCCCCCCCCCACTGTCAAGATGAGAAGACATTTATAAAACTTTTATATAATCTTGTTAACCAATGTCACCCCAATAAATTCAATAAAAAATTGTAAAGACATTTGGCACCATCACAGTAGGAGAACTAGCAGGTTTCCTATACAATCACAGCCCCGTCTAAAATGTTTTCTTTTTTTCCATTACAATGAAAAATGCCCCAGAGGCTGTAAGGACCTCTACGTGCCTTGGCGTGAGACCATCCCAACTTCTTTGTCTCAGGGTCCTCCCTCACGATGACTGTGGACAAAGAGAGGTGACCAGGGCCCGTTACTTACATCAGAGGCTGGACCCTTGTCGGCGCCCGGGCAGGAGAACGTGACAAATTCATGGCACCGCTTGTGCACAACAAAACAGCAGACTGCAAAAGAGAAAACAAAGGGAGGAGGCGGGGAGAAGGAGAGTGGGAGGAAGAGAGGAGAGGGAGAGAGAGATGGTTAAAACCTGGCTTCTCGGCAAGTAGAGGCTCTACGGCAAAGTAACAATGCCTTTGCTTCTGCCCCTATCTTAGCTGAAGTCAAACTGGGTACACGATGTTAGGTCTTGCAAACTAGTTAACTTTCTAAAGTAACTGGGTCCAAAAGTCACATATACTCAACATGACACTTGCTGGGCATCACTTACATTGCCGGGTTTGGAGGGTTTGGGAACAGAGCGCTGTTCCTTAGATGGGGCGCCATGAGAAGTAGCTGGCTTGTGTCAGGTTCATAATGCACAAGAAACACGTATATGTAAACACTAGAATGGCACATAGGCAGGCAGGTATAGGAAGGGCATGTGTAAACAGAATGAGCAGGAGAGGCAGCCCCTCGCCCCCCATCTCACCCAGGAGCAATGCCCAGTAGGTGGAAGAGTGGGAGAAATCAGCTGCGATGTTTACACTAACACATTAGTGATTTGCAACCAAATACATGCACACTTACTCTGTATTTGAATTTGTTTGAGTTAAATGCATCAGTGCATGGCTCTACTATTTGGGGATTGTATCACTTGGGCAAAGGGGAAGTCAGAGAATGTATACAAAAATAACAGATTTTTTTTTATTCCTATCTTCCTTTGTAGTTTTGTTATTCAAATCACCTTAAACAAACTCTAGACTGTGGGTTCCTGGAGGACAGGCCCCATGTTAAAGGAAGAGCATCTTTCTTTTTTAGTTTATTCTATTTTTCAGTAAGAATTTTACATTCAGTATTATTTTGCATTATTTTCAGGTGTACTGAAGGTTGCCGGGGCGGGGATGGAGTTGGGAAATGGGTATTAAAAGGGGAAGGATTAATAAGTACAAATTGGCAGTTACAGAATAGTCACAGGGATGTGAAGTGCGGCACAGGGAATACAGTCCATAGTGTTGTAATAACTCTGTATGGTGTCAGATGGATGTGAAATTTATCTGGATGATGACTTGGTAAGTTATGTAATGTCTAATCACTGGATGTACACCTATAACTAATATAATATTGTATGTCAACTGAATTGAAAAATAAAAAATTATTTAGGACCTGTCCAAAGAGAGCCAATGGCGGTGTAGGTAAATGCCGGTACTCGCCACCTCCCACAACCACCTCAAAATTACAACTAAAATACAGAACAACCATCACTCAGAACCACCTGAAATCTGGCTGAATGGAAGTCCCACAACTGGAGAAGAAAGCACATCGAGACTGATAGGAAGGGTGGAGGCGAGGAACAGGCTGGTCCCACACCCACGTGTGGCATGTTTTTAATCAGGAGGGATATTGTGATGGCAAAGTCCTCCCATTAGGAGCCAGGCATCCCAGCCCAACAGCAGACCCTCAGCCCAGGGTTCCAAAGCTAGGAAGAGAAGTTCCCGTAACTTTGGGCTGTAAAAACCATCAGGGAGCATGGAACAGACTGATATACCTCAATGTGGGGTTGGGGTGACAAAAAGAGATAAGCCAAAGAACTTATATACTTATGTGCATACCCTATAGACACAGGCAATAAGTTGGTGAAGTCTGGGGGGGGCGGGCGGGGGAGGCTGTATGGGTCTGGGGGGAAAGGCTGGGAGGAAGTGGGGAAAGAGGAAAAATAAGAGATATCTATAATGCTATCAACAATAAAAGATAAATTTTTTTTAAAAAACACAGCAGGGACTTTTCCTGAGTGACACAGAGACTGCTAGAGTCCCAGACAGTTCCTCTCAAAGGGACTGAGCACAAACTTACACAGTCCCACTCCCTCTGAGTTCCCAAACTGGGTGGTGGCTTTTGGGGATCAACAAACATACTTGGAGGAACTGGGTTGTCTGGCATTGGGGCAGGAACTCGGGGGAGGCTTTCTCCCAGACAGGGGTGCTCACAGGGGTCACGGTTCCTATGCTGGGACCTCCCCTGTCACAGAGCTGACTGGCAGTCATATCTGAGTTTCCCTTAGTGTGGCCCATACTGCTGGCTCCCTCTGGTGATTCCCTGAAACCCGGTCCCATCCAGTTTGCAGCCCCACCCAAGCTATTTGCAGCAGCTTTTCCATATGAATGGCCTGTGCTGGCTCAGGCTTCAGAATTTCCTAAAACCACTCAAACAAGCAGCAGCTGGAGTCAGCATGCCCCAAAACTATCAATAAGAGGCCCAAGACCCAGCACTAGCACCAGCCTGTTTTGCTTCACAGCTGGGCCTCACCTGGGCACTTCCTAGCCCAATACAAGTAGCAGCCATCTGCAGATCTCTTTGTAGCTTCTGCTGGGTGGCCCCAGGCAGTGGCTGACTTTGCACTTCCCGGAAGGCCCTATAGCCAATGCACCCAGTGGACAACTTCAGACCATACGAGATTACAACTCTATACATTCACAGCAACACACTCAAGGGGCAGACTCAGTGAGCACCAGAGCTCCACTGAAGCAACTCCTGCTACATAGGGGTGTCTCCTGCACAGCAGGTCAATTCCTCCAATTCCCAGTGACAGCAAGAGCAATCAAGGCTCGACTACAACAAGACTGTGCACACAGCTCACACAGGGGCGCACCTAGAGTGTCCAGCTCAGGTGACTGGGGAGGCTGACCCACTGGGCCCTACAAGACACCTACTACACAAGGCCACTCTACCAATTCCAGAAGACATAATAGCTCTACCTAATATACAGAAACAAACACAGGGAAGCAGCCAAAGTGCAAAGACAAAGAAACATCATATATAATAAAAGGCAAATGTGCAAATCAACCATACAGCAGAACAACTGGTCATTATGATGCGCACTGACCACCAGGGGGCAGACACTCAATGCAGGAGCTGCCCCCTGGTGATCACTGCACTGCCACATGGGGAGCGGCGTTCATCCAGAAGCAGTGCTAAGGAGCAGGGAGTCCAGCTTCTGGCTGGTGAGTACAGTGGCGGTAGTGAGAGCCTCTCCCACCTCTGCTGCAGGCGGGTGGTAAGGAGCGAGGGGTCCCTGACTAGTGAGAGCCCCGGACTGCAAGAGCAATGTCTAACTGCCAGCTTAGGCCCGATCCCTGGAGAGACAGACATCCCCCAGGCATCCCAGCAGGCAGACATCCCCCGAGGGGTCCCAGACTGTGAGAGGGTGCAGGCTGGGCTGAGGGACTCCTCCCCCAGTCCCCAGTGCACAAATATCATGCACTGGACCTCTAGTGTTACAAATAAAAGAAATGGAAGCAAGCAAACTACTGGATACAGAGTTCAAAACAATGGTTCTAAGGTTACTCAAGGATCTTAATGAGAGCTTCAAGGGACTCAAAGAGAGCTTCAAGGGACTTAGTGAGACTTTCAAGGACTTTAGTGAGAATGTCAAAGATATTAAAAAAAAAAAATACCAGTCAGAAAGTAAGCATACATTAACTGAAACAAAAAATAATTTATTGGGATTTGACAGTAGAGTAGAGGATTCTAAGAATCAAATCAATGATTTGGAATATGAGGAAGCAAAAAACAATAATCAGAAGAGCAAAAAGAAAAAAGATTCCAAAATATGAAGATAGTGTAAGGAGCTTCTGGGTCAACTTCAAGCGTTCCTACATTCACATTATAGGGGTACCAGAAGGAGAGAGAGAGAGAGCAAGATATTGAAAACCTATTTAAAGAAATAATGACAGAAAACTTCCCCTACCTGGTGGAAGAAATAGACTTACAAGTCCAGGAAGTGCAGAGAGTCCCAAACAAGAGGAACTCAAAGACGCTCACACCAAGACACATCATAATTAAAATGTCAAGTGTAAAGGACAAAGAGAGAATCTTAAAAGCAGCAAGAGAAAAGCAGTTAGTTACCTACAAGGGAGTGCCCATATGACTGTCAGCTGATTTCTCAGCAGAAACTTTGCGGGCCAAAAGGGAGTGGCAAGAAATATTCAAAGTGATGACACAGCAAGGACCTACAACCAAGATTATTCTACCCAGCAAAGCTATCATTTAGAATTGAAGGTCAGATAAAGAGCTTCATGGACAAGAAAAAGCTAAAGGAGTTCATCACCACCAAATCAGTCTTAGATGAAATGTTGAAGGGTATTCTTTAAGAAGAGGAAGAAGAAGAAAGAAGAACAACAAAAATATGAACAATAAAATGGCAATAAATACATACCTGTCAACAATTGAATCTAAGTATCAAAATAAACCAACAAGAAATCTAGTGAACAAAATAAACTGATGAATAAATTAGAATCAGAGGCACGGAAACATGGAACAGACTGACAAATCTCAGAGGGAAGGGGGTAAGGGAGTGAGAAGAGATTAACCAGAGATCTTATACGCATACATGCAATACCTATGGACACAGACAATAGGAAGATGAAGGCCTGGGGTGGGTCAGGAACCTAGTGGAGGGGGGCAGTGGGTGCAGTGTGAAAAGGGACAACTCTAATACTCTCACAATAAATATTTTTTTAATTATTTAAAGTAAAAAATAAATAAATAAAAGAGCTATAAAATTAAAAACAAAACTGCAAGAGGAAAAAAGTGGGACAGAGGAAAAAGTTAAATATTCAAAGAGATTTAAGAAACATATAAACTAAATGCAATATGTGGGCTTTTGATCCTAATTAAAGGCAACAGCTGGTTCAAAAACTATGAGATAATGTCAGGAAAAACTCATTCTGATGTTGCGAAGGGATTATTATTACTGATATTGGGCAGAAAGAGTGAAGGGGAAAGGTTACCAACAAGGAAACAAAAATGGTTTTATCATCAGGTTTCTCATTAGCAATTGTGAATTCTTCAATATGACAGAGCAAGCAATATCTTCAAAGGTTAAGGAAAATCCATTTTGAACCTACAAAACATTAAAGTAAAAGTACAAAAGAAAGACATTTCCAGAGCACAAGAACTTAGTATTTTTTACTTCCTACAAAAGGAGAGAGAGAGAGAGAGAGAGAGAGAGAGAGAGAGAGAGAGAGAAGAGAAGAGAAGAGAGAGAGAGAGAGAGAGAGAGAGAGAGAGAGAGAGAGAGAGAGAGAGAATTTTTTAAGTGAATAAAGGAGGTGTAAGAAATAGTGGCGAGTGAACAAAAAGCTCCAGGAGTGAGGAGGGGCTGGGTCCTGCGGGGCCGGGTGGAAGGGCTCTGGAATTCGGAGACCCCTGTCTTCCTCCCCAGGAGATCACAGGAACTAAGAGAGGCCACATGGGACATTACAAGTTTGAATATGTGTGTCAACAATTGAGAATAAGAATGGAAAGATTATGTGTAACTTGCAGATCATTAAAAGATAAAACTGGACAAAGAAAACAATCCAACTACACTTCCAAAGAGCCCCATACGCCCCAAGTTCATATAAATGTCACTCTTTGTTGTTGTTTTGCTTTTATATGGCATCACTTGCATTTTAAGCTCTTTAATCCTCTGGAATTTCCTGGTATCTGATGTGGCATGGGGATCTAATTTGCCGTATTTTTCCAAATGGTAATCAGTTGTCCCAGCATCTTTTATTGAATAATTCGTCCCTTCCTCACTGACTTCAGACGCCAACTTTACTGGATGCTAATTCTGCACACTGGAGTCTGCCTCTGGCCTTCCACTCTGTTCCCCTGGTCTGTCCTGTGATACAGCAACGTAAGTTCTAATTACAGTAGCTTTGTAATGTATTAATCCGGGCAGGGCGATCCTCCCTCATTATCCTTACTTTCAACATTTCCTACGTTTACTGCTCCGAATGAACTCTGGAATCAGATGGCCAAGCTTTTAAAAATACCAATGGCTATGTTTACAAATAGGAAAGCAATGAGTTGGCAGTACTGTATGTTTATTTTGTAAGCATCTTTAAACTCGTAATAGTTTTTCTGAGCCCTCAGTTTCCTTTGAGTTTTCCAGGTAGAGAATCATATTATTCCGCATAATGCCTCTTTTTTCCTTTGCCATATTTTACACCTAGAACTTTCTGAGCAGCATGGGATAGAGGGGACAACAGCAGGAAGTCCCGCCTGTTTGAGTCTCAGCCAGCTCCACCTGTCCATCACTGTCTGTCAAACTGGCTTTTGGAATTCATATTTTTCCTTGGAAACTGTCCATCTTGCCTTCCATTGTATTGTTAGTTCCTCTTTTTATTTTCTCTCAGGTTTGGCTTCTTTGTTGTCTATTTTATTATCCTATCATTTTAAGGAAGCAAATCATGTCTGTATTTTTCAATGCTACTGGTTTTTTTCCTACTTATCAATTGCTACTTTTACTTTTATTTCTCCTGCTTATTATCTTTGTCCTACTTCTTTTATTTGTATTCCTTGTGCTGCTTATTGGTTAGGAATGTTTTAAGTTTCTAAGTGGTCTATTATGGTTTTCATTTCTTCCTTGGCACAGAATTACTTATGAAAGTTGTTACGGGCCCGCAACCCTACCCTCATTTATCAGAAGTTGCTTTAGTCTAAACCTTTCTTCAAAATATCAACGATGATTTTATTCATCCTTCCTCTCTGTGTGGGAGGGAAGGGGGCTCGTCTCTAGCTACCCAGTGTCTACCACAACTCTTGGACATAACTGATACATGGTAAATAAATGTTTGGTGAATGAATGATTGAATGAATGAATGAATGAATGAAAAAAATGAATGGCATGAGCCATAGAAAAGGAAGAAAACCCGACCAGCTTCACGGTAGATGTATCCCTGATGGCCGTCCACCTTCCAACACCAGGGTGGCCGCATACGCGCCACTGACGAGGCAGCCACCCCGTAGCCGGTAGCTGCAGAGATAAACCACCCGGCCCACAGGTGGGATCAATGGCCCAGTGACCTGACTCCACCAGCACACGCTGCAGAGAAGCTGGGCACAGACTTGGGAAAGACAATGAGCTTCTGGTGCAGGTACCGCCTCTACACGATGTGCTTCTGAGAAGCTGTGCAGATCACATTTCCCAATAACCAGAACACTTTAAAGAGAAGCAGTGCGGCTGGCTATTTAAAGAAACAAACCAAACCTTTCCTGATACAAATAAACACCCCCTCATTTCTGTTTGGCAAATTCAGGGAAAGACCAGCTTTTCTTAAATAAGAGGCAACATTTACTGAGCTGCTGAAACCTGTGCCAGGTCGTCCTCGTAACAGGCACTGGCAGGAGCCCAGAATTCCTGGAGGGCCTGGTTCACGCGGCAAGTCCTTGCTCTGCAGAGCGGAAGCTCGCAGCCCACCTCTCCTCCAGCCTGCCGTGCTTTCACAGGCTGCACACAGGGTCTCCGGCTCAAATGCCTGGGGTTCCGCTGGGAGAACACATGTGCGACTTGTGTAAACAGGAAAATTGCCACTCAGCTCCGCAGGGAATGAGACTCACGTCCCAAGCTCCATCCACCTACACCTCCCTTTTTCAGTGTAAGATGAGGACCACAGGCCAGCTTGGCAGGTAAAACAGTGCCTCCCTCACCTCACCGGAGATGCCCGTCCTCACCTGGGGAATGTGTGACCAGGGGTGACTATGGTACCTCGCGTGGCAGAATGGACTTTGCAGGTGTGATTCAATTAAGGACCTTGAGATGGGGGTCATCCTGGACCATCTGTGGGCCCAGAGGGATCACAAGGATCCTGTCGGAGGGAGGAGGAGTGGGAGGAGGAGTTGGAGCGGGGGTTGAGGTGCTGCATTGCTGGAGAGGACGGATGGGGGCGGGCTCCGGTAGCTGGAGAGGCCTCGGGAAGGAAGGCATCCATCCCTGCTGACTCTTTGATTTTAGCCCCATTTTAGACTGCTGGCCTCCAGGACGGTGAGATCAGGCATCTTGTCATTGGAAGCCACTCGGCCGTGGGCAGTGGTTACAGCCGCCCTTGGAACCGAGTGCACCAGCCAAGGAGCAGAGCATCTGCATGGCCCCGACGCAGAAAACCACAGTCATGAGTCTTGGGGAGCATCTGCCCCAAGAAAGCACAGGGACCCCAACTCACACCACCCTGCACCCCACCCCAAATCCCACCCACCACCTTCACGTAGCCACCGCAGTCCAGAAAGGACTGTCAAGCCATCAAAATTCTATTTTTGTTTTGTTTTTAGAGTTGATCCACCTCTTTTACCCTGTCCTCACTGGGGTCTTAGTGGAAAACCAACATCTCTGGGAAACCATCTTTGCCCCGAAATCCACATCAACCTGAGAGGGGACTTCAGCACTGGCTCCAGGTTCCTGGGTGGAGGACAAGGAGGGCCCTAGGCACGCCCCTGGGGTCAGATGGGCCGGGTCTGAACCACCCAAGTCCTTCGCCTCTCGGATTGTTTCCTCCTCCACAGTGGGAGTAACAAAGCTCACACAGACAGCACAGGCCAAGTGCTCCGGCGTGCGCCTGCGCAGGGGCCACATGCCAATCCAGCTCTGCTGTGTCTAGGGGGACCCCTTCTGCTCCCAGTGCAGAGCTGACTCGGTGTCCACGCTCAGGCGGCGCTTCCCCAAGCGCTTTCCCGAACCATCTCCATGACCAAGGCTGAAAGGCCTGGTCACCATTTCCACCCAACCCCTCGCCTGACTCCCGTGGCCATGCCACCTGACTGCCAAGGGCTCTCCCATCCCTGCTTCACCTGAGCGCAAGGCGCCTGGGGAGGGGCCTGGGGAGGGGTCTGGGGAGGGACCTGGGGAGGGGCCTGGGGAGGGTACTGGGGAGGGGTACTGGGGAGGGGTACTGGGGAGGGGTACTGGGGAGGGGCCTGGGAGGGGTACTGGGGAGGGGCCTGGGGAGGGTACTGGGGAGGGGTACTGGAGAGGGGCCTGGGGAGGGGCCTGGGGAGGGTACTGGGGAGGGGTACTGGAGAGGGGCCTGGGGAGGGGCCTGGGGAGGGGTGCTGGGCACAGACAGGGCCGCTGATGCTCAGAGAGCAGCGTCTGCCTGAGGCGTCCGGGCAGTCGGTGCAGCCTCGGTGTGGGAAGCAGGCGTGTCTCCGGCAGCTCTCAGCTTCCACAGTGCCCTTCACCGTCCAGCTCGCTGCCCCGAAGAAAGCTCCCCGCTTCCCTCGCCCCCCCCCCCCACCCAGGCGGTGGCTAAGCTCCCACGGATTCGTCCTTTGCCAACATCTTTCACGCTGTCTCTCCCGAGCCCCGGAGCCCCACTCATTCCTCCCTGGCTGCCTCGGCACCTCAGACGTGGAGTCTTGCACTAAAGCCTCATCCCACCTCCCCTCTGCCTGTGACCGTGGTCTCGTCTCTAGGAAGCAAAGTGAAGATGGACGGCCAGTGTCACATGAGCGTCATGAGAGCTATGTCGTGTGTGACTGCACAGCAGCAGAGGGCACAAAGTCAGCCCCCAGGAAGGCTCGCTCACTCCCTCCAGGGGGCGCGTGGCCCAGCTCTGCAGCCGAGCTGCCTGTGAGCTCTGGCCTTGAATGAGCCCGCTGACGCGCTGGTCTCAGTGCCCTAGTCTGTGAAATAGAAGTAATAACAGGACTTTTCTCATAGGGTTGCCATGAGGATTAAATGGGTTGATCTTCGCACGGTGTGTGGACACAGCTAGTCCTACTGAGTGCTAGGTTTAGTCCATGTTATCCCTGCCTCTTCCCTGCACGCCAGGCGGCCTGCACACTCCCTCTGGAAGCAGTGCTGGTGCTGCTTCCTGCTCCAACAGTCACTGCTGCCTACTCCCAGCAGCACCGTCCAGTGTGGCTGCCACCAGCTACATGGGGCTACGTCAATCAAACTAATTAAATAAGACTTAAACTTGGCTCCTCATTCACACTAGCCTCATTGCGAGTGCTTCATAGTCACATGTAGCTAGAGACCACCATGGACCCGGGTCATAGGAAGGCTGCTGGACAGCTCTGGCTAAAGAACCAAGTTCAAGCCTGTGGCCTGGCACCCACGCCAGCACAGCCCCCGTCTCACTCCACGGCCCCTCGCCTGCGAGGTGGGATCTGTCCCCTTCTACAACGTGTTTTACTCATTCCCTGGTGTGTGGATTTGTTCCAGAAACACGGGAATGCCCACAAGGAAATGGTCACGGGCAGACCACATAGGAAATGCAAGGCAGAGGAGCCCGGTCTCCAACGAGCAGACCGACGGCCAGAGGGCCATAAAACAGCACGTTCCATAGGCTGAGCCAACTCAGAGCCCACCGGACAGGTCTGCCCGCCTCGTCCCACCTCCCTTACGCCTGTGACCGTGAAGCAGCCTGGGGTGGCGCCGCGCAGAGGGTGCAGCTGGGCCCACTGAGCACATGCCTGTCCCAGGGACACTCGCTCCATCCGACAGTAACCCTGGGGTCACTGTCCTGTGGCCGGACAGGACTTTTCACAGCTCTGTGCAGGCCATCCAGAGACTCCTGAGCGGCACCCACTTAGAAGCGGGGTGTTAGGGGGACATCCTGGCTACATAGCATCTCCGAACTAAAACCCAGCCACAGAATGGGACAGGCCACCTACTTCACACATGGCTGTGAGGAGAAACCAGATTAACATGCCTGGTGCATGCCTGCCTCATATCTAATTCTCAATAAAAATATGAATGAATGTATTAGCAATGAATGAATGAATGAGTGGCCTCTCTTGCCGCCCCACACTCAGAAGTCACTCACCCTGGCCGGCTCAAGGGAAAGGTCGCGCTGCGTGAGCGCAGGTCATGCACAGCCCGCGTGGCTGGCTTTGAGTGTGAGGATCTCTTTTTAAAACAGTGTCCCATGCTTACGGCTTAACATTCAAACATCGCAGAGGAGTGTCCAGGTGAGAATCACTGCTCTGCTCCATTAGTGCAGGAGACTGTTCTCGCCAGGGTCCACCAGATCCTTCACACACGAGAGCATCGGTGTGAATCTACGTGTGTGTGTGCGCGTGCGTGTGTGTGCGTGCGCGCGCGCGCGCGTGTGTGCGCGCGTGTGTGTGCGTGTGTGTGCGTGTGTGTGCATGTGCGTGTGTGTGCGTGTGTGTGCGTGTGTGTGTGTGTGCGTGCGTGTGTGTGTGTGTGTGTGTGATGTGTGTGTGTGCGGTGGGACATCCTCTGTTTTCTTCCTGGGTTTTATCTGTGTCCCACATGACACAACTCCGCACCACCGGTTCCCAGCATGTTGAGGAGCCTGCTATCTGCATGCTTTCCCCAAACTGACGCAGCCAGGCCCACTCCACCCCAGCACCCCGAGAACCACCGCCCATGCCCCACAGCTGCAGCCTCCAGGGTCTGTCAGTCCTCCCTCATTTGTTTATCGACAGCCGAGCTCTAGGGAGGGAACTCAAAAGCAATAACCTTGAGGGGTCAAGCAACCACAGGAATGTTTTTGTTCAGAATGTCCCCAAGTTTATTTAATTAAGCAAGATAAGCGGTGGAGCCAAGCAGAGGTGAAGAAGTCCTCAGACGTCAATAAACCCGTGAGAAGAAAGGCGCCTGCCACCACCACCTTCTGCTACACCAACCCTGGGAGGCAGTGGGGGCAGGACAGCCGCTGGGGACACCCTGCTGGCTCGGGGAGCACATGGGGACTGCCCTTGACCCCGTGGCCTCCCGCTTTCAATCAGGCCCCAATGTGGGGGCAGCAGGACATAATGCCCAGCCTAAGAGGAAACACCAGCACCCCTTCATTCACCAGCCATATCAGCCACACCCAGACGCAGAGCGGGGGCCAGAAGAAGACCGGGCCCTGAAACCAAGTGGGGGACATCTCTTGTTTCTGCCTGAGCAGCACCCATCCTTTGTGCTTCTGCTTTGGGGGTCACCCTCTCTGAGCCCCAGTTCCTGTGAGCCGGCTAAGGCCGCCCTCGCTCCCCTCCCCCCACCCCCAGCTCCCCTGACATAAAACCCAGGCTGCACTGTATGTTTAGGGTGGGCGTGTGGTCAGGGGCTTGTGCCAGAATCATCAGGAAAGAGGACGCCCTTCCCCGTCGTGTTGCTAAGCTGCCAGGGAAGTGAGTCTGCCAGCTTCGTTTTCACGAAGGAAAGGCTTTTCTGAGAACGAAGCCAGCAGAGAAAAGCAGAGCAAAGAGATGTCCGATAACCGCATCCGAGCACCTGACCCCACCAGGCCTTGGGGAGACCCCCGCGACTTTTCTACGAGCCCACAGATCCCTCTTTAAGTAAACCAACTGAATGAAGTGCTTGTTTCTTGAGACCCAAGACTTCTGACTCATACACCAAAGGTTAGAAGTAGGAGAGTGGGCAGTGAGGGCCCTGTGTCCCCCTGTGCTTCATGTGTTCCTATAAATAAACCTCTCTCCTTTTTCAAACAGGGCTCTGGTAGTAAGAGCACTCAATCCGATCGGCGCCGGGGAACAGGAAAGCTGGGATGCAGCGCCTCACACCTCCTCAATCCCAGACTCACAGCCTCACAGACTCACCGCTCATCCAGGCGTGCTCGGTAAGAGAAAGCCAGGAGCTAGACCTGAAGGCCTCCTGACCCTCGGGCACCTGTGATTGGGCTTCTGTTCAAGAGACGGTGCATCCACCTTGCCAATGAGTTCGGAGAGCTTCGCACCACCTGCCATTCCCAGCTCCTGCTCTTGCTCGTGAAGGTGGGGCCACACAGCACAAGGCCAAGTCCTTTCTTGACATGACAATGAGTTCTATCCACCAACTTGTGCTTCTGAAGCTAGGTGGCGTGAAGCCCAGAGACAAATTCATGTCCAAAATCAGCCAATCACACTTTTTCTCCTGTGAATTTGCTTCTTGAATCAATGGTGTCCCCATGGGAAGGTGGCCCATTAGTTCCTGCCACTCAGTCTAAGAGCTACTCTGGACCTTGTACTTTCTAAGCAGAACCCTGCACACTTCCCACTGATTTTATAAGACAACTAGACTCAATTTCCGTTGCTTACAAAACCTAACAACCCTAGACAATTTAAAGACATCTGATCTCCTCCGAAGCTGATGCAAACGTCCTCCCCACCACATCCCTGAGAGTCACCAAGCTTCTCACTGCCCACTCCACCTCCTCAAACAACCTAATATTAGAAAGTTCTTCAGGCTGCACACGTCGGCTCCCGTGTGCCTCCCCTTGCCTGTGCCTCCCCTTGCCTCCGGGATCCTGCCCTCTGGGCCCCTCCTTCCTTTCCCTAGCTCCTCCAAATGATTTCACATATATGTGAATCTAAAAACAATACAAAACAAAAACAGACTCACAAAAACAGACACCCAAGGGACGGTTACCAGAGGGAGGGGGTGGAAGGGGGGAGGAGATATAGTCAATAATCCTATATAATAAAAGGCTAATATGAAAGTCAACCAAAAGGCAGAACGACCGGTCACTATGACGCCCACTGACTACTAGGGGGCAGACGCTCAACACAGGAGCTTCCCCCTGGTGTCAGTGCACTCCCACAGGGGGAGCGCCACTCAACCAGAAGCCAGGCTCACAGCTGGCGAGTGCAGTGGCGGTGGAGCGGGCCTAAGCCGTCAGTCGGACATCCCCCCAGAGGGCTCCCAGACTGCGAAAGGGCACAGGCCCGGCTGAGGGACCGCCCCCACCCGAGTAAAAGAATTTCCTGCACCAGGCCTCTAGTACTGTAATAAGTTCGCATGGTGACACATGATCACTGGGATTAGTGGGGCGATCACATTGTAAGGCATAAAAAGTGTCAAATCACTATACAACTGAAACTAATATAACCAGTTTTAAGATTGTATAACAACTATATTTAAATTTTAAAAAAATTTAGAAAAAGTTCCTACTCATAGAGTTGCTGAGAGATTAAATGCAACAACATATTAAACACTTTAACAGAAAAATAAGCCTAACACAATAACTGGCACAAAGTATGTTCATCAGAAATATTAGCTATTGCTTTTGTTCTTGTTATTACTAATAATAATAGCTTTCATCCCCCGACTGTTACCTCCACTAGGCAGCAGAACTGCAGGCTCTGGTCACTCCCACATCCCTAGTGTGGCACAGAACAGATCTCAGGGCCCTCCCATGACTGACCGGTGCAGATCTGTCTCCAGCATGCCCCCCCTCTCCACACCAAACACTCCCTTCCCTCCCAGTACATGTGAGCGTCCAGGACACAGCCTCCTCACCATCATCCCAGTGCCCGGAGGCGCAGAGCAGTCAGCAAAACGTCCTCATGCTGAGACGTGCCACTTGCTTCCTTTTTTATTTGACTAAGTCAATTGAGGTTAGAAAATTTAAGCACAGAAAGAAATTGGGAGGAAATACATAAAATGTTGACAGCGGCAATAGTTATCTCTGATTACAAGAGCATCAGGGTTTTGTTGTTCTTCTGTAATTCTGTATTTCCTTAATATTCTAAAATAACAAAGCCAACTGTCAGCTCACCAGGCATAATTTAATACAAGAAAACGTACCATTTTGGATGTACAGTTCGGTGAGTTTTGACAGATGTATTACACCCGTGTGATTACCACTACAATCAAGACATGGGCCCTCTCACCACCCCAGTTCTCTTGTGCCTTTTTACAATTAACCCCCTCGCCCCACCCCAGCCCTGGGCAGCCACCAATCTGCTCTCTGTTACTCTAGATAATGGAACCATACCATGTATATTTTGTCTGCCTTCTTTCACTCAGAATAATGTTTTAATTATTAGTTGCAGTGGCCAGTATCAGTAGTTAGTTTTTATATATGGTTATCCTAAGTTTGTTTATCCATTCATCTATTGATCAACATTTGGGTTTTTTCCCAGGTTTCTGGCTATTAAAATTAAAACCGCTATGAACATTTATTTATATGTCTTTGTGTGGGCGTGTAATTTAACTTATGTTGCTAAATACCTAGAAGCAAAATGGCTGTGTCATACGTTAACTCTGTGTTTATCTTTAAAGAAAAAAAAAAAAAATGCCACTGTTTTCCAGAATGCTTGTGCCACTTTATTTTTTTAGAACGAAAACAATCCAATACATTATTTTAATGGGTTCATATGTCTTTTCGGAGTCTCAGCAGGAAATGGAATTCACCCTGGATGTTCAATTAAAGACACTGACAACTAACAACCATAGGAAACTGTTACCACACATAGGACTACGGTTTAATCTTGTGAAATAATGTCAGAAAAGCCCAGAGAGCTGGACCAAGGGAGAGGGCCGCCTGCCAGGAGCTGCCACTGCAAGGGGCCAGCGGTGGAGGAGGGAGCGGAGGCTGGAAATACTCTAACACCTCTCTCCTCCTGCCTCTGGGCTCCCGCTGCTCAGCCAGCAGGGTCCACCTCCGGGCAAAGGCCAGGGCTGAGAAGGGTGGAGAAGGGTGGTCCCAGGCAAGGCTTGGGGTAGGGAATAGACACTGTCTGTCCTCAGAGGAGTGAGAAAAAGAACAAGGAGAAGATTAGCAATGTTCCCAGGGTCAACACTCAAACCAACCTGAGTCTTGGGTGATGGAACCGTTACTGCTACTACTACAAGTACAACAATAACCACAACTATGATTGCTCTACTCCTAATACCACCGACTCAACAGCAGCGGCAAATACCTTATTGGGTGCTTGCTACAGGGGTCCCCCTTATCCGCGGGGACAGGTTCCAAGACCCCCAGGAGATGCTTGAACCACCTGCTTTCCACAAGTTCACATTACACCACTTTGCTTCTACAAAAGACCTATATTATGCCCTGCTGGTTTGTCTCAGTGGATAGTGTTGGCCTATGGACTGAAGGATCCCGGGTTCGATTCCAGTCAAGGGCATGTACCTCAGTTGCAGGCTCAATCCCCGCCCCCCGGTCGGGGTGCGTGCAGGAGGCAACCAATCATTGTGTCTCTCTCACATCGGTGTTTCTCCTCCACCCTTCCACTCTCTAAAAATCAATAGAAAAATATGTTCAGGTGAGGATTAACAAAAAAACAACAACAACAAACTAACAAACAAAGAGACCTATATTAGTACAGCAATGACTTTTTGGGTAAAAAGCGAAAGTCCTGTTTGGATCTCTTTGGGCAAAGTCACCTTTAGGAAGCAGGGATCTGCTCACTCGGGGCCATTCTGGCTGCAGAACGGCGTCGCAGGAGAGGGGGAAGCCTCGCGTGCTGTGCTCCTCCTCCTCACACCCTCTCCCTCACAGCTTGTCTGGGTCACCTCCGAGTGCCGGCATCACCACCCCTGCACGTTTGGGCCATTACTAAATCAAAGAAGGGCCGCTGGAACACAAGCACTGTGACCCCAGGACAGTCGATCTGATGGCTGAGGCAGCCACTGGTGAGTGAGGGCGGCGTGTCTGCAGGGTGGACCGCGATGACTCACATCCCGGTGGACGGGGAGGGACTTGCGAGAGCTCGTCACACTGCTCAGAACGGTGTGTAAGTGAAACCTACCAATTGTTTATTTCTGTAATTTTCCGTGAATACTTTCAGACCACAGTACACTGGGCGACTGACACTGCAGTATAATCCAAGCACGTGCTAAGTGTGTCCAGGATTATCTCATGCAACCCTCACAACAACCATAGAAAGGAAGTCTATTCTTCTCCCCTTTCATGTCTAAGAGAAGCTGAGACCTTCAGAGGCTCATAACACCTGCCCAAGGGACTCCGAGGTTGGTCAGCCCTGACCACTCCCCACGGTGCTCCCTCAAGGAGGTCGGAAGGCTGGGCGCCAGTGGCCAGTGCTCCCCCGCGCGGGGAGGACGGGCATTCCCGCCTCCGTCTCCTCGTTCATTTGTGAAATAGTGAAGGCCCGCCGTGGGACCACTGGGAGAACTGAACGCAACAGAGCGGCCAGCAGACGCTGATTTTGAGCCCCGGGGGTCTTGTCACACCAGGATCACTAGCCTTGCAAGGACTGCAACAGTTCCTGCCCGACAAGGAACGGGTGGCTCAGAGAGACTCCCGAGCCTTAAAGCACCTGCCAGAGATCAAAGGGCTAGCAAGAGGCAGTGGAGGGATCTGAACGCAGGCTACCCATCTCCAAAGGCACACTCCGCCCTTCAGGGGAGAACAGGAAGGGTGACACACGTACAAAGGCGAGGGTTTGGCGCCCTCGCTCCCAGGCCCACATTTTTGCCAACATGCAGTTTGGCTCCAGTGAGTGGCTTCCGTCAGCAGCAAAGCGGCCAGCTCCCGGGACCAGCTCCCAGGACCAGCTCTGTGGTGCTTCCCTCCTTCGCCCGGTGCTTCCGCCTGCAGAGCCCAGAGCCCAGGTGCTGCCCAGGGCCCAACGCCTGGCATCCTTACTGACCTTGTAGACTGTATATAAGTGGGTACCAAGCGGTGCTTCTGCCCTTTGGTGCCTTCTCAGAGCCAGCTTAACCTGTGGCACCGCTACTGATTTCCCGGGAAAGCCCCAGGTCTCAATGCAAACACACGCCGCCTCCAGTCCCGAAAGGCAGCGTTCTTGCCACGTCCTCCTCCCTGTCACTCGAGCACTCAGCCCCGTGCGCTGAAAGCCCTCTGCTCTGTGCTCTGCGCCGGGCCCCGATGTTTCCTGCTGGCGCTGACTCGGTGGGGAAGGCACATGTGAGCCACGAGGCTTCAAAAATAGCCTGGAACTTTTCAAGGAAGGGCCCGCAGTGGGATGACAGGCAAGCTATTCTGCATAACAAAGGCCTGTGTCCCCAGAGGCAGGCACAAGCCCACCCTTCCCCACGTACACACATACACCCATCAATCATGCCTGAAATATCCTCCCTGTGGGCGGAAGAGAAGATAATGCTGTGATCAATGAGGCTCCGAGCGCTGGTGGGGTGGACTCCACCCAGGGGGGTAGGCAGGTGGGGGGGGGGCGGGGGGGCGGAGAGGGGGTATTTTCTACCGCCAATAGGTCAGTTTTTCTTGGAGTTAACCCACTGAGGTAATAAATGATGATGAAGAACAAGGAGGAGGAGGAATCGGAGAAGGCGGTGGAAACAACAATAGCTGGCATCTATGATGGCAACAGCAACAACAGCCTACTATGTGCCCGGTATTGTTCTAAGCTCTTCACATAGATCACCTCATGTAATGCTCACAGCCATGAGGTGGGAATCACTAATATCCCCATTTTTCAGATGAGAAAAACGAGGCCTGAGAAGTTAAGTAACCAACAGCCTCTGCTCTTACCTCATGCTCCCCACAAAGAGCACTTATCCCGGCCGCACTGCAGGGCGGGGAGGGCGGTCTCTCGTCCTAAAACTGTCTGGGGAGACAATGCAGGGAACAGCTTTCTTTCAGGTCCCAGGAACGACTTGAGACCCCCCGAGCCTCAGCATCAAGGACCGCTTACTACTTACCAGGCACATCTGTGAGCAGCGTTACTGCCAATAACCTGCTGAGGTAGCGGCCTATTATCCTCTCCTTCCAAGAAAAGACTGTGTCTGTGCGCTGGCTGCCCCCGTCTCCCCCCAGGGCCCACTCCGCCTGCCTGCTGGGATCTGACCCCGACGCCACCCTGCGGAGTAATCTGGGGCATCTGCCCCACTTCTTCCTCACCTCCACGTTGCCTTTGGGAGCAGCGGCCTCCCTCCAGACCACGTTCCTGCCGGCAGGCCCTCTTCCTGAGCTCCCGCCCCCCTCCCTCTACCTGCTCCTTCCTCCTGGAGGTGCTAAGTAACACCTCTGTCAGCTCCCTTCGCTGAAGCCTCCCAGCGAGAGTTTCCTGCTGCGATCCTGACAGATAGATCCCATTTTCCCAGGAATCTCACCGCCCACTCTCCCAGAGCCTCCTGCTGCTAGGAATTGCTCCTGCTAGTGTCCTAAGTGCCTTTCCCCAGTTCTAGTCCCAATCCTTCCCACACAGGCTCTCCCTCAGTCCCCCAAGGTCACATACTCAGGCAACAAAGCTATTCATTCTCTGCTTCAAAGCCGGCTTCCCAGCCCACGGCCCACAGCACTTCTCCACGTCAGGCCACCACCCTGTCCCCAGCAGGGACTATAGGAAGCTACTTGGTCCTCCTGGGGACTGGAACCCAGCCACGGCTGCTGTCCAAGGAAGGGTGAGGGCAGGGACATTGGCACCCACGGCCTGCAGCCTGCCCTGTGGGCAGCAAACGCCAGGAGACCCTCAGGCAGGGAGGGAGGCGGCACCCTCTGCGCCCACCACCTTGGCCTGGCACCAGCTGCTGACTTGCAGGGCAGACACCTCCTCCCAGGGCTGCTCCAGGAGCCTGTGGCAGCGGGGGCTGCAAACCGGTGGCCACATGTGCTTCTTCTTCTTTTTTTTTTTTTAATATACTTTTATTGATTTCAGAGAGGAAGGGAGAGGGAGAGAGAGAGAAACATCAATGATGACAGAGAATCATTGATTGGCTGCCTCCTGCACACACCCTAATGGGGATCGAGCCCGTAACCCAAGCATGTGCCCTTGACCGGAATCGAACCTGGGACCCTTCAGTCCACAGGACGACGCTCTCTCCACTGAGCCAAACTGGCTAGGGCTGCACTGTGCTTTTTAAAACAATGCGAAACCATTGGCAGTACTTAAGGTAGGAGAGTTCATGGTTTTTCAAAGTCCAAGTTTCTGGCTTTTTCCCCCCAAATTCGGAAGTTATAGCAGCAATGGGTACATATTGTCACGTGGTGTCAGAGCAATTGGACCCGAGTTCACCACTAAAATGTCAACTCCAAGAGGGCAGGCGTCCACCACTCCCCGCACTGCTGTGTCCTGTGTCTGAACAGCACTTGGGACCTAGAAGGTACTCAATGAATACGTGTGACTAAGCGAGCAATCGAGCAATCGCTTCCCTTTCAGAGGAGCTTGCATTCTCCATTGCAAAGCAATCCCCTGGCTCCACTCACTCACCCAGCCTCCTTGCCTGGCCCTGCAGACGGTTGGGTTTGAGACGCCCCAACTTACAGTGTGGGGTTTAAAGGCAGGCAAGGCACAGCCCCTGCTCAGCAGGAGTGAAAGATTAGAGGAGAGAATAACAACGACAACAGTAATAATCACATGTAGAACAGGTAGTGTGCTCTCAGTGTTCTCCATGCTGGTCCTTCGATCTCACCACAGCCTGTGGGAGGTCCTGGGCAGGAGAGGAAGGTGGGGCACAGGCCTGGGCAGGAGAGGAAGGTGAGGGACAGGCCTGGGCAGGAGAGGAAGGTGAGGGACAGGCCTGGGCAGGAGAGGAAGGTGGGGCACAGGCCTGGGCAGGAGAGGAAGGTGGGATACAGGCCTGGGCAGGAGAGGAAGGTGGGGGACAGGCCTGGGCAGGAGAGGAAGGTGAGGGACAGGCCTGGGCAGGAGAGGAAGGTGGGGCACAGGCCTGGGCAGGAGAGGAAGGTGGGATACAGGCCTGGGCAGGAGAGGAAGGTGGGGGACAGGCCTGGGCAGGAGAGGAAGGTGGGGCACAGGCTTGGGCAGGAGAGGAAGGTGAGACACAGGCCTGGGCAGGAGAGGAAGGTGAGACACAGGCCTGGGCAGGAGAGGAAGGTGGGGGACAGGCCTGGGCAGGAGAGGAAGGTGAGGGACAGGCCTGGGCAGGAGAACAGGGTGAGGAACAGGGAGAGAGCAACTTGTCCAAGTCTGCATGGCCACAGGTGGGGGAGGGCAGGATTCAAATGCAGGCCGTCTGGCCTCACAGGTCTGGCCTCACAAGTATAACAAGTGACCACGTGAGGATGCAGGAGGGAGAGCCAGGCCAGGAAGCCACTCCCGCTGCCCACGGAGGTCTGTGATTCGCTGCGGGAAGCAGAGCCGGGCTGGAGTCCTCTAATGCACTTCCGGCTACTTCCACGGGAAGCCACTCTGAGGAGATGCCTGTGAGTGGCCATCTGAGAAGGTGTCCGCCCCCAGCATCCTGGCTAACGGTACCCCCAGGCCTTCTTCGTTCTGCTGAAACGCGTGTCCAACCACAGACGGTGCCACTCACACTCACGGCTGCAGTGGCCGAGGGCGAGACCGCGTGCACTTGTCTGACCTGCTTGGACCAAGGGCCTGAGCAGCAGAGCCCTGTGCACGCGGAGCAGCTGGCGCTGGTGCTGGAGACCGGGCCTGCGGGCTGAACCACATCTGGCTGCAGTGGGGAGCGGTGCCCAGCTCTGCATTCCGGCAGGTTCTGGAGGGGGAGGGGCGGCGGGGTGGTAGGGCGGCAGAGTGGCGGGGTGCAGAGGAAGGTTTGAGGGCACAGGCCCCAGCTCTGCACTTCCTCCAGCTGCACACCCGCCAATGCGGCCTGTCCCTTCCAGGGCCTCTGTCCCCCTCTGCAGAGGAGCTGAGCAAGTGTGTATCTTTGCTCACAAGTCATGTGTCCATCTGTCCTCTCCTTGCTCACCAGGCGGGGGCCGCAGGTGCATTTGCAGGCGCTGCCCCGCATCACAGGCCTCAGGGACGAGACTCCGCACGAGGGCCCGGCCCCCGGAAGGGATTCCGCAGAGCCCAGCCCCGCTCCCTCACCTCTTCAGTGAAGATCGCAGTACTGACTCTGAAGGTTACTGAGAACTAAAGCTATGTTCCTTCCACGTCAACACGGAATAGCAGGCGAAACTGAACTTGTCAAGGGCCAGGTGAGCTCGGGACCAGCCCGGGCAGCTTCTTCTCCAAGGGTAAGAGAGTAAGTACCGTGGGTCTGCAGCCCACGCAGTCAGGATACAGCCACGGGGATCCATCCTGGTAGCACTAAAGCACCCACAGACAACACGGAAGGCAGCGGTCATGGCGCATCCCCACCCGCCATGCTCCGAGTCGGAGCTACAGCCACCGCTGAGCGACTCCAGGTTGGTCTGTGGTCTGCGGCGGAGGCGCCCACAGCTGCCCCGCACACTGGGAAGGTGGCTAGTGGAACCCAGGGGCTGAAGTCCTTCATTTCATTTGACATTTGCTTAATTAACATTAAATTTTAAATCTGTGGCTGCCATATCACAAGTGAGGCTACAGAAGCGTGTAACCCGTTGCACCCTCAGAGCAGCCAGGCTCGAACCGCCAGCACCGGTCACCAGCAGACCCCATGTGGACTAGCATGATGCTGGCGGGGATGACGGCAGTGCTCACGCCACGCGCAGCACCGCGGGGACCTGTTCCGTGGCTGGCAAGAGGGAGCAACATCATGTAGAGATCAACGACATCTAATTGAGACAACACGAGGAAAGGGGACGCCTTGGGTGGCAGCCCCAGGCAGCCCTCGGAACTGCTCAGAAACAAACCCTTCACTAACCTAACCAGGCTCTTCCCCAGGAGGGCCAGGCCACCCTCCTTAGATCAAACAGGCACAGGGGCCACAACACTGCACCTTCCTGGCACCCCAGGGACCTCAGAGGAGGCCCCTCCCACCAGGGGCGGGGCCTCCAGCCCCAGGCAGCAATGGCTCACTGCTCCTGATTGATGGACAGCAAAGGAAGCAGCAAAGGCTCTTTCAGCTTCTAATTTTCAAAATGACAGTTTCAACCATGTTTCAGGTTCTGCTCTGGGCTAACGATAAGAGTTACCATCTGTTGAAAGCTTATTGTGTGCTGACACTGGCTAAGGTAAAATAATATTAATAGCAGGTAGACATAACCATCATTTGTATTGGCTCAGTGCCTGCCATGCGCCAGGCACCGTGCTGAGCGGCTCCTCACAGCAGCTCGGTAAGGCCGGGCTGTCCTTATCCCCATTACAGAGATGAGGGATTTGGGGCTGGGAGAGGCGGGGAACTGGCTCACAGGCTCACAGGTCAGGACAGGTGCGGCCTGGATTCAAACCCTGAGCTGCCGGCCACTGGCCCATGCTCATCGTGGCAAGTCGGGACTGAAGACGTGATGACGACAGGGTGGAGGTGGCCATGCCCTGATGGGAAGACAGAGAGTGGACGGGTCATCAGAGTCTGAGCTGGAAGCACAGTAAGGACACCTAACCTGGACTTGGCAGAGAGGACTGACCAGGGTGGAGGTCCCGGAGCGGGACTTCTGAGCCGAGGTCCAATGGTGACAAAGGGGTCACCAACCAAAGGGTGTGCCCAAGAGAGTTCCAGAATTCAAAAAGCACATACAGTGTCCAGAGAGAGAGTGTGGCACATGCAAGGAACTAGAAGAAGCACATGTGGCTGGAAGCCAGGCTGGGTGGGGGAGGGGGAACCCAGGCGGGACCCAGGATAAAAAGAGGAATGGTGGGAAGACTAGGGGAGAGGCGGCCAGGTGGGGCATGCTGAGCTTCAGGTTTGGGTGGTGCAACCGAATGGAATGCCTAACTCTGGGGGTGGGGAAACTGAGGTTATAACTAGGCAGGCAAGGGCAGAGATAAGGAGAAAGAAGCAGAGAAGAGCCCAGAGACTTGGTGTGTGGACATCTTCTGTTTCTGCCCATCCAGCATCCATTCCTACAGGTAACAGCCCTTTGGTTTTTCTTACGAAACCACTTCTACCGACTCTTAGCCCTAATTTGGCTCTAAGGTTGATGAGATGGCCCAGCCTGGCCAATGGGAATACTACATCTCCTGGCCTCTGGGATTGGTGTAGGGATGTACACATGTCCCAAGACGGGCCAATGAGAGCGATACTAACACTTTTCCTGGGATCCTCGGGAAAGAGGCACTCCCGCTCCGCTGATGGAGCTCAGCTATGGAGGATAGATTTGGACCTACCAGTTGCCATGGTCTCATCAGAGAAGAAACTGTGAGAATAAAACAATGCAGAGAAAAGCAGAGTCATGATGTGGGCAGAGTCAGAGGGCTGATCATCCCCCTAACACCTGGATCACACCTTACCTGAAGCCCATGCACCTCAAGGCTTCCAATTACATGATCCAATAATTTATTGAAACTAGTTTGAGTTGGGTTTTCTGTCATTTACAACTGAAATACTGAGACGCTAGGAATGCCTGAAATTGGGTGACCAAGGAAAGGAGGAGGGCCGGTGAACAAGGAAGAAGAGGAGCCATGGGCAGTAGAGAATCAGACCAGGTGTCACAGAACCCACAAGAGAAAGAGTTCTAAGACTAGAAAGCCATCAATAGTGTCAAGTGCACCAGGAGGATGAAGACGTGAAAAGCTATTGGATTTAGGTAGGCCTTGAGCAGCAGCCCTGTTTGGGTTGCCCCAGAAGCAGATCCCAAGAGATGACTGAAGAATGAGGGGGTTCCGGGGCGCACCGGTGGGAAGGTAAGACAGGGGAGGGGAGGAAGCCTGGGAAGGATGTGTTTCAAGCATGAAACCACTTGGCAACTGGATGGGGAACACCAAGAAACACAAGCCGCAGAGATAGTTACCCTCCAGCTCCCGTCAGATACTGCTTGAGGGCCGCCCCTGGGGCAGGGGGCATTGAATCCCAGACTCCTACATTCCCAGCCCAACATGCACATGGGCTGAGCCAGCCCATGGCCAGAGCATCCACAGGCGAGCAGGCGCAGGTGCTGCCAGGTGGGAGTCGGGCAGGGAGCGGACCACCCGTAGCATCAGCTGCAGGAGGTGCTTCACGCCACTGCGCCTCGGGGCCCTCCTCTGTGAAGTGGGGGGTCACCCGGAACTGCTGTGAGGATTAAGTGACGATAAATCCCTGTCAGTCCTCAGCCCCACGCCTGCAGACAGCACTCATCAACACACGCTACCATGTCTACTTTTGGTGACCTTTGGGGGAGCGGTGTCTACACAGGGTTATGGAAAGCAGGACTAGTGAGCTAGTGGCCGTGGAGAATGCAGACCATTAATCTGAGGTAGCACCAAGGCCAGGAGGCGTGGGTTGGGTAAGTGATCGTCGCTAATACCCTATTTAAACAGCAAGCAAACTTGTGTCTATTTGTGTGCGAAAGTCCTCGATTTAGCGAGAGGGCTGGGTGCCAGGCGCTGCCTTCCCACCCACCCTTTGTGACAACATCAGTCCCTCCCACTGCCGGAAGCAGAGCAGCAGTGTGCCCGTTCCATTGCTTTGGTCCTGCCCCGAAGCTGCGTCAGTGCGAATGTTAGGCACACCAGACAGAGAGGCAGAGACACTCAGAAACTGCCCCACGGTGTCAGTTTCTCGAGTCTCAGAGCTCCGCCTTAGAGTGGCCGGGGTGGGTTCAAACGGGAGAATTGGGCCTTGGCCAGGCAAACGGTACACCCTGCGTGTTCAGAAGGCTTCCTTCATCTCTGCCACGATCCACAGGGAGTACGTGACGTGCCTGAGAGTTCATCGTGTGACTATTTTAACAAACATTTACATAGAATGAGGCAGACACTCCTTTAATCCTTGTAACAACCATGTAAGATAGGTCCCATTGATAGCCTCAACTTGCAAATGAAGAAAATACGGCAGGACGTTCAGTAACTTGGCAAGGTGCGCACGGCAGCAAGTGGCAAAGCCAGGGTTTGAACAGAGGCAGGTGGAGTCCGGCGCCCGGCTCTGAATCACCGCTCTGCTACCTCTAAGGCCGTGAGTGAGCTTCGGCACTCCTAGGCCCTGACGGTAGACCGGTCTGTTCTGCGGGCATTGGTAAGGCAGCACTTAAAATAGTAGAGGAGGAGGAGGAGGGAGAGGAGGGGGGGGGCAGGGAGGAAGGAGGAGGCGAAGGAGGAGGAAGAGACATGTCAGTAGCCAGTAATAGCTAACACTGACTGAGCACTTCCTAAACGCCAGGTCGGTGCTAAGTAATAGTAACAGTTACAACAACAACGGGATCAATGCCAGGAGGCAGCACCATTCCACAGATGAAGAAACGGAGGCCTGCGATCTGGGTGAGGCTGTTCAGCGGGAGGGTGGGAAAGCTGGTATTTGAAGCCAGGGCCGCCTGACTCCAGGGCCTTCCTACTAAACCTCTGTGCAGTGACCTGCAGGTGAGAATGAGGGAGCTTCGAGCTCCGGGAGAGAGGGCCATGCGCTCGGTTCATCAGCTGCAGGCCCTGGTGAGACAGAGGAAGGGAAAAGGAAAGGGGTGTCTTGGGGCTAATGCAGAGGGTGGTACAAACACTGCAGTGACGGGTGGGGAGAGGGGCTTTGCTGAAACCCCGGAACAGCCTGGAGACTGGGACTTTCCAGAGGGACAGGGAGGGGCGCCTCGGCGGAAGGAGGCGTGGAGGCAGTGAGCGGCACGCCCAGGGCTAGAACTTGTGGCCGGAGATTTTGTTTTGATGGTGTTTTTGCCTTCTCTCTCCTGGGACACCTGAGGCTTTGGGCGGGCACTCAACTTTCTGAAAACGATAAAAAATAAAGACACAGAAAACATTTCCTTCCCTTTTCTCGACTCCTCCAGCGCTTGCTAGGTTTGGGGGCCGCGCATTTACTGGTTCATCAGTCAACTCTACTTGGAATAAAAGGTGCGGAGTCTCCATCCCCAGCCACAGTCTCCCGACTGTGTACTTGTATATGTTTTTCCTCGTTAACTTCCATCTTAAACACATTGGAAACCACGGTACATTTTCTGCTGGCTCTATTTTACTAGTACTTCTTAATTAAATAAGCAAGCCAGGTTACATTCTCCTTTAAAAGGTGAAGATGTTTTTATAGAACCAAAAATGTCTCATCTGCTCCTTTATCGCTTCTGGGTTTCCCTCACTCAAGGCATGGAGGGCTACGTTCCTAACGTTTCCTCGAACATTCCTTCTTATCTTCACTTTAGTGTCTTTACTCTGTGATTCACCCCATCTATCATTTGTTTTTGCTAAGATGTGAGTTAGGAATCAAACTTGGCATCCATCCACAAGGCCCCCCCAATTATGCCAGCACCTTTTATTAAACAAACCGCTCCTCCCCACTAGCCCAAAATATCACCTTTTAATACGTTACGTTCCCACATTCCCCAAGACCCATTCCGTCCCTTCATGCCACAGCTGGAAGAATTTCTGCAATTATTTGAAATGTGTTTCATAGCTTAACAATAGGTATTTTATCTTTTAAAAGGCTTTCTGAGAGGCACTTTCGTACGTTGCTGGTGGGTGCATAAATTGGAGAGTAATTTAGCAGTACCCACTACACCTGAACATGTTCACTTCCTTGGCCCTAAAAACCCCACATCTAAGAATTATTCACAGAAATCCTCACTGAAGTACCCAAGAATGTTCACTGCTGCGTTGCTCATAATTTTTTTAGAAGTGCAAACAATCCAAAGGCCATCAATAGACTATCGGTCAAACAATAAGTATAAATAAAACTGAAATAAATAATATGGTGGCCACCGCAGGGAACCTTGGCTTGGCCAAGGTTTACATTTAAAAGATAAGTTGGTCTAAATAAGGTATTGATATAGAATAAAGTCCAAGAATTAACAGGTTAAAAAATAGGTTACAAAAAGTGTATGTAGGATCTGTTTCATTTTTGTTAACTGCTTACATGCTTATATGTCCAAATAAAAAATTTCCAAATAAAAAATTATACGCCAATGTTAAACCTGCAGCCTCTGTAAGGTGCAGACTTTCTACCTACATTACACAGTTATACAGTTACATCCTCATGCTTTGGGGTGACAAAAACACAAATATATTTGGTGATTAAAAAATACAAAAACAGGAAAGCAAAAAACAGCCTCTGAATCAAAGTGAGGTCCTCCTATCTGAAACTCATGCACAAGAAGTCAACGTAGGAGCAAAGGTCACATTGCAAGGAAGATGCTTTTCATATTTCATATATATATATATATATATATATATATATATATATCCTATCTAATAAAAGACAAAAAGGGTTATTGACCGTACCTTTGCTACGCTTCCCATTGGCTAATCAGGGCTATATGCAAATTAACTGCCAACTAAGATGGCGGCCGGCAGCCACGCAGCTGAAGCGAGCAGGAGGCTTGCTTGCTCCAGTGATGGAGGAAGCCAAGGTTCCCTGCCTGCCGCAGCCCGGCTCTGAGCTCCATAAGCAACAAAGTTTCAATTATAGAAGCTAAACAAACCCCAGATATCTGCTTTCAGCAGACCGTGGCCTCAGAGCTGGGAGCAAGCAGGAGCCGGCTCTCAGCTCCAGTGACGGCAACAAAGTTTCAATTATAGAAGGTAAATAAATCCCAGAATAAAAAATAAAAAAAGAAAAGAAGGAGAGGCTGGGAGCTTCAGTCGCCGGCCAGCCTGAAAATGGCCCTCAGCCCTTCACTCAGACTGGCCAGGCACCCCAGTGGGGACCCCCACCCTAAAGGGGGTGTGGCCAGCCTGAAAACAGCAATCAGCCCCTCATCCAGGCTGGCCAGGCACCCCAGTGGGGACCCCCACCCTGAAGGGGGTGTGACCAGTTGCAAACAGCCATCAGCCCCTCACCCAGGCTGGCCAGGCACCCAAGTGGGACCCCCACCCTGATCCGGGACACCCTTCAGGGCAAACCAGCCGGCCGCCACCCATGCACCAGGCCTCTATCCTCTATAGTAAAAGGGTAATAGGCAAACTGACCCTAACAGCAGAACGACTGGGAATGACTGGTCACTGTGACACACACTGACCACCAGAGGACAGACACTCAATGTAGGAGCTGCCCTCTGGTGGTCAGTGTGCTCCACAGGGGGAGCTCTGCTCAGCCACAAACCAGGCTGATGGCTGCCAGTACAGCGGTGGTGGTGGAAGCCTCTCCTGCCTCCTCAGCAGCACTAAGGATGTCTGACTGCAGCTTAGGTCTGCTCCCCGCTGGCAAGTGGACATCCCCCGAGGGCTGCCGGGCTGCCAGAGGGATGTCTGATTGCCAGCTTAGGCCCAATCCCACGGGGAGCAGGCCTAAGCCAGCAGGTGGTCATCCCCCGAGGGTTCCCGGACTTCGAGAGGACACAGGCCTGGCTGAGGCAACCCCCCCGCCCCCAGTGCACAAATTTTTGTGCACCAGGCCTCTAATTATATATATATATATATATATATATATATATATATATATATCCCTTTCAGAAAGGAAGGTAGAGGGAGAGAGAGATAGAAACATCAATGATGACAGAGAATCATTGATCTGCTGCCTCCTGCACACCCCACTCCAGGTATCAAGCCCGCAACCTGGCCATGTGCCCTGACTGGGAATCAAACCGTGAGTTCCTGGTTGGTTCATAGACTGATGCTCAACCACTGAGTCATGCCGGCTGTGCAGGAAGATGCTTTTCTGCCTTGGGGTGCAGAGGCCAGCTCGGCCCCCTCTGGGGCGGGTATCAAACCCACCTCAAACTGACCCCAGCTGCTTGGTCCTGGTCATCCCACATCTACCATGTTCCTTCTCTCATGGGCAGGGCAGAGGTGACAGAGAAAGGTCAGATGACACCTGCAAGGCTGGCCCTGGTGGAGGGTGAATGGCTCACGGGCTCCTGAGAGTCTCAGCAGCTCGCAGCGCCAGCAAGCACACAGGCTGGCCCTCACTTCTCCCCCAGCCCGAGAGACTGGACCCAGCACCTTACCTCTCTGTTTGCTTACGTGATGTCCAGGCAACTTTGACCATTAGGGCTGTGATACCACAGAAAACATCTCCACCCGCCCATGAACACAGACCCCCAGACACAGAACAGTGGGCCAGGCTAAGACACTGCTCTCTGGTGGAGATGGGGACAGGAATGGGCCATGTGCCCTGCCTGGGGGCAGCAAACAATTGAAGTAGTCAAATAGGGAAGGCTGGGTACCATAAGTGTGTGTGGAGGGCACCGTCCATCAAAGAAAGAGCTGTCCAGAAACTGAGCCTCAAGCAAGACTGATTCCTTACAGTAACCACGCGAGTGGCTAGTGTTGATTAAGTGCACCTTATCCTGGGCCTGCCATTGCTCTAAGTGCCTTCCATCAACTCGTGGAGTCTTCAAAATAACACTATGATATGGGTATTTTCTTCCCAATTTACAGATAAGGAAACTGAGGCGTGAAACCAGCCCAATATCACACAGTAGGCAGTGCAGCTAAGTTGACCCTGTGCTACATGGGTGTGCTCACCACTGACAACTCTCCAAGTTCCCTCGTCCTCCCTCTCTCCCTCTCACTCCCTCATCTCCCCTGACTCTCATGAACGGAGCTAGTGAGTCACCCCCGTCGGAGACGTCTAGCTGTGGGTCCTGCGGGAAGCACCCCCACTGGGTACTGCAAGGCCAGGAGGTGCACAGCAGCTGCAGGCCCACTGCCCCCTCAGGAAACTGCTGCGCGTCCCTGAGGCTCCCGACACATAAAACCAACAGTGCTCATGGTCACAGAGGCTACGCAGGGAGGGCCGCCGCCGCCTCCTTCTGCTGAGCACACATCTCCCACTCAGTGAATCGCCGACCTGTGTTCCCTTGCTCCTTCTTAGCACTCATCTCCTTTCATGTCCGACTGGCCTCTAAAAACTCCGTGAGAGCAGTGACTATGTCTGTCTTCTCCGTTGCTGAAATCCCAGAATTCAGTGTAGACTTTCACATATAAGTAGGTGCTCAATTAATAGCTGTAATGTAATCAGATGGATGAATGGTTGAATGGATAATGTGGATAAATTTTCCATACTGAATAGTGTAAAATCCCACCAAGGGCCTCTCTCAGGTGGAGAGACAAGAAATACGAGCAGATAGTGCAGGTGAGCTGGAATCTGCACGGAGAGACGTCCACAGTCCCATTCCTGTCCTGGAGGAACCATGTGGCTGATGAGACCATTTCCCTCCACCCCCCTTCCCACACACGCCTGCAGTGAAAGCTCCGCCCACTTCCCCACACACGCCTGCAGTGAAGGCTCCACCCACTTCCCACCCATGCCTGCAGTGAAGGCTCCACCCACTTCCCACACACGCCTGCAGTGAAAGCTCCGCCCACTCCCCACACACGCTTGTAGTGAAGGCTCCACCCACTCCCCACACACGCCTACAGTGATGGCTCCGCCCACTTCCCACACACGCCTGTAGTGAAGACCACTCACTTCCCACACACTCCTGCAGTTAAGCTCCACCCCTTTCCCACACACACCTGCAGTGAAGGCTCCACCCACTTCCCACACACACCTTCAGGTAAGCCCTGCTCCATCTAAGGCAGTGGTTCTCAACCTGTGGGTCACGACCCCTTTGCGGGTCGAATGACCCTTTCACAGGGGTCGCCTAAGACCATTGGAAAACACATATATAATTACATCTTGTTTTTGTGATTAATCACTATGCTTTAATTATGTTCAATTTGTAACAATGAAATGGGGGGTCACCACAACATGAGGAGCTGTATTAAAGGGCCGCGGCATTAGGAACGTTGAGAACTGCTGATCTAAGGTATCCCAACGAGCTTTCCTCTGCGACCTGAAGAGTCCAGCTGGCACCCAGTGACATCTCACCATTCCTGTGTCAGACCAAGCTGAGGGCCAAAGGAATCGCTCTACGACGCAGAATTCCAGGCAAAGGGGAGCCAAGGCAAGAGGCTTGCTAACGTCCTCAGACCTCACCAGGAGCGATGGGAACTATCGGGGAACCATCAGCCGGACAGAGAGCAGCGGCCTTAGCTGTACAGGGGCCTCCACAGCCCTCACTGCTGCCCCCGAGGCCGCTCTGCCACACCCCATGATGCTGTTTCCCCAACACCCCGCGGCCCCGCGCCCTGCAGGGCTGGGTTCCGAGCACATTAGAAGCTGTCAGGCTCCGCGTGTAGATTGACTCAGCTCGCAGTAACTAACCGCTCCAGCCCCAAGTCTTGGAGTACTACACACACACACACACACACACACACACACACACACACACACACACGGCTCCAGCCATACTGAACTCCAGGCACTGCCCGCATGCATCCCGCTCCCCACTCCCGGCCTTTGTACGTGGGATTCCTCGGCCTGAAGCAATCTTCCCCCAATTGCCTTGCTAACTGTGTCCACTTGTCCTTGAGTCTCAACAGATACCACCTCTTCCTGGAAGCCCTCCCTGACCTATCCCCAAGATGTGAACAGATGTCTTCTTATACACTCTCAGAATCGCCTGGCGGGCCTTTTGTTCACCTCTGTCCTACTAGTGAGGTCACGAGCTCCTTGAAGGAGAAACTAACCAGCACTCACTGTTGTGACTAGCACCTAATGTTCACTGAATATGTTGAGCAAATGAGCAGAGGAGTGAGAGAGCGGACGCGCAGCACAGGCCTCTCCTGCTGGCACCTCCCTGCCTGCCCTGAAGGTCTTCACTCAGCACCCCCAAAGTCTTGAGGCCACAGGATGAAAATCAAGTAACCTCAAAAGCAATCATCGGCAAGTGGAGACAGCAGCTAAAATTAATGTAATTACTAACAGGACAAGGACCTCCCAGCAGACAATCCTCAATGAACTCCCACAGGCCCTGTGTGTGAGGCCCAGAGCTTGTAGAACTGCAACAGGGGGCGGCCCAGGGCCACTTGGAGGGCTGCCATCCCGCTAACCTGGGCAGTGGCTGGGAGCAACCACCAGGAAAGGGCAGTGCCACTCAGTCAGTCGCCAGATCATCCGCATCTTCCAAAGCTGGGCACTGCCTGTGGTTTCCAAACATCAGCCACAAATCCGACTGGTGAACGTTCCTGAGAGACGGCTGAGTGGCGGAGACCGGCTCTGCAGAACTGCCCGGGCGCTGGCACTCACCGCTGAGGCCCTCCCAGCGAGATGGTCAAACTGTGCCTCCCCGGCCCCCGGGGTAGCGGCACCTCCCAGGCTGGCGCGATGGCCCGTGCCACGGACACCCGGCGCAGGACGGCGCGAGCAGGAAGCAACAGCTAAATGCTCTCGGTGCGGCTGACGGGACCAGGGTTGCGGCTCCCCCGACTGCACTGCGACTTAAACCACGGTCCTCCCAACCTGCCCATCCCGGCAGCGCCGGGCCCTGCCCCACAGCTCCTGCGCCACGTCCCTCCATCACGCAGATTCGTGTACACAGCATTTCCACGGCAATAAACTGCTCCACAAAAGGGCCGGTCAATATTTACTATTTCTCACACATGTCAGGTTATTTGGGTATAAAATCTAACCGGCACTCTCCGCTGCTTTAGAAAATGACAGTGGAAACCAAGCCCGTGGGGACTGAGCAGAGGCGCCCTCAGCAACAGGGGACACGGAGCATCATGTGGCCACAGGTGAGGGGACCTATGGAGGCTCCACTCACAAGGATGCCCGCCCCCCAAGCTCAACCGCTCCAGCCACCCCGTCCTCCCCACAGCAAATGCAACACATTGCAGGTTCTTAGCACCTTCACCCCTCTCCCCTCTCCACTCAGCCGCAGCACACACACACACACACACACACACACACACACACACACACAGGTCCTCCAAGATGTCTAATGCCTCGTTCACACATACGCAGAGCATGCTGCCCCTCAGAGTCTTGAGAGCTAATCCCCTCACATGTGTGTGACAGCACAGCCTCCTGTGCCTGCTCAGGAGGGCGTCCTGCAAGGAGGGGTTTCTCCGCTCACTCGTGGGAGCTTCGGAAATGTCAGCTGAGCCGGGAAGAGCTCGTGACTCATGTGACTCACGCCCTGATCACTGCCATCTCTACAGGGAGGGCTGCGCACAGCTTCCCATTCACTCCCTCATTCAGGCACAAAACCTGTTCTCAGAAAAGGAAAAAAAGAAAAACTCATTCAGGCACAAAACTGTGCCCAGCCTTGCACTGGCCCCAGAGGAGCCGGACACGGTAAAATGCAGTGCTGGCCCCAGGTGTCTCCGCCAGACAGACAGACAGACAGACAGGTGTGAGGGGTGCTGCCAGAGGGGATGACATTCAGAAGACTGAACACTTGACTGTAAATGCATGGTGTCTGCGTGAGAAAGGAATTCAAAGGAAAGGAAAGACACAGGACAGCCCAGGGGGGATTGTCAGCATATGTCCCAGGTAAGGGACTAGTGCTCACCATATATGAAGACAGTGACTACCCATCAGTAAGAGAAAGCCCACAGGAAAATGGACCAAGAATAGGACGAAGGGATTCCCAGAGAAGGAAGTAAGAAATGGGCAGCAGGCAGATGAAGACATCCCAGCTTCATGGCCAGAGGGAAGAGCAAATTAAGACGGGATATTTTTCTCACCTTAGATTGGCAAAAATTTGGGGGGAGGGGGGTCATAATTGCCAGTGTTGGCAAACATGTGGGTTGGGTGAATGATGAATGAATGAGCGGAACTGTAGGGAAGCACCCCTGAGTGAGGGAGCGGTCCTCAGCTCCTCCCGGGACACCCACCTCCCTGCTCTGGGTGCTCTGCGCAGGGCACACTCAGAAGCCCCCGGGGAACCGAGCTCCGGCCGCTGCACAGCCTTCACTCCCCCCCCTTCCCGTGGTTGTTCAGGGCCCGGGATGACCGCAAGTAGCAAAGGGTCTGGAAGAGGCACTGGGACAGAGCTGGCGACCAGGGACCAAAGAGCTGCTTTGATGACGGCCACTGTGGTCCTCACCAAAGGCAAACCGGGCACACACTCAGCTCCCCAGCTCCCTGGCTCCCGTGGCAGGCAGAGTGGGGATCAGAGGCATGTGAGCGGTCGCTGGAGAACAGGCAGGAAACAGACCAAGGGACGAGGTGCCGTGTAGAGCAGGAGGTGCCTGTGCCAGGGAACCTGCAGGGGAAAGGGCACCAGGCCTAGGGGCCAGACTCAGGAGGCCCTTTCCGCTCTGTCCGTAACGGGTGTAGCCACACCACGTTTCCGTGTGCCAGGCGCTGAGCTGAGACCTGCAGGCGCCTCATCTCTACAGCCTCTGACACAGGTACTCTCGCGCCTGCTTTCCAAAGGAACTCAGAGAGGTTAAGCAGCACAGTCCATCGATGGCAGCGCTGGGATTCCACCTAGGACCGTCTGACTCAGGGCCCCCTGCTCTTCTCCACACCACCTGGCTTGAGCTGGCCCAGTACCAGGAAGTCCGCTCTCAAGGAGGAAGTCCCGCCCAGCAGTGGGTGGGACTGGAGGTGCATCTACCCACCTGAGAAAAAGCAGGAGCACGCTGGGGGATTCAGTGGGCCAGATGCCCCAGAAGGGACTCACTGTTGCCACCCTGGGCACAGGAATTCTGGAACCTGGGTTACATCCCAGCTTAAGTGAGTGTGGATGTGCCCACCACCCTCCCACCATATCATTTCCCTAGAGGCATCAACAGCAAGAACTTCTCATCCGACAGCTGACGTTGCTGTAGGCAGAAGCGGCGAGGAAGCGGGCAGACCTGGAGGCCACATCCGCCTGCAGCCGGCTCCTGGGGCATCATGGGTGGTGGCCACATTAGGGGCTGGTCCCGGGGCCCAGGTGAGGAAGGAAGGGGAAGCTCTGGGTCCTGTCCCAGGCTGAGTCACAGTGCAGAGTCAGGTTCAGCTGGTCCTGTTTGGTTCTGACCCTCCTAGCCCTCACAGAGATCTGGCTCTAACCGTGAGCCCGCAGGCAGCTGACTCAAGCTCCCTGGCTGTTTTCTCATCTGTGAAATGAGGGTAGAGTGGTGTATTCCTAGGGAGTGGGTTAGGGCTGTGGGTGAGAGTGGAGGTACCACCACTTAAATCAAGCTGGCACCCACTGGACCATGCCTCTCTTAGCCACTACACTGGAAAGTATGAGAGCGTGCCTGCCTACGTCCCTGCCGTATCTCCAGCACTTACCACCATGTGTGGTTCATGGTATACATTCAATAATTATTGCTTGAATCATTAAATCCCAGGTGCTCAAAAATATTTGTTGAAGAAAAAGAGATGAGAGGTCAGAAGAAATGAAAGAAGGTAAAGAACGAGAGAGGAAGGGAGGAAACTGGACCCCCAGGAAGGTTCCCGGCCCATGAGAAGCAGCGGTTGACCAGTTAGCCAGTGCGCCTCCTTGGAGCTTTGCCCAAGGGAATGTCAACTGCCTGTCCTGGTTAACGGACCAAGTGCTATGATCAGAGGACGGTGGCCGTCTCACTCTCTGATGGGTCCCGGGGTTGAGCTGAAGCTTCTTTTACTTTCTTCTCTGAGGAAGCCTTGGAGGACAGATCTCTTTCTCCTCTGAGTTCCAACCTCATTCTTTTCCCTGCAGCCCCCACCTGCAGACTCCAGAACAGGGGTCCTCAAACTTCTTAAACAGGGGCCAGTTCACTGTCCCTCAGACCGTTGGAGGGCCGGACTATAGTTTTAAAAAAAACTATGAACAAATTCCTATGCACACTGCACATATCTTTTTTTGAAGTAAAAAAACAAAACGGGAACAAATACAATATTTGTACTTGCATGTGGCCCGCGGGCCGTAGTTTGAGGACCCCTGCTCCAGAGCATGCAGACACTCGTGGTCCCTGGTCTCACACAGTGCCCCTCTGGGTCAAAGCCAAGTGTCTGCCTGCTGGAACAGCTGCCTCTGTTACCACTCCTTGGGGAGAATGTGTTGTTGGGCCTGGACCCAACGAAGCATGCACCAGGGGTGGGCGCCTGCACCAGGACGGGCCTCTACCAGGACGGGCCTGCACCAGGACGGACGCCTGCACCAGGGACGGGCCTGCACCAGGACGGACGCCTGCACCAGGGACGGACGCCTGCACCAGGGACGGACGCCTGCACCAGGACGGGCCTACACCAGGGACGGGCCTGCACCAGGGACGGGCCTGCACCAGGGACGGGCCTGCACCAGGACGGGCCTGCACCAGGACGGGCCTGCACCAGGGACGGGCCTGCACCAGGACGGGCCTGCACCAGGACGGGCCTGCACCAGGGACGGGCCTGCACCAGGAACAGGCGCCTGCACCAGGGACGGGCCTGCACGGGGACAGGCACCTGCACCAAGGACAGGCCTGCACCAGGGACAGACGCCTGCACCAGGGACAGACGCCTGCACCAGGGACGGGCGCCTGCACCAGGGACGGATGCCTGCACCAGGGACGGGCGCCTGCACCAGGGACAGACGCCTGCACCAGGGACAGACGCCTGCACCAGGGACGGACGCCTGCACCAGGGACGGATGCCTGCACCAGGGACGGGCGCCTGCACCAGGACAGGCCTGCACCGGGACAGGCGCCTGCACCAAGGATGGGCACCGACAAGCACCTTTCCATGCCCACAATCCCTCAACAAGACGTGTGGTGCCTCAAATATGTGTTTTGAGGCCAAGTGATCTGGACTCAGCCCCTGGCTCCTCCACTACCAGCCATGCAGCCTTGGCGAAGTAAGTCCACCTCTTCACGACTCAGTTTCTCCAGTTGTCACCTCACTGGGTTACTGTGAGAAGTAAATGAGATAATGCACACAGAGTGGTGCACGCAGTCAGGATTCTGGCTGGGAAACAACAGAGCCCCCTCTAACCACTGTAAGCAGGGAGGCCACGACAAGGAGCAACATTGAACCCACAGCGCAGGGCCGTCCAGGAGAGGAGCCCTGCCCCCACTCCAGGGTCCAAACTGGGCGGCCTGCACACAGACTCCGCCGGGACAAATGCCGCCAGCAGCCTTCCCACAGCTGACCGTCGCCTCCCTCTGGGATGGGTCACACAGTGTCCGCTCCTTCTCTCACTAGCAGCCACGTCAAAACCCGGCAGGGATGCATCCGATGGGCAGACCCCAGGCCTCAGTGTGTGCTCGCTGCCAGGGGGGCTGGCCAAAGGGCTCTGAATTCTGCTTTACAGAGGCATGGGTCAGTAAGGTGGAGATTCCCAAACATAAAATTGGTATGCGAGAGTATGAGGCCAGAAAGTGTGACAATTATCCCCTGTTCGTTCTTGGCACACCGTCTGGCACATGCATGCTCAGTAAGTAGCTACTGCTCCCAAAGCAAGGAGGTTCCTGTGCGACAGATTCCTCTTCACCACTCTGCGCTCGTCTGTGACCTTCCACTTCGTCCTTCCCCCTTCGTCCTCCCGAGTCCCAACTCTACATGCCTTCAGAGACTCCTGGGAAACTAGCGCCCAGCAATGGGCTCAAGTGCTCCTCCAACCAGCCAGAATCGTAGGTTCACGGAGCCTCCAAGCGCCCCTAAGGGAAGGTCGCTCTGTCCTGGTGTCTTATTTTGCAAACATAGAAACTGGATCCAAAAGAGGGGAAAGGGTGTGGCAAAGGTCGCACAGCTAAGCCCTGGCAGAAGCAACACTACGATCAAGGAAATGAAAAGGAGAGGAAACCCATGTCCCACTTTCCCACAGGGGTAGTGCTGCCTGCAGCCAGGCGCCCTTAGCAGGGCTGAGGGGGGCTCCTCCCCAGGAACCCGTCTGGAACAAAGGGATACTGCCCTGTGAACGTGACCTCAGAGGTGGTGGGGAGAAGCAGCAGGAACGCAATGCGGTCAGGGTGTCCCAGCCCCTGCTACTCAAAGCGTGGTCCCCAGACCAGCAGCAGCAGCACCGCAGGCCCCTCCCAGCTGCAGTCACACGCTGCGCTTACCCAGATCCCCAGGTGGTTCGTGTACACATTGCATTTGACAAACGCAGCCCTAGTCAGTCCCAGCATAACGAACTCAAGAGGAAAAGGCTGCTGAGAGTCAGCACCGATGTGCACCATGTATGAGATGTGCGCTTTGAGCGCTGAATCCTCTCATTGAATCCTCTTAACCGCCCTTGAAGTCGACTTTCAGAGCCCTATTATACAGACAAGGATGAGAAAGGAGGTGTAACTCACCCTTCAACACTGGGTCCACCTGGCCACACACCTCTACTCATTCTCTGGATGGCCACTTAGGTAACTTCATTAGCAAAGCTGTCCCCAATAATGCCTCTCGCCCATACTCTCCTGGCAGCATGAGCCAGCCCTGTTATTCTAAGGTGCCTTATGAAACTCACCCCTTGACCGTGGACAGCCCAGTAAGGTGAGGAGAGAGGCCATGGCCTTTGAATCCATGCTGCTGCTGCTTACAATACAGATGCATCAGTTAACCCTCTGAGCCTCTGTCTCCCCATCTGTAAGAGGGGGAAGTAAATTCTGGGTTCCATATGAGGACATCACAGACATGACGTCGTGTGGGGACAGAGCAGTGTGAGTTCTTCTTGCATTCGCCGTTGCCCTGTCCAGACATACTCCTCCTCCAGTGGTGAGCAAGACCCAGAGGAGCCAGTGTCTCCTGTCAACCCCACGCTCAGGGTGTCACATGAAACTGACCATGGTGAGAAATTTACACCATGGAAATCAGCAATCAGCAAGCATTTCCTACCAGGTTGTGTTTCTGCTGTTGAGCAGAGAGCCAATTATTAAATAGTAGAGGCCCGGTGCATGAAATTTGTGCAGGGGCGGGGGGGGGGGTGTCCTCAGCCCAGTCTGCACCCTCTCCAATCCAGAATTACTGGCTCCCAACCGCTTGCTTGCCTGCCTGCCTGATTGCCCCTAACAGCTTCTGCCTGCCAGCCTGATCACCACCTAACCACTCCCCTGCCAGCCTGATTGATGCCTAACTACTCCCCTGCCATCCCAGTCGCCCCCAACTGCCCTCCCCTGCCAGCCATCTTGTGGTGGCCATCTTGTGACCACATGGAGGTGTCCATCTTTGACCACATGGGGGCAGCCATCTTGTGCGGGTGTGATGGTCAATTTGCATATTGCCTCTTTATTATATAGGAGGATTTATCAGCAGGCCACTTTTTCCATCCCTCCCTGATCCACAGAGTGGTCGGACCTCCCCCACTCAGATTCTGCAGCTCCTGGTCTATGACTTCCAGAGAGCCGAGAGCTCACTCTGTAACCGTCCCCCAAAGCAAGCCCACAGTGAGCCCTCACTCGCTCAGCCGATGCCTCTGGGACACCTGCTATGTGCATGTTCATCCTGCCTCCCTCCCTGAGGGCGCAGGTGCCGGCACCTGTCACCCATCATATCAGAAAAACAGGTTTCACAGCTATGATGGTGGGGGAAGAAGATGAGTAAGTTCCAAAGATGGCGGGGAAGGATCACATGCATCACTTCCCCATCACCCCCCCCCCCCCGTGAAAGCACCTCCTGACAGCAGGGTAACCTTCCCCCAGGCTCGCCCGCGCCCACCACACTGAGCAGGAATCGCATGAAATAAAGACCCAGTCTTTTGTGTTCTCACGGCCAGAAATGTCAGACTCCTGGGTGCCAGCACCATCAAAGGCCTCTGCCATCTGGTCATGCCGTGATGGAGCTGCTGCCCAAGCCCCCCAGAACCCCACTCTCTGCCCCGCAATCCCACCATGCTCCTTGTCTTCCTCACCCCCTCACCCCCCTCATCGGCACCCTCTCACTGACCCCTCAGTCTCCTCCTCTCTCTCAGCCCCTTCATTCTCTCCTCTCGTTGCTTCTCGGTCTACAACAAGGAGTAGGGACAGAGACAAATCAGATGTTCCTTAAGACGCTGACATGCAACTAGTCAATTCACATTAATTTCAGTGAATTGGCTTTTGCAAGACTGACCTAGAGCTGCCTCAAGCAGAACCCACGAGAGGGCATGAGTGGTGATGGAGGAGACCTCCAGAGTCTTGCGCATTAAGACCTGCCTGACCCCTGAACACCGGGTGTCCCTCCCACCAGCCATCCACACAGGTGTCAGCAAGAAGGGGCCTGGCAGAGGAAGGCCTGCAGCAGAGCCCACCTGCACCCTCAGCCCTGCCCAGATGAAACGGTGGCACACACAACCTTTGGAGACCATGTGTCCGTGGCTTCCCCAGTGTGCCCTAACATTTAACTTCAGTGACTCACGCATGTGTCATTCCAACTCTCCCACAGCAGAGGGAATTTAAAAATCTAAAGATTTAACTTTAAAAAAAGTTTAGCAAGTTAATTTTCTAAATTTAAAATGTTTCAGAAAGAAACAACCTACAGAAGGATAATTTTAAGCTATATCAAAGCTCAAAGATGACATCATGGAGTTCTAAGTATAGAGGCTTTGAGGCGATAGAGGTTGCAGGCAACCTTTTGGGCACATGAGAAATGTTCACAGGATGTTGCTACTATGATGGCATCCCACCTTCTGCGTATCCTAACAGTCCCTCGGAGATGATGTGGAAAAGTGAAAGTAAGCGGAGACCTCAGGCAAGATTAGAGCCCTTGGGCGTCAGCGTCCACTCCAAATCTTCACCCCACGGTAAGAGTCTTTCTAAGAGCGTATGCGAAGGTGCGCGTGGAGACCAGACCAAACGCCTCATGAGTCTATAGATTCATATGAAACCAAGCTGGACCTCAGAGCCACCCGTTCCCCGGGTGACCTCCTTCCTCCCACGCTGGGAAGAACACGTGAACTCCCTCAAAGGTCCTAGCACAGTGCCTGGCGTCCAGGAACCCACAACCAAGGTTGTGTTTGCAGACATTCCTGAGGAAGATGTAGCAGCCCTGAGGCCCAGCGGGTGGGGGAGCTGCCCTCGGCCGCCTGGCGTTCCCCTCGCTGTCTCATGCGAGTGCTGTGTGGCTGGGTGGAAAAGTTTAAATCACTCCATTCAATCACTGCTCCTATAAAAATACATTCCCGATTTCTGAGATGGCTTATGCATCTCAGAAAGATTTACATTTTTAAAGACAGAGTCTGTATATTATATACGCTATGGATTTATGTGTACGTAACAGATTAAAATAAAACACATTCATACATTATGGTCTTTGCAGCGATGCCCTAAGGTAGACATCGTTTTTCTTACTTTCAGCTTCAGGCTGGTTACTAGTTTCCCCGGCAGCAAAGCTCCTGCGGGCGGCGGCGAGGCCTTGAAAGGCACCCCCACAGCATCCGGCCCATCTTTCCTCCTCCCCCACAGCCTGGTCTCTGCCCCTCTGCTCTGCATCCTACTCCCAGCGCCGCCCTGGCTGCTCCAGAGGAAACAGGAAGGTGGAAGGCACAGCGCTGCCCCCAAGAAATGATCTGTGACTGATGCTCTCCTTTCCTGAGGCGAGAGCAAAGCTCAGACGCAGGCCGCGGCCGAGCCAGAGGGCGGCAGCCGTAGGATTTCGCAAACCCCAGGATCTACGCTTGGCTTCCTGGTGTTTGTTTCTTTGTTTGTTTCTTTTATTAATTTTAGAGAGGAAGGGAGAGGGAGAGAGAGATAGAAACATCAATGAAGAGAGAGAATCATTGATGGGCTGCCTCCTGCACACCCCCTACTGAGGGTCGAGCCCACAACCTGGGCATGTGCCCTGACCGGAGTTGAAACCAGGACCCTTCAGTCCGCAAGCCGACGCTCTGTTCACTGAACCAAACCGGCTAGGGCCTTCGTGGTATTTTTAAAGGGACGAGGAAATTAGCCAATCCCAGGAAGGCTGCAGAAAGGGACTTAACTTTTAGTGAGCAGTTGGGGAGATGCTTTCTCCCCCCAAAGGTAGTTAACGCTACAATACCCTGGGGGCGAGGCTTGCTTTCCTCAGTAAGTGGGCCAGGCTACGGAGGCTCAGAGAAGGTGAGTAACTGGCTGAAGATACAGAATCAGGAAAGAAGATTAAATGGCATAGGAATGCAGTTGCTGCCCACATTCCTCTCCGACTCCGACGGTCCACACTCCGGGGCCACACGTCTGTGGAACAACAGGCCCGTGGGTGAGCACCTCCACGGATGCCAACTTCGCTCTGATGGCACCTGAGACCTGGCGTGCTGAGTGTGACTCTTTAACAACCACTTTCCTGCAGACAGGGCAGGGCGGCTTTGCCAGTCTGTGGTTAATACTCACGTTGCCCATTTCCTCCTGCGAGAGGGCCACAGCTCGCGGCCTCTCTGCCACGTGCACAGAGGAGGAGAAGCTGCCGGGGCAGGGAGGTGGCAGCCGGGCAGGGAGGTGGCAGCCGGGCAGGGAGGTGGCAGCCGGAGACCAGAGGAATAGCTTTTCCATGATGTCACCCATCTAGTTAGGGTTGCAGATCTCTAAGAAGTTATTGATTGTGGACACTATGTTTTGTAAACATGCCCCTTACCCAACTCTCTTATCAGTGCAGGTACTAACAGTTTTTCAACTGATTCCCTTCATTTCTAAAATAAATAATAATGTCGCCTGTGCCCAATATTGATTTGGCGTTCTTTTTCCCAATATGAATTACTACTTATATCTGTTTATTTTCTTGTTTCATTGACTAGAACATCCAAAACAATAACAAATAACAGTGTTACCAGCAGCTGGCCTTCATTTATTCTTGGTTTTAATGCCTCGATCATCACAAAATTCAGCATATTTTTGGTTACTGGTTGGCCACAGACAGTATTTATTATGCTGAGAAAGTATATTTTTATTCTTAGTTCTTTCTCTGAGAGTTTCCACTGCAAATGAATATTAAAATTTTAACAAGCTTTTTTGGCATCTGTGAAGACAATCATATTTTCCCTTGAACATATTGATGGGGTTTATTAATAGACTTCCTAATAATAGGCCACACTGTCTTTCTAGAGTGAACCTTCCTTGATGGAGATGCATTATTCTGCCAACATCCAACAGCGGCCGTTTGCCCAGGTTTTACCTGGGGCTCCTTCCTCTGTGTCTGTGAGTGAGATGAGAGCACCACTCACTCATGTTTGGGTGTCACGTGTGTCGGATATTTGTGTGTGTGTGTGATGCTAGGTCAGACGAAAGACCTGAGATAGTTTTCTTCTTTTTCAAGCGTTCAGAGAAGTTTTTTAAAAATCAAAAGGATCTGAATTGGGAAGCAGCCCAAGTGCCCATCAATAGATGACTGGATAAAACAGCTGTGGTACCTGTACACAATGGAGCACTACTCAGCCACAAAAAAGAACCAGTTCCCCTTCGCGACAGCATGGAGGGACCTGGAGAGGGTGATGCTCAGTGAAGTTAGCCAGACAGAGAAAGGCAAGTACCATATGGTTTCACTCATACGTAGAATTTAATGAACAAACTGAAATAACAAGCAAAATAGAGGCAGCCTCATAGGCAGAGAGCAGGCTGATAGCTGGGGGAGAGGGGGTTAGGGGCTGCATGGGGGGTGGGGATTGAGCAGAAAAGAAAAAGGAAGAGAAAGAACTCATGGATCTGGACAACAGAGTGGTGATTGCGGGCGCAGGGGAGGGGTGTGGGTGAAGGTGGAGGATAGTATACGGGGGTAATGAGTGATGGAAAAAATAAAATATATATACTAAAAAATAATAATTAAAAAGTATTCAGCCCTAGCCGGTTTGGCTCAGTGGATAGAGCATCGGCCTGCGGACTGAAAGGTCCCAGGTTCGATTCCGGTCAAGGGCATGTACCTTGGTTGCAGGCACATCCCCAGTAGGGGGCGTACAGGAGGCAGCTGGTCGATGTGTCTCTCTCTTCAATGTTTCTAACTCTCTATCCCTCTCCCTTCCTCTCTGTAAAAAATCAATAAAATGTATTTTGAAAGAATATTCAAAAGGATCACTTATCCTGAAGGTTCTGCTTATGGGTTTGAGGACTGTGGTCATTTCCTTCTTTGCTCCTGGTCAGGCCAGGGCCCAGGGAGCCGCAGCCTGCAGGCCGCACGCACTGGATGAGCGGCTGCACGGGAGCACAGCCCCGCCCCGGCAGCACTGACTCGCTGCCACGTGCCCCACAAACCCGAGAGGCTTTCCGGCCCTTAGAAAAGAACCCTTCCCGACCCCTGCCCTTTTACAGTAGACAGTTTGGGCATTTGTTTCCTAACACTTTCCAATTTTATACCAAAAATTAACGTTAGCTGCGATCTGAGTTGCACAGAGCGCCCAGCGATGGGCCGAGCGCGTGCATGTGTCGTTTCGCTGAAGCCCACAGTCACTGCGCTATGATTCCCATTTCAGAGGAAGAGATGAAGCCGAGGGAGGTGGGATGGCCTGCCACGGTCACGGGGCAGCGGGAACGCCACCTGCGCTGAGCACCGCTGGCATCTCGTCCTGGTCTGCTTTGTCCACCTCCGCACGTATGTCCTTTCTCACTCCTGGTTTGCATTACTCACTCGTTTTATAAACATTATAAGCTGCAGTATATATTTATTTTATAAATGTATTATATATTCATTTTTACCAACATTTAATACAGGTTCATTTTTATATGTGATTAGTCAAAAGTGGATCTCTTGTACTGGCTTTTTGTTTGTTCTGCTCCGCCCTGTTTTCTAGGACTCCTTCTTCGAATTAGCAGCACACTTTTCATAGTCTGGTGCTCTCCTGCGTCAGACTGCAAACTATCACCCATTCTGGTGCTGTTTTCATTCACCCACTTTCCTCGGGCTTCTCTAGAAGAGTTTGTTCCCCTGACCTGCTGAGTGGAATGCTTATCTAATTGATAGTCTTTCTTGGTTGGCTAATATTTTTAAAAGTATTTAAGACTATGAATTGGGGTATTGATTAGATGCCATCTCATAAGTTGTGATCAACAGTTTATCAACAACTATAGTATAGCTTTTTATTTTGAGAGCATTGTAGATTTCCATGCAGTTACAAAAAACAAGAGAGAAATCCCGTGTGTCCTTAACCCAGTTTTTCCCAAAGGTAACATCTTGCAAAACTGAAGCCCAGTCCAAGCCTTTTTGGCTCAGTGGGTGGAGCGTCGACCTGGGGACTGAAAGGTTGCGGTTCTAGTCCGGTCAAGGGCACACAGCTCAGTTGCAGGTTGGATCCCCAGCCCTGGTCAGGGTGCTTGCAGGAGGCAACCAATTGATGTGTCTCTCTCATATCGATGTTTCTCTCTCTGTGTTTCTCCCCCTTCCTTCCTGTCCCTCTAAAAACCAATGGAAAAATATCCTCGGGGGAGGATTAACAAAAATAAAAAATAAAAAACTGTAGCACAACATCACAGCCAGGATCTTGGCTTGGACACAGGGGAGAGAGCGGACAACTCCCAAGGCTCCTTCCTGTTGCCCTGTTAGCCACACCCACTGCTCTCCGCCCCACCCCCTCTGCCTCCCGGCAATCACTCATCTGTTCTCCAGTTCCATAATTCTGACATTTCACAAATGTTATAGAATTGCCATCACAGCCATACAGTACATAACCTTTGGCAATGGCTTTTTTCGCTTGGCATAATTCTCTGGGGATTCAGCCAGGTTGTCGCACGCATAGACAGTCCATTCCTTTTTATTACTGTCTAGTATTCGGTGGGGTGGCCATAATACGATTTGTTTAGCCGCGTACCCGCTGAAGGACGTGGGGCTGTCCCAGCCTTTGGCTGTTATGAATAAAGGGAGAGTCCTTGACAAGGGCAATAAGGGAACTTGAGACAAAATAATTTCCTCAATTGCACTGCTTTTGTGTGTTTGTCCAGAATCCATTGGGCACCCTCGTGTGGTTCTCTCTGTTCTGTTCCGTTCATCTCTGAGAGCCTCCAAGACCACGCAGCCCTGATTACTGTAGCTATGTGATAAGACTTACTTCTCCCACTTTAGTCTTTTTCAAAACCGTTTTAGCTAGTCTAGCCTTTTAAGTAAATTACAAAGTGTTTTTGTTGGGATTTTGATAGGAATTGCATCAAGCCTGTATATCAAATCGGAGAGAACTGACATCTCTTGTATGTTGGGTCTTCCATGTTCATTGCTGGTATATAGAAGTACAATTTATTCTTGTCTCCTGCAACCTTGCCTAACTCATTCGTTTTAGGAGAGGGTGTGTGTGTGTGTGTGTGTGTGTGTGTGTGTTTAGAGTCCTTGGAATTTTCTGTATAGATGATCATGCCATCTGTACATAAAGCCAGTTTAATTTCTTCCTTTCTTATCTGTATGCCTTTTATTTCCTTTTCTTGCCTTATTACAGTGCTTAGAACTGGCTAGAACACCCAGCACTCGGTTGAATACATCCCAGGTTTATTAAGAAAAGTGTTTTAAGTTCTTGAGGTTCATAACCTTTATTATTCACTTCTAGTTTTATTTCTTCTTAATAAGAAAAAGTCGATGACATTTTATAATTAAGTCTTTCACATAAAAGGCAATAAATTAAGTAGATTTTCCTTACCCTCAATCCCCTACTCTCTACTTTCCAGTCTCATTAACATAAGCTGGGAATTTAGTCTGAAATAGATTAAAGTTATTTTTATGCCATATTACCTTTCATTCACAAATATTTTTGACATCTGCCATCTATTTTACTTTATTATTAAGACTTTATTTTTACCCTGGCACGGCACGCCTCGCCGGAGGGTGCCAAGACTTTATTTTTAGAGCAGTTTAAAGTTCACAGCAGAATTGAGGGAAAGGTGCAGAGATTTCCCATGTACTCCCGTCCCCATACATGCTCAGCTCCCTCATGCCCAGCGCCTCCTGCCACAGGGCACATCTGTAGCACCTGACGAACCTTCCGCCAAGGAGACTTACAGAAATCACCTGGGCTCAGTATTGGACGTTTAATTACTGGACGTGTTTGTCCCAGCTCCTCTATGCCAGTGGTTCTCAACCTTGGCTGCACATTAGAATCACCTGGGAATCTTTTGAAAATCCTGATTTCTGGGCCTCACCCTCCGGAAATTCTGTTTCTTTGTTAGGGGGTGGGGCCACAACATTAGTAACAAAGAAACAGAATTTCCAGAGGATGAGGCCCAGAAATCAGGATTTTAAAAAGATTCCCAGGTGACTCTAATGTGCAGCCAAGGTTGAGAACCGCTGCTCTATGCCATGCTTCTCCACCCTGAAATTCCTAATATTGGATACTCTCAGACAGAGAGCATCATCAAATGACTCCTTCGCTGGTGGTAGATTTCCAGAGCCTTTTTATGTCCGAAAACTACTTTTCTGTTGCCTTCACACATTAATAACAGCTTGACTGAGAATTAAATACGTAGATTATAACACTCCCTTGGAAACTCGGTAGACGAAGCTGCATTGTCTTAGGTTCTATGACACTCGTTGCAAATACACATCCAGGCCCTGTCTCTGCCAGCAGACAGGTGTGTGCCTTGTCCCTGGTCCTGCTCTGTTCCCAGTCGGTGACGGCCAGGCCCCCTTTCTCAAGCCCAGGCTGGAGGGCAGGACAAGGCCCACGCTCCAGGTGTCCAGCAGCTCTGCTGACCTAACGCCGCTCCGCCCTCCTCCCACCCTCCTCCCCACCAGGCTCTGATCCCAGCAGGCACTCCCACCAGTTCCTCTGGGCAGCCCAAGGCCCAGCCCACCGCCAGCAGCTCCCTGCGCTAGCCAGTGCATAAGCCTCCGCTCCCTCGCCTTCCCTCGATCGCGTGCAGCAAGATTAGGTTGTAGGAGGCCTCTGGTCCAGTGAGTCTTGAGCAGGAAGCTGATTTTTCACGGGGGCAAACATGGGTCTTAGTCTAGGACCCATGGGAGAGGGACAAAGGCCTTCCTGCCGTTTCCAGCTGGTCTCGGCTTCAGAAGTGATGCTTGGAGTGAGTGGACCCAAACCCGCCCGCCCGCCTCACAGTCCCTGGAGGTTTCACTGACTCGCCACCCTGTCCTCCGTGCCCCCCGCGTGTGCCTCCTGCGGTCTGTCATCCCGAGCATTTGAGGGAAGAGCTGGAAATGCTGCCTCGGGGACTGATAACCAAGCGGGACTTTCACCTATGCCAAGACTGTCCCCTTGAAATCACAGAGCTCTTGGGGAGTTGGGGCGGGGGGGCAGTGGCAGATCCTGCCTGGACGAGCCAGGGTGGCCTGCGAGCCAGTCACGTGGGAGGGCTTGCTCCCCAGCAAATCCCTGCAGCGGGGTTCTCCAGGCCCAGAGCACTCTCAATGGCAAAGGCTGGGAGCTTATTGAAGCTGGCAAGGCTCCTCCCCGAAGATTCCCACGGACCAGGGTCTGCATTTTCATCAGACATGGGGGGCGGGGGTGCACGCAGGGGGTCCAGCCACAGCCTGAGAACTGCAGCACCAGAGCCACCACGCCTGCCACCACGCCTGCCACTGCGCCTGCCTACCGCGCCTGCCACCACGCCTGCCACCATGCCTGCCACTGCGCCTGCCACCACGCCTGCCACCACGCCTGCCACTGCGCCTGCCACCACGCCTGCCTACCGTGCCTGCCACCGCGTCAGCGAGACAGAGTGCCTGCCACCACGCCTGCCACCACGCCTGCCACTGCGCCTGCCACCACGCCTGCCTACCGTGCCTGCCACCGCGTCAGCGAGACAGAGTGCCTGCCCTGCTGCAGCACCGTGGGCAATGGACGCCTTCTCAAGCTCCTCACGGTGACCGGGCTCCAGCCAACGCGCTTTCGCCAACAAACCGCACTCGGGAAAGGCCACAGGTGGCTTCTTCTCATCTGAGCGTCTGCGGGGACCGCGGTCCCAAGGGCACCGTTTGTAAAGGTCCCGAGCGGGGACAATCTACGGCCATCACCAGAGGGCCGGCTGGATAACGTGCCTCGTCCTTGTCGGCTTAAGCATAAGGAAGGTCTTCAAGTTGCAGGCGAGGGCAGGAGGGAGGCACTGAAATGCGTGACGCTGGCACGGCAGGAGCTCCTGCCAGCCGCCAGGACACCCGACAGAAGAACAAATGCCACCGCGAACCACACCGGGGCCTCCTCACCTCCTCTTGGCATCCGGAGAGAACACAGCGGAGAACGTAACAATGGAGCTGGGCAAAGAACTTCTGGGAAAATACCCAGCAGGAGTGGGAAGTGGGTGGATGGAGGAAAGAGGCAAACAAGAGATTTTAAAACTATATACTTTCCTCTACTTTTCAAATTATGATTACATTACCAAAAAAATATAGTGTTTTAAAACAGTCACTTTTTTAAAAGAGATTTTCGATGTGAAGGAGGAATAAACTAGTATATGCCCAAAGCTAGTGTGATGTTTTTAAAGACTTTTTTTTTTTTGAGAGAGAGAGAGAGAGAAAGAAAGAGAGATCAATGTGAGAACAAAACATCAAAGGAGCCCACAACCCGAGCATGTGCCCTGACTGGGAATCGAACTGGCAAACTTTCTGTGCACAGGACAACACCCAACCAGCTGAGCCACACTGGCCAGGGCCAGGCCGGTGTCGTTTCACTGACGCCTACATTCCCGTGGGCCCTGTGGTGGGTGTGCCTCACACGTGCCCCTGGGTGCGCAGGTTGCTGGTAAGGCAGGCGGCGAGCCTGGCCGCCTCAGGGCACGTGGCTGTGGCGCATCAGCGATGCTCAGCGCTGCCGGACTCCTGGTGGCTTAGAGGCACTGGTGACCGGGTGGCTGTCACCCGGCTGCTGCTCGGGCCCCACCCGGACGGAGCTCACTGGTTCGGGGCAGGGGCAGGGCACGGGGCCTTCCCAAAGCTGCAGGTCAGTCTAACGTGCAGCCACAGCGCCTCTTGGTCTGGCCTCCGGAGTGAGGTGTCCGAATCCGAGTGAATAACGCATCCTCCGGGAGGCTGGCCGGCCCGGTTCGTGATCAGCGGTTCCAGACGTGCCTGCCGCCCAAACAGCCCCCTCCCTCCGGCGGTCTCAGCGCCCTCAGCAGGGGCTCCGCACGCGCCAAGGCCCAGAGGCCACTCTGTTTTCTAAGTGAATGCAACACTTCTTCCTGCGAGTGCGGCTCACACTCCTGCCCCCCGCTTCTTCCTCCTGTCCTCCCACACACCCCGGGCCTCCCCCAGAAGTCACCGGCAGGAGCAGGAGCAGGGGCGCATCGGGGGGCCTCTCCCTGCCCTGGCGGGCACTCCTCCACTGGCCCAAGGGCCCCCACTGACACCAGGGCACACACTGACCCCAGGGCCCCCACTGACCCCAGGGCACAAACTGACTCCAGGGCACACACTGACCCCAGGGACCCCACTGACCCCAGGGCACACACTGACCCCAGGGCACACACTGACCCCAGGGCTCCCACTGAACCCAGGGCACACACTGACCCCAGGGCACCCACTGACCCCAGGACCCCACTGACCCCAGGGCCCCCACTGACCCCAGGGCACACACTGACCCCAGGGCACACACTGACCCTAGGGCCCCCACTGACCCCAGGGCACACACTGACCCCAGGGCCCCCACTGACCCCAGGGCACACACTGACCCCAGGGCACACACTGACCCCAGGGCTCCCACTGAACCCAGGGCACACACTGACCCCAGGGCACCCACTGACCCCAGGACCCCACTGACCCCAGGGCCCCCACTGACCCCAGGGCACACACTGACCCCAGGGCACACACTGACCCCAGGGCCCCCACTGACCCCAGGGCACACACTGACCCCAGGGCACACACTGACCCCAGGGCACACACTGACCCCAGGGCACACACTGACCCGCGTACTCCAAAGAGGCGAGACATCTGGCAAAAATATCACCTTGCCTGCTGTGTGCAAGGCTCCCCTTCCACCCGATGCTGTGGATTTGAACGCACCACCTTGCAAAAACACAGACAGCCCTGAGCCATCCCCGAACTGCAGGTCATCACACCAGGGCCGAGCCGTGGGTGGCAGGCTGTGGCTCGGGGCCCAGACTTGGAGGTGGAGGACGCATCGCTCTAACGGGTGCTTTTGGAAATACGTGTCATGGGGGCACCTGTGTGCACCAACCAAAACCTGGCGCCGTTGGCACCGCAGAGCAAACACCACCACAGCGCTCTGCCATCTGCTCTGCCCTGGGCCCTGGCCCCCAGCGCTGTCCTGTCTCAAGGTCATCGCACTGAGGCAGCGCCTGCACCGCCGTGGCTGCTTGAAGATAAGGCCGATGGCTGAGAAGATCAAGGAGGCGGATTTGCTTCCTAAGAAACTGGAGGCCTGGAATGTTAAAAGGCCTGTGCCTCTCGGCCGTGAGGGGGGCAAGGGCAAGGTGAGGCCGGCAGACACCTCCAGCGGGGCCTCGCGGTCTATAATTGGACAGTGGTCTCATCCACGCTGCTGGGAGGGCGGGGAGGGCGGGTGGGAGAGAGCAACCAAAGAACTTGTAGCAAATGTGCGTAATCCACGGCACAGACAACAGGAGGGGGAGGCGGGGCGGGGGGGGGGGGGGCGGCGGGGGAGGGGGGTGGAAGGCCTCCATCAGGGAAAAGGGGGAGACATCTAATACTTCCAGCAGTAAAGCTAAATTTTACCAAAGAAAGGCTTCAGAAACACCCTGGACTCACTCTGCGCCATGTGAGCAAACTGAGCTTCTGAGACTGGCTCCTGGGGGCATGTGGGGGGCCTGCGTTTGAACGGAGAGAGCCTTCCGCCAGGTGGATGGATGGTCCCCGTGGCCCCTGCTCAGCCGCCTCCCTCCAGAGGAACTACACCCTTCCCACAGCATGGCGCTCCACACAGGCCCGAGCAGAATCCTGAAAAGCTCCGAGCGCCACCCAGAAGATGCATCGCGGCCTGAGGAAGAATCCCGACCCCTGAGGGTCACCTCGAAGTGAATCCCCCTGTGAAGACCATGCGCTGGAAACCGGCTCCGGCGGTAAAGCAGCCGCAGCGCTAGAAGCCGAACCAGATGAGAAGGGGGTTCCCAGGCAAGGACCCCGGCGGGGAAGGAAGGAAGGGAGGGAGGGAGGGTGGGTGGGCTGGCGTTAGGAAGCAGAAGCCTTCGGTGGGAAAAGGCTGCCGCTACCAAGACCCCAGCGCTGAGAAGCCCACGCAGCAGGAAAGCAGCCTGCGGCACAAGCTTACATTTGCTATTCCATTAGGTCAGATCGCTTTGGACAGCTGCGTTTTTTATTCCTCACCCGAGGATATGTTTATTTATTTTAGAAGGAGAGGGAGGGGGGAAAGGGGGAGAGAGAGGGGGGAGGGGGGAGAGAGGGAGAGAGAGAGAGAGAGAGAGAGAGAGAGAGAGAGAGAGAGAGAGATCAGCTGCCTCCCGTCAGGGAGCTGACGGGAATCGAACACGCAGCCTTTCGGTGTACAAGACAACACTATGAACCACCCAGCCAGGACAATAGCTAATTTGGAATAAAAACCTGATCAAAGGCAGTGAGGAAACAGAAATCGCACTGCTCTGCCGCTGGTGCGCACATCCGCCCTCTAGCACCCACCACCCCAGGAACAAGAAGACCCGGAGGGGGAAGGCACACAGGCAAACACGCCCCGTTTCTCACCTGAAGGGGATGAAGGGCCAAGAGGTCTTAGAAGCTAAACGTATTTTATAGATTTGATCATTGTAACAAAGACCAGCACCTTTACATGCGAGAGCACAGTTCCCAAGAATCAAAAAATAAATATTATCTTCTTCAAACTACCATTTAAATCGCATTTATTCCCTGAAGGAAGCAATCCCACAAGGTTTCCCTGGTTCCTTCCAGCCAGCAAAGCCATGCCCGACGCTGACAGCGCCTGAGGAAGTTTGAGGAAGCTCCAGGGAGTAAAAGAAGGGGAAATGGGAGCTTTTAATATCCTGAAACTGAAGAAACACTTTTTTCCCCCGACGTCTAAAAATCAACACTTCTCTCAAAAATGCCAGACACTTAGAAGGCAAGGGGTCCCTAGAAAGAGGCTGCGGAAAATTTTCCTTCACACCCTCTATGACCACCTAATCCCATTTTCCTACACATGACCTAACTGGGGAAAGAAAAGCATTTATACCAAAGTGATAACAGACAGAAGCAAGCAAGGCCAGGAAGAAAACCCTCCACTGCTCAAAGGGGACGTTCCAGAAAGAGAAAATCAAATGGAGGGAGGGACGGAGGTATGAATGGATGGACGGACGATGAATGGATGGGTAGATGGTATATCGATGGACGGATGGATGGATGGATGGCAGTGGTTCTCAACCTTCCTAATGCCGCGACCCTTTCATACAGTTCCTCATGTCCTGGTGACCCCCAACCACAAAATTATTTTCGTTGCTACTTCATAGCTGTAATGTTGCTACTGTTATGAATCATAATGTAAATATCTGATATGCAGGATGTATTTAGGCGACCCCTGTGAAAGGGTCGTTCAACCCCCCAAAGGGGTCACGACCCACAGGTTTAGGACAGCTGGATGATAGGATGGATGGATGGATGGATGGGAGGCCGGATGGATGGATAACAGTTCATACAACTTTCAAAGTCAGAGCTCTATAAACAAGGCTCTAATGCCAGAGCTAAAAGTGCTAATGTTCTGCTTTAAAAGATTTTCTCTCCAACTCTACATGCTCTTTTACCCACTTTCCTTCCCAAATCTCCACGTCAGGAAGCCTAGCTGAATCAATTAAGATGCTCTGGGCTTCGATGAACAGAATGTGCTGCTTAAACAAAAGGGGCTTATCAGCAAATCTTACACACACAAAAAGTCGGGAGCAGAAGGTTCCTGGGGCTGCATCAGTGGCTTGAGGATGTCGGCACTCTAGGTCGCTGTCACTGCAATTCTAGGCTTCTTTGGAAGGGGTTGGGGTAAAAAGGAAGTTCTCGTCTCTTACATTGAAGAAAGCCGAGTCCCTTGCCCACTAGTAGACCACTCACTGGAAAGGATATCGAAGGATCACGGACCTCTCATACTTCGTCCCTTGGGTACATCGTCATTAAGCAAAACCAGAAACAAGAGGGAATGGCTGTCGGGTGGGCCAACATCATCTTCTGTCCCCACTTCCAAATCCCAGATAGCGAAAAGGCCCCCTCCAATCAGAATTGCACCCTCATAATTCCCGTAATGTGCCCTCCAGAGAGATTTCAATAACCTCATTCCCTTTGTAACCAAGTTTTCCACCTTCATCTCCTCAGCCTCCTACTTGAGGCACTTAGGACCGCAAATGACAGAATCCCACTAAAACCAGCTCAAGCACAGAAAGAAGTGGTGAGGAGAAAACAGCGATTTCACAGAAACCAGGGCAGCGACTACAGCCAGGCTTCTCTGCAGGATCACCAGGAACCAAGGCAGCTACGCCCCTCTGCACCACATGACTGCTGAGCCCGCCCTACTGTCTCTGCAGCTCAGCTCTCTCTGCTGCTCGGTGCACACTGCCGCACCCCTGCGATGGCACAGCCTTCCAGTCTGCTGCGGATGGGGGCTAGCTGGCATCTCAATGCTAAGTCCAAGCCCCAGAGAAAGAATCGGGAGCCACGCCTGGTCCATCAGCCATGGGCAGGGATGCCAATTCACACAGTTCAAATATAAAAGCTAAGGACCACCCCTTGGTATCTATTTGCCAAAATGCAGGGAATGCATAGGCGTTGAAGTCCTGAAAGGGTGGTACACGCTCTCTTTGAAGGAATCTCTTAGACATCAGCCTGCCAGACCTAGCAGGCCAGCGGATGGGAAGGAAAACACAGCAGTCATCCCAGAATGACCACCTGAGCCTCTCAGCTCTCAGCAGGTAGCACAGCTGGCAGAGCACAGCTGGAGGGAGGGAAGAAGCCACATTGATACACACAGCATCTTGCCTAGCAGCTACCCTGTTTTCCCTGCCCCCTGCTCTGTCTCAGGTTGGCTCCCGCCCAGGTCTCTTCTCACACCCTCACACCCACCTAACTACACTCAGCCTTGCATTCATGGCTCCACTCCGGGCTCTCTTTGCCAAAATGCTTTCCCACACAGGAGTCCCTGCCTCCCAAGCCACTTTCCACACACATGTGCACCTCAGAAGTAAGCTCGGTCTATTTTAAGCTCCTGTAGCTGTCTGCCATCTGTCTTGTCTGGAGAAACGAGTGTGGAAACATGGAAACTGATGGCTGGTCATGGTCCCACCATGAGCTCAGAACCTTGGGACAACCACGGCATCCTTCCCACAGTGGATGGAGAAAGCTCCCCCATGGCTGGTTCTTGGGGCTGTTGGGAGCATCAAGAGATGAAAGATAAAAGGTTTGGACAGTGAGATGACAGTAACAGTAAGGTGGCAGCATCTTCCCTTACCCCTAGCCATAGTGGGGAATTGTCTAAAATTTATCAAGAACTTATAAAATTCAACACCAAACAAGCAAACAATTCAATTAAAAATGGGCAAAGGACCTAAATAGACACTTCTCCAAAGAGGACATACAGATGGCCAAGAGACATATGAAAACATGCTCAAGTTCATTAATCAGAGAAATGCAAATTAAAACCTCAGTGAGATATCACCTCACACCTGTCAGAATGGCTACCATCAATAAATCAACAAACAACAAGTGCTGGTGAGAATGTGGAGAAAAAGGAACCCTCATGCACTGCTGGTGCAGCCACTGTGGAAAACAGTATAGAATTTCTCAAAAAATTAAATATGAAACTGCCATTTGGCCCAGTGATCCCACCTCTGGGAATATAACCAAGAAAACCCAAAACACCAATCAGAAAGAATGTATGTCCTCCTATGTTCATAGCAGCACCATTTACAATAGCTAAGATCTGGAAACAGCCCAAGTGCCCATCAGTAGATGAGTGGATAAAAAACCTGTGGTACATTACACCATGGAATACTAGGCAGCTGTAAAAAAAAAAAAAAAAAGGCTCTCTTACCCTTTGAGACAGCATGGAGGGACCTTGTGAGCATTATGCTAAGTGACATAAGCCAGTCGGAGAAAGACAAGCATCATATGATTTCACTTAATGTGTAATCCAATAACAAAATAAACTAACAAACAAAAAATAAAAACAGACTTATAGAGAACAGACTGACAGCTGTCAGAGGGGAGGGTGTTGGGAAACTGGGTAAAAAAGGTGAAGGGATTAAGGGAAAAAACACACACAAAACCACTCAATGACACAGACAACAGTATGGTGATTACACAGAGGGAAGGGGGTGGGGGAAGGTAGACGAGGGTAAAGGAGGGATAAATGGTGATGGAAGGAGACTTGACTTCAAGTGGTGAACACACAATACAATATACAGTTGACATATTATAGAATTTTACACTTGAATCCTATATAATTTTATTAACCAGTGTCACCAAAAATGTTTCAATAAATTTCTTTTTAGATAATGGCTTCCTTCACTTTTCTGAGCAGACATTCCCAATGTCAGGGGGGAACAGCCAATGCCTGACCGAGATCCTCAACTCCACCCTTGGGCACTGATGCTTGGAAATGGTTCCCACGGCAATCAGCTCTGCCCCTTTGCTTTCTGAATGACCCTGAGCCGGTCATCCACTGTGTGAGCTTCAGATGCCTTCATGCGGCTGGGCTTCTGTTCATCGGCCCGAGGTAGAACCCTATGTCAAGGTGTGTCTCTAATACTGACACCGTGACGGTGCCTACCCCATGACGCTGTTGTGGGAATTCAATGGACTTGGCGCTAACCAATGATAATCACAAACGTTTTATGTGTATTGATTCTTGTATGCCTTTGCACATATATAGTCCTCCTGTGCCTTTGCATACGCCATTCCCTCTGCCTGTAACCGCCTTCTCCCTCTTCCCCCACCCTCCTTTACTTAGCAAAACCTATACACATATGAGCTTTGCATGCATTCATTCATAACAACTCATGAGGCCCATACTAAGCACTAAATGTTTGCATTTAGAGACATAACAACAGCAAGTTAGAAGAAATCTAGAAAACCAGAGGCTGAAAACCAAATTTCACTTCTTCCCTAGAATCTGCAGACAAGTCATTGAAATGCTCTTCAGAGGAGCCACTCCACCAATTCAATTGGGAGAAGAAGCGCCCATCTGGACCACCTGCCCATCACACAAAGGGCAGCAGCCTCGGATCGGCAAGACTGGACCCATCCATACCCCACACTCACACTTCCTGCCGTCGTTCCTCAAGCTGCTGTCTTCCCCCAGATGAAAGCTTCCCACGTCCAAAAGACACCAGCTGGCTGGCAGACAGCTGCCTGCCCACGTAAAGAGAGTTACTAGGAGGTGTGCCAATCACATGACTCTACAAATCCCACTTCCGCCACAGCAGATGGCAGAGAGAATCATTGCTGATGCAAAATGTCACAGAAGGTTCCAGGGGGCCCCATGGGGAGTCACATGTCACAGAACCCTGTCCCCTCCACCACGCGGGTCCTCTCCTCCGCACCGCCTCCTCTGGATGGCCTCAGGAACACCCAGGCCTCCTGCTTCGCAGAACAGTCAGCGCTCCTCTCGGAAAACATAAGGGAAGCTCACCTTCCCCGTGAGGTTTTTATGAAAGCATCCAAGTGGTTTCCCTTTGGACAAAAATAGGTGTTTTCCAAAAAGAAACTGGTGTGATCCATTTTTTAGCCAAGAAATATTTATTGAGCATCTACCATATGCCAGGCACTATTCCAGGCTCTGAGGCTACACAAGGGAACAAGTTGTCAAGACAATGCAATGGTCTTCGTGCGTTCGCAGGCCTGATTATGTATAAAGTACTATGTTAACGTTTACTGGAGAATTTTCTGTTCCAGACGCTGCCCAGGGCTCTCAGTACATTATCTTACTTCACTCCTCACAACCCCGTGCGGTTTCTCATTCCTAAATCCAACCCCAGGTTTGAACCCAGTTCTAACGCTCACATTTTAAACTCTGGTCGGGTGGCTCAGTTGGTTGGAGCACCGTCCCGTACACCAAAAGGTTGTGGGTTCGATCTCTAGTCAGGGTGCATGTGGGAGGCAACTAATCAATGTTTCTCTCTCTATTTTCTCTCTCTCTCTCTCTCTCTCTCTCTCTCTCTCTCTCTCTCTAATCAATAAAAGCAAATCCTCAGGTGAGGATAAAAAAAAAGTCCGCACTTTTAGCCAGTAGCTTGGAGGCCACATCAGCCTCTAGTTTCTAATTAATCCATGAGTCCTGTGCCTCCGCAGTGGGCCCCACCTCTGCAGCGTGGTGCTAAACCCTCCCTGCTCTTTCCTACTGCGATTCCCCACAAGTGCCTTTAAGCCACGGGGATGCCTGCCGTGGGGAACGACTCACTTTTCCTGAAGACAGTCCTCCCCACTTCTCTCCTGGGCCACCCTCCAGGCAGCACCCTCCCACCCTCTGTCCTTGTTCTCCTCCCTCTGAACCTCCAGCCCCATCTGACAGGAGATCCTTAAATACTCAAAACGCAAGTCACCTTCCTGGTCTTGCTTACGAGAAAAGAGCAACTCCTGCGTAACCGACACCCAATGCCAGGCCAGATGGCACATGGAAATCGCGTCCTGAGGCTACCGCTCCAGGTTAAAACAGCCGCCCTCTCCGGAAGCCCTCCGCCCCCCTTGGAGGTGTGTTTTCCAGACGACCTTGCCCCAGCCCTCAGCACCGGCTCTGTCACAGGACGGGCGTCGGTAGGCAGTTTCTCGGCTCCTGGAGCGGTCACTTCCTGACAGGGCCCGCCTGCGTCACCTGAGGGCCCCACGCTCCACAGCGCCTTGCACAAGCTCTTGCTCAACGTTTCTATGCTTTCACTTCTACATATTTCAACAATATTCCCAAAGCCCGTGTCCCTGTCTGGGGCCGCCTCCCTTCGCACCAGAGTCTGGAGACTTTGTGGAAAGCTCACGGACTCCCGTGGCGACAAGTAGACTGATACTCAATAACCGAGTCCCAGGTCTCTGCCCTGAGTCCCAGGTCTGGATATCTGCATGCCAACCGGTCTGTGCTTGAACATCAAGGGGAAACTCCGGATTTCCTCAAAGCACGGTCCTTTCCCATGGTTCCCATCTCTGGGAAAGGCACCACCATCCCACCTAGTCCCCACGCCAGAGCCTGAAGGAGCCAACCCTGACTCCTCCCTCGATCACACTCCCCACTCGCAGGCCCAAGCTCTCTCAACAGCTCTCCCCAAACACCTCTCCCACACGCCGCACCTCTCCCCCCTCCCTGCAACCCAGGCGGCCTCCAATCACCCGATTCCCACAGGCCTCCCAACCCAAGGCCCTCCTCCAGCCTTGCCAGCTGGAAACCCAATTCCAACTGCAGCCAGCGTGGTTTCTAGAGGCCAATCTCGTCAGTAACACTCTATTAGAAAAGGCATCTGGACCCCAGAAAAAAGTCTGCTCTTTAATTGGACACATGAACCATTTATGCTAGGGGTCCTGCCTTCCTTTACCTAACCACCCTCTCCCCCGCCTCCCCGCCCCGTAAATATATCATCACAGACACTGTGGCAGCAAGACAAACACGAGTGGTTCCTCAGTCCTCCTGTGCCTTTGCATACGCCATTCCCTCTGCCTGGAACGGCCTTCTCCCTCTTCCCCAACCCTCCTTTACTTAGCAAAACCTATCAGCTCTGAGGCTGGGCTTCAAAATCATTTAGTCCTCGAAGGTCCTGATGCCTTGATTAGGCGCCCAACTCTGCCAGCCTCGGATCCCGCACTACCGCGTTCGGCGCGCCTCGCTGTCAGCCCCCTCCTACTTCCTGCTCCGTGGTATTCGCTAGACAATGCTTTTGTAATGGCCAATCATGTTCACTGTTGGATGCTTCCATCCCCACCTGGTGCAGCAGGCATTCAATCGATACTTCAATTGATAAATAAATCAATGACTGCACACATCAAGGCTTTTGTGAACTCTTGATTAAAATAATCCTCCAGGGCAATAATCTGAAGATGGGGAGCTGCCTGGCAGACTGAGAGCCTTTATTTCAGTTCTTAAAAAGTCTCCCTACTTGGGAGAGAGACAGGCCATCTCAGGCAAGGATGCTGGGGGTCGCACTGCAGGGCTGACAAAACAGTAGCAAGAACAGGGTCCTCGGCTTCTATTAAAATTGTGGGAATAGGCGCTCTCTTTTCAAGGAAAGGGCCAACCTTGGGAAAGGAGTGGGTGCCCCTGGCCTGAGATGCCCGGTGGCAGGAGAAGCCCCGTGGGCGTGAAAGGGAAGTGATGCCTCCTCCCGGTGGCATCCACTGAGACATTCCCAGGCAAAAGGCGGGGACCCCGATGGAAGGTGCCCTGGCGGAGATTTTATAGGAGAAATAGCCCAAAAAAGGACAATTTCAGAGCTTCCCCATTATATTCATTCCCCTGCGCCCCATCTCTCAACCTCCTTTCCTCCTCCATTGAGTGCTTGGGATTTGAGGCCAATGAAAAGGGTTAAATAACTCCATCCAAAACGCACTGACTGAGGGTCAGACGTTGACCTGGGAGGCCGTATCTACTGGCCTGCAAAGGGTCCAACAGCCTGCCTCTGAAGCAGCCAAACCCTAACCCAGGAGCAGGTGGCAGGCAACTGCTGGGCGAGCGGAGCCTTTGGCTTTAGAATCAGGATCTAGCGGTATCGTGTCTATTAGGAAGCAACAAAACGAAGATGAACATGCAGTCTGTGTCTGGGTGCTGAAACATTAACTGGCACCACAGGAATCCGAATGGGTCCCCAAGAGGAGCACCAAGGCAGACGCTCCCCCCGTCCCAGCAGGCAGCAAGGGGCCCGCCGCCCCTTTGCAGTTCAGTGTGGCCGTGCAACCTGCTTGGCCAGTGCTGTGTGTTGGCGGGGATGGAACCGTCCAGGGAGAGCTTCGAGAGCCACTACAAGACTTGCCAAGGGAAGCAGCCTCGAGTAGAGCGCCTGTTGGCCGGGTCTCTTTTGTGACCACAATGAGCAACCCCTCCCCTCCCCATTCGAGCCAAACCGTGCTGATCATGGCTAAGACCAGAAATAACGCCAGGCTCTACAGAGATGCCACACGGCTCAGCACCAGGAGAGACTCTGTCGCCACTAGAGCTGTGCAGGCTTCCGCTCTGAGAGCTGGGTGCCAGCAGCTAACACTGGGCATCACCAGTGGTCGCTGGAAGGGGATTCGAGCACTGGGCAGGACCCGGCGTGCTTGCTTAACCTTATTTTAGCAGCAGTGCCACAGGGCCTTCTGAAGAACTATCCCTCCCACCCCCGGCCCATACACCTCCATCCTGAACTCCAAGAAGGCACTGCCCCTCGGAGCCCTGCTTCTCCCTGGCCCCGCAGCCACTCGCCCCAGTGGGAGTCAGCACAGAGGTGGGGGCGCTCTTCCTCACCTGACCTTGAAGGCAGAGGAAAGAAATGTGGGTGGAGCCTCCACAGCCAGCTCACCATTGGGAGGGGAGGCTCTTTTATCTGAGAACGGAGCCCGGAGGGGGGTAGAGAGGAGAGAAACTGTCCCTGGTAGCGCAATGGGCCCCCGGATCCAGCTATATGGAGAGGCAGGGGCCCTTGGACTTTCTGGCTAAATGAAGCAATAAACTCCCTTCCGAGTTAAGCTACTTAGAGTTTTCTGTCACGTGTAACCAAGATTCCTGCCTCATACACAGGGTAGTTGGAAGGAATAAAACTGAAGGTTCCATCCCACCCTGAGATTTAGGATTCAAATGTCAGCATTAGCTAGACACCCTCAGCATTAAAAGGCATAGGGAGCTTAGGAGGGGAAAGTGTATTACTCTAAAGAGCAGGCAGATCCTAGAAGGTCTAAAGCGTGCCTGCCTAACGTAAGGGCTGTGCTCTGGATGTTAGCCAATGGAGGCAGCCATACCTCAAGCCCACCCCATCTCCTGATCATCAACACGGCGCAGCACTGGGCTGTGGGGGTAGAAGTGGGCGGGGGAGGGTCCTAAAACACCGCGAGAAGGGGGCCTGCTGGTGTTCTTTCTGAACTGTGCTGTCAGAGCCGCCTGCCGGGTGGAGACCGTGCTGGATGCCGGCACAGTCCGCGTGCGGCCTGCAATCCCGACTCACCCAGAAGACGTCATCGCACCTTCCTGGCTAAGTACCTCTCCTAGCACAGCTTGTCTGATCCTTTCAAAACCCCAGCAGAGCGTAGATGCGGGATTACAGGTGCTAGTCTTCCGCGGGCCTCCTGTGTTTGGTCCACAACATGTCTTCCTTTAAAAAATGGAATTTTTACATAAAATCCAGATTCCTGGCTTCTCTTGAAAAACTAGAAGAGCCCGCAGCCCTGGGCTTGGGTTCCCCCAAAGCAGAGCTCACTATTAGGTGCCCCTTTGGCCAAGGCACCGGCACTCCAGGTCCGCGCTCCACACGCAGCCCACGTCACTCATGTAGGTCTCCCGCCTGGGTCCTCCAGGATTTGGGTTTACAATCCTTTTACCTTACATATGTGTCCACAGATAAATGTGAAAAATGGCATTTTAAGGTTTTTTACATTTTATTTGACAGAGAGAGAGAGAGAGAGAGAGAGAGAGAGAGAGAGAGAGAGAGAGAGACATTGATCAGTTGCCTCCTGATATACAGGGATCCTTTGGTGTACAGGATGATGTTCAACCAACTTAGCCACACCTGCCAGGGCAAAAAATATCATTTTAATCAGCCAATGTCTTCTTTGAACATTGGATTTCAATGTTTCTATGATCTCCCAATAGTGTTCCGTGTGCCACAGCACCAAACGTATCAGTCGGTCATTAGCCACGAAGAGCCGGGCACTCGCTGTCCCCTAAGCCTTCGCTCACTGGAGTCCCACAGAGTCTGCAAGATCCCGCTCGCATGCCTTCCCCTTGGGCATGATGCCAGAACTGCCCAGGAGCTCTGGTCCCGAACAAATGGTTTCTTTCCGACCATTCTCATAATATGAGGGCACATCACATGTCAGCCTCGTTCCTCCCCGCTTTGCACTGCAGTTTTGTAGGGACCAAGCTGTCCCCTCCTGAGGCCAGTGACTCTCCAGGACAAAGACCAAGTCTCCAGCACCTTAAGAACCACTGAGTCACTCCCTACGGCAGGGGTCGCCAATCGGTGGTCCGCAGACCACTGGTGACCTGCGAGGTCCTAAAGGTTGGCGACCGCTGCCCTGGGGGCCAGCGTTTTCCCTGGCTTTCTCATTTATACCCCACTACACCCCTGTGAGGTGGGTCCTACTAATGTCTCCATTTGAAAGATGAGAAAACTGAGACTCGAAGAGGCTCTAAGGGTGGTTTTCTTAACTGCGATGCTGCCTGAGCACACTGCCTCCGGTCGGGGACCTAGCAGGCAGTGGAGTCTGTGGGCTGGAGCAGGACACTTCCAGTTCCTGCAGGAATCCTGAGGACGCCTTCCCCTTCCGCCAGCCCCTCCCCGGCTCTGCCCCAAGCCCTCGGGGGCCTGCCCTGGGCTGTCTCCCCAACTCTGCCCCCACACGCTGCCTGCCAGGGGAGCTGCTGACCTCCCCTCGTCGCACAAGCCTTTCCAGCAGCTCTGCTTCCCTCTGAAATTACATTAAATTGCTCCATTAGTGTCAAACGAGGAAGATGCATGATACTGCTATGAATTTCCTTTTCTAAAGAAAGTTATCTTCGGAGCTGTGCTCGCGCTGCCTGCCTCCAGAAAGGGCGAGGTTATTTGGGGGCACAATTTATTTGCAGAATACCACAAAATCAGTCTAAATGCCAGGGCTTATTCCAGTCGGCTTGCCTGAATCAATACGGACATGATAATGCAATTCACGGAAATGGACTTGAACAGTCATTTCTCCGGAGATGGTACACAAACGGCCAATAAGCACATGGAAGGATGCTCAACATCACTCCCCAGTATGGAAATGCAAACCGAAGCCACCATGAGACACGGCCCCACCCCCACTGAGACGGCTACCGACAACAAAACAGAAGATAGCGCAGGTTGATGAGGACGTGGGGGAACTGGAGCGTATAGACCGCTGGCTGGAATGCAGCCACTACGGAAACCAGTATGGAGAGCCCTCAAAATCTTAAAAGTAGAGCTGCCATATGACCCAGCAATTCCACTTCTGAGTATCAATCCAAAGAATTAAAAGCAGACTTGAAAAGATATCTGTACACCCATGTTCATAGCGGCTTTGTCCACGATAGCCAAAAGGTTTCAGGAGCAACCCAAGTATCCATGGGTGAATGGAGAAACAAGATGTGGCGTGTCCATACCACACAACCGTACGCAGTCTTAAAAGGAAGTGAGTCCTGACACACGCTACAACGCGGGTGACCCTTACAGACAGGATGCTCAGGGAAATAAGCCAGACACACAAAGAGGAATACTTATGATGCACCCAGAATAGCCAAAATCACAGAGACGGAAATTAGAATTGTGGTGGCAGGGGCTGAGGGGAGGAAGAATGGGGAGTCCTTGTTTAATGAGGAGGACAGTTTCAGTTTTTGCAAGACAAACAGTTCTGGGGATGGGTCACACAGCTATGTGAGTGCACTTGACACTCCTGGGTGCACACTTCGAAATGGTGAAGATGGTAAATTTTATGTTACATGTATCTTACCACAATTTAAAACAGCGGTTCTCAACCTGTGTGTCGCAACCCCTTTGGGGGTCCAACAACCCTTTCTTTCACAGGGGTCGCCTAAGACCATGGGAAAACATATATAATTACATATTGTTTTGAGATTAATCACTATGCTTTAATTATGTTCAATTTGTAACAATGAAAATACATCCTGCATATCAGATATTTACATTACGATTCATAACAGTAGCAACATTACAGTTATGAAGTAGCAACGAAAATAATTTTATGGTTGGGTCGCAACATGAGGAACTGTATTAAAGGGTCGTGGCATTAGGAAGGTTGAGACCCACTGATTTAAAATAATCGTGGAAGTCAGTCAGTGTCCTTTCTTTATGATAAAATGGTCCGACCCAGAAAGGACCTGGGAGAGCGTGATTCAAGCCCCTGTGCATGAGTTGCACACAAGTTGTTGGGAGCCGATTGCTAATCCAACGAGCCTCTGACTGAGGGACAAAAATCCCATGGGTGTGCCTGTAGCGCCACACACCGCACACGGGGTGGAGGAGAGATGCTGTGTGCAGCAGAGGCACAGCTAAGAAACATCACACGGGGCTGGCCGCTCCAGCAGCCGTGAACTTCTAGGGCAGAGAGAGGGGATGGCTTACAGGAGGCTGATGAAGGGCAGCCGGGAGATAAGGCTGCTCCCCTCTGTCTCAACACCCTCCATCCCCAACCACTTCTAGGAATCTAAGCTGTCAGAGCTCATTTTTAGAGATCTCAACTTCTCCGTCTCCTTTAGTCAGAGACTGAAAATGGTGAAGAGAGAAATGCCCGAATTCTGGCAAACCCATTTCAATGGCTAACACTGGAGAAAGCACAGACCGCTGCACGAAGCAGGACACAGGAAGCCTCTGCACAGCCATTCCCTCCGCAGCACTTACTGCCCCTGTGACAAACGAGACACGGTCCCTGCCTGGTGGCGAAAACAGACAAAAACTAATACATTTTGTCTGATAAGATTTAATAATTATTATTAATCTACAACGTGTAGAAAATGCTATGAAGAAAACAAATTGATCAAGACCAAGACGGGGGTCCTTTTGTGGCAGATCTGTAAGTTGCACACCCACCAGCCATCCCTTCCCCTTTTCCTTCTTACAAAAAACCCTGATATTGTTGTTCAATGTTCCCACGTGAAAAATATTCTAATTCCCAGCCCAGCCAATAAAGACACAGACGGATTCCCTGGGAAGAGTGTCACTGTCCCTCCTCAAGCAAAGCAGGCAAAGCCTTGCAAGGAAGCGTTCTGGCCATTCCACATTCTCCATGCCTGGAATATAGAGTAAATGCGTGGAGGTTCTGCAGCCATTCTGTGACCGTGAGGGGGGAAAAAAGCATCTACCTGCTAAGACTGGTGGAGCAGGAAGAACAAAGGAGCCTGAGTCCTGAATGGCATCTTCTCTACAAGTTCTAGCTCACCCACCCTCTTTCCTATCTTTTTTTTTCTGTTTGCTTTTTGCTTTATCCTATTTTATTTCTTTTTTTTTTAAGTGACACTATTACAGATGTCCCCCATTTTCCCCTCCTTTGCCCACCTCCATGCAGCGCCCGCCCTCACCCACCCTCTCCATGGGCTGTGCATAGATAGGTGCATATAAGCTCTTCGGTTAATCTCTTCCCGTCCCTCTCCTACCTCCCCTCTGAGATCTGTCAGTCTGTTCCAGGCATCCAGGCCTCTGGACTTATTTTGTTCATCAGTTTATTTTGTTCATTAGATTCCACATATAAGTGAGATCATGTGATATTTGTCTTTCTCTGACTGGCTTATTTCACTTAGCATGATACTCTCCAGGTCCTTCCATGCTATTGCAAAGGGTAGGAGATCCTTCGTTTTTAAAGCCTCATAGTATTCTATTATGTACTGTAAATGTACCACCATTTTTTTTTATCCACTCATCTACTGGTGGCTGTTTCCAGATCTTGGCTATCATAAATAACACTGCAATCAACATAAGGTGTGTATATTCTTTCTGATTGGTGAGTTGGGATTCTTAGGATATAGTCCCAGAAGTGGAATCGCTGGGTCAAATGGCAGCACTGTTTTCCACTGTGGCTGCACCAACCTGCATGATCCTATTTTCTTATTTCTGCAACGATGCATGTTGCTTTCATGTAAAAAGAGAAACTGATCAAATACCCTCCATTTTGAAATATACAGATATCTGGTTACATGGCAGAGATCATGAAAACACACTCAGGAACTCTATCCAGCATCTGTTTCAGACTCCAGGAGGCCTGAGATGTTAGTTCCAGGTTCTCCCATGCCTGTCCTGCCAGGACCCTCGATATTCGGAGCAGCTCCCTCAGTCCTTCCCAGATGTGCTGTGTAAGTGACGTCATCCGATTTGGCGTGGTTGTATCCTAGGAAACATTCTCAAAGTGAAGAGCCACAGCTTCTTTCGGAAACAGCTTTCCCTGTGTGTCCTCACAACACACACCCCTCACATCACACTGCGACTGAGGCTGACAAACAGACCCGATGGATAATACAGGACATGACATAGTGAACAAACACGTGTGAATGTGAACAACAACATGGATGCTTCACCTTCAAAACACCGCCTGGAAAGCCAAAGGGAGAAGGCCGGCCGAATGGAACAACCAGGCACGCGAGCACGTCCGCCAGCCGCAGGCTCCCTCACTGAGCTCGCGTTGTCTTTGCTTCAGCCTCTCCACCGCTATAGCGTTGAGTCGTATTCGGTCCCATAGTTACTTAAGACTGTGACTTTTAAGTGCTGCATGTGCAGTTTGGTTGGAATCTGTTTCATTCCATCCCTCACCAAACAAGCAGCACAATAAAGAATGAGTCTGTATTCCCGTCTGAGACTACTCAGCAATGGGAACTTGTGGAGGTGCCTGAAATTCAGGGGGGAGTATAAAGTGGGGCTCTCCTAGTGGACCCAGAACCCACTTCCTGGGTTTTCACAGAAAGCCTCGCAGCTTCCCCATCAGCACCATCCGTTTCCTCCCTACCCTGCGGGGCCCTCCCAGCCCTCCCAGCGTGGGAAACCCCGCCCCCAAGTCAAATCGCCCCTGTGGTTTAGAGGCCACTCCGCTCACTCCCGTGTCCACATCGCCCCTCAGCGTTGGGGGGTTCCGCCGCCCTTCCTGACAAACCCACTCACTGAGACCCTGAACACTCCTCTCACTGTACAACTCGGGCCTGGTCCCTTGCCCTGGTCAAGCCCCTCAGGCAGTCATTCCAGGCCCCGGAAGCACTAAGGAGCATCGCAGCTGCAAGTCGGAGGCAGGTGGATGTTCCCACGGACACGGAATTCTTTCTCGCTCTGAACCGGCTTGAAGAGATCACTTACCCTTCGAGACCCTTCGACCTCGTGCCCGAGTGTGAAGAAACACCTGATCCTCCCACTGGGCGTCTGAAACGCGCTCTCACCCTGGCATAAGTGAAGGTCAGCGGCTTCACTTATGTCGTCCATCTGGGCACTGCAGATAAGCCACAAATGGCCTTTTGCCAGTGACCGTCACCTGGCAAGCGGCTCCCAGGCTCTGCTCTTTGTCACTCAAATCTGTCCAGCCGATCCCATTGGTGACCTGGCCCCGTGGTCCCTCCTGGTCCCTGAGCCACAGCCTTTCTTTAGCGGTGCCTGGCCAGGCCGTAGGGACAGGAAGCTTGGACAAAACCACAGCAAAAATGGCTTAGAGTCAGCGCAGCGCAATTTTATAAATGCACCAGAGATGCCATGTTAGGGACCATGTGTCAGGGACCACGTGTCAGGGACCACGTGTCAGGGACCATGTGTCAGGGACCATGGCACAGTCATTAAAACAGATGTTCTTCATGCGCTGACATGGAACAAGCCCCAAGGTGTATTGTTAAGTGCAAAAGGCAAGGTCAGCGAAGGCCGGAATGTGTGTGGGGTCGGGAAACACAGTGCCCATGACGCATGTACAGAGCACACACGAGCCTGGTGACAGTGGCTGCCTGTGGGAAGAGGAGCGCAGTCAAGGCTGGAAGAGGCTTCTCAAGGTAAACCCTTTGTACCTTTTAATTTTGAACCAGCGGGTGTGCACAACTATCGGAAATTAAATTGAGAGCTCAGAGGACAGGACACAGGGTCTGACACGCCCCTCGCCTGCATCTCCTGCCCTGCGTGTTCACACCCGTTAAGGATGAGCAGATTTCAGAACAATGCACTTTAATTCTGGTTTCTAATTTTAACTTAACGTGCCTATCAATGTTGATTGAAATCAAGAATCAACCCAAATGTTAATGCTTAGCTTCTTCCTGAGTAGTGGAATTGTGGGTGGCTTTTATTTTCTCTTGGTTTATCTTCATTTTCTAATGGCTCTATGATAGGCAAGCATTTAGAAAATTTTAAACATCTCTTTTAAAATGTGTTTTTCGATTACAGTTGACAAAATATTACATTAGGTTCAGTTGTACAACGTAGTGATCAGGTGCTTATAGGCCTGACGAAGTGGCCACCAAGTAAGCGTAGGGCCACCTAGCACGTACAGTCATTGCAATCTCACTGCCTGTGCTCCCTATGCTGTACTTCACATCCCGTGACTATTTTGTAACTACCAATTTGCACTTAAACATTTTTCAATTAAAAACATGAAGACTCCACCTTCGCCTTCCGTCCCATACGCTCCACTCCCTCGCAGGCAAGGCGGCGGTCCGCGCCCAGGCCCTCCCCTGAATGCGTTGTCTGGGGAGACTGCAGGAGGACCGCCAGATGAAGAGAGAGGGAGGCAGGATTTTGAAAGGCAGGGCTGTCAATCTCAGCATCAAATAGGCACCAGGCTTGCATTTCAGTCCTGTACATAGGGCTGTGTATTCATTAAAACTGCAGGAGTTCACGGAGACCCCAGAGGCTGGGGCTCATGTGGGGGGGACGCGCCACAGGGGCAGAAGAACAGGACAGGAAAGGAGGCCGCAAAGGGAATCTGCCATTTTCCAGCACAAAACAGGCCCAAATCACATCGCAGGCAGAGAAGGGCCACCCCCAGGGCTTCATGGCTCTCATTAGCCGCGTAGACGTACAGACAAGGGAAGCAGCCAGGACCCCACATACCTGCCTGGCCCCAACCTGCCCTGCTACATGGTTCTGGAGGAGCATGCATGCCCCAAATTTCGGCCTGGCAGGTAGCACCCAGGGGGCACTACAGAGGTGGACTGGACCACAGGGGCGAGGGCACAGCAGGCTGCTCCCTTCCCGAGAGGCCGCAGGCCACCAGGGAGAAGGCTGGGGCAGCAGCATTGAGGGCTCACTCTTCTAAAGGCTCTGTCTTAACTCATTTAAGTCCAGGTCCTACTATGCTCCCCATTTCTGGGTAAAGAAATTGAGACATATTCACAGGGATATAGCGCACAGCATAGGGCATATAGTCAATAATGTTGTAATAACTACGTGTGGGCCCAGATGGGGACTGGAAATATCAGGGGGACACTTTGTAAAGTATATCATTGCCTAACCTCTACGCAGTACACCTGAAACGAATATAAAATACTGAATGCAAATATATACATATATATACTTTTAATTAAATAAAATAAATGAGGCATAGAGAGATATCTTGCCCGAGGTCACCCAGCTAAGGGGGAGTGTCTTGGCCCCAGAGCCCACATCGTGGCCACAACACCCTCTGCTTCTCGTGAATCTTACCAAGCATCCAATTCAAATCAGACCTGGAAAACAGTGACCTCTGACCTCGTGCCAAGGATCTTCTGGGTAACCACAAATGTCAAAGCCCCAAATGCCAGTGGTAGCCACGCCTGTCCCTCCGTGCAGGTTAAGTAACTGAGGCTTAAAGGCTTGAGAACAGTTCCACGTTCTGGGGAGCATCCTCACCCCCAAGCCAAGAGCAGAGACTGGGCCATCCTCGGCCCCCCGGCACGTGACACAAACAAAGGGGACACAACCTGAACTAAGGAACCGGGGAGTGGCATAGCCCCAGGGGCAGGGAGCAGAGTCCTTTCTATTGCACAGCGCCCAACGCCACCACCGCCTGGGCAGGAATGGTGAGATGAAGGCCACGGAGGAGCCAGGAAGGGAGGCGCTTCCTTCCCCACAATGGAGCAGATGCTACCCTCCCTCTCCTACGCTGTCTATAAAGAGCTGGCAGGGTGAGCAAGTCTGTGGGTGACTGTTTCCGTCACATCATGCTCTTTTCCCACTCGAGGACGACTTCCAGGAGCCTCGGGAAGGAGGCGCAGGTTCATGGCTCCCGGTCTGCCTCAGTAACCACACCACTGGTCCCCCTCTGGGCTGCCTCCCTGCCCCTCCCCCAACCTGGTGCCCTGTGATCCCACGCCTTGCTCCAGATCATTGGCCACCGGATCTAAGCTGAGGCCATTGGATTCTTTCACGGACTTTAGAATGCAGGCTGAGATGCTAAGGGATGAACACGAGGCAGGTATGGGAGGTCACCTTCCATCTCATCTGTAGAATAACAAAGAAAGCAGGTGTGTGCAGAGGCAAGACTAATGGGTATAGACAAGAAGGAGAGACGGGATGGAGACCCCGGCTGTCTTCCAACTCCCAGTTCTCTTCTCCTCCATCGGCCAGATCAACCTTCCCTTGCCCCAAGCCATTGCCTGCATTCTCTGACTAGATCAGGGGTGGGCAAACTTTTTGACTCGAGGGCCACAATGGGTTCTTAAACTGGACCGGAGGGCCGGAACAAAAGCATGGATGGAGTGTTTGTGTGAACTAATATAAATTCAAAGTAAACATCATTACATAAAAGGGTACGGTCTTTTTTTTGGTTTTTTTTTTAGTTTTATTCATTTCAAACGGGCCGGATCCGGCCCGCGGGCCATAGTTTGCCCACGGCTGGACTAGATCCTCCTCTGGCTTTAGCTGACTTGAGTTGGTTTCTGTTACTTTCAATCACAAAAACTTATCTAACACTGGCCCCCGCCCTCTGTCCTCCTGGGACATGAAGACGTCTGGCTAATACGCCCAAACAGCTGGAACTAAGTTCACTGGAGAGTGAACCACAAACCAAGAGCACAGCAAGCAAGGGCGCCGGGGTGGCTCCAGGCCCAGGGGAGGCTCCAAGGAAGGTCGGTAGATAACAGCAAATGCCTGCTGAACACCTATCGAGACAGGCTGTGCTGTCGAATGCAGACCCTGCCTTTCAGCGCCATAGTGGAGGGGACTGATCACCAAGAAAGCCATCAGTGAGACAGAGAGGAAGCTGCAATGAAGGGTTAAACTGCCAATTCCAGGGGGTCCTCGGGGACTGAGGGGGAGGAGCACATCTCCTCTGAGAAAGGGGAGCTCTGGGGACAATGGGAAGGTCAGCTTGGCTGCACTGAGGCTGCAGGAAGGAGAAGGGCGTAAGCCTGAAGAGACGGTGGGACGCACTGTAGAGGGGCCTTGTCCAGGCAGAGGGCCTGGTCTTCCATCATGGTACACCACCTGCGTGAAATCTGCTACATCCACACACCATTTGCAATACCATTAATGTTTTTCTTTAAAATGACTTACTTTTTAAATATATTTTTATTGATTTAAGCGATGAAGGGAGAGGAGGAGAGAGATAGAAACATCGGTGATGAGAGAGAATCACTGACCAGCTGCCTCCTGCACAGCCCCTACTGGGGATCGAGCCCGCAACCCAGGCATGGGCCCTGACCAGGAATATAACCGTGACCTCCTGGTTCATAGGTCAACGCTCAACCACTGAGCCAAACCGGCTGGGGCAATAATAAACTATTTTTAATGGAATGAAAAACCAGCATCTCTTAGTGTAACTAGTAGTCAACAATAAAAATAAACACAACAAAAAAAATAAAATAAAGTTTGTTCACTCTGGCTTGGCCTCATTGCCTGCCTAAGGCCCTGAGCTGGGCTCTCTCTCTCTCAGTTAGGGTGGGGTTTGGGGTGTCAGAGAGCATTAACTAATAATGCCAACTCATTAACTTTGCACCGACCAACTAACTAACACTCCAGCCCGAGTGGACTTCCCCTTAGCTCATCAGAAGAATCTGGAGAGAACAGAAGGGGACAGTCCACTGAGACCTAACGCTGGCCAGGCCAGGCCTAAGGAGCTTGCTCCGCGCCCTCACCCACTGGCACTCTGGCAGACTTTGATCTCCAGGACGAAACTCATGTTTGCGTGGTGCCCTCTATGTGCCCACCAATGTGCTTGACTGTGCATCAGGCCGGGCCATCGATCTGTCACAACCAGGGTGTGGCCTGTGGCAGGCAGGGACAGCGGGAGGCACGGAGGGGCAGGTATGAGGACGGTGGCACTGACCACACACACCAGGAAGTGCCTGAGGCAAGCACCTCGGAGGGGAGCAGTGACCCCCACACTCCTCCCCAGCACTCCTTGTTCTACGAACTGCATATCTGTGTTGCCAGAATTCATATTGGAGTGAATCCCCAGCGTGGCTGCACGAGGAGGCGGAGCCCCATGACTGGGAGCATGCCCTTCCGAGGCCCCCCCAGAGCCTGCTTCCTCCCTCTCTGCCCCTGCCCTGTGAGGACACAGGGAGAGAGCCCTCTCGAGCTGGCACCGGATCTCAGGCCTCAGCCTCCGGGACTGTGAGGAATGATGTGTTCTCTAAGCTGCCCAGGCTGTGGTCTGCTGCTCTCGAAGCCTGGCTGACTAGGAGGCTGAGCTAGAGACTGTGGGAGGACTCTCAGGGGCACGTGGCCTGGCGGCACGGAACAGTGTGCCACGGAAAGGTGTCTACTGACACAGAAAGTGGATCATGAACCAGGAACGTCAGTCTGGATTCGTTCATTCCCCAAGAAGAAAGAGTGCCCACTGTGTGCCAGGCACTGTTCTGGGCACTGTGCACAAACCACAGGAAGCCCTGCCCTCAGGGGCGTGTATTCTAGTGGGTGTGAGGTGGGCATGCTGACGTGCAGGAGAAACAGGAGGGCTCACGGCGCTGGTCAGGGGTGGGGGAGGCGCCGGGCGGGGTCCCCCACCGTTCACAGTGCCCCCTGGGCGCCGCTCTGCCATGGCTCTTCTGTGCTGAGCAGGCGACGGGTGTGGTGAAGTTAAGGGAAGGCTCAGCCCCTTGGCCAGGCCGCGGAGATGCTCCTCCGTCCTGGCTCCCTGCCTCCCTCACGGCCACCGCCTGTGTTCCAGCCACACCCGCACCAAAGTGGTTCTTCCGCCAGCCATCAGTCCTCCCTACATCTCTGCCCGGCCTACAAAACCCCAGTCCACCCATCGAGACACCTTCCCAAAGGGCCCTTCTTCCAGTCCCTCCTCCCCACCCCCAGGCCACTCAGCAGCCACGGCCCCTCCTTGCTGGGGTCCCCAGTAATCCCAGCCGTGTGACAGCTTCATCTGCGGACACTGCTCCAACCTCAGCCGGGCCGCTGTCTCCCCCCTCTCCCAGCCCCACGGTCCCACCCGCTGCTCTTTCTCCTCCAGATTCACCTCCACACCCCCGTTCTAGATGGAACTTGTCTGCCCACCTGGCACCCCAATCTCCTGAACACCCATACTCTGTGCTGCCCCCAAACACAAGCCCACAGACCCCTTTATGCCTAGGGGAAAGGAGACAATAAACTGACCCCGTTATATCACGAAACCGCCGCCTCAGGAGTCACTGCTCCTGGACTGGGGCGTGGCGGGCGGGGAAATGCCAGGGCAGGGACTAACGGAGGTTCTGAAGCTTCTCTGCAGGGCCTGGTGGAAACCCCTGTTCCTCTGACTGACTCCCACCCTCCCCAGCACACCCCACACTCAGAGCCGGGGTCTCTGGTCTCTGAGATAGAAAGGCACCTCCCTCCTGGCTCCTCCGTGTCTGCAGCCCGTGATGCTGTGGGTGATGGCACCTGGGAACAGGGAAAGGCCTCCGTGCAGGCATCAGGCCCGCCCAGCTGCCTGCGAAGCTGAGACCCTGGGACATGTCAGCCGTGTCTGGACAAAGCGCTGGTTCTCACAATATGGGCGAGCGCTGGTACGGGCATCTGGTGGGTGGAGGCCAAGCGTGTTGATAAACAACCTAAAACGCACAGGACAGCTCCCAAGAAAGACTTACCCGGCCCAAATATCAGTAGCGCCAAAGCTGAGAAATTCCCCTCTAACTAAACCCTCCAGCACGGGGAACGCCCGGCCCTTCCCCACCCAGGCCGCCCACTGCCCCTGCACACAGTACTTCTGGCTGGAGAATCATGGGGGCATGGACCCATGTCCCCCTTGAGGTCGGGGCCTATGCCTCTACTCAGCTGGACCCCACAAAGTCCTTGCTGCCCAGCTGGCTCTGGAGGCTCCCAGAAAATGAGTAGAGAATCACTCCTCCACAGTTTAATATATGATAAAGGCGGCATTTCAATTCTGTGGGAAGCGATGGATTATTCAATAAATGGTATTGGGACAACTGGCTGGCCATCTGGTAGAAAATCAAGCTAGATCCTCACCCCCTTCCTAAAACCAACATAAATTCCAGATGGATTAAGGACTTAAGTGCAGAAAAAAAAAAAGTTAAAGTAGTGAAAGAAAATATGGGAGAATTGCTCTATAATCCCATCGAGCGGGGCGGGGCCTTTCTAAGCAGCCATGAAATGTAGGATGCATGAAAGAAAGGTTCATGAGTTTGACCAGGAACACTCAAATATCTACAGAGTAAAAAATTCCATAATAAACCAATTTTTCAATGCTAAAAAAACAATTTTACATACAATTATATTATACAGAAAACATATGCCAGCTAAAAGGTCTGTTCTTTAGCAGATAAAAACCTGTTAAAATCAATAAGAACGTTTTAAAAATAGGCAAAAGATGAGAGTTCACAGAGAGACATACAAGCAGCCTCGCTGTGGAGAGCAGCGCAGCAGCCGCAGCCACACGCACAGCGGAGCCTGTGTCCTGGCCCGGCCGCGTCCCTCCCCTCCCCGCACGCGGGTCCGAGCCCACACGGCACTGCCACCACCACGCTGCTCGTTGCCGTACTGTTTGTAATAGCAGAAGACTCAGCAAGGCCAGTGCCCACCGTCGGAGGAATGGTTACATAGTTATCCTGCCAGGGGAGACTCCGACACTCTCAGAAATAATTGAGGCAGCTGTGCGGATCGATCCCCATGAGACGTTATTAAAAGGAAAAGCGGGAACAACATGGTGTTACATAATACATTCCAAATGTGCTCAGAAAAATGAGTGGGGGCATTTTCAGCCGTTCAGCCCACCAGTATTTATTAGGCACCACAGCGTGCCAGGCACTGCTCTAGGTGCCAGGACCCCGCCAGGAGTAGGTCTGTTCCAAAATGTGTTGGTGGCCCCAGCTGGGAAATTCACAGGAAACTCATCACAGGAGAGGCTCTGGGTTGTCAAATTTGGCAAATAAAAATATAGGACACCCCGTAAATCTGGATTTCATACACAGGAGATAATTTTGCAGTATGTTTGTTCTTCGCTAACTTCAGTTTTCTCTGGGCACCCTATGACCTGGGCCCCCTCTCTGGGGGAGCAGGAGGAGGGATGGAAAGAGACCTCTTTTACCGATGGCATGTGGAGAGTATTGCACCGTCTGGAATTATCAACAGGTGTATGTATTGCCTTTATTACTATTTTTAAAACTGATATGAATGACAAGGAGAAGAAATTCCTAGGACCCCAGGCCCAATCCCCAAGCTGCGATTCCCGGCCAGGTTCAGGCCACAGTGTCTCTGAAGGGAAACACCCTGCCCCACACCCACAGCAAGATCCCCAGCGGTGGACGGCTTCTAGCAGGTCCAGTGCAAAGAGAGAAACGCCAAAAGCAGCAGGCAAGCAGCACCAGGCATGCTGGGAGCTGCCTTTCCTGAGAGAACAGAGAAGTAAATGCCTGGATTAGGTCGTGGGCTTCTCAGAGCAGCTCCACCTGCCCCCACCTCCTGCTTACGGAGATTTTGCCACTCCGAGAGGGAAAGTGCATGTTGGGTAAAGATCCTCCAACCTTTATGTCTGCAATACTTGTTGAGCACTAACAATAACTGATATTTAGGAAATGCTTTACCATATCCCAGGCCCTCTTCTAAGCATTTTAACCAGGATTGATTTATTTAATTATCTCAACAACCCCATGAGACAGATGCTATTATCCCTTTTATATATGCATATAGATAGATATAGATAGATATAGATATAGATATAGATATAGATATAGATAGATACACACACACACTGAATGGCCAGATTATTATGACCACCTGATGTTTGTAGGCAAATTAGCTATAATTTCGCACTGAAGTTGCTAAAGGGCCAGACCATTATAAATAGGAAAGCAGGTTGTTTACCACGACAGTTACCCAAGCACAGGAACACAAGGATTGGACAGTCGAGCATTGGAAAAAAGTCATGTGGTCCAATGAATCACGTTTCCAGTTGCATCATGCAGATGGCAGAGTGAGAATTTGGCGGAAACAGCATGAAAGCATGCACCCCACATGCATGAGTACAACCCTTCAAGCTGGTGGGGGCAGTGTTATGGTTTGGGGCATGTTTCCCTGGCATGACTTGGGCCCTTTAATTCGTGTGGAACAACGTCTGATACATACCTAAGTATCATTGCTGATCAAGTTCATTCTATCATGTTGATGGCGTATCCCAGTGGAGATGGCTTCTTCCAACAAGACAATGCGCCATGCCACGGTGCTCATATTGTGCAGGAGTGGTTTCAGGAACATGAGGGAGACTTTACCTTGCTTAGGTGGCCCCCACAATCACCAGATCTCAATCCAATGTAGCATTTGTGGGACGAAGTTCAAAGAGCCATCAGGCAGCTGGTTCCACAGCCATCAAATCTCACAGAACTGGACAGGCATGTGTCAGATTCCTCGCATCACCTTCCAACATCTCGTGGAGTCAATGCCAAGAAGAATCACCGCAGTATTGAAGGCAAAAGGTGGCCCAACAAAGTACTGATGGGGTGGTCATAATAACCTGGCCACTCAGTGTATATGGAAACCGAGGCACAGAGAGGCTCAGTAACTAATAAAGATCACACAGCTGATAATTACAAGACCTGGGGTTTGAACCCAGCAAGTCTGGCCCCAGAGGCCACACCCCTCACCCCTGGCCAGGCATTGAGGGTGAACAAGGGAGACACACCCCGGCCTCATGCAGCTTCGGCTTCCTGAGGGAACCCACCTGCACACGAAACAGACAAGCTCATGGTACACAGAGCTGCGTTCTAGAAGACTCAGTCAGGACTGGAAATAGCCCACTGGTTCATGTCTTCCACAAATACTTAATAAGGGCCTACTGTGCGCCTGGCGCCGTTCTAGGCACTGGAGGATCAGGCTGTGAACAGGACAGACAGACCCCACCTCATGAAGCTCATGGCCTGGAAACACCCAGGAGGGGTTTAGACAGGATGTCAGTGAAGGCCTGTCTGAGGAGGTGACAGGTGAGCTCAGACCAAGAGCAAGAACTGGGCTTTGACAAGTATTCCAGGCAGGGGGACCGAAAGCTGCAAAGACCTAGGTGGAAAATGAGCTCAAGTTGATCCCCAACCCCAAGAACCTTCCGCTGCTGCCCGGCCAGTGCTCTCCACCCGTCCGGCCGGACCGCAAACTCTGTGTGTACGCTGAGCGCCACGTGCCCCGCCCCTCCCCCTCCCCCCTCCCACCCCCCACCCCCTCGCCCCCCTGCAAGGCCGAGGGCAGAAGCAGCTTCACCTCTTCCAGGCCCAGGCACACGCTTGTCATTAGCTGCAGTGCTAACGTTTTGTTTTTAACTCTCGAAATGAAGGCCTTCTCGCTGTTCGGGTTCTGACCAAGCTTTGAGAAAGACGTGGCGGCCATCCCAGGCTTACAGAGCGGCCTGGACAGGCAGAAATGGAAAGAACCGGGATGGAACCAGTGGATCGCCACCTCTCCTGGCCCACCTCTCTCAATCTCTCTCTCTCTCTCTCTCTCTCTCTCTCTCTCTCTCTCACACACACACACACACACACACACACACACACACATACACACGTTAAGCTCCTCATCCTTCTCCTACTCACAAAATCTCGGGGCCACGTATTTTTACCCTAAACACGCCAACAACACCAGGGCTCTTCACCACAGCCCTCTGAGCAGGGGGCGGAGGCAGAAATAACACTTTGAGCCCAGGTCCTGAGCACCAAGAGGCTCTTCTTGTTATCAGGCGAAAGCACCAGTGAAGAGTGAGAATCTGCCAGACAATCTGGGCTTCAAGTACTGGCTAGAAGATAGCTGTACTAGCTCTCCGCTTATACGGCTCTGCCTCAGCTTCTCCATCTGTAAAATGGGTACTGCTACAATAGTGCCTCTATCTCCCAGGATGCTAAAAGGGTCAAATAAGTTACTACAGGTGTGGGAAAGGCTCAGAACAGTGCCTCTGTACAAAGTACTACCTTCACTGTTAACCTCCACTACTCCCCCTGCTTTTATTATCATTTCATTGTTGCTATTATTAAGATCCAAATAGAATATGCATTCTCAAAGGACTTCTAGTTACCTACTGAAGAGCAGGAGCAAATGTGTCCCAGTCACGAGACTGGCATCAGGGGAAACTGTGTGACGGGCGTACAAGAACCCTCTGTATTAACTTTGTAACTTTTCTGAAATCTAAAAATAATCCGAAGTAAAAGGCTATTTTTTAAAGGCAGAGGCAAATACTTTCTCACTGCCTCTCCAGGTCTTCCTCATCATCAGGGGGCCAGGCTTCAGAAAGGGACCCCCCCCGCCCCCCCACCTCCCAGCTCTGGGAAGCTGAACTCAACCACGCCCCTCCCCGGGGGTAGAAGCCCAACAGGCCCAGACCACCGCCCTCCCACCCCCGCCATCGCCTGTCTTCAGGGAGTATTTCCTGAGTGCCCCTGTGTACCAGGTACCCTCCACCGCAGCCACAGTGCCTTCTGCACCAGCTCCGGTAACTGAGGGACTGTACCTGCGGGCCAGAGCCCTTCTCGGCCTCCAGTGCTGGAACAGGGCTCTTTTTGATGATGCCACTCAAATCTTTGGGACCTCAGAGAAGGTGCCAATTCCCACAGGAGAGGCTTCAGGGGGACCCTCGCAAGCTCAGACAGCCATCTGCCACCCCAGGAGCCCAATGCGGGGGGCGGGGTCATGGGCGGAAGCAACCCAACTTCCTATGGATTCCTACGTGGGTGCCAAAGAGAGGCAGGGAAACCGGCACGTCTGTTCTTCACGAAGACATTTCTCCCACGCTGCCTCCTCTTCCATTTCCCTCATCTATCCATCCACTCTCACTCGCCTTCCGCTCCAAGCTGTTTCCTGCAGATAAAAACACCGCGGCTTCCAGCGTGCCGGACTGGCAGCCAGCAGGCTCCGGAGGCTCAGGAGCGCGCCACCGGCAGCGGGCGCCCCGCGGAGCGAATGGTTTCTTCAAGCCCGAGGACCCGGCCTTCTAGCCCAGGAGAAAGCCCCTGGGAAAGGCGTGGCACCATCATGCAGCACTGGCTGCAGAGGGGGCTCTCGCTGCAGCGGGAACCGTGAGCAGTTTGGCAACCTCATAGCTCAGAGCCTCTGAGTGACAGACACGACTTATTTTCCCAACCACCCTGGAGAACCACATTTGATTAGGAACAAAAGTTAGCCGGTGGATGAGAGAAGTCAGTCCCAGAGGGGGAAGGGGGAGGAACCCCCCGAGGGGAAGGTCACGAGCCCCCGAAATGGGCACGTGAACGCATGGGCACAGATCAGATGCCATGTTGCTAGAAATCTCTAGTCGAGTCTGAAATGCACAGGCCTCTACCAGCCAGGGCACTCGCTGCAGCAGACCGGGGCGGCCCGGTGCCTGTCACCAGGAGACCGGCCGGCGCTGTGGAGGGCACACTGCGGGGCTGTTCAGACCAGTGAGGCCGCTCCAGATGTGCTCCGGGGCCTCTCAGATCTCAGCTACGCGCTAAAGTGTGTGCTAATGGTGCTAATGGTGCTACTGAGGGTATCGAACGACATGGACTTGAAATATCTCTTTACTAAGACATGCAAAGCTAGTAGCAGTGGGGTCCCTCAGAGAAGGGACAGGAGAGGAGATGCCTTGTCGCCTCCGCACACCTGGCTGCCTCCGCACACCTGGCTGCCTCCCCACACCTTGTATACTTTGTTATACCTGTAGGATTTCAAGCCTTGCATTATCTACCCAAAACAAGTTATTTTAAAAAATAATAATAATAAATAAAATACCTAGGAGAAGATGAAGGTTGAATCCATTGAGATCAACACATCATTCCCTATAATCAGTAATTTACACCCCCACCCCCGGCTTTATAAAATTGGGACTTTTGATGAGAGATAAGGTCCCACAGCTGTGCACAGTCTTGGATTGCACTGCTGTTTGCAGGTGTCATGCATGCAGGATGCTCAGCCTCTGCTCATTAGCAGCAACCCCCTCCAGCTGTGACACACGACATGCCTCCAGACAGGGCCAACTGTCCACTGGGCGCAGATTGCCCATGTTACCTTATGGCAGTGGTTCTCAACCGTGGCTGCACATTAGAATCCCCTGGGAATCTTTTTAAAAATCCTGATTTCTGGGCCTCATCCTCTGGAAATTCATAACAAAGAAACAATTTCCGGAGGATGAGGCCCAGAAATCAGGATTTTAAAAAGATTCCCAGGGGATTCTAATGTGCAGCCACGGTTGAGAACCACTGGCTATGGGTTCTTAATGAGCAATAATTGTGCCTTGTCTTTTTTTTTAAATCCTCACCCAAGGATATGTTTTTATTGGGGGTTTTTTTTAAGAGAGAGAGAGAAACATCGATTGGTTGCCTCTCCTATGCACCTAAACCAGCAATCAAACCCACAACCTAGGTATGTGCTCTGACCGAGAATCGAACCCACAACCTTTTGGTGTACGGGACAACACTCCAACCAGCTGAGCCACCTGGCCAGGGCAATTACGCCTTCTCTTCTCTCCCCATACTAAATGCTAAACAAATGGGCAAATAAGTACAAATGAACAAAAGTATTTACAAGGCTTGTTTCAAATATTTACACACACACACACAGGAGCCTGACACTGGTTGTCTGAATGCTGAGAAGGCACGTCTGCCGTTCTTAAGTTGATACTTGATTTTGTAACCAGAGAAATGGCCCTGGCTCTCAGCAGAGGGGTCTGAGGAAAATGTCTTCCGACAGTGAGAGCGGGGATTGGTCTGACCAATGGATAAGGAAGGGAATGGACTCTGTTCTCTGACAGTTATCACCCTGACCTTCCACGACCTCTGCAGTGCCAACCAATGTTGCAAATGACCGCAGCCAATCCCGATGCCCTTGCTGCCTGAAGGCCCCCAGCTGACATCTCCCCTCCTTCCGGGAACAGACGGAAAGGCAGCTGCCTCGCAGGCTGGCATTGCTGAGTGGCAGGCTTCTGCTTCTGCAGAGACTCCAAGAGTGACCCCCACAAAGAAGCCATCAACAGGACCAAGGACAAGCCCTGAGCCCCAAAGAGAGCCCCGTCTCACCCAACACCATGCATAGAAAGAAGAGCAACAACTCCCCTCTGCAGACGCTCCCTGTGGCCCAGGCATAGCTCCCCGCTGGAGACACCGCCTGTGGCCCAGGCATAGCTCCCCTCTGCAGGAACCCCTGTGGCCCAGGCATAGGGCTAAGGATGCCACCGACAGATGTCCATCGGGTTTAAGTAGAGTTAGTATAATTACCTGTATTCTCATATTATGAATTTTTATCTTCCTTCATCTCTCTGCCAGGAATGCTTTTCTACCAATCTTCACCTCATTTTTCTTTAAACTTTGCCTTGTCAAGAAAGATTTCTCTGACCCCAAAATAAGACAGGTCACCTTGACAGACATTCTCACCCACCCTATTGTTCTCTTAGTTATAGCACTTATACTAAATATTAGAGGCCCTGTGCACGAAATCCGTGCATGGGGGAGAGGGGCTGTCCCTCAGCCCGGCCTAAAACCTCTCCAATTTGGGACCCCTCAGGGGATGTCTGACTGCCAGTTTAGGCCCCATCCCTAACTGCCTCTGCCTGCCTGCCTGATTGCCCTAACTGCTCTCCCCTGCCAGCCTGATCCCATCTGCTCTCCTCTGCTGGCCTGATCCCCTAACTGCTGGCCTGATTGCCCTAACTGCTCTCCCCTGCCAGCCTATCACCCCTAACTGCCTCTGCCTTGGCCCCACCACTGTGGCTTTGTCTGGAAGGATGTCCAGAAGGTCATCCAGAAGATGTCTCGTCTAATTAGCATATTACCCTTTTATGAGTATAGATATATAATTGATATTTGATTTTGCCTCTTGTGTACTTAGTATATAATTTATATACCTCATGGAAAGCACCACGAATGAGGTAGGGACTGTGTCTAATTTGCTCACTATTGGGGGAGCACCTAGCACAGTGCCTGGCAGACAGCAAACACTCAATTAAATACTGGGTGGGCCGAAACCGGTTTGGCTCAGTGGATGAAGCGTCGGCCAGGTTCGATTCCGGTCAAGGGCATGTACCTGGGTTGCGGGCACATCCCCAGTAGGAGATGTGCAGGAGGAAGCTGATCGATGTTTCTCTCTCATCGATGTTTCTGGCTCTCTATCTCTCTCCCTTCCTCTCTGTGAAAAATCAGTAAAATATATTTAAAAAAAAAATACTGGGTGGATCCATGGGTGGAAGGAAAGGGGAGGGGAGGGGAAGGAAGAAGGGAAAGGAGGGAAGAAAAGTGAATAAACAGATGTCTGAACTTAAAGATAGGCAAGGTCTTTAAGAAATCAAGTAACCCAATCCCCTCCTCATTTTACAGTTGAAGACAGTAAGGTTCTTGGAGATTAGGGTCAAGTCAGACAGAATCCAACATCAGAATCTAGACAGTTGCAGAAAGTGGGTCAGTTCCAGGAACTGGAGGACATGAGCTTCCAGGTGGCAACCGGATGAACCAATAGCAGGTGCCTAGAAGACCCCCAAGAGGTGATATCTGCATATTGGTTCCCCCCCAATATCATGTGTGTATTTAAATTCCAGGCTTATAAAATTGGTCTAGTTATCCCTTCATAAAGCCTGAAAAAGAAAAACACACACAGACACAAAACAAAACAAAAAGTCTTTCACAGCAACGAGCTGTAGTCTTTAGATTCAGGATGCCCTTGCAAACCCACAGGAAGCGCTGCTCTTGTGTCTCACATTGCAGCATGCAGTCCCCACTTCCTCAGGGGAAAGGGAAGCCATCTGGCAGGAGTTGCTCTCAGCTCTTCCCAACAACCCTTGCCCTGCTCAGGGCTCTGAAGAGCTCATCACATGTGCCTCCCACCCCACTGGTCCATCCCACTCCAACAGAAGCACCCAGCCTTATCCTTAGGGGCCCTCCAGCCTCTTTACACAACTAGGCTGTACACATTATGTATGTGGTTAATACCTGGCGCATTGTAGGTACTCAATAAATGTTTATTGGATGGGTGGGTGGATGGAGGCATGAAGAGCATTCCACCTGGCCCTTAGATGCCCTTCCTTTGGTGGCTACAGAGACTAGCTGTGCTTACATGTATTCCTTTCATTCAAAAGCTAATTGTTGGATATTTTAAAATTAGAGGCCTAGTGCACAAAACTTGTGCACAGGAGCAGGGAATGCCCCTCAGCCTGGCCTGCGCCCTCTCCAATCCGAGACCCCTTGGGGGATGTCCGACTGCCGGTTTAGGCCCTATCCCGTAAACCAGCAGTGGGACATCCCTCTCGCAATCTGGGACCTCTGGCTCCTAACCACTCATCTGCCTGCCTGACCGCCTCTAACCGCCTCTGCCTGTCTGCCTGATCGCTCCTAACCCGTCTGCCTGCCTGCTTAATTTCCCCTAACCGCTCTCCCCTGCCAGCCTGATCGCTCCTAACTGCTCTCGCCTGCCAACTGATGGCCCCTGACTGCTCTACCTTGGCCCCTGCCACCATGGCTTTGTCCGGAAGGACATCCAGAAGGATGTTGGAAGATGTCTGGTCTATCCAGTCTAATTAGCATATTACCCTTTTATTAGTATAGATAAGTTCATGGAAGCAAAATTAGAATACAGCTGTTTCCTCTCTCAGGACGTTTCTACATGCTGGTCCTTCTGCCTGGAACATCCTTCCTCCTCTCTTCACACAGCTAATTCCACCTCTTCCTTAAGACACAGCATGAACGCCATCTGCACAAGAACCATCCCACCCCCGATTCAACTTCCTAAACAGCTACCCCTACGTACACCCACTATTTCCTTCTTACGCCTTTTCTCTATTCCCTTTATATTTGTTTTAACTTGCGGTCTATTTTTCTGTTTAGTTCTTTTTTGTCTCTCTCATCCTCTAAATGCAGATTTGATGCAGACACAGACTAGCTCTCCATTGCACACTCACACCCCCATCCCCCGCACCTGGCAGAATGCCTGCGTATAGTAAGTATTCAATAAATATATGTTGATTGAATTATTGCATCAATCAATTAGCTTATAAAGATAGATGAAAATTAGTCTACCAAATAAATGGTGAATAATGAAACAAGTAAATTATAGGAGCCACATCCCCAAAAGTCTTCTTGAATCCTATGAAATAATGCAAGCATCCATAACAATTCATGTGAAATTAAATACATTTTTTACTCTAAAGTATTTAAGACAGGAGAGTAAATTGGGACAGGGAGGAAGTAGAAGTTGCAAAATGCTTTCTATTGCGTGAATGAGCTGGATGTGAATGGGCTGAATTATTCCCATAGAGGAGACATATATCAAAGACAAAGATTCATCATTTAGAGGAAAAAATAAAAATTCAAATATATATGGTTCACAAGAGACTTGCAAGAATAAAATGACACAAAATTGAAATGAAGAAACAGGAATGCTGTTATGAGTCAAAATATTAATTTCAAACATAAAATTTAAGGCATGAAAATATTACACAGGACAAAGTGGAGTGTTTTACTGATAAAAAAAAGCATCGATAATAACAACACCAGTAGTAACGTGCAGTCCATTATGTTAAGCACCTTACTCTGGTTCTATCGTGTAACTTAAGTATCCAAAAAAAGTCACACTTGTAGGAGAATATAAAGCTGGCCCAACACAGCTAAGACCAGCCAAGAAGGATTTGAGCTCCGATCTGTCTGCCTTCACAATGAAGACTGGAGCGTCATGAAACTCTGACTTCTACAACATAAAATACATTCAAAATACATAAAGCAAATTGTTTTCAAATATATAAAGATGTGTTGAAATATCACAATCCTGGTGGGAGACTAGCATACTATCTAATCTTTGATAAATAAGCAGATATAATTAAAACTACATGAAGGCATTTAACGCAACGACTTCAGGAAGAAGTCATAAAACTAATAGGAAAGAATGAAGAATGAAGCAGGAATTCATGTATCAGGAGATAGAACTGGAGGAAGAACAGATACAGGGGAATGCGAGCATTTTGAGTGTAGAAATCACATTACATAAATGACATATTTTATTGTTTTTTATTAACATGAAAAAGAAATCATATTGTCTTGGAAATAACATGCTCATCCCTTGAGAGAAAAGCTCTGGGGCTTCTCAAAACAAGGTTTGAGAATCACTGAAGTAAGAATTAAAGTTCATGCCTTGAAACAGTTTAATCCGCCCATCAGCCGACACCGGGTCCTGAGCAAGAGCTGTTTTCACCAACCATGTCGTCGCTCTGTCGCGTCCAGGTGTAAGGACAGGAGGGCACAGCATTCTTACTGAAACGGCCGGAAATGCTGAGCTTTCCCAACACATCTGTCCACCGCCAATTAAAACGCTGAGTGCTGAGGCCTCTGCCAGAGACCTCTCCAGGGCTCCCATGACAGGGACGTCTTCATCGCTGAGGCCCAGGGAGTCATGCCACTTATTAACAGGCACTTGCTTCCGCAAATGCCACAGGGAGATGTGGGATCCAGCCGTCTTCCAATTTGCACACATTTGAAAGCTGTTGGTGACACAGCTCTGGGAGGGCGTGGGCAGGGGACCTATGGTTTTTCACACATTACACTGGAAAGGATTCTAACCGCACAAGAAGGTAGGTTGTGGGATGCCAGCCAAGCTAAACAGTGACAAATTCCCTTCTGGTCAGAGACTGCAAAATTTGTGTTGTCGTTGGTGAGAGCTCCGTTCCTGGGTCCATGTGGCAGCAGACACGTGGCACCTTCCTTCACAAATGCCTTCATTAGGATGCTCATCACACTACTCAGGTCATCCAGAGCAACACAGCCCCTCGCAGCTGGCTGTTGGATCTAGAGCAGGAATTACAACTAACCAGTTCCTCTATTAAAAACTCATGCTTCATCTTTCTTTGTCGAACTGGGGATTCTAGAGAAAAATAATAATAACTCCTGACAAACTCCTGTACTTCTTGAAGATATGCCCAACATAGGAAACGGAACAATGTGCCTTAAGAAATGCCCGCAAGTAACGAAGGACCTGAATAGACACTTCTTCAAAGAGGACACACAGGTGGCCAATAGCCACGAAAAATGCTCAACATCACTAATCATCTGAGAGATGCAAATTAAAACCACAGTGAGGTCCCCCCTCACACCTGTCAGAATGGCTATCTATTGTCAATAAGTCAACAAGCAACAAGTGTTGGCATGAGGTGAAGAAAGGGAACCCTCGTGCACTGTTGGTGGGAATGCAGACTGGTGCAGCCACTGTGGAAAAGTGTGGAGATTCCTCAAAAAATGAAAAAAGGAACTGCCTTATGACCCCGCGATTCTACTTCTGGGTATATATATCCGAAGAATCCCAAAACACTAATTGGAAAGAATATATGCATCTCTATATTCATTGCAGTGGTATTTACAATAGCCAAGATATGAAGACAACCAAAGTGCCCATCAATAGCCAAGTGAATTTAAAAAAAAAAAAAAAAGCTGTGGTGCATTACACAATGGAATACTGGTCAGCCATAAAAAAAGAATGGAATCTTATCATTTGTGACAGCATGGATGGACCTAGGGAATATTATGCTAAATGAATAAATCAGAAAAAGGAAGACAAATGCCATATGATTTTATTTGTATGTGGAATCTAAAGAACAAAATAAATCAACAAACAAAATAGAAACAGACTCATAAACACAGAGAACAGACTGATGATTGACAGAGGGGAGGGGGGAGGAGAACTGGCTATAAAAGGTGAAGGGATTAAGATGTACAAATTGACCCTAACCAGTTTCGCTCAATGGATAGAGGGTCGGCTGTGGACTGAAAGGTCCCGGGTTCGATTCCAGTCAAGGCAACATGCCAGCGTTGTGGGTTCGATCCCCAGTAGGGGGCGTGCAGGAGGCAGCCAATCAATGATTCTCTCTCATCATTGATGTTTCTATCTCTCTCTCCCTCTCCCTTCCTCTCTGAAATCAATAAAAATATATTTTTTAAAAAATAAATACAAATTGGTGGTTACAAAATAGTCACAGGGATGCAGAGTACAGCATAGGGATATAGTCAATAATATTATAGCTCTGTACGGTGCCAGGTGGGTGCTGGGGAAGTATTTTGTAAAGTATATGATTGTCTAACCACTACACTGTACACCTGAATCTAATATGAAAAGAAATGTCGAATGGCCCTGGCCAGTTTTCTCAGTGGTTAGAGCCATCAGCCTGTGGCCGAAACGGTCGCTGGTTGGATTCCCGGTCAAGGACACATACTTCAGTTGTAGATTCCCCAGCCCCGACAGGGGTGCATGCAGGAGGAAACCAATCAATGTAATTTTCTCTCTCTCTCTCTCTCTGCCCCCCCTCCTCCCTCCCTCTCATCTCTCTCTTCCCTTCTTCCCTCCCTTCCACTCTTTCTAGAAACTGAATGTAAAAAATAAACAAATAAAGCCCTGGTGGGGTGGAACAACAAATTAATTAGTTAATTAATTACATTATGTAATTTAAAAAATTGTTTTGTTGCACACATTAAAAAGAAGATACCCAAGAGCACCTGCCGTGTGATTATAATTTTTATTATTTTCAAAGACAATATTTTTATTAGCACATGCTCAACGGGGAAAAGTTGGAGCACAGACGTGCACGCACTGTGAGCACCTGCACACATACGCACCTGTACACACATGCACACATGTCAACACACACAATATACTCATCAGGTCACCACCAATGACAAGCACACAAGAAGACATGTAAGAACACCTTATGTTCATTTAGTTCTGTCTTAGGCCTATACATACACATGAAGATAAACTTCCTATTTTATCACCTGGCTTTCTTCCTGCCTAGCCGTGTATTTCTCCAAGCAAGGCACAGGTATTTTTTGTGACGGTATAACAGTCTGTCACGTGCTTTAACATCATTTACCTGTTGGACAGTTAGAATATTTACAATTGTTCTGTTATCAACAGCAGTGTCATGGCCTTCCCAGCACACATCTTCAGGAGTTTCCTAAAGGGATCTGCGGTGAAGAGAATTTAAGTGAGAAAGCACAGAAACATAAGGCTAGGTTGCTGAAAGGTATGCCTCCGCCGATGTTGAAATAGAATCCTAAGACTGTGGCAGGCACTGCGGGGGGAGGAAGACTGTGACTCAGGCCCCAGTGTGCTCCGGAAGCGGGAGGGGGCTGGTGGTCTGCAGATCTAAGCGGGGAAGCAGCAGGAGGGCAGAATGTGAGCCTTAAAGGTGAGCTCTTAGCCAGAGTGGGATCCCGGAAGCAGCAATGGGAACGAGAGGAAAGCCAGCTGTGGCTCCAGAGGGCTGGTGCTCCCGCGGGAATGACAAAGCCAGGCCCCCGCAGGCAGGACGGAGAGAGGCCAGGCTGCAGGGCGGAGTGGGAAGAATCAACAGGGAGGCAGGAGGCGAGGGGCCGAGTATGAGGCGGGCCACGGGAGCGGGCTTCAGCCCACGACTGAGAATTACACAGAAGGAAAGCAGGGCTGGAAGCGACCGGCCCCTACGTCTGCAAGGGGGCGCAGATTACTCTGCTTCCAGGAATAGTTAAGGGTCCTTGGAGTATCATCTCTCCTAATTTAAAAAAATAAAACTGACTAAAGATATGCTGGGCTTACCAAGGCGTTCTGTTCTAGGTGACAGCTGTGACAGACAGGCAAAGGCCCCGGTAGATTCAGAACAGGGCCTGGGCCAGGACCGCCGCCCCGGGTTCAGGGCAGCGTCTGCAATACAGTAGGTATTAGGAGGTCTACAGAGACAATGGGGTCTAGGTCTGGGAGTTTTTTCTTGATTCAAGGCAATAAAATTGGAGAATGAAAGGTCAGTATGTTCCTTCTCAAACATCCGCTACCTCAATAGGGACTTGCAAGGAAGCTGTAGAATGTAGGATTCATTAGAACGTCCTAAAAGTTAGATAGATCCATTCACGCACTGATTTATTCATTTACAGAACATATATTGTCTACCACGTGCAAAGCACCATTCTAAATACTAGAACTACAGACGTGAACAAACAAAGTGCTGGCCTTACAGAGAATCCACCGAGCATAACTAACAACAAACAATAAATATGTAATAAGACACCAGCTAGTAATACGTGCTATGAAGAAAAGGAAAAAGAAGCAAACGAAGGCTGGGGTGTCACTGTACATGGGTAGCTGATAGGGAAGAGAGAATTGGTCGGATGGCTGGGTTATAGTGCAGTAATAAACCACGCCCACCGGCGCGAAGATTTCTTTTCCTTTCATACCACATGTTCACGCCAGATCAGCCGGGGAACCTGCTCATGTCTCCAGGGTCAGGTTGATAGAGCAGACAATGCAAAGACTGCTTTGGAGAGCAGGAAACCAGTATTGAAACGCTCCAACATAAGGTGAATACATCACTTTGGATCACAACTCTTTGGCCAGAACGATTCATATGGCCCTACTCAGCCACAAGGGAACCAGGAAGTGCAAAGCCAAAAACCAGAAATATGCAGTGCAGAGCATTAGTGATTATGAAAGCTGTTAGCTAAATAGATGGGCAGATATAATAACAGCAATAGCACCTCACCCGTAACAACACCATGAGGTAGGCTCTATCATTATTTTCAACATCAATCTCATTTGATACCTAAGGAGGCTGAGGCAAGGGGAGGTTTAAAAACCTAACCAAGGTTTTTAAACAGAGTTGGGATTCCAACCTAGGCAGGATCACTCCCATGTCGATGTTCTTAAATATTACACTATGTTGAATGTGGATGGATGGGTGTGATCGGGGCAGAAAGAGAATATTGGAGACCAGCTATAACTGTAAGAAATATGAATCATGCTCTGTTGACCATGATTGTTTTGTTCGGAGTAAAGAAAACAGGAAGGGCCTGGGGGCTCACCTGGATTGCAGCCCCTCCTCCCCATGGGAGCTGCCTATTCTCATGGAAAGATGAACAACCTTGTTGCAGAGACCAGAGCCTCCAGCCCTTTACAGATCACTAGCCCTTTGAAGACCCTCCACCTGTGCATGCCTGCAGGCCTTTGCAAATCTCCATCCCGTATTACCTGTAAACTGCCCATTTGGCAATATCCTTTTGCCTACTTCCCCTTGTAATCTTTGTCCTCCCACCCAATATAAGCAGCTGGCTTATGGTGGGGGCAGAGCAGACTTTTGTGGCTGACCTGCTGCTCTCCCATTCTGCCAGCTTTACTAGAATAAATGCTCAGGTATGAGTCAACCCTGTCTCTGCTTCATTGGCTCAGGCAGTAAGAGGCAGCCGGGACCCATTGACTGTCCGGTTACAGGTGGATGGGTGGGTGGACGACCAGTCATGCTGACTGACAATTATAGCCTTTACTAGGAAAATCAGAGATCCTGACTCATGATCCACAAGGTCTCACCTTTGTCCATCTGTCTTGATCATCCAACTATGTCGCCACTGACATCCCAGCCACTCCAGCTGTGGGACAGCTGTCACAGGGTTCTAAGCAGGCGGCCAGAGGCCCACATAGACATAGTGTGCGTTTGCCAGTGGAAACCCTTCCAGGCCTCCTGTCACCATATGCCTGCCACCCAGTCCCTTCTTGGCAGGGGGCTCCTTAGAAAGCCAGTCAAGCCATGCCCATGCCCAGCGATGGCCCAGACAGGCTGTGGTTGAGAAAAAGCAGACATGACTAGGGTGGTGGAGGGACGGGGGCCAAACTGGTGGTTATGGCAAAACCAATGGTGCCTGAGTCAGAAGCGGTGGGTTTTGAGGGTTTCCCCTTCTCCGGCACCAGCACACACTCAAAATGGAAAATAGTTGCCAGGCAGCATTTTGCTTACTAACAGCTTCCAGCTTCCACGATGAGGAGAATGAAGGAAGGCAGCAACGAATGCAGCCTTGGATGCTCCACGCCAGGCACGCGGGTCCCGCTTTGGCCCAGGGGGGCCCTCCATCTCCCAGAGGAGGACCCGTCTGCCAGTGGTGAAGCCACGGCGCCCACCCAAACAGCTGAGCCACGCTGCACCTTCCACTGCTCAGCCCAAGTGTCCCACCAACTCACAACCTAAAGCCACTCAGATGCAGCATCTGCCCACAGAGGCAGGCCAAGACGGGAGGGGATCGATTTATCAGTGAGGTCACAGCATTCAACTGCGGAGAAAGCACTTGCCTGGAGTTCTCCCCTAGGTAGGCCTTGCCACCACCCGGCTGGGGAAATGGAGAAAGGGAGTGGGGAGCTGATACCCTGAAGAAAAGGGGGGAACGCAGAGTCAAGCGAGTCAGGTCCATGGAGCTAACTGAAGGGCTCAGGTGCCCTCAGGGAATCACGGGACCTGGGAAGATGCTGGGACCCAGCTGGGGAGGAAGGGGCCGAGCCACACAGCACCCTGCTAGCCGTAGGGAGCCCACTGCCTTGCCAGCCGCGGAGAGAGCCCACGCGCTTCTCTGGAATTCGTGCTTCTCTGGAATTCGGCGATTTGCTCCAGAGCCATCTTCGGGAAGGGAAGGGAATGGGAGAACAGCCGCCGCCCAGAGACCCTGGCAGGAAACAGAACTTCCTGTCCTAGAGTCCCCCACGACAGGTAGGGGTCTGAGTCAGGCGGAGTGCCGCAGTGGAAAGGAGAAGCATGCACCAAAGGAAGGAGACCCCCTGAGGCGGGGCACAGGCTCAGAAGGGGAATGAGGGAGCATGAGGCCTAAAAGGAGAGAGTGGCAGCAGTAACAATGATAGCCCTTCACTGAACACCTGAGGCGGCCAAGAGCACTGCTCACCCCTTGACATACTACATTGCAACCCTCACGACGGCTCCAGGCGGTAAGCTCAGGTTGACGGCCTTGCGCAGTCTCACAGACTGGGATCTGACCCTCAGTGTGTCAGATTCCAGAGCTGAGTTTCCTAGAGTAACAGGAACAAGGAAGAGAACCAGGCGAAAGAAGCTATGGTCCATCTACAACTCAAGGGGAACACCCTTAGCAGAGCTAGTCAAATGCCAACCAACAGCAAAGATGGTAGTTAGGGACCCTTCTTGGTAGAAGGCTTAAGTTAAAATCCCGCTCCATGACCCTAAGCAACCATATCAACCTCCTAGGCCCTCAGTTTCCACATCTTTAGTAAAAAACAATAGCAATTGTCTCAAAGGGTTGCTTTACGTATTAAAAGAGAAAACAGATGAGATGTCACTGCACAGTGCCAGCACATGGCAATCGATCAGGAGTTAGCTAGTATTAATGTCATTAGCATGCTCCTCAGACATGCTGGTGCCTGGAATAAGATCAAAAAGAAATACACTAAGACCAGGGCCACTATATTACAAATCAATTTGCTGAGTGCCCAGAGGAGTTTAAAGTTTATAGAAAAACATCCAAAAAATATTTTTCCCACCAGCTTCCTTTTGTCTGAGCTATGCATTGCCCTGCACACAGTGGCTTTCATTTTTTTCATTAAAAAATAAACCACCTGCGATCTAATTAACAAAATAACTGATGAACAGAGTGGATCCAGAGACATGGAAGTGTGGAACAGAGTGCGGAATCCCGGAGGGAAGGCAGGGGAGGGTGGATGGGTGGGAGGTGATCAACTAGAGAACTTGTGTGCATAACCCATGGACACAGACAATAGGGTGGTAAAGGCCCGGGGAGCGGGGAGGCATCGGTAGAGGGGGCGGCTGGGGTCAATAGGGGGGAAAGGGGAGAATATGTAATGCTTTCACTAATAAAGATTTTTTTAAAAATAAAAAATAAACCAACTACAAGACTTAAACACCCCATTGATATCAATGGATAGAACTTCCCGACAGAAAATCAACAAGAAAACAGCAACCTTAAATGACACATTAGACCAGATTAATTTAGTCAACATTTGTAATGCATTTCACCCAAAAGCAGCGGAATATACATTCTTTCCAAATGCACATAGAATATTTCCCAGGATAGACTACATGCTAGGCCACAACACAACTCCAGATTTTAAAAATTAAAATCATATGGAGCATCTTCTCTAACCACAATGGTATGAAACTAAAAATCAATTACGGCCGAAACCGGTTTGGCTCAGTAGATAGAGCGTCGGCCTGGGGACTGGAAGGTCCCAGGTTCGATTCCGGTCAAGGGCATGTACCTGGGTTGCGGGCACATCCCCAGTAGGAGATGTGCAGGAGGCAGCTGATCGATGTTTCTCTCTCATCGATGTTTCTAACTCTCTATCTCTCTCCCTTCCTCTCTGTAAAAAATCAATAAAATATATTTTAAAAAAAAATCATTTACGAAGAAAACTGAAAAGCCAACACGGGGAGACTAGGTAACATGCTACTGAACATTGAATGGGTTCACAATGAGACAAAGAAAGACATCAAAATATACCTGAGACGAATGAAAATTAAAACACAACAACCCAAAACGTATAGGATATAGAAGAACAGTCCTAAGAGGGAAATTCAGAGCAATACAGCCTTAACTCGGGAAACAATTTAACTTTATACCTAAAAGAACTAGAAAAGGAACAACGAACAGAGCCCAAAGTGAGTAGAAGGAAGGAAATTATTGAGATCAGAGCGGAAATAAACAAATTATACAATACAAAAGATGAATGAAACCAAGAGCTAGTTCTTGGAAAACACAAACAAAATTGATAAACCCTTCAACCACATTCATTAAGAAAAAAAGATAGAGGACCAAAATAAATAAAGTCAGAAATGAAAGAGAAGTGACACCTGACACCTTAGAAATGCAAAGGATTAGAGAAAATATTACAAACAACTGTATGCCAACAAACTGAACTATCTGGAAGAAATGGATAAATTCCTAGAAACATACACTCTTCAAAGACTGAATCAAGAAGAAACAGAATACTTGAACAGATCGATTACAACCAGCGAGATCAAATCACTAATCACAAAACTCCCAACAAACAAAAGTGCTGGACCAGATGGCTCCACAGATAAATTTCATTAAACATTCAAATAAAAACTCATACCTACCCTTCAAAAAACTATTCCAAAAAGTTCAAGAGCAGGGAAGGTTCACAAGTTCATTTTAGAAGACTAGCATTACTCTGATTCCAAAACCAGACAAAGATATTACACAAAAAATAAAATTATAGGCCAATATCCCTGATGACCATAGATGAAAAAATCCTCAACAAAATATTAGCAAACTGAATTCAGAAATACATTTAACCCTGGAAGGTGTGGCTCAGTGGGTTTTAGCATTATCCCATACACTAAAAAGTGGTGGGTTCAATTTTTGATTCCCAGTCAGGGCTCATCCTCAGGTCTTGGATTCAATCCCTGGTTGGGGGCGCATATTGGAGACAACCAATAGATGTTTCTCTATCATCTCTTTCTCTCTCCTCTCTCCCTGTCCTCCCTACCTACCTACCGCTCTAAGATCAATTTGAAAAAACAATCATACACCATGATCAAGTGGGATTTATTCCTGGGATGCAAGGTTGGCTCAACATCCACAAATCAATTTATGTGATACACCACATAAACACAATGATTGATAAACACATATGATCATGTTAAAAAATGCAGAAAATCATACCACAACATATTAAAGGCCATATATGACAAACACAGAGCTAACATCATACTCAATGGGGAAAAGCTAAAAGCGTTTTTCTTAAGATCAGGAAGCAAACAGGAATATCCACTTTCACCACTTTTATTTAACATAGTACTTGAAGTCATAGCCACAGAAATCAAACAAGAAAAAGAAATAAAAGGCATCTAAATTGGAAAGGAAAAAGTAAAACTGTCACTATTTGCAGATGATATAATACTATATAGAGAAAACTCTTAAATTCCATCAAAAAAACTACTAAAACTGATAAATGGATTCAGTAAAGTAGCAGGATATGAAATATATATTTAGAAATTGATTGCACTTTTATACACCAACTAGAAGCCCGATGCACAAAAGTTGGTGCAAGGGTAGGCCTTTTTTCCCCCAGCTGCCAGCACCGGCTTCCCTCCGGCACCCGGGACACGGGCTGCTTCCCTCTTCTGGCACCTGCAGGCACCCGGGACCCAGGCTGGCTTCCCTCGGGCCCCAGCTTTGTCAGGAAGGATGCCCAGAAGACATCCGGTCTAATTAGCATATTACCCTTTTATTATTATAGATAACAAACTATCAAAAAGAAAAAATTAAGAAAACAAGGTCATTTACAATTGCATTAAAGAAATAAATGAAATGCGTAGGAATAAATTTAACCAAGAATGTAAAAGACCTGTACTCAGAAAGTTCTAAGAAATTGAAGAGGGTACAAATCAGTGGAAGCACACAGTGTGCTCATGGATAGAAAGAATTAACATCATTAAAATGTTCATACTGCCCAAAGCAACCTACACATTCAATACAGTTGCTATCAAAATACCAACAGCATTTTTCATGGAACTAGAACAAATAATCCTAAAATGTATATATAACCACAAAAGACACCAAATAACCACAGCAATCTTGAGAAAGAAGAACAAAGTTGCAGGTATCATGCTACCTGATATCAAACTATAATCCAAGACCACAGTAATAAAACAAAATGAAAAAGCATGGTGCTGGCATAAAAACAGACACATACACCAATAGAACAGAATGGAGAGTGCAGAAATAAACCCACACCTACATGGTCAATTACTATATGGCAAAGGAAGCAAGAATATACAGTGGGGTAAATGTAGTCTAGCCAATAAATGGTGTTGGGAAAATTGGACAGATACAGGCAAATAAATGACACTAGGCCGCCTTCTTACACCATATACAAGAACAAACTCGAAATGGATTAAAGGTTTAAATGTAAGACCCAAAACCATAAAGCTTCTAGGAGAAACCATCTGCAGTAAACTCTCTGACACTGCCCTTAGTAATAGTTTTTCTGATACTTCTCCTCAGGTAAAGGAAACAAAAGAAAATATAAACGAATGAGACTATATCAAACTAAAAAAAGGTCTGCACAGCAAAAAAACAAAATGAAAAGACAGCCTACTGAATGGGAGAAGATCTTTGCCAATGATAGAGCTAATATAATAAGGAGGTAATATTCAAAATTTATAGAGAACTCATACAACTTAAAACCACAAAAACAAACAACCCTATTTAAAAATGAGCTAAAGACGTGAATAGACACCTGTTCAAAGAGGACATACAAATGGCCAACAGACATATGAAAGGATGATCAACATCACTAATCATCAGAGAAACACAAATTATAACCACAGCGAGCTATCACCGCATACCTGTCAATAAACCAACAACAAGTGTTGGGATGATGTGGAGTAAAGGGGACTGTCAAGCACTATAGGTGGGAATGCAAACTTGTGCCGCCACTACAAAAAAAAGTATGTGGGGTTCTAAAAAACATTTTAAAATAGAACTTACTACCCAGCAATTCCACTTCTGGGAATGTATCTGAAAAAAATCTAAAACACTAATTCAAAAAGATAGATGCACCCCTATGTTCACTGTAGCATTATTTACAGTAGCCAAGATATGGAAGCAACCCAGGTGCCTATCAGTAGACAACTGGATAAAGGGGATGTGGTCCACAAGTACAATGGAGTATTATTTGTTTATAAAAAAGTATGAAAATCTTACCATTTTGCAACAACATGGATGGACCTAGAGGGAACGATGCTAAGTGAAATAAGTCAGGGAAAGACAGATACCACATATTTCACCTATATGTGGAATCTGAAGAACAAAATAAACGAACAAACAAAACAAAAACAGACTCATAGATTCAGTGAACAAACTGAAGTTTGCCAGATGGGAGGGGATGAGGGGAAGAGTAAAAAAGGTGAAGGGGGTAAGAAGTTACAAAATAGCCATGGGGGTATGAAGTACATCACAGAGAATATAGGCAATAATATTGTGATAACTATGTATGATGCCAGGTGGGAACTAGACTTGGTAGGGGTATCACTTCATAAATTATATAATTGTCTAACCACTATGCTGTACACCTAGCACCAATATAAACTTTTAAAAATAAATGTGGAACCCACAAGAAAGAAGTTATAAAGAGATAGCAAAAAAAATAGAGTAAATTGGCATGTGGGATCTAATTGGTGTGATAAAAATATTCTAAATGGATTTATGGTGATGATTGCATAACTTGATAACTTTATGAGAAATCATTGAATTGTACACTTGAAATGGGAGAATTCTATGATTCGTAAAATATTCCTCAATAAAGTTTTTTTTAGAGCACCTGACAGATATTTGGGAGACCCTGAAATACAGTAATTGTTCTGTCACTAGAAAAATAGCTGTGTGACCCTAAAGCTATAAAAAAAAAAAAAGTAAAACTCATGCAGACATGATGTACACGGCAGAGGGAGCAGTGGGTAGCATGGGTGGCAGAACTGAGAGCCAAACAGGAGTGTAAAGGATTTTTTTTTAAGGAGCTGAGGTCTCCAGTCTGCCTAAGAAACACAGGAGTGATTGGGTTAATAAAAAAGCATGTAAAATTCACTCCTACAGAAAAAATGAGAGTAAAGAGAGGGAAGGTTAACATCATTGGGATAGTGCCTGGCACATAGCAGGCTCCAATAAACAATATTGGTGGTAGTAAGAAGAAGAATAATAGCTGCTGTTCATATTACCATTGTGATAGTTTACATATATCATCTCACATAATCTTCATAATAAGCCTGAAAGACATGTATTATCATATCTTTGGTTTGTTAATGAGGAAGCTAGAACCAGAGAAATTAAATAACCTGCCCATGTTCATCCATCTGTTAGATTTGGGACTGGAATCCCAGGTCTGATCTCTACCCTACTATCAATATTCGCTGAATGACTGAGTGACCCTGTGGACAAAAGGGCTGCTATAATACACCCCGAAAGAGGAGATGCCCAAGTTCCCAGGATCCACAAGATGTATGGTCAAACAGAGGCCAGAGGGGGAAGACAAAGAAAACGCTCACATTTTCCACATGATGTAATGTTTGCAAAGAGGAGCTTGGGCAGAGGGAAGGAACTTGAGGTTGACTTGCTTTGGAAAGGAAGATATAAATATATGACAAATGCTAGAGCCTGGGTCTGCAAGTGTATGATGTGGAGGAAGTCTATGGAACTTCTCGTAAGATTTGCTTCCATGGAGAAAGCCTTGGGCCACTGGGGTGGACACAGTGCCACAAGCACCACATGGGTGCCAGAGGCAAGAGGGGTTCGATCCCAAATCTGTGACCTGAGTATACATAGCTTACCTTCTCTGAGCCTTTATTTCCTCACCTGTAACTGCTGCCCATATGGTAGCCACTAGCCAGATGTAGCTAGTAAGTACTTAAAATGTGGTTAGTTCAAGAGGCATGTTTAAGTGTAAATTGCATACCAAATTTTGAGGACTTGGTATGAAGAAAAGTAAAATATTTCATTAATAATTTTATTAATTATTTTCTTTTGACTTTTTTAACGTCGCTACTTAGACAATTTTAAATTATGGACATGGCCTGTGTTATATTTATGGCTCATGTTACATTTCCTCTGAATAGCACTCATCTACAAAATGTAGTTAGGAGGTTGATATGAAGTTCAAAGAAGATGTCATATGTAAAGAGTACTAGGCATCAGGTTTTGTGTTTATTTACACACACACACACATACCTTACATCTAATCCACCAGCGGGTCCTTTCAACTCCTAGATCTGCCCAGTCTCTCTAAATGCATCATGTCTCTCTCATCATCTCTCACCTGGATGTCTTTGGCTGTCTCTTCCCTCATCTTCCTACTTCAACTCTAGCCACCTGACAATCTATCACCATTCAACAGCAAATGAGTGAGATTTTAAATCCAAATATGTTCCTTCCCATCCCAACATAAAACCCTCCAGTGGCCTCCTACTGCACTCACCACAGAAGCTTATCTCGGCTTAGAGTCCATCCGTGATCTGGCCCTGCCCACCTCTTCTCCATCCCACACCCACCGTATCCCAGCTACATGACCATGCCAAGCTGGTTTCCTCCTCACAGCCTTTATATCCCCCATCCCAGGGCCCAGAATGGTATTTCCCGGATTCTGTGTGGCTGGCCCCTTCTCATCTTGTAGTCTCAGGTTACATGGCACTTGATTTTGAAGGTTTTCCCCATCTAAGGTAGCATCACTGTGCTGCCTTCTCCTGATTAAGTCTCTTCATGACATTTATCATAAACTGAACTGAACTTCCTGTTGGAATATTAACTCCATGAGGGCAGGGACCTATCTTAGACATCCCATCTCCACAGCCTAGCTTGGGGACTGAAACAGGGATGGTGCCCAATAAAATCTAAGTGAGCGAATGGATGTGTCGACTGGACCTGTGAAGGGATTAGAGGCCAGGTCCCGGGAACAGTCCGCCAAGGACGCTTTCCCTCCAGGCATTCCACTTCCAGGTCTATATCCACAAGCACTTAAAGCGGGGCCTCAAGGAAACACTTGTACACCCCTGTTCACAGCAGCATAATTCACTGTAGCCAAAAGTAGAAGCAACCCAAGTGTCTACCCACAGATGACTGGATACGCAAAATGTGGCATATAACTAAACTGTAATATCATTCAGCCTTAAAAAGGAAGGAAATGCTGACACAGACTACAATATGGATAAACCTTGAGGACATTAACTGCCGCTCAGGGAGGGTAAGTAACTTGCCCAAGGCCACAGAATTATTAAACAGCAGAGCCAGCATTCAGGCCCAGGGAGCTGAGAATCCTTCTTTGGAAATCCAAAGGGCCACAGACAAGGGTTTTCCCCTCAGGGAAATAAGCCAGTCACAGGAAGACAAGTGCTGTATGATTCCGCTTCTATGAGTTATCTGAAGTTCAAAGTCTGAGACAGAAAGTACATGGTGGGCACCAGGGCTGGGGGAGGGGATGTTGTTTCCCACAGGTATAGGGTTTCAGATTTACACGATGAAAACGCTCTGGAGCTCTGCTACACACATGAATATACTTACACGGTTATAGAAAAACCGGACAAGAACCAAACAGCGCTCCTAGAGTTTGGAGTTACACTTTATTCACCGCGGTGGGCTCAGGGAAATGAATCCAAATTCTAAGCAAAGCTCCAAGCAGAACTTCCCTTTTTATGGAAGAGCCAGCCCTTTGTGCGCGTGCTGGCGGCGGCCTTGAAAACTACACAGTTCTATCCAATTAAAAAATGCACCTGGGTGTATCTAGTCTCTGGCCTACAAGGTCAGACAGCTAAGTTTATCTCCCCCATTATTCAAGCAGGCTAGAAAGCAAAGTTACTTTTTCAGAATTAGAGGCCGTCCAAAGAATAGCAGAGAATTCCAAACAGTAGTTTTATAGAATAGGGATTTTCCTTCACAACACAACTGTGCTGTACACTAAAAATGGTTATGATGGTAACTTGTATGTTTATACCACAACTTTTTAAATTTTTAAAATACTTTTTAAAACAATAAAATGTTGTGAGGACCCTAATAACCAAGGATGGAAAGTGGAGACCACAGAGAGGCTGGTAGGAAGGCTTGGTTACTGAAGGGCTGGCCGAGCTCCCACAGACAACAGCTCAGGTTCTGGTGGGATACCTCAGCTGTGGCGGGTACCCACTGAGAACTCTGGGGTCTAATCCCCAAGCTGGGCCCCCCAGCAGAGAGCACCAGAACCGAGAAAGGTGCCCACAAAACATCTGTCTGTGAAAAGCAGCAGGGTTGCTGTCTGCCAGGGAGAGACAGCTGGAAATGCAGGCACCCTCTTAAAGAGCCAGTGCACAAGGTGTGCAGCCACTCACCTTGGGCTCCAGGAGAGGGAGGGCAGAGTGGACTGGAGCTGTGTGAGAAGCCAGTGTTAGAGTTCGGAAAGCAAACACCCCAGTTTCCTGTGCTGAGTCATTCCCTCACTGTAGAGAACATCTTTCTCAGGCAGACCATTGCTATCCAGGGGTTTCTGCCAAGGGGGGAAGACAGTTGCCTCACCCTGTTGGAAAACACCATTCCCCACCCTATGGAGTTTCTGAGGCCCATTGAGAGACTGGGAATAACAATTAGCCTCCAGGCAGAAGCTACTGCCCCACCCTGTTGGAAAATCTGCTTGCCCCACCTATAAACAATTGCCTGAGGTTAATTGAGTCTGAATCCAATCAATATGGAGGCAGAGGTAGGTCTCTGGAGGCTTTGAGTCTTTGTCTGATCTAATTAGACAGAAACAGTGTTTACACTGTCCTGCACAAGAGATTGGGCGGCATAGCTGATCTACCTAGTATATAGTCACAGACAGTCAAAATGGGAAGACACCCACCTCAGAACAAAAGACTCACACAGGATGAGAATGAAGGGATAGAAAAAAATTTTCCTTGTAAAGAGAAACAAAAACAAGCTTGGATAGCAATACTCATATCTAACAAAATAGACTTCAAAATGAAGGCCATCACAAGAGACAACAAAGGTCACTACATAATACTAAAAGGATCGATCCAACAAGAGGACATAACCCTGGTAAACATATATGCACCCCATATAGGAGCACCTAAATATATAAAGTAACTTCTAGAGGACTTTAAGGAAGAGATCGACGTAATAGTAGGGGACTTTAACACCCCTCTGACTTCAGTGGATCGATCTTCCAGGAAAAAAGTTAACAAGGAAACAGGCACTCTAAATGACACCATGGATCAGATGGGTTTAATTGCCATCTATAGAACATTTCACCCCAAAGCTGCAGAATATACATTCTTCTCAAGTGCACATGAGTCATTCTCAAAGATAGACCACGTTAGGACACAAAACAAGTCTCTACATGTTCAAGAAGATTTGAAAACTAAAAACATATCCCCTAAGAACAACAAGTCAGGGATGTCCGCTTTCACTACTCCTATTCAACATAGTACTGGAATTCATAGCCACAGCGATCATACAAGAAGAAATAAAAGGCATCCAAATTGGAAAGGATGAAGTAAAACTCTCATTATTCACAGACAACATGGAAACCCTAAAGACTCCACCAAAAAAACTACCAGATTTAATAAATGAATTTGGCAATGTAGCAGGATACAAAATCAACACCCAAAAATCAATGGCTTTTTATACGCCAATAATGAATTCTCAGAAAGAGAAACTAAACAAACAATCCCATTTACCATTGCAACAACAAAAAATAATTAAGATACATAGGAATAAACTTAACCAAGAACGTAAAAGACTTATACTCGGAAAACTACAGGGCATTGAAAAAAGAGATGGAGGATGATATAAAGAAGTGGAAGAATATACCATGTTCATGGATTGGTAGATTTAACATTATTAAAATGTCCATACTACCCACAGATTCAATGCAATCCCTATTAAAATACCAACAGTATATTTCACAGATCTAAAACAAATACTCCAAAAATGTATATGGAACCAAAAAAGACCCTGAATAGCCACAGCAATCTTGAGAAAGAAGAGCAAAGATGGAGGAATCACAATACCAGATCTCAAGTTATACTACAAAGCCACTGTAATTAAAACAGCCTGGTACTGGCACAAGAACAGGCATATAGATCAATGAAACAAAACAGAGACACCAGAAATTGACCCAAGCCAATACACTCAATTAATATTTGACAAAGGAGGCCAGAACATACAATGGAGTCAAGACAGTCTCTTTAATAAATGGTGTTGGGAAAATTGGACAGATACATGCAAAAAATGAAACTAGACCACCTTCTTACACCATAAACAAGAATAAGCTCAAAATGGATAAAAGACTTAAATGTAAGTCGGGAAACCATAAAATCCTAGAAGAAACAATAAGCAGCAAAATCTCAGACATCTCTCATAGCAATATGTTTACAGACACATCTCCTACAGCAAAGAAAACTAAGGAGAAAATAAACAAATGGGACTATATCAAAATAAAAAGCTTTTGCACAGCAAAAGAAACCATCAACAAAATAAAAAGGGAGCCCATTGTATGGGAGAACATATTCGGCAATGATACGTCTGATAAAGGGTTAATATCCAAAATATATAAGAAATTCATACAACTTAACAAAAGAAAGACAAACAATCCAATTAAAAATGGGCAAAGGACCTAAATAGACACTTCTCCAAAGCAGGCATACAGACGGCCAAGAGACATATGAAAAAATGCTCAAAGTCACTGATCATCAGGGAGATGCAAATTAAAATGACCTCACATTAGTCAGAACGGCTAATATCAACAAATCAACAAATGACAAGTGCTGGAGAGGATGTGGAGAAAAGGGAACCCTAGTGCACTGCTGGTGGGAATGCAGACTGGTGCAGCCACTATGGAAAAACAGTATGAAATCTCCTCAAAAAATTAAATATGGAACTGCCATTTGACCCAGTGATGCCAATTCTAGAAATATATCCTAAGAAACCTGAAACACTATTCAGAAAGAATGTATGCTCCCCTGTGTTCATAGCAGCACAATTTACAATAGCTAAGCCCTGGAAACAGCCCAAGTGCCCATCAGTAGATGAGTGGATAAAAAAGCTGTGGTACATTTACACCACGGAATACTATGCAGCAGTAAAAAGAAGGATCTCTTACCCTTTGAGACAGCATGGAGGGGCCTGGAGAGTATTATGCTAAATGAAATAAGCCAGTCAGAGAAAGACAAGTATCATATGATCTCACTCATATGTGGAATCTAATGAACAAAATAAATTGATGAACAAAATATATCCAGAGATATAGAAGCATTGAACAGATCGGGGGAGGGTGGGAGGGTCGGAAGAGATCAACCAAAGAACTTGTATGCATATATGCATAATCCATAGACACAGACGACTGGGGGTTGAAGGCCTGGGGCCAGGGGCCAGGGTGGGCTAGAGGGGGCTAGTGGGGGGGGGGGGGGAGGGGACATCTGTAATACTTTCAGCAATGAAATATCTATCTATCCCAGGGAACAGAGTAGAAAGCTGCAGCTAAATCAGCTAAAGGAGGGAAACAACTGGAATCGGGGAAGAGGAGTTAACGTAGGGCCCCATTCGCTGCCCTATCCATTCTTTGGCCTGCACCTTGGGAGGGTAGCCACAGAGACCCACAGGCCTGGGGCCCCATGAGCATCATAGGGAGTCAGGAGAGGCAAGCACTCCTTTCAGCAACACCCCTGCAGACTTCTAGAAATCCGCTCTGAGGACCTAATCAGGCATGCAGGCAGGCACGGGATACTAATCGGAGCACTGCTTATAATGAGAAATGGGTACGCCCTCGCCGGCCACCCTCCGGCACCTGTGAGTAAAGGGTTCTCAGACCATACAAGGAAGACTACAGAGTCACCCGAGGAAACAAGAGTGACATCTGAACTGACAAAAGGGCAGTCTCATCGCCATCACGGCCCGTGTGTGTGAGGGACAGAGGCAGGAGGATGTGCAGGAAGGTGTCAGCACGGTGGGAGGGAGTGTTTGTTGTCCCTGTATTTTGTAACGTTCTCTGGTGAATACACACTGCTTCGGCAATGAGAAAGAATTATTTTAAAGAAAAAAATACAGCAGAAAAGAATGTTTGTAAGGAAACGCTAGGGGATCCCAAAGAAAATTCTAGTACCCTAATAGTCAAATGAATTACAGCACAGAAAGAACCCCAGTTAGGAACAGAAAACAAGTCACAGTTATATAATTCAGAAAGGCCTGCAGAGGCTGCCAGACTCCCACAGAGACCCGACAGACCTTCTGGAACTCAAACCAGGCCAGAGAAAACACACAAAAGTAACAGGACCCACCCGGCGGCGGTGAAAGGTTAGGCATGAGAGTCCCGGAGGCAACAGTGAGTGGAAGAGAGAGGAGGCAGCAAACCGTGCTCTCTCTTCCTTCAGGCACCAGTGCCCGCTTTGGGTTGGGGCAGAGGGGCAGCCGCAAAGCACACTCCCCACAGCTCCTTAGGGGCCCCTCTATTAGGCTAACACTGAGGGAAAAGAGTCCTCCTACTCAGCTGTCATCTGTGTCAGCTCAAGCACTGGGTCAGGCAGCCCCTAGCAGAATGGAAAGATCCACAGACCCAGCTTCCCCGGTGATTGCTGAACTGGGGTGCGGACACACACAAGGACGTGTGTCTCCCGGAGCTGGTGACAAATAACGGGAAACCCTTGTCAGCACACCCAGAGCCAAGCACTGTTCTACATACTACACATACACACACCCTCTGATCTTCTCAGTGACTATGAGACAGTTATTATTATTATCCCCATTTTATGGATGAGGAAACTGAGGCTCAGAGAAGTTAACTAACTTGCCCAAGGTCACGGGATTCATGAACAGCAGAGCCGGGATTCAGGCCCAGCAGCTGAGGCTCCAGAGCCCATGCTCTGAACCACTATGCAGTCCTCTCCTGAAAACCCAAAAGGCCGTGAGCGAGGGTTTCCCAGATTCCTGTGACAGCTGTTGGTGAGAGATTATCTCCAGGGGAAGCTACACAGAAAACCTCAGAGTCTAGTATCACTGCACTCATCACAGCCGAGGAAAACAGCCCAAGCTCCCGGGGAGACCACTCTCCCACCCCCACCACCCCACTCCTTCGCTCCATGGCCCTCAGTATCCTCTATGACCCACAACACGTGCAAACCAGCTCTCAGCAGGGGCCTGCTGCACAGGCCACTGAGCCACACTGCCTCTCAACAGTGTCCACAGCAGAGACAGGTCCGAACTCCGGCTGCACGGCCTGCGCACTGCTGCGTACCTCTCTCTACACCGCCTTCCCAGGCTGGAAGAGACGACAGTATTAAAGTCCTACTACTCACAGATTTTGGTTTTTTGCAAATTCACTGACTTGCTTATTCCCCCCAAACCAACACTCACAGTATTTTGTGATCGGTATTTTGTGATCGGTATTTTGTGATCGTGGAAAGCCTGCAGAGCAGCAGGAAACCTGAGTCACCTGCACAGGGTCCCAGCAGAGATCTGCCCGAAGACGTTTTCCATTTTCATGTTGTAAACTTTGCGTGTATTTAGCACCACGCTGTGATTTTGTGCTTTTTGTTGGAAACAGCTGTTTAAAATGTGCCCTCCCCAACACACACCCCCACCTTTGTTCCTCAGGGCAAGAAAGGTGTGAGGCCTTCGAACTATGTGGGTTAAATGAGCTTCATTGGGGCATGAGTGGTAGGGCAGCTGGCCATGAGTTCAATGTTAAGTCAACAAAAGATAATAAATAAAAGACACGCATATCTATTGACAAAACTGCCCTGGCACCTAGCCGGGCATTTGCGCGGGAGCAAAGGCTGAGCATCCACTCCCTCAGTGTTTGCGGGCCTTCTCAGAGCCACCGCAGACAGAGCTGAGCACTCTCTGAGCGCTGCGGCTGGCCCGGCTGAGCGCCCAGCACAGCGCTGACAGCACCAGTGCTGGGGGCACCCTCACGACCACCTGTGAAAGCTGAGTGAGGAGACTGAGCGAAATGAAAGAGAACGGCCCCTCACCGAGCAGCAGGCATTCTGAACTGCGCCAGAGGCGCCTGGGACAATTGCGTGGCCCAGATAAACACAAAAGGAGCTTTGACGCCATGGCACACGACCAGGGAGGAGGGCAGGGTCAGTCCTGGCTTCGGCTGAGGAAAGCAGACTCCGGTGACCTCCATGTGGCTCACACGCCCAGGACACTCCCCTTGGTTTCCCTTGGGAGCCTTACAAGGCATCTAGTTGGAGTTAGCCAGTGAGGGGCGGTCACGTGACTCAAGTTGGCCAATCAGAAGCTCCCTCCCTGGACTTTGCATCTGCAATGGCCCCTTAGATCTTGCTTCCTAGATCCCTGGAATTTCTCAGTTCCAGAACTTTCCAAAGCCTAATTCTCCATCATTTCTTTCACATGTCTGCTTTCTCCCACAGCTTTTCAGTAAATTCATTTTTCCTTGAGTTATCTGGAGTCCATTTTTTGTTCATCACAACCAAAGGACCCTAACTAAGACAGGAATGTTCAAGGAATAGCCTTTTGCCCACCCCGCCCCCCTTCCCTGTGACTAGCACCCCAGAATACAGGGCCCTCCAGAGCCACCACTTTCCCCAGCTGAACACTTGGCTCGGAGCTCGGCTCTTCTGGTGGGCGAATTTCACACCCGGGCTCTAAGAGAGTGCAAAGTTAAATCACCAAGCCACTGCCAGGGCCCCAGCAGAACCCTGGAGAAGCAGGAAAACCCTAGGAGGTACACACATGTTCCGTTTTCAAAACAGGGAAAGAAACAGTGCCTTCTGCAGACAAGAGAGTGAGCCCTATCAAACTCACCTCGCTTCCTTTTCGTGGGAGCTTTGTGTTGTGTGTTTGGACAGTTGGTAAGCTGGTGGACAGGGAAGTGTGATAGGACCATGTCTCTGGACGTTAGCAAGCCTTTCCTCACTGCGCTCGCTCGTGAGTCTTTAGAGAGAGTCGGAAAAATGTGCTCAGTCTTCTCAGGTGCAACTGGGTGCCACACGGTCCTAGAATATGGTTTGCCTTTGTGGCGCTTGTAAGTGTGATTATTTATGTAACGGCTTCGCATCCACCTTCCCCGCAGACGGCGTAGTCCACGAGCGAAGGAACAGCGTCAGTCCTGGGCACCATGACATCTCCCACACCCAGCCCTGAGCCTGGCACACAGATAGGGGCTCAAAACAGCACTACAGGCACGAAGGGATTAAATCAATGCATATGTCAACCTGGGGAAAGACCCATAGAAGAATTACACGCGCCAAGGCCCCCGGGCCAGGCTGATCATGGGAAATGGGGCAAACGCAGAGACTGGAGAAGCTACTAGTATATCCATCCAATGAGTCAGCCACTCTTGGTTCGCCCAGGCCCGGGGCCTGGTCAGGTGCAGAACCTGGGCGGCTGGTCATCATGGGCTCTCAAAAGCACCTAATACAGGTATATTGGGGTGAAATCCAATTTTTTAATGTAGGTTATTAATTTTTTAACATCTTAAGTCTTTCAGTTGAATCAAAGCACGTCTAGGGCGAGATTCCTTGGACGTCACTAGTGAGCTCTGCTACAGAGAGGGCTCCGGGCCCTGAGTCCTGTCTCACTTAGTATTTTTATCGTAAGACTTGGAGAAAGGACCAGATGAGCCAAGTCTGAAAGCAGCCCATAGCTGAGAAAGCTAGTGACCAAGCTGGGAGGCAGAAGTGGGATCTTAAACATATATACCTAACAGGATGGATCCAACACGAGCGAATTCACAAGTCCAGGAACGCAGCTTGGATGAAGAGGCTTCCAGATGAAGCAGTTATGAGTCACTTAAGGATTTCATTAGACAAAAAGCTCAGTGAATCAGCAGTGACAGGGCTGCCAAAAAATAGCTAATGCGTTTAGGTTAGTTGGATATATTGTCTACATCGGGGATGGCAAATTGGTGGCCCACGGATTGTTTGGTCTACAAGTTGTTTTTTAGCTTTAAAAAATAAATGTTACCAATACTCCGAAATTAGGAAATTTCTTATAAATATTCTGATTTCCTCTCTTTTTTATAGAAATGAAGATTCTGGCAACAGTGGGCCTGTGCTTCCACATTGTTGACAACTGGCTCAAGCCGAGTAGTGGCCCCCTCTTTGAGACGGGACATTTCCCTTTTGTTTTGCCACAGCCCCCACCACTCCCTGTGGCTCCCATCACAACACTGCCCATGGCCAGTTTTCATCACACTTGGATCTACGGCACACTTGAAAGGAAACATACCCATATATCTAAGAAAAGAAGGGAAAATGAAAGCTGTATTAAAAAAATGTATGTTTCAAAAAGCACTGATGACTGACCACTGGCGCTCCTAGCACGGCGATGACAACAGTGTGGTGTTGTGACACTTCGTCCCGCTGCAGCGACAGGCAGGTGCGGGCTGCACTGTGACCAGGGTTTCCAGATCCACGGCTAATGAAATCCATGGACAAGCTGGAACCCTGAGGACGGGTTCCAGAACTTTCAGTTCATGCATAGTATGGAATTCTATGCTGTGATATTTTTTTTTAATGTCAATATATTCTGACATGGAAAGACAGACATTGCTGGTGACATCAGAAAGCAGTGGAACTGAATGCTCAGCCTAATACTATTTTAGAAATACATGAGCATGTGGATATAAATGGGTATTTGTCATGAGCACAGAAGAGCAGTTTTCCTGTTCAACCTAGAAATTCAGGGATTCTGGGAAGTTTCTGCACTCACACTGCCAACTGTAAGATCAGAAAGTGGCCCAGGGATTCCCAGAGGCAGACGCAGGAAGCCAGGGCAATCACAGTGAGTGTGCTGGGAGGTTAGGAGTGAGTGAGGCTGAGAGGGAGTATAGGTTTGAGAGCCTCATAAAGCAGCTGCACCGACAGCAGCTGCCTCTAGCCAACATCTTTTGGGGTATCTGCCCATCCCTGGCAAACGTCTCTGAAACCTACAGGGTAGAATGCCAGCTATAGTGTCTGCCCTGTCCTTACCCCACACACACCGCTGAATGGTCAGGGATGGGCACCTGACCCAAGGAGGGACAATCAGATCATCCCAGAAACTTGGAATGAGACTTAAGAGAAGCTACCTGTCCCAGTGGGAAAAGTGTGACTATGGCCCCACACAGAATGGCTGATCCAGTGCAAACAGCCACGGAAGACAGAGAGGAGAACAGGCAGGCCTGTGGGAACGAAGGAGCCCGTGGCCCAAGACAGAGGGACTGGAAGAGACCACCTGCCGGTGTCCCCGGCGGCTTCCCCGCTCTGTCCAGTCCCTCGCGATGCCCCTCACACACACACACGAGAACAACAACACTAACGGTGACAGTTCACACGGAGCCGCTTCACCTATAGGAAATCATTTCATTCTCTTGAAAACCCTACGAGGCAGCTAATGTTACTGTCCCTCCCCTATCTGTAGGCACAGATGTTTAAGCTCACAAAGGTTGCCCAGTAGAAGTGACAGAGCCAAGATCTGAATCCAAACAATATGGCTATTGAGGCCTTGCATTTAAGCAGTAACTAATGACCGTCTTGGCCGAAGTTTGCTTCCGTGAATTTCCATCACTTGTGAGCCAAAGAGACCTACCTGAGACAGAGGCGGGTGGACTTGAGGAAAAGCAGCCACTGGAGGATGCTGTCCTGGGAACCCTGCCTGTCATGCTATGTGGGCCGGCAAAGGGCTATTGCCTGCACTGAGGGTGGCTGCTGGCACCAGGGAAGAGCTGGGGGAAGCCATTCAGATGCCCACTGAGCATCCCTTTGACAAATATGACTTGAGCACCCACAATGATTCTAGGTGCCAAGAAAATAGAAGAAAACTAGGCAGGCAAGGGTTTTGCTTCCCCAAAGGTGACTTTCTAGCAGAGGGAGACAGAGTAACCCTTCAAGTGTGGTCGCCCCCTGATATGCAGGATACATCCAAGTGGGTGCCTAAGCCAGACAGGACTGGACATACTGCCTTTCCTTTATGCGTGCATCCTTATTTCTTATAACTTAGGCACAATAAGAAATTAACAATAACTAATGATAAAATAGAACAATTCTAACAATACACTGTATTAAAAGTTATGTGAATATGGTCCCTGTTTCCATATCTTCTTGTAGTGCACTCAGCCTCCTTCTGGTGATGAAGTGAGGGGACACAGTGCCTGTGAGATGAGATGAAGTGAGGGGACACAGTGCCTGTGAGATGAGATGAAGTGAGGGGACACAGTGCCTGTGTGATGAGATGAAGTGAGGGGACACAGTGCCTGTGTGATGAGATGAAGTGAGGGGACACAGTACCTGTGTGATGAGATGAAGTGAGGGGACACAGGGCCTGTGTGATGAGATGAAGTGAGGGGACACAGTGCCTGTGTGATGAGATGAAGTGAGGGGACACAGTGCCTGTGTGATGAGATGAAGTGAGGGGACACAGTGCCTGTGTGATGACATGAAGTGAGGGGACACAGGGCCTGTGTGATGACATGAAGTGAGGGGACACAGTGCCTGTGTGATGAGATGAAGTGAGGGGACACAGGGCCTGTGTGATGACATGAAGTGAGGGAACCCAGGGCCTGTGTGATGCATGAAGTGAGGGGACACAGTGCCTGTGTGATGCATGAAGTGAGGGGACACAGGGCCTGTGTGATGAGATGAAGTGAGGGGACACAGGGCCTGTGTGATGAGATGTAGTGAGGGACACAGGGCCTGTGTGATGACATGAAGTGAGGGAACCCAGGGCCTCTGTGATGAGATGAAGTGAGGGAACCCAGGGCCTGTGTGATGACATGAAGTGAGGGACACAGTGCCTGTGTGATGACATGAAGTGAGGGGACACAGGGCCTGTGTGATGACATGAAGTGAGGGGACACAGTGCCTGTGTGATGAGATGAAGTGAGGGACACAGTGCCTGTGTGATGACATGAAGTGAGGGGACACAGGGCCTGTGTGATGAGATGAAATGAGGGGACACAGTGCCTGTGTGATGCATGAAGTGAGGGGACACAGGGCCTGTGTGATGCATGAAGTGAGGGGACACAGTGCCTGTGTGATGAGATGTAGTGAGGGACACAGGGCCTGTGTGATGACATGAAGTGAGGGAACCCAGGGCCTCTGTGATGAGATGAAGTGAGGGAACCCAGGGCCTGTGTGATGACATGAAGTGAGGGGACACAGGGCCTGTGTGATGACATGAAGTGAGGGGACACAGTGCCTGTGTGATGACATGAAGTGAGGGGACACAGGGCCTGTGTGATGACATGAAGTGAGGGGACACAGTGCCTGTGTGATGAGATGAAGTGAGGGACACAGTGCCTGTGTGATGACATGAAGTGAGGGGACACAGGGCCTGTGTGATGAGATGAAATGAGGGGACACAGGGCCTGTGTGATGAGATGAAGTGAGGGGACACAGGGCCTGTGTGATGAGATGAAGTGAGGGGACATGGCCTGTGTGATGACATGAAGTGAGGGGACACAGTGCCTGTGTGATGACATGAAGTGAGGGGACACAGGGCCTGTGTGATGACATGAAGTGAGGGGACACAGGGCCTGTGTGATGACATGAAGTGAGGGGACACAGTGCCTGTGTGATGACATGAAGTGAGGGGACACAGTGCCTGTGTGATGACATGAAGTGAGGGGACACAGGGCCTGTGTGATGACATGAAGTGAGGGGACACAGTGCCTGTGTGATGACATGAAGTGAGGGGACACAGGGCCTGTGTGATGAGATGAAATGAGGGGACACAGGGCCTGTGTGATGAGATGAAGTGAGGGGACACAGGGCCTGTGTGAAGAGATGAAGTGAGGGGACATGGCCTGTGTGATGACATGAAGTGAGGGGACACAGTGCTTGTGTGATCCATGAAGTGAGGGGACACAGGGCCTGTGTGATGAGATGAAATGAGGGGACACAAGGCCTGTGTGATGAGATGAAGTGAGGGGACACAGGGCCTGCGGGATGAGGGAAAGTCGGCATTGTGACGTAGCGTTAGGCTACTACAATGGTGCCTGGAACACAAGCACTGTGAAACCGCCTCAGTGGACCTGGTAACCGAGATGGCTGCTAGGTGCCGAATGGGTGGGGAATATGTTCAGCGTGGACACGCTGGACAAAGGGATAATTCACATCCCAGGTGGGAGATTTCATCACACTACTCGGAATGATGCGCAATTTAAAATTTATGAACTGTTTACTTCTGAAATTTTCATGTAACATTTCGGACAGGGGTTCACCAGAGGTAACTGAAGCTGGAAAGGGAAGCAGCAGATGCGGGGGGTGGGCTGCTGTAGCTGCAGATGCCATGAAAGAAAAGCCAAGCGGACGTGATGAGCGTGTGGAAAGGGGTGCGTTAGCTAGGCAGCTGGAGAAGGGTTCTCAGTGGGTTGGGAGACAATGACGAGCAGGGGCTGTGACCCTCAGTCAGAGGCAGAGAGTGGCACCGAGGTGGGGAGAGCTTGGCAAACTCGGGGAACAGAAAGAAGGCCCATGGTTGGAAGCACGTTCCTTCCACATATCTGTTTGGGCACCTCTGTGTGCCAGGCACGCGGAGAGAACGGCGTCCCTGCTCAGTCCCTGGCCTCCTGTAACGCAGACGCTAATGCAGTCGGTGGGGTGGTTTCAAACATCGCCAGTTCTTCCTTCCCAGCGGGGTCCACACCCTGGGCAGCAGGGCTTCGCCGCTCCTCTATTCCCCCACTTCTAGAATCCGATGGCCTGTGACTCATTTTTGGCCAGTGGCAGCGTTCCAGTTCTGTGGCTTTGCCCCCGTGTCATTTCTATCTCAAGAAACAGCTCTCGCTTGGTCTTTGGCAAAGGGGGAAGGAGCAATGGCCAAGCCACAGCTCACGCCTCGGCTTAGATCCACTTAGATGTAGAGCGGATCATGTCTGCTCCAGTTCCACCGGCCAATTTGTGTCACGTGGCCAAGCTCCCCAGCAATAACAGGCAAGTGCATCCCTCCTGTAAGAAGACACTTTGGGTCAGCGTTCGCCAACCGGTGGCCCGTGAGGTCCGAAAGGTTGGCGGCCGCTGCTTTAGATCACATAGCGATCAATGAGCAGGGACGTCTAATCCTCTCACAGGGAGAAAGCAAACAGGTGATTCAATAATGGAATCCACCACAGCGACCTCGGGCAAGTCCTCTCACTTCTCGTTCTCGATCTGTGAAGTGAGAACTCCTGCTTCAGAGTCAAGCTCAGTGCACATGCGTTCCCTCCCTTTCCCATCTTCTGAGAGTCATTCAGGGCAGCTCAAACCCAGTGAGAAAGACCTCGGTAGAGCAGTTGGTAGAATATGTGGTCCAAGATCGGGAACCAGCCAAAAGCAAACCCCAGTGGTCTGGAGTCTTCCTCGGAGATGGTGCACCCTCCCAAGTCAGCCACCGTCCCTCTATGGCACCCAGGGCACCACACACGGAAGTCACCAGTTGGAGAACTAAAGAGAAAGCAGGCGGGAATGGCTCATTCCTGATAACCTTATGTGCGGAAGAACACACATTTTGGAATTTAAATTGTGGCTCTGTGATTTATTTGCTGTATGTCCTTAGACAAGGCAATAATTGAGCCTCAGATTCTCAGTAAAGTGGGGACCATAAACTATTTGTCATAGGTTACTGTGAAAATTAAATAAGATAATTCACATGTGTGATTTATTATTGTGCCTGGTCCAAACAAATGTTCAATAAAAAGAAACTTATTAAGAATGATGATTCCCCCTCATTATTGATGTTCCTATCTCTCTCTCCCTTTCCCTTCCTCTCTGAAATCAATAAAATAAAATAAAATAAAACTCTTATTAATGCGGGGGCATGTCCCATGGCATAGATCAATGGTCGGCAAACCGCGGCTCGTGAGCCACATGCGGCTCTTTGTCCCTTGAGTGTGGCTCTTCCACAAAATACCACATGCAGGCGCACATGTGCAGTGCGATTGAAACTTCGTGGCCCATGTGCAGAAGTCGGTTTTCGGAAAGGAGATAGACGAAACAAGTGTACAAGACGAGTGTGGATGGGAGAGTTGGAAGGGGTCGATCTCAGCGAACGGACCTCAATCAGATTGAGGAAGTTTTTAGCAAAGGCCAGCTTAGGAGTACCCTAATTAAGTTAATAACAATGTACCTACCTATATAGTTTAAGTTTAAAAAATTTGGCTCTCAAAAGAAATTTCAGTCGTTGTCCTGTTGATATTTGGCTCTGTTGACTAATGAGTCTGCCGACCACTGGCATAGATGTTCAAGTATTTCAAATCAGCCTTTTGCATCCAGTATAGGGAAGTCCTTGCTTATACCAGCTGTAGAAATCTGAGTTCAAATTTTTTTTAATGTTTTGATTTTTAGAGAGAGAGAGAGGAAGGGAGAGAGACAGAGAGAAACATCATTGATCTGCTGCCTCCTGCACGCCCCCTTCTGGGAATCAAGTCCACCACCCAGGCATGTGCCCTGACCTGGAAATTGAACCCCAGTCTCTTGGTTCCTGGGTCAACACTCAACTACTGAGCTACACCGGCCTGGCCTGAGTTCCAATTTTGTTTCTGATTCTATAATACACAACAGGGCACTGTTCCCTGGGACCCCCGCAGTGATGCCCTGACCTCGCTATAAAGGATTTTCAATTCTTTTTAAAGGATCTAAAAGAAATAAAAGGTGCAGCAGTCCTTTCTGACAGTAATAAATGGATGCGGACCATGCCCACATCGGTTTCCCCAGCCTTGTATTCAAACAGTGCGTCAGCAAAGGCTGCTGTCAGTACAAGGGACCCAAGCAAAGGAGACCCTCCCCTCCCGCCTCCCCCGCCAAGGAAAGGATCTCCATTTACTATTCTTTGGAGCTGGATCCCCTGTTTTAATGCGTGGTGGATGTTTTTAGCAACAAAGCTAATTCCATCTCCTTGCTGGAGGACATGTCACCAATTACTCTGAAAACAGATGAATAATTAAACACACTTCTCTCGAGAGACAGAGAGAGAGAGACCAAATGGAAGTGTCTGTGTAACAGTGAAAGGTTGCAGATAATAACCTCCCTGTGACTCACAATTTGGTCTATTTTCTAAACTTTGAAAGTTTACCCCAAGATGGAACAACCTGTGACCCGGAGCCAATCACTCAGTCTCTCTGAGCCTCTTTCTTCTCATCTGTAAAATGGAAATAATGGATTGCTTTGAATGCTCTGCTAGGCTTCTGGAGCTGACCCAATCTGAGGGAGTGTATTATTCCAGACACCGGTGACGGAGGACTCAGGACTTAATGAAAACAGACCAGAACAAACACAAGCACAAAGAACTTGTGAAGGACTGGTGTCCAGAAGATTGAAGTAAAAAAAAACACAACAAAATGTTAAAGGGGGGGGGGGGGGGGGGGAGGGCCCTGGCCGGTTTGGCTCAGTGGATAGAGCGTCGGCCTGCGACTGAAAGGTCCCAGGTTCGATTCCGGTCAAGGGCATGTACCTTGGTTGTGGGCACATACCCAGTGGGGAGTGTGCAGGAGGCAGCTGATCGATGTTTCTCTCTCATCGATGTTTCTAACTCTCTATCCCTCTCCCTTCCTCTCTGTAAAAAATCAACAAAATATATTTTTAAAAAATAATAATAAAAAAATAAAGGGGGTGGGGGGGATTCAGAGAAGATAAAATACAACCATCCAATAAAAAGGTGCTCAACCTCACTAGTAATCAAGAAAATTAAATGCCTATTAAAATTAAATGGCATTTTTCTCCCATCAAATTAGGGGGGAAGAAAGCTTGACAATATCCAGACTTAGAGAGAAAGCGGTAAAACGAAACACACAGTGATGGTGGTAGTGCATACTGGCTCCGCCACTCTGCAGAACACTGGGCAGTACCTTAAAATGTGACTCATGTACACCCCATGGCCCCGCCATTCTACTTATCAGTAACTAGCGAGATGTTTGCATGTGTGAGACACGTGTAGGATGCTTATTGACATACCACCCCCTAAAAAAAAGGAACCTAAACGTTCCTCAACAGGGGAATGGCCCCTGTGTGGGTGCAGAATGAGTCTCCCTAGAATATGCCACCCTGAAATGTGGATTATTTTGAGCTGAAGACAACGAAGAACAAAAGGCTCGGGAAGAGCCTTCACCACCCCTTTAGCCACTTACAGAACTCAGACCAGGGTCCTACCAGCGATATCTATGAAGAGTATGGGCTGAGTATGGTGACAGGACCTAGGCAGGGTTTGCAGACCAAAGTCCTCCTGTGTCCCATTGTCTGCAGGGCTCAGCAAACATTTGCTTTTCCATCTCCATGGGAGTTGCCTTCCTCACCTGGGAAGTCCCAGACTCCTGCCTCTTCTCATTAGTACAGAATGGCATCTAAGCCCCAATGGCCTGGCTGCCTGTGGGTCCCCATATCCTTAAGCCCCCATATGTATGAAATTAATTTTTTCTCCAGGAATGTCTTATGTTAATTCGATTATCAGACCAGCCAAAGAAGATAGAAGGGTAGAAGGGACATTTTTGCTCCCCGACACCACAATATGGAGAAAGTGCGTTCTTGTGGATTACTACAGAGCAGCTAAAAACTAACAGCTGAGACTGCTCTTCAAGACCCTGTCAGTGAAAAAGCAAGTTGCAGGATGATGTGTGCAGTGTGCCACCATTGAGGAAGTCATACACAAACACACACTCTACTATAACCTACACAGGAAACGTTCTGAAAGGAGACAGCAATGGTGACCTCTGGGGAAGGGAGAGGGGGCCTCAGATTAGGATGTCAAAAGAGCCACAAAGGCCTTTCACCTTCTCCACGGCTGCTTTATCTTGATGAGATTGTCCTTAAGCATTTCCCATGAACTTAATTATTTTTGCACAATAGGCCACCCTCAGTGCATCCTCCACGGTGGGACATAAAACCTAGCCAACTCCAGAATCAACAGAAGGTATGCTTGTGGGGATAAATATGGTCACAATGATTACCACGTGACTGAGACGTCTGTCTTCCCTGAAGCTTTCTCCTCACTCCGAGAAAGAAACGAAAGCCACAGCACACCTGGCTCTTTGCGATTCTAGCCTAAGACCTCCCGGCTTACTCCCTCCCCCAGCGCAGCGCGAGAATTGGCATTTTTAATGCAGACACTTTATAATCAATCAAGTTAACACCTGATGTTCTTCTCTGCTAACACTTAGGTGTGAAAAGAAGGAAAATGCTTTAGGGATGGAAAGAGCAAGAGATTGATTTCAACAGGAATCCACAGAACCTGAGTGCAATTTGGTCAGGTAGGGGTTCTGAACTCAGAATGAATGGGGTAGAGAGTGAATGTCAAGTCTAAAAAGGAGATTCTTCAGCACAGCATCCAGTCTTCATAATCTGGGCGTAAGCCTACCTCTCCGGAAACTTCACAGCTCCACCAAGCCAGGAGGGCAGAATCTGTGCCAAGTATAAAAGGTAAGACCTATGACAATGGAGGGGGGTAACCGACCAAATGAAACACAGAGACCAGCCCAAAAGAGCCCATCTGATCCATCCACTGTTTCTTCCATTAAGAGACCTCAGAAGCTCTGATCGTAAGAAATATCCTCTCTCTTAGCTGGGTAGCTCAGCTGGTTAGAGCACTGTCCTGCTATGTTAAGGCTGTGGGTTCAATCCCCAGTCAGGGCACATACAAGAATCAACCAATGAGTGCATAAATAAGTGGAACAACAACTTCCTCTCTCTCTTCTCTTCTCTTCTCTTCTCTTCTCTTCTCTTCTCTTCTCTCTCTCTCTCTCTCTCTCTCTCTCATAAATAAATTTAAAAATTTTAAAAACACACCAAAAAATATTCCATCTCCACTAAGGGTAGAGGAATGGAGAAGGCATTGCCTTATGTTTTCTGTTTGATCACAATGATACCATTGTAATTAGCTAGTTACTAATAACAGAAACGGAGCAAAGGGAAGGCCAGGCATTACTGGCATGTCATTTGGGTAACTTCATGAGGAAGCTGCGATTTCACTCCCCAAGGAAGCCCAGCCCATTCCCTGCAGATCACGGGGAGAGGGGTCCAACAAAGTGGAGACATGCATACACAGTGAAGTGGGGGTGATATCCGGAAGGTACTTGTCTGTCAATCATACCTGGGAACAAAGATCATTGGCCAGAATGGGTGTGGCCACTGCAAGCTCCTGAAAATTCGGGAATACTCAGTTGCCTAAACAAAGGAATTCTCTCTCTTGTGGCTCTTGGCTCTCTTGCATCCGGACCCCACAGGCAAGGACGAATGGACTGCGGCTGGCCTGGTGCTGGACTGGACTCGGCTTCAACATGGACACTGGCCTTAATCCCAGCCCTACTGAAGCCAGATGCGCTTCTTCTTTGGGGGGGATGAAGGGAAATGGGACCTTGGAAACTCTGGGGTATACTTCCAGGGAAATAAAGCTTTTATAATACCTCATCCGCCTGTGCAAGTCTCAGAAAATTCCTTTTCTCGAGATATCGCATGAGCAGCAGGTGGCGAGGAGGACCTCCCCTACCCGTAACACCACCCATGAAAAACAGGTTTCTGTTTTAATAAGTGTGTGTTTCCAGCACTCACCACAATCTATAAAGATCTCTTTTTTTTTTCTTTGTTTACTTGTTTTGTGTGCCTTCAACTAGACAGTATGTCTTATGAGGAGTGTCAGGGCCCAGGGCGGGCCTCCTCAAGATACCCCACAACGGCGTATTGATTACTGGGAATTAGTTCTTTCACTAGCAGCCAGGAAGTGCACTCTGACCTCCCCCGCCTCCTTGACTGCAGGAAATAAATCTCTCCTGTGAAAGGTGCCTCCCCGCCCCACGGAGGCTGAGAGGCGCCCTGATCGCTAACGTGAGGAATCCAGTGTCAAAAAGCCATGTTACTTCGTACTCACTTACTACCCAAGCCCAGACTGTCTTTAGGCTCCTCACTAAATGAGCACCCAAACCTAAGTTTATTTGTCCTGTCAGCTCTTCACAAATGTATTGTTTCTTTGTCTAAAAAGTCTAAACAGTGGCTGGTTCATCCTTTCTCTGAGCACCATGGGTGATCTCCTTGCACACGTATTAGGTTGGTGGTTCTCCTCCTAATCGGGTCTTGTTTTACTAGCCCAGCCAGAAGAACTCAGGGAGGGCGGGAGGGTCATCCTCCCCGCCTCCAGCAGAAGCAGGGAATTCCCCTGTTTGCTCACTGCTGTGTCCCCAGTATCTCCCATAGATCCTAGGCCAGCAGTTCTCAACCTGTGGGTCGCGACCATCGGAAAACACATAGAGCATATCAGATATTTACATGACGACTCATAACAGTAGCAACATTACAGTGATGAAGTAGCAACGAAAATAATTTTATGGTTGGGGGTCACCACCACATGAGGAACTGTATGAAAGGGTCGCGGCGTTAGGAAGGTTGAGAACCATTGTTAGGCGCTCAGTAAGTATTTTCAATCTTGAAGGTGAGGACTCTTCCAGAAATTCAGCAAGAAGCTTAAAACATTGTGCCTGTGGGTAAGACGGGTCGCTGAGCAGAGACAGGGTTAGGAAACAGAACTGGCAACGACTCTGTCTTGGAGGGACCTCTCCTGTTCCTAACGCAAAGGGCATAACATCGGAGGATTTTATAAGGGTTCTTCTCTGTGGCTCTGGGTTGTTTAAAAGTTAGAAACTTCAGCCGAAACCGGTTTGGCTCAGTGGATAGAGCGTCGGCCTGCGGACTGAGAGGTCCCAGGTTCGATTCCGGCCAAGGGCATGTACCTGGGTTGCGGGCACATCCCCAGTAGGAGATGTGCAGGAGGCAGCTGATCGATGTTTCTCTCTCATCGATGTTTCTAACTATCTCTCTCCCTTCCTCTCTGTAAAAAATCAATAAAATATAAAAAAAAAAAAGTTAGAAACTTCATGGCAATGGCCCTTCAAAGGAGAAAGGGAGACCCTGATGGCCAACTTTTAAAGTTTGACTCAGCTTCACTAAGATTTACTCCATATCCATTAGTGACAAGACTGGTACAAAAATAAGAGCAGTCACTTCCGCTTTTATTTTTTAAAAAACAGAGAGGGAAAAAACGTACTGAACTCTGAACTTCCTCTCTTTAAACCACAACTTACTACTGACTTATTCTGGTAAAATGGTTGGCAAATACATACTAATCAGGCACCTCTTTGGTGCTGACAGTCTCAGCCCTAAACTCTGCCTGGAACACCGTCTACAGAAGTCAGCCTTTCAGGGAGCCAGCCCAGGGATCCTGACAGGAAAGCGACGAACAGGACCCAAGGCTGCCAGAAACTGCCTGCCCAGCTCTGTGGCTGCTACAGCCCCACTCTCGGGGCAGGCACTTTCCACGCCAAGATGAAACCGAGCCCAAGCTGGCAGGTGACTGAGACACAAAGCCACCGCCAGCTGCCCCGAAGGGCGCTTGAACTGGGCGCAGCAACCTGAGTGTGGGCCAGGCGCTGCCACTGAGGAAGCTCTGTGATGCGGGGGAAGTGGCTTGACTTCTCTGGGCAACAGTTTCCCCATCTGTCAGAAAGAAAGAAGACTTGTGTTTCTGGTACAGTCGCGCAAACCCCAACCTTTCCACAGACAACAAGTAAAACTGGACAAAACTTCTGCTAATTCTTTTTTGTTTGACCTGAAAGCACTGGCAAGTACACAAAAGAAGTCAGATTCTGGAGGGGCGAGGGCTGAAGCGCGAACGAGAACGGCCATTGGTCAGCTTTGACTCAGACAGCAGGCTGCAAGCCAGCACCACGCAGGAGCTGAAACTCGGACAAAAACCTTAAGCCTCTCTGCGTGCAGAGCAGGAGACAGACTTCAGGTCGACCACAGCTGCTAGAAAGGGAGGAGGGGATCCAAGAACAGAAAAACCCGAGAGAGGGGGAGCCCCGAATTCTGTACCAACTCTATCCAAGGGTCTGGCTGCCTCTTGAACCAGGCCGGCGTGAGGCAGCCTCAAAGAAGCCTCGAAGGTAAAATAGCCAGAGCTGACATCTGAGCTGATGCCCAAGGAACAGTTTACTGTCCAACCAAGCCAATAGCTTCCTGAGACCAAAACATCAACAGTCTCCCAACACACAACGGAACTCGACAGGTGAAAGTGAAAACAGGAAAATATGACCCAGTCTTAACAGAAAGTCTAATCAACCAAGGAAAACAGGAGGAGTCCTTCCTACCAGGTTGGACAATCATCTGAAATTGTATGAGATGCAATGTATTCAGCTGCACGGGACAGGAATCCCATCCTGAAATGGTTTAAGTACCAAGAGAACGTATTTCCGAACAAAACAAGATTCCCAGAGAAAGAGCCAGATCAAGGCCAGCTATTTATTCAGTGCTCAAGGCCACCCTGAGGACACAGCTCCTCTCCATCTTCCCACCTGCCATTCACAGCAGGGCGCCTGGCACCTCATGGTCAAAAGACAGCTGCCACAGCTCCAAGGTATGACATGAGGTGCCTGAAGACAAATACTTTGTCCTGTGTCCCTGCTGTCCTGTGAGGACGTGACTCTCAGAGCTTACACAGCCTTCCTGGGACCGAGGGGAGATGCTGATGGCACTGTGATGATGGCAGAGAACAAATCGGTATGCGGCAACCCAGCGATGAACAGTCAGGGCTACAGGGATTCTCATGGAGACAGTAAAACCAGCCCCAATGGATTTACAGCTTAGAACTGGCAGAAGACCAGCTCAATCCAACATGGCAGCTAATTTCACCTTGTATAACCTCTAGCTCACAGTAATACATTAGCATACTAAACGACACACCCCACCCTGCCTCGATCAAAAAAACAGAAAGCCCATATAAGGACCCAAAATGGGGCTCTTCTGAGAAGTCTCCATCACTTTCCCAGAAAAATCCTGAACATTCCTCCCCCTTATTAAGTCCCCTATTCCTCTGTTAGATGCACCTCAATAAAAGAAGCAAATCCCGCTAGGAAGGGCTGCTCTGTCTGCGGAGTAGCCGCTCCTGCCGCACGGCTTCACTGGCTCACGTCTGAATCCTTTCCTGCGTGATGCCAGGAACCCACAGTGCGTAGTGCACTTCGGCCCCCAGGTCCCCAGAACGCCTGTATCACACCTACCGCCACACAGCTCCTTACGTTGTTCTGCTATTAACAACCAAATCATCCTATTGGAAAGAACCACCAGACCTTGGAAAGCTAGTAACATTGCTCTAAATAGAAGACAGGCATAAAAAAACACAATGAAAATTTAAATGATTATATTCTGGCAGCCATGTAGCCTAAGGTTCCTCATTCTTTTTATTTAAAAGGGAGATTAGAATGTTTTAGAAAGATATTTAACACATAATAGAATGGCACTGAGACATTCTCCTTAACAGCCAGCAGAATTATAAGAGAACTAAAGGAAAACGAAACTGTGTAACCCGTGCTGTTTAATGCCATTTACAATTAAAGCCTTTGAGTACCACCAGTGCTGTAGGTATTTTGAAAAATACAGCCTTGTATTAATAACTCCCAAATCTTTACCTCCATCTCTGACTTCTCATTATTCTCAATTGCCTTTTGGACACCTACACCTGGGTATGCCACAGGTATCTCAAACTCAACACAACTGATGCAGAATTCACTATTTCATCCCCAAGCTCCCTCCTCTGCGGGAATTTCCTACTGCTCTTATGATGCCCTTATTCATTAAGGTGCCCACACAAGACCTCCCTCAACAGCCAAATGTTCCTGCTACTGTTTTTTGCACCAGTGCCAGGCAGGGTGCTGCGAGGCCCCACACAAACACCATCCTCACAGCATGATGAGGAAGGCACTACCCTTATCATTCATTTCTTTTTAAAACGAGGAAGCCAAGGATAAGAAGTTCGCCTGGGGCTGTAGGATCTGAAGCCGGATCTGTCTAATTTCTCCCTTTACCTGCTGCCCAAAGCAAACAGAGACCGTCAGGCAAAAATCCCTCACCTGACCGCTAAACTTATTGTATTTCCCACCCGGTTTCCCTTCTTTTCTTTTCCACCCAGGCTTCCGCCTCCCCTGAAGGTGTGGTCCTTGCCTTGCTTGACTGCTCTTTTGTCAGCACTTAAGGCTGCTGACCTCACCACCTTGAGATCTTGTCAGCTCTGAATCCTGGAGTTATTTCTCTCCTACTTTCTAAGGTCTCCTGTGTTAGTTCGGAGAGAGCCCAGGATCAGATACATGTGATGAGATAATGGACTTCCCCTGGAATTTCTCACAGATCAAGGTGCCAGACACAGATACCAGCTTCTCCCTGAATTCACATACCCCCACACAGATAAGAACTTCGTCCTGAATATTCCACCCATCCCCTGCAGCAGAGAATTCCTCAGCTCATGTCCCCGCCCCTCACCCAACTGCAGTATAAAAAAAGCGCCCCCCTCCCTGTTGGAGTGAATCCACGTGCCCTGTCCTTGGGGTAAAAAGAGGCAGTAGTAGACTCCAGGGCTAACTGGAGCTTGTCATTAAAGTACTGAGCAGTGACCAGACTGTTCCCGAGGGCCCCCCAGTGAGGCCTACCGAGGTAGCGATACTCACCCCTAACATGACAGGGGGGGAGGCAGCCCGGCGGGTCCAGGGATGGGGTGGAGGGAGCAACCAGTGAGCTCCAACTCTCCATACAAGGTTAGTTGGGGAACTACTGTGACCACGAAGCAAGGCCCGGGGTCAGAGGAGTTCATGCAGTTCCTTAAGGTGCCGTTGCACCAAAAGAAGGTACCTGGGCTGGCCTTGGTGAGACTGGCTGCAGTGTGGTATGACAGTCTCTTCCGTGGCAACCCCATAGGTGTTGACATCTTGATTACATCTGTCTGGGTTCCACTGCCAGGTGACTTGTTTGCTGTTCTGGTGGTGGGTTTCACGGACCTTGAACCTCCACACATAAGCAGGTGGGGGTGGGTGTAGGTTGCACACGGCAGGGAGGAGAAGGAAGGAGGAGGGGAGGGAGACACAGATACTAGCTTCTTCTCCCTGAATTCACATACCCCCACACAGATAAGATCTTCATCCTGAATATTCCGCCCATTCCCTGCAGCAGAGAATTCCTCAGCTCATGTCCCCGCCCCTCACCCAACTGCAGTATAAAAAAAGCGCCCCCCTCCCTGTTGGCGTGAATCCACGTGCCCTGTCCTTGGGGTACGTGGGTCTCCCGGGGACGCAGAATAAACCTTTTCCTTTCCTTTCTTTTCTGATTCACTGGACTCTATTTCTTGCGCCGCCTCCTGAGCCACCTAACCTAACATCCTGCCTTCTCTCTGCCCCTTCCAAGCTTAACATTTAGTCTTCAACTACTTCCTCGAAACACGCATCCTTTCTCTCTCTTGCTCCTCCCACCTTGCTGACACTCCCCCCCCCCCCCCCCCCCCCCCGCTTTCACTGCTTCTGCTTCCTCAAAACTCAGCTTAGAACTGGGGCTCCTGTGCAGACTCCCCAGGACCCGGGGAAGCGAGCTGCTCCCAGCGTCCTCCCTCCACCACCACCACAGCACACTAGCACGCTGTTATAAATGTTTCATGTATGGGTCTTCCCTATGAGACTGAGGGCTGCTGGAGTTCAGAAACAGGCCTTATGTCTCCATACTTCCCCTGCACGTGAGGGGGTGGCCACAGATGCCAGGTGGACCATACTGTGCTATTACATCTTTTATATTATTCCCCTCTGAGTGGATTTTGGGAAAGATAGATAGGCTGTAAACCACACCTGATATTCCACCTCTGTGCCCTGGGCAAAGGCCGAGCAGGTCTCCTGCAGAATACTTGAACCACAAGCTCAAACCAGATGCTCTGTCTCCCTCTTCAAATACTTCTTAGTTTCAAGGCTCGGGGCCAGTTATCTAACATCAATGAGCCTTAGTTCCTTCGGGGAGGTAAAATGAGATGTCCTTTAGGGTATGCTACACACTTTAAATAAGATCATGTGTGAGCGCTTAGTTTGGTGCCTCAATAAATTAGAGCAGCTCTTAGGGGAAGTATGGCCATGGCATGGACTTGTCTGCCCTACGTGACCCCTTCCTCCCCATGTTGCAAGGACTTCCACAGTTCTCACCCTGTCCTCCCAGTCCAGCAGCTCAGACACAAAGAAATCAGCTGACCGGGGTCACATGACCATCGAAAGGCATGAGACCAGAGTCCCTTTCTGAACTCCTTATTCAGGGTTATGGATAAAAATGCACAGACTGCACACTCCCTCACAGGAAAAAGATTTAATGGAAATATTTTGTCCTACTAGGGAATTTCCACAGTCGGTAGATTGTGCCAGTCTCTCCCACTACGGTGGCCAGCAAGCTCTCCTGTCCCTGCAGACAGGAACCGTGTATCCCAGAGGCTGCCAGGCTGCTGTCCTGCCCCACCTGCCAGGGGCTCCACCATCAGGCCCTCCCACCAAGCCCTTCAGAATCAGACCAGACGGACCTGAATTCAACACAGCCCTGCCGTTCCTGCGCACACGCATCATCCTCATAAAGCCCATTTCCTTTTGGATGAATTCGAATAAACATAACAGAACATCTTCGTGGAGGTGAAGATCCAAAGGGATGAACTCGTAAAATGCCCAGCTCACTGCAAAACCCCAAACATGAGCAGCCTCCGTCACCGTGACCACAATTCTACCGTCATCATCGTCATCACCACCAGCATCATCCCTTTCGAAGCCCTGCATGCCTTTATTCAGTCCTGAACTCAGGGCTGTGCTTCAGTCCTCACTCCATGCAACTTCAGAAAACTGTCTTCAGTCTTTGTGCCGTTTCCCCAGCAGGCATTGGGAATAACAGCACAGCAAGCTCACAGGGCGCGCTTGGGACTGAGTGAGTGCCGTGTGAGCACTGAGAGTGCCAGGCAGACTGTAAGCACTGGATCGAGCCAGCATTTAAAAGCCTTCTGTGAAGGTGTCCAAGACGTGGAGAATTCCCTGGCCTGTGTCCCCAGTTAGCAGAGATGCTCCCAGGGGCTAGAGCGGCACATACCCTGAAGCACGAGTGGATCTGGCCCTAACTTCGTTTTTTTCTTGAACATGACCTTTTGTCCCATCTGAAGAGCCCTGCCCCCACTGTGGCCCTTGGGCCCAAATCAGAGAAGGCCAAAAGGGAAGTTACAATGGCAGGGAGGGGGGGAGGGGAAGAGGCCACAAGACCCACCTCCCCGCGGTCCCACCTCCCCCAGGGCTCTGTGCAGCCCCTGAACCCCTCCCCCTCCCTCCCTCTGTGCTGATCTGTTCTCAGCCCACATTGTCCCCAGGATGGCCAGCTCCTCTCTCTGCAGGAGGGACAGCTCTCTGCTGGCACTCGGCACAGCACTTGGCATGTCACCAGCTGACAGGTCAGTCCGCCAAAGCTAACAATTCCATCTTAAAAATGCGTGTCCCATACTTAAAATTCTATCTGCAAAACTGACTTCCATCGGTGACCTGGTAAAGCTCAAAGAGGATAATCAAAATAATCTTTGACAGGTTGAGAATAAAACAACTAATTCTAAAGAATTCAAAACAACGCATGTATCTCATTTTGAAAAGTAAATGAAGCCTCGGCAGTCCACAGGCCAAGTTCACAAGCCTCACGTGCCTCTTGTCCATTCTTCCTACTATGATTTTCAAACTGTGTTGACCATGGCCCACAGTGAGAAGCACATTTTACATGTCCAAGAAGTGAAATAAAGTTTTATGCAACAATACTAGGCTTCCTGAGTCTGGTGCCTTCCTATATCTTCCATTCTGCTTTTTTTAAAAAATATATTTTTATTGATTTCAGAGAGGAAGGGAGAGGGAGAGAGAGAGAGAGAGAGAGAAACATCAATGATGAGAGAGAAACATCATTGATTGGCTGCCTCCTACACACTCCCCACTGGGGATCGAGCCCACAACCCGGGCATGTGCCCTGACCGGGAATTGAACCATGACCTCCTGATTCATCGGTTAAAGCTCAACCACTGAGCCACGTCGGCAGGGCCATTCTGCTTTTTTAGAAGGTTCATCACCTTCTAAATTGATTTCATGACCCTCTAATAATGATGATCCACAATTTAAAAAACAAGTTAGAGGAGTTCAAGAAAACCCATCCCCAAGAGGAGCTGCAGAAAGGTGTGAGGATTCAGGGCAGCAGGCAGTGAAGTCTGTCGGAATCTCCTGTGACTCCAGAGTATGGTCTAAAGCAGTGGTTCTCAACCTTCCTAATGCCGCGACCCTTTAACAGTTCCTCATGTTGTGGTGACCCCCAAATTTCATTGTTACAAATTGAACATAATTAAAGCATAGTGATTAATCACAAAAACAATATGTAATTATATATGTGTTTTCCGATGGTCTTAGGCAACCCCTGTGAAAGGGTCATTCGACCCCCAAAGAGGTCGCAACCCACAGGTTGAGAACCGCTGGCCTAAGGGAAGTGAGCTGGTAGGATCTCCCTCCTGGGTGGCCTTGGCAGCCATGCCCAGGTCCCAGGTCTACTTGGATTAAGGCTCTCTGTGAATGGCATTCCTGTTCCGCAAAGCACGTCTGTGAATCTGGAAGGCATCTAAACCAGCTCTGGGGAAGGGCCCAAAGGAGCCCCACAGGCTTGCCAATGGTCAAGGGGGCGCGGTTTGCAATGCACCTCTGAGAGACCTGGAAGCCTGCCACGGACCCCATGGTGCATCCCCAAGACCCTCCGCACACCGGCAGGGCCAGGACACGTACCCCAGCACCTGGGAGTGTAGAGCCCCCGCATCTCCCTGCTGCATCCTCCCTGGGAGCCCTCCCACGAGGAAGGAAGCTGCCTTACCTAAGGAAATGCCAGCTTTTCAAGAGCCGCCCACTGGGTGCAGGTCCCCAGGGCCCCGCTTCCAAAGGGCCACACCAGCTCCAGCCACGGATTGGCTTTGGCCTCTATCACAACTATTGCACCACAATCCGACCTCCCGCTCCCTGCTGCTCTCAGTCCTTAGGGGGGTTGTTCCCAAGAGCTGCTCCCCAATAAGCCGCCTGCGTGCAAAGCTTCATCTTTTAAAGAAAAAACACCAATGACATTGGCCAGAGTCACGGGCAGAGAACTAAGCAAGACTGGTACCTTTCAGGTGTCTTCAAGGGTAGCTTTGAGAATTGTTTTCTCAGACCTAACATGTAATGATCGATCCCTGTCCTTGGCCTGCGCGTCTCATTCAGTGCACCTGGCACCCGGGGAGGTGGGTCCTAGGTCATCACCCTCATTTCACAAAGGAGGAGACGCCTGCCCTGACGCATCGCTCCGCTCAGGCACAGTTCTGTGGGGAGATGCAGCTGCACATCCCTTCCTCGGACCCCCTCCCGGGGGCAGAAGCCTTGTGTTCTGCCTCTCAAGCGCAGAGCAGAGCTCCAAGTGCAAGCCCAACCCAGACAGTAGTAATAGTAGTAACAGAGCACAGGGGGCAGTGGTGGGAGCATGGGGGGGGGGGGTGCAGTGGTGGGAGTGCTGGGGGTAGAAATGGGAGCACCGGGAGCAGTGGTGGGAGTGCCGGAGGGCAGTGATGGGAGCGCTGGATGTAGGAGTGGGAGTGCCAGGGGCAATGGTGAGGACAGTGGAGGGAGCGCCGGGGGCAGTGGTGGGGGCGCCGGGGGCAGTGGTGGGAGCGCCGGGGGCAGTGGTGGGGGCGCCGGGGGCAGTGGTGGGGGCGCCGGGGGCAGTGGTGGGAGTGCCGGGGGCAGTGGTGGGAGTGCCGGGGGCAGTGGTGGGGGCGCCGGGGGCAGTGGTGGGGGCGCCGGGGGCAGTGGTGGGAGCGCCGGGGGCAGTGGTGGGGGCGCCGGGGGCAGTGGTGGGGGCGCCGGGGGCAGTGGTGGGAGTGCCGGGGGCAGTGGTGGGAGCGCCGGGGGCAGTGGTGGGGGCGCCGGGGGCAGTGGTGGGAGCGCTGGGGGCAGTGGTGGGAGCACCAGGGGCAGTGGTGGGGGTGTTTCATGTGCACCAGGCCCCACGCTGTGCTCATACAGCATCTCAGTTGGCTCTGCCACTTCCCAGTGAGGTAGGTCCTGTGATTAGGACTCAGGGCTGAGCGCTGACCTGGGACCTGCCTGGATTCGGGTGCAGCTCAGCAGCTGCACACTCCACTGAGCATGCGCAGGGAGCTGAGCAGTCAGAGGCCTCACTGAAATGGGCCTGGTCAGCTCCCGAATGTGTCACATGTCACTCGCAGCTTTTCCCTTCCCAGAGGAAGAGTGTGTCCCTCTGTTTCCTCCTCCCCTCTGGGGAGGCCTGTGCCTTGCTCCCACAGAAGGTGGCGGGGTGGCACTGTGCGGCTGGGCAGCGCCCTGGGTGGTGTGGTGCATCGCCAGCACCTGGAGCAGGGCCCCGGCCGCCCCAGCCGCCCCAGGCATCCTCCAGAGGCTGCAGACAACCCGCCTCGACCACAAGGACCACCCACTGAGCCAACCCAAATTACTGACCCACAAACACTGGGGCTGAATAAAATGGTGGCTATTTTAAGCCACTTAGGGTTGAGGGGTGTGTTATGCAATCATAATAGGTAACTGGCTCGTTAGGTGTCCAGTCAAACATCCAAAAGTAGAACCCCCCGCGGATTCTTCTAGGAGGGAGGACACGTGAGCCCAGGGAAGAACTGACCGGCGGCCCTGCCCTCAGGGAGGAGCGTTTATGAAGGGCGCCCGCTGAGGGGAGCATTTGACTGGTTAGAAACTGGGAATTCTGAGAGAATCAGATTGCTCTCAGGAAAAGCAAGAAGAGTGCTTTCTCATGTCACTCTTAGTAACACAGCTCACCGTCCTCTCCTCGAAGCCACCCGGCATGTTTGATGAGACAAAGGGCCTCGGGTCTCACCTCTCAGTCCTCCTGGCGCCCAGGGAAAGGCAACACTGGGTGTGCCACCCCAGGACAGGAAGGAAGCGCGGCTGTGGGGACTGGAGCAGCTCGCCGTGGGCACCAACCCTCCTCGGGGCACGCAGCTGGTCGTCACATCCCAGGACCTGGAGTTGGCGTGGCTCTGGCCTGGGTGTGGCCAACACACTGTGAGCCAGTGATGCAGTCCCTCCCCGCTGCGGTGGCTGTGGCAGGAGTGTGCCCCCCGCCCGAGGGAGGACCCGGGGTCACTGCGTGGAAGATGGCCTGACCCGGTCCCCGCCGGGGCAAGCGTGAGGGAAAAATAAATCCCTCTGCCAGGCCACGGAGGCATCGGGACTTCCCCTTCCACACAGAGGCTCCCAGGTCTTCCCAGCACCTCGGCCAGCACCGCACTTCTAACATCAAGCCCTGACATGGCGCGTGAGCTCACGGTTCCCGGTATTAACAGAGCTCATTACCCTACCGGGCGGGGAACTGCGGCGGGGCCTGGCTTTCTCGCTCTACCGCTGGCACCCATGGGCGCCGCTGGAATGGGGAGCAGATGCCCCAAGGGTGCTCAGAGCATCCCTCAGTGGGTGACTCCAGCCGGATTTCATTTCCGGGTGCAAAACAAACCCAACTCACCTTCCTCAGACACACTCAGTGATTTAAAACTGTGCTTTTCAAAAACATTTTCGGTGAAGTGTAAGATCATAACGGAAACATGGGAACAAGTCTAGAGCTCAGTGAACTTTCACAGCCTGAACATACCAGGTAACCAGCACCCAGATCAAGAACATGGCCACCACCCAGGGGTCCCTCCTAGTCGCACCCCCACCCCCCAGGGCTATCCCTGTGCTAGCCACCATCACCTGCATGATGCTCACCAGTCCCTGAGCTCCGCCTGCATGGGGTCAGGCGGGATGTACGTCCGTCTGGCATGTTTAGCTCACACTGTGTTTGGGAGAGTGCTCTGTGTGTAGCTGTACCTTGTTCATTCTCGATGCTGCAGAGCATCCCACTGACCACCCCCTGTTCCACTGGGAACTGCATGTGATGCTAAAGAAAATTCTTTCCACTCCGGCCCACCAGGGTCCAGGAGGCACAAAGGCGGGGACCTCAGAGGAAAAACCACTTATCTTCACAGACACAGGGACCGGCCTGAGGTTCCAGCCAAAGTTAAGACTGCAGTGTCCACACCCGTCTGAACATCATTTCCCACAGGCTCTCATGAGGGCATGTGTTTCCAACTCAAACCAAAACGACCAGAGCTTGTAAACTAGGAAGTGATACACTCTCTATAAAAATCACAGATAAAGCTGTCGCAGCACTAGCACCAAAACCCAAATCAAATGACCCCTCTGCTGAGCCATTCTCCCTCTATGTTCACTCACGTACCGCTATGAGCAAGCACACACCGTGGCCGAACAGGGAGTCCGCACTCCAGAAAAAAATGGGAAATTACAGAGACGTGGTCCTTACTCTCTTGAAACTTATACTTTGGTAGAGAAGACAAGACACTAAACTCTCAAATAAATATACAATTAGAAAATGTAAACATAGCAAGGGGATATGAGATTGTACCAGGGGGAACCTGGTTTGGAAGATCAGGGAGGGCATCTCTGAAGAAGTGACATTTGAGCTAAGTTCTGAAGGGTAAGTAGGAGGTGGGGGGGGGGGGGTAGAGGGAGGAGCGATTCAAGCTGAAGACAGGGCATGTGCAAAAGCCCTGTGGTGGGCAGGAGTGAGTCGTGATTGAGGGAGACCAGTTGGTCTTCAGACAGAGGATGAAAAGTGAGTGGAAGGTGGCACAAGGGAGGCATGTGAGGACCCAGATCAGGCAAACACTTGTAACTCATGTTATGGATTCTGGACTTGATCTTGGGAGGATCAGAAAGCCGGCCACCTGGCATCTACCTGAAAGAGAAGAGGCCCCTCACCACTCCACAGGCTAACCCTGCCTCTCTAAGCGCGCTCTTTGGTCCAGGTGGAATGATCAATACCGTCAACCACACATTTCACACACACACACAGCATCCAGGTACCATCAAAACTCTCAGCCACAGCACTGCCTACACTATAAAGAATGACCCCGCCCCCAGGGAGAGAGGGAATACCTTCCAGAGCGGGCCATCCCCCCATCACAAGACGGACACAGCCGTGTGGCCTCACCCTCCACCTTCAGCCACACCACCTGCCAGCTTCTTCTTCAACCCACAGGAGCCCGCAAACATTCCATCCGAAGAGTGAAGAATTCAAAAATTTACATTTGAAAGATGAAATGGTCAGAAATCTATTTAAAGCTGAAATGCCGCCGAAACCGGTTTGGCTCAGTGGATAGAGCTTCGGCCTGCGGACTGAAAGGTCCCAGGTTCGATTCCGGTCAAGGGCATGTACCTGGGTTGCGGGCATATCCCCAGTGGGAGATGTGCAGGAGGCAGCTGATCGATGTTTCTCTCTCATCGATGTTTCTAACTCTCTATCCCTCTCCCTTCCTCTCTGTAAAAAATCAATAAAATATATTTAAAAAAAAAAAAAAAAGCTGAAATGCCATCCACGTCTTTTCAAATGAGGACGTTGACGGGCCACGATTTCAATTCCGCTTTCTGAGGTTTCCCACAAATTCAAGCACCAAAAGCCAGGAAACGGCTGCCTGGAAAGCGCTGCACTCACCCGGCTCAGCGCCCCCTCCGCCCCGCCCCCTCCCCAGCCGGAGCCGGAGCCTCTGACCCCACTGCAAGCTCCTTCACTCTTGCAATCCTCCCTGGATTCAGGACACTCCTCTTGCCTCCCCAACAAGTTTGTGAACTCGGTGAGGACAGACGATGCCCAGCCTGGGAGCAATGGAATTAGCTGCTGTTTATCAAGGAAGCACCTCACCTGTGCCCTATAACCAGCTATTTCACTACTGCCGTTTGCCTCTGACGACACACAAGCTCAGAGGCTCTAAGTAGCATGTTCAAGGTCCCATAACAAAAAGCCAAAATTTAAACAGATGCCTCTCTGTCTCCAAAGCAAAAGCCCTTCACCAGGGCGGCAGCGCAAGCTCCAAACCGAACCCGTGCTGGACCCGAGCAGCAGGGGAGCCGGTGGGGGGGGGGGGGGTGGTCGCTTTCTAAGGCACAGCCCTGTGTGTGGCCCTCTGCATCCACAGTGCAGAGAGCATCCCCAGTCAAAACCATAAAAATAACCCCGTCACCACCTCCCAAGATAGAACCAGGAACAGGAAAATCCAAATGTCTCTTCAGGGTGTGAAAATGGCAAGCGTCCCTAGATTCTCCGGGAACACGTCCCCACTGCTTTACATGGCCATTTCTGTCTCTCCCACCTGCCCTCCAAACCCACCAGCTTGGAATCTCAGAATCTGAGTCACTGTAATCATTGTTTTAAAATGCATCTCATTCTCTTCTTTTTCAAACATCTGGCCATTTCATTCACCCCCACACCTCCCACTTTAAAGCAATGACAACAGCCACTTCCTAGTCACTACTCTGCCTTCGCCAGATCCAAACCCTCCAATATGACGTCCGTCTCCCACCAGCTCCTCCCTCACACATCCTCCTTCCTGTGCCCTGCCTGTGCCCTGCTCGCTCCTCCACCTGCTCCTCCACCGGGGCTGCACTCCGCCTGCCTGAAACGCCCTCCCAGCCCCCACCCCCTGTCAATCTGGGAACTCCTACTCCCTCTGTAAGATTGTTCCCAAATGTCATCTCCTCGGGAATCTTCTCCACCCCTTCTCAAGAAAGGATAGCAGCCAAAGGGTGTTTACACCTTCGGTGCAGCACTTTTCACTTGTGTATCAGGACTAATCTGCTGGTCTCGAGTCAAAAGACCAGGAAGATCTTCAAGGTTAAAGACAATGTTCTATGTCTCTTCAAAGCCCATGTTGCAACCTGACATTATACATTATATTCTTTCTGTTATTAATTAATTGCTGTTCTCCTTCCACTAAAGTGTAAATTCCATGAGAGCAGGGACTGTCTTGTCCACGGCTCTAGTCCCAGTGTTTATTTATTGCAGGCACTCAATAAATATTTGCCGAATGAACGAAGAGATGGGCAGATGGCTACATGGATAGGGAGATGATTAAATGGGTGGATGATGGATGGAAAGATGATGGACGGATAGATAACTGGATGGGTGGGTGAATAATGGACGATGGATACGTTAGACTGGCTGGGTGGATAGATGAATGGATTGGTGAGTGAGTGGGTGGAGAGAAGGATGAGTGGATAAAGGCAGGGTTGTGTTTCACCAGCCCAAGGTCATGGAGTCACGAAGAGACAGAGCCAGGTCTGGATGTCAAGTTTTGAGCCTGCACGCTCAAGCCCGATTTTTGGGCACCTCTGGAAGCCCAGTCTGTTCACTGGGCAGCGGCAAGGTGAAAGAAGACAAGTCTAGATTCCCGCCCAAGAACATGGTTACTGCTGAGCTAAGTTCATTTCCATCTACTCAGCAGGAGGGGACCAGAAACCCTCCTGGTCTGGGTCTGAGGCCCCCTTCTCACCCACTAGGGTGCTTCCTGCCTGTGGGCTGAGGGAAAAGGAGACATCCAGGGGCACGGGCGGACCAACAGGACACAGGACAACTAAAATGCACCAACAGCAGCAACAATAACAGCAGAAAAAGGCTGACACCCCTGAGGAGACCGCCACCTTCGCAGACCCTGCGGAGCCTACAGCTGCTGTCTTTCAGTCTCTGCAACACTGAGCTCCCTTCCAACCCCAAAGGCTTCCAGGAAAGACTCAGCTCTCCTTCCCTGTCCACAAGGAGGAACAGCCAGGACAAAATTAAGCCCAGAAGTTGAATGGAACCAGGCTCAACAGCAGGTAAAAGGTGGTTACAGGTAGAAATTAATATATTTATGTTCTAGTAATTCCTGGTAGTCCCTTTATAATAAAAAATAAAACACATTTGCTAAGTGCCCGTGTGTGTTTGATGCTAAAGACATCTTAGCACCAAATGAAGACTTTCTCCTGGATGAAATCAGAGGGATGGAAAGAGTGGACAAAGCATATTATAAAACTCTTAAAATTGTCCTGCAAATGAGAGAAAATACCGCCCAAGCAAAATGAAGGAACAGTTGTAGAATATCAGACATGGACCAGGGAAGTCGGGAGGCCATGCAAGCAATCCTGTGCCCCTTCGCTGAAAGGCTTTACTCTCTCCTTACTTTTCTTCAATCTATTATTTCAGACATGCTCTTCCACCTCTGAAATGGTCTGATTTTTCTGCTTTAGAACAACCACCTCAAATGCAACCCCCAACCAAAGAAGTTAGCTCGTTATCTGAGCTCTTGGCTAAAAGATGAAGTTCTGTCTGCCAAATGGAGAGAGAGGCATCTTAAAGTACCATGTAATTCTACTAAACACTCATCTTACTTGCAGCCATGACACAGGGAGAGTCAGGGCTTCCTGCAGGTGGTCAGCAGTAAGCCCTCCTGCGTATCTTCATCCAGATACGGGCACCTTTAGCTCTGGCTCCTTCACAACTCAGTCTTGGTTCAGAGACCAGCAAGTGTGGTTTTTGTTTTTAATTCTCAGAGCAAAGAAATCCCTGACTCCACCCCTAACCATTACATAGGTTGGCATCCCATAGCATCCTGTACATTTCCTTCAAAATACTTAACAAATGTGAAGTGAATATCAGTGTAGGATGTCTTATCTCCCCATTACACTGTAAACTCCATGACAATAAGGATGTCATTCAGCATTGTATTCCCACCATTAAAATAGTACTTGACACATAGAACTTAATGAATGCTTTCAGGAAGGAAGGGAGGAAGGGAGGAAGGAAAGGGAAGGAAGAGTTATATGTGGTAAGTATATAAATTTCCATCAGATTTTCAAGTAGCCATCGCACCTCTGAATGCCATAAGTAAACACTGGAATTTACAAACTCTATAAAAAGCCCAGCAGTCAATCTATGGAATATCACACAATTCCAATTTGGAGCTGGATGAGTGAAGTCAAATAATCCATGGTATTAGATCAAATGCCAAAATGATAAGAGACAAAGCTTTTGAATGCATCAGCCATACACGATACGCTTTTCAGCTGACCTCCCTACCGACCCCAAATTCACTGGACTGCAGTCCAAAAAAAGAACAGAGACAAGATTTTAAATTGTATTTAGTAATTTAACAACCTGTAACTAAAAAGCATCCAAAGAAGATGCATATTCTCAAAACTGTGACACTTTGATCTATTTGTGTGTGTGTGTGTGTGTGTGTGTGTGTGTGTGTGTGTGTGGCAAGGGTGGGGTTAGTGGACACAGGAGGACAGGTAGAGAAGAAAGAGACACCCCTACAGCAAGAATGTGTACAAGTTATTTTCAAACCTCCAGTTTATCTTTTGGCCCACTACCTCCTCTATATCTTTTTCTCTGTTGAGCCTTCCACATCATAAACGCTGTCCATGGCTCTGGGCAGCACCTAGACTAGAGTATCATCTGTGCTCGGAAACAATGTTTTTTAATTAACTTTCGAAGAAACATGTTACATCAACTAGATTTTCAAAGGTCATATTTTCCATATTTACTTAGGAAGGACAGCTGTTGCCCAGTGACAAAGCTCCAGGCCTTCCCTGCGTGCGCTGCTGCTCACAATGAATGAACTGCTGCCTCCCCACAAGACGGCCTCCTTTGTGGGACCCAACAGTACGCCACCTACAGATTTTTATTTCACCTCAGGCTTTGGGCCTGAAATCCCACTCCAGGTGGAAAAATCAGAAAGTCAGGCCATCAGACAGGCTTTCATCCACGCAGATCCCCCAGGACACACTGGGAGTAGCCCCGAAGGTGAGCGGAGTTTCACGCACAGGCCTCTGGGCTCTGCTCGGGGGACGCAGAGAGGAGGCATAACTGAAGCAAGCTCCAGTAACGTGAAACCTGGCGTGGCGGTTGCACACATGCATACGCACACGCACACATGCATACGCACACGCACGCACACACATGCACACACACCACCACACTCTCTTTATGACTGTGCTGAGAAAATTCAACCTGACATGCAGAATATCATATTACAAATGGAAAAAGTGATGCCGAAAGTAAAATGAACCTTTTGATTCATCTTTGATGGATGTTTTTCTAAAAGTGCATATTCTAATCAGTATGTTAACTAGAGACAAAAAATGAACTTGTATGCTATAGAGCTGATGGTGAAATAGCAATGGTTGGGTTCGTGCAATCCATCGGGTTTTTTTAAGAATAATTTCTATTAGAATGCTTAAAAACATGTGTTCTAGTCGACACAGGAAAGGGAAGAGCTGGTTTACTCATTCTAATCACCAGTGTCTTCACCGCCATAAAATTAGTGCACGGGGGTTTTCTACGGGGGCCATGGCAAGTTTAGATCTTTCTCACAAGGACAGGGGTGAGAAAAGATGCTCTTTACAAGCCTGGCTGTCTGGGCCCAAACCTGAGCTGCGCACTCCCTGGTGTGCCCCAGAGCCCGTGGAGAAACAGACCTGAGAAGAAAGCCCATCTGCATACACGCAGGAGGCACAGTCATCTAATGAGTCCAGAATAACTGTGTCCCACGGTTTCCTGCCACTAATCAAGTAATAATGAGCATCTCACTCAGAGTCACGGCCCTTGGTGTGAACATTCCTCTCGCAACCCCTCGGCACTCCTGGCCAGGACCCTGTAGGTCGGTGTCGCTGGACTCCTGTCCCAGGGGAGAAGTGAGGCCCTACAAGTGGACGGCGTCCCCAAGGTCACACAGCGAGGAGGGGGCCCAGCAGAGAGCCGACCCAGCTGGATCTCACTCCAACCCCACGCTGCGAATTCTGAACCTCTGCTTTTTATTGCCTTCCTATTTCTACTGAACTGACTTCCTTAAAAAAATAAACTCTCCACTAAAGTGCAAAAACTTCTTGGAGGAAGAGTCTAATTCTACCCAAAGGCTCGTCTTCATTACAATTAAAGCACAGATGCAGCTCCCAGGCGCCTCTAAAGCACGCCATAGAGAGAGCTCTGCTTGCCTGACGGGCCCCCCTTCTAACCCAGAACTGAGGCAGTTTCATAATAAGGATTCTGAGCCCCAGTCCCCTGCCACCAGGGACACCCTAACCCTACCTCTTCAACTAAAAAGCAGAGTGGGAACACAAAGCGGGAGGTTATGGGGCAGCCACGCTATGGGGCACTCCCCTGGCAGTACAGAACAAGGAAGCCTCATCTTAAGCTCCTCCCTCCCATCCCAGCCTCCCCAGCTTCCATGCCAGCACAATGGACCATGGGGGCTCAGTGGTTTCCTTGCCTTAGGATCACCCTACACACCTCCTAGCCAAGAATGGCAGAGCCTGTACCCTCTCTCCCCTTCTGCTTTGAATGAAACACCGCACTCACACACACACCTTGACCTCTAGCAGGGAACAGGCTACCTGAAATTAACGCACACTCCTTTGCAGCAGGGTGTGGGTATGCCATTCAATTCTAACCAAAGGCACAGAGGCAGAAGTACCCGTGGCAACTTCCACAGCAACCGTGCCTTTCTCTCCCCTTTCCTTCCCGCCGACTAAATAAGGATGTGCTGACCGCATAGTCTAGCATCCTTCTTGGACCACGAGATCTCTGTCCCTCCCGGGACGGTGGAGCAGAAAACCGAAAGGAACCTAGGGCCCTGGGCTCTGGACGCCTGACTTCGGGGTGAGAATAGTCACACTTGTTTTCTATACATTAGATTCACTTTAAGAGGAAATATGTGGTACCAACAATACCCAGGTAAGGAAGTGCTTTATGGTGCGCAAATTAGTCCCAGGCAACTCTGAGCACAGCTGAGGGTAACGTCCACCCTTCTGGAATGTCCCCACACTGAGCATCTCAATTTCAGGAGCTGCCCAAGCATCTTATATGGTGCAACCACTTTGAGCCACTCGGCAACATTTTAGGGTGGATCCTGTTATTGGACCCATTTTAGAGATGAAGAACTGGAGGTGCAGAGAAACTAAATAACATGGCAGGGATTCAAACTCACAGCGACCTGCCGGTACCCTGTGCATATGCCCACTACCCTACGATGCCTCTCAAGGAGAAGAGGAAACGGAAGGCAAGGGAAAAAAGGCACTCCTACTGGGACGCAGCCATATTTCATTGGAAACCTTAATCCTGCTTCACTCTCCACACCAGGAAATTCCTACCATCTACTCCTGCGGCAGGTGTGTCCGCACCTGGACATTCTGATCTTCCCAACCTTGAATAACTGCAGAGCAGGTGGGACAGGATACTAGCAGTAAAAGTTCCAGTCCCCCGTGACCTCAGCAAGAGACAGACAGAAACCGACTCATGGAAGTGAAGATCTTCTATGCATTCGGGCACCAACGTAGGGGTTTTGCCTGAGGGGCCAAAGTTCTAGAAAACAACCCAGCTGTTTGCACCAGTACCTCAGTTGTTGGGACTTGGGAAGTGCTCCCATGCAGTCCACGAAACTAGGGGTCACAGTCTTGTAAGAGAGGCTGGGGGGAGGGGGAGTCTACAAGGGTCAAGCGCTGAGCCAGCCCTGCCCCAGATCTCAGGTGAAGGGACACAGGAGTCTCAGAAGACAGCAGGGCCATGCTGCCAGCATTCTGAGCAACTGACAATGCCACCAACACGCACAGGGATCACTTTACTTTTCCCTGGAGGGTGGAGGTGATACAACCAAACTGTCCATCAGGACCACATCACATCTCATGCTCTTTAACACTTAAATACTTTCCTCTCACCAAATTCAACCACACCTAGCCCAGCTGGAAGTTACAAACTCAAATGCTTCCGGAGGCCAGAGATGGGTGAAGCATGCCTGCAGGGCATCAACAGAGACAACGTGATGAATGCGCAGACAGCCATCTCAGTCCAAATGACTGTTCTAACCGGAGAGAGGGGGCCAGGTCTCAGCACACTTGAAGGTGGAAATTCAGAGATGTATGTGAAATCTCCCAGCTCTAAAATGCTGACATCAAATTCAAAAAATGGTCTAGGTGACGTGGCCCCAGGGAGCGAATCTGCAACCAGCGACCAGTGAGGCCACATGCACATGATTAACAGACCGGCCAAGTTGGGCCTCCCTGGCTTGGGTCAAGGATGTCAAACCGGATGTAAGGACCCAGGTGAGCAGTCACTTAGAGCCCCCCCACGTCTCACCAGAATATAGAAGGGACGACTTAAACCAAGATCTGAGAGGCACCCCACCTGGGCCACCTCCTTCGGGAGGCCCGGGAGGCCACGCCCGCCATCACCTCTACAGGACGGCACCTCCGCAGGGTGGCAGCCCGCGGAGGCCTGCGTGCGGCAGGGGAAGAGGCAGAACTCACTCCGTGAGAAGAGGAAGCACAGTGAGCAGGAGTGAGGGGGAGGGGCCTCCAGAAGCAGCCTGGAGGGTAGACTCAATAGACCCGGTTAGACCTCCTGCAGCTGGGAAGGGAGAAGGAGGGTGCACGCCTAGGCAGGTGAGGCCTCCTTCTCCGCGCCCTTTCCTGGAAGGGGCATCGCTGCCCCGTAGGCACACGCCCCTTCAAAGGACCCTCTGTGGTGAGGAATCCCAGGTCCCTGCGACAGCGATTCCTTCCCTCTCTGCCTAACTCAGTCACTTCTACCAAGTCCTTTTCACCGTATCTTCCAAAAATGGGGGGGGGGGGGCATCCCAGGGCACACAGCCTACCTTGGCACTGGAACCCTTGCTTCCCGAAGCCCCTGCAAAGGCAGAAGGAGGCAAGTCAGGCAGCTGGAGGGGAGCCACCACCAGCTAGTTCCCCACAGTCACCCCCTCCCCCCCCTCCCCTACCGCCCCTCCACCCCAGGTGCAAACTCCCAGCCACAGGCCGGTGCCCCAGAGTCTTCCGCCTTTGAGGGAGAGAGGGAGGGGGAGCGGGGAGCTCGGAGGTATCCTCCACCTCCCCTCCGAAGGCAGAAGACGGGCGGCTGCGACCACCAGGTGGCGTTTCCGGGGGGTGGGGGGGGAGGGAGGCGGGAGATGTGCCCGCAGAGATGCCCAAGTACCTCGGGGAAAGAGAGGAGATGAAGGCGCAGTGGGATCCAGGATGAGAGAGCCCCTGGGAGCGGTGCCCCCGGGGGGCTGGGGAGGGAGAGGGAGCTCCTCGGGCCTAGAAGGGCAGGGGAGAAAGGGGCCCGCGGCGCCTGAAGGGGAGGGCTCGGGAGTGGAAAGGGGAACCCAGGCCCCCGGAGAGGCGCGAGGAGAGACAGCACCGGGCGCAGTCCCCGGAGACGCCGGAGGAGGAAAGGATGCCCGTGCCGAAGGGAAATAGAGAGAGGACACCCAGGGCGCTGCCCCCGGAAAGGAGGGGTGGGGTGCGCGCTACTGAAGCCCGGAAGGGGGTAACGAGATAGGGCCCACGGGCGAGAGGGCACTCCCCAGGAGGGACAGACAGACCCCAGCTCTGCGCGGCCCGGGCGCTCCAGAGGCGCCTGGTGCTGGCCCCCCTGGAACCCGGGCAGGAGCTGGCCAGGGGGTCCGGGCCAGAGGGTGGGAGAGGGGCACCCGGGACGCGGGGCCCGCGGGGCGGCTGGTCCCTCGGGGCACGGAGGATCCCCGCGCGCGGCGCGGCGCGGCGCGGCGCTGCCCTCGGGCCGGGAAGGTGCCCGCGCGCCCTCACCAGATGAAGTCGGTGCAGTGGCTGCAGAAGGTGGGTTGCTTGAAGAAGCGGGCGGTGAATTTGTGGTTCTTCACCTCGTGCACGTTCTTCTGCCGGAGGGCGCCTTTGCGGGCGAAGCGCACGGTGCTCTCCTCGCCCTCGGCCGGCGGCGGCCCCGCAGCCGGGTCAGCCATCTTGCGCGCGGGGCGCGGGAGCCCGCGAGGGGCGACCGGGGCGCGGGGCGCCGGCTGCGGCCGGGAGGCGCGGGGAAGGCGGCCGCTGCTGCCGAGCCGGGGCGCTTCCCTGCGCGGCTCGGGCGGCCGCGCGCTCGGAGCTGCGGCTGTCACTCGCCAGCTGCCGCGCTCCGCCAGCTGCGCTCGGCACCGCTGGTCCCAGCTGCGGGGGGTGGGGGCGGAGCCCAGGGCCGGCACGCCCCCTCGTTTGCATTGCGCGCAGGCCCCGCCCCTCCGCTGCTTTACATATTGGCACCCAGCGGCTGCGGGCCTCGCGGGGAAGCTAGCTCAGCCGCAGCTCTGCAGCGCTGGGACTGCAACCTGCGGTCTTCCGGCTCCAGCCTCGCCCCTCACCCGTCCTCGGCCCTGGGTGGCGTTAAGGAGATGTGCACTGAGAGTGCTACGCGGGAGAAGGAGAGCGGAAGGGCCAACGGGGGCTGGGAATGGGGGGTGGATAGGGTGGGCTCCATGGGTTCCGCCCAGACCTCTGCAGAGACTGGTACTCATCCACCCACCCACCTCCCATCCGTCCCGTTGGTCATTCTGCAAGTGTCTCCTGGAGGGATGGGTTCCCGCTGTCACACATTCAGGGAGGCCTGTGGCTCCACACACTTAGACACACGTACTGCAGCGGTAGGGGAGGAGACATCGTTAGGTTATATATATCTAACTCCACCACAAAGAGAATTCTTGGCTTTACTTACCCAGCAAATTAGGAGAGGACTTCCTACCTTCTGTCCATCCCCTCCAGAGAGACTCAACTTCCTCAACTGTAAAAGGGACTAATGGGGAAGGGAGATTTATTTGTTTTTATTGAAATTATTGGATTGACTTTGGTTAATAAAATTATACAGATTTCAGATATACAGCTCTACAACACATCATCTGTATATTGTACTGTGTGTTCACCACCCCAAGTCGTCTCCTTCCGTCACCATGTATCCCTGCTTTACCCTCTTCTACCTCCCCCAACCCTCCTTTTCCTCTGTCAGTCACCATACTGTTATCTGTGTCCACGAGTCTTTTTTTTTTTGCTTAATCCCTTCACCCTTCTCACCCTGTCCCCAGCCCCCTCCCTCTGACAGCTGCCAGTCTGTTCCCTGTATCCATGCGTCTGTGTCCACTTTATTTGGTAGTTTATTTTGTTTATTAAATTCCACATATAAGTGAAATCATACGGTACTTGTCTTTCCCTGGCTGGTTTATTTCACTTAGCATAATGCTCTCTAGGTCCATCCATGCTGTCACAAAGGTAAGAGTTCCTTCTTTTTTCTGGCCACGTTGTATTCCATTGTGTACATGCATCCCAGCTTTTCCAAATCTTGGCTATTGTAAATAACACTGCAATGAACATAGGGGTGCATATCCTTTTGAATTGGTGTTTCAGATTTATTTGGATATAGTCCCAGAAGTGGAATTGCTGGGTCATAAAGCAGCTCCAATTTTAATTTTCTTGAGGAAACTCCATACTGCTTTCCACAGTGGCTGCACCAGTCTGCATTCCCACCAGCAGTGCATGAGTGTTGCCTTTACTTCACATCCTGGACAACACTTGTCTGTTGATTTGTTGACGTTAGCCGTTCTGACAGGTGATATCCCATTGTGGTTTGCATTTTTCTGATGATCAATGATATTCAGCATCTTTTCATATGTCTACTGACCATCTGTATGCCCTCTTTGGAGAAATACCTATTCAGGTCCTCTGCCAGTATTTTAATTGAATTGTTTGGGGGGGGGTTGGTGTTGAGTTGTATAAGTTCCTTATAAATTTTGGATATTAAGCCCTATGTACTGGCAAATATGTTCTCCCATTCAGTGGGTTGTCTTTTCATTGTGTTGATGGTTTCCTTTGCTGTGCAAAGACTTTTTAGTTTGGTGTAGTTCCATTTGTTTATTTTTTTCTTTTGTTTGCCTTGCTCAAGGAGATATATCAGAGAAAAATATTACTATGGGAATGTCCAAGATTTTACTGCCTGTGCTTTCTTCTAGAATTTTTATGGTTTTCAGTCTACCATTTAAGTCTTTGATCCACTTTTAGTTTATTTTTCTGTATGGTGTAAGAAGATAGTCTAGTTTCATTCTTTTGTATCTGTCCAATTTTCCCAACACCATTTATTGAATACACTATCTTTATCTCATTGTATGTTCTTATCTCCTTTGTCAAGTATTAATTCACTATAAAGTGTGGGTTTATTTCTGGGCTCTCCATTCTGTTCCATTGATCTATATGTATGTTTTTATGCCAGTATCATGCTGTTTGATTACTATGGTCTTATAGTATAGTATGAGTTCTGGTAGTGTGATTACTCCAACTTTCTTCTTCTTTCTAAAGATTGCTGTGGCTATTTGGAGTCCTTTGTGGCTCCAAATAAATGTTTAGAATATTTGTTCTAGTTCTGTGAAATACACTATTGATATCTTAATAGGAATTGCATTGAATCTATTGGTTGCTCTGGGTACTTTGGATATTTTAATGATAATTCTTCCTGTCCATGAACATGGTATATGCTTCCACTTATTTGTATCTTCTTTAGTTTCCTTCTTCAGTTTCTTTCTTCAGCGTCCTATAATTTTCCAAGTACAGGTCTTTTACATCCTTGGTTAAATTTATTCCTAGGTATTGTTTTTGTTTTTATTTTTTGTTAATTCTCACCTGAGGATATTTTCTCCATGGATTTTTAGAGAGAGCAGGAAAGAGAGAGGGAATGGGAGATATATATATATATATATATATATATATATATATATATATATTGATGTGAGAGAGACACATCAACTGGTTGCCTCACACACACACTCTAACCAGCCGGGGATCAAAGCTGAAACCCAAGTATATGCCCTTGACCCCAAGACCCTTTGGTGTGCGGGCCAATGCTCTAACAGGGCTCTAGGTATTTTTTTGAAGCAAATGTAAATTGGATTGTTTTCTTAGCTTCTAATTCTGATAGTTCATTATTGGTGTATAAAATGCAACTGATTATTGGGTATTAATTTTGTATTCTGCTACTTTGCTGAATTCATTTATCAGTTTTAGTAGGCTTTTTGTAAAATCTTTAAGGTTCTCTTTATACAATATCATGTCATTTGCAAATAAGAACAGTTTTACTTTTTCTGTTCCAATTTGGATGCCTTTTATTTCTTCTTCTTGTCTGATTGCTATGGCTAGGACTTTCAGTACTATGTTGAATAAGTGTAGTGAAAGGCCCAGACAGTGTGGCTCAGTGGTTGCGCATGGACCCATGAACCAGGAGTTTAGGGTTCGATTCCCGGTCAGTGTACATGCCTGGGTTGTGGACTCAATCCCCAGTAGGGTGTGTGCAGGAGGCAGCCGATCAATGATTCTCTGTCGTCATTGATGTTTCTCTCTCTCTTTTCCTCTCTCTGAAATCAATAAAAATATATTTTTTAAAAAGAGTGGTGAGTGCTCGCTTCAGCTGCACATATACTAAAATTGGAACGATACAGAGAAGATTAGCATGGCCCCTGCGCAAGGATGACACGCAAATTCGTGAAGCGTTCCATATAAAAAAATTTTTAAAAAGAGTGGTGAAAGTACTCTTCTTAAGGGAAATGCTGATAGCTTTGCCCATTGAGTATGGTGTTAGCTGTGAGCTTGTCATACATGGCCTGATTATGTTGAGGTATGTTTCCTCTATTCTCACTTTGCTGAGAGTTTTTATCACAAATGCGTGCTGGATTTTATCAAGTGCTTTTTTTCATCTATTGAGATGATCATGTGGTTTTGATCCTTCATTTTGTTTATGTGGTGTATCAAGTTTATTGATTTGTGGATATTGTACCAACCTTGCATCCCTGAAATAAATCCCATTTGACATAATGTATGACCTTTTTAATGTATTGCTGGATCCAGTTTGCTAATATTTTGTTGAGGATTTTAGCATCTATGTTCATCAGGAATATTGGCCTGTAATTCTCTTTCTTTGTAATTTCTTTATCTGGTTTTGGAATTAGGATAATGCTGGCCTCATAAAATGAGCTTGAGAGTCTTTATTCATCTTAAATATTTTTAGTTTGAATGTTTGGTAAAATTTACCTGTGAAACCATTGGGTAGGGAGATTTAATAAGGTTAGTATTTCCTCAATTTCATTTACTCTTGACCCATCTTCACAAATGCTGGTCATATTTGTGCACCATCTGGAGAAAAATATATAGTCTATCTGGTTTCTGATTTTGAATAGCAGGAGGTATCCATACTATTAAATCTCTCCAAATCTTGCCACCGCCCAAAACAGCTGCATTTGGGCCTTCTTTTATTTGTTAAGAAAGGAGATGAACAAGTAAAGTTAAGGGGATGTTAAAGACACACCAGCATCCAACTGGGACTCTCTCCTGGATGGGAGGGTAGAAGGTAACCAAAGCAATAACAGTGTCTAGATGAGTGATGTGGTGTGCTTTAGCACCCTGTCCCTGCACTGCATCTAAAGACCCCACTACTCTGCCTGGCCATTGCAGCTCAATAGTTGAGCTTTGACTTATGAACCAGGAGGTCATGGTTCGATTCCTGATCGGGGCACATGCCTGGGTTGTGGGGTTGCTCCCCAGTGTGGGGCATGCAGGAGGCAGCCAATCAATGATTCTCTCTCATCGCTGATGTTTTTCTATCTCTCTCTCCCTCTCCCTTTCTCTCTGAAATCAATAAAAATAAATCAATTAACTAATTAATTAATTAAAATAAAGATTCCCCCACTGTGCCCCACAGTCTGGAAAGATAACACCATACGAGACTATGAATTAGGTCTGGGCTCTGAGAGTAAGCGCTGCTCACCATTGTGTCACCCAGCACCACGCTCAGTGCCCGACATCTCCTAAAAGCTCAATAAATATTGATTGAATGAGTGAGTTATTGTATAAACAAATGGTCGATGAAAAATTGAAGGAGAGCGCTCTTACGCCCACTCATAGCCAGGAGGTATTTAATAATGATAAACATCAGGGACTACATCGGTGTCAGGTACTTGCACTGTCTTACTTAGTCCTCCCAACAACCTTCATGGTCCGGTAACTCCTTATGGCCCAGGACGCTGCGGCTCAGAGTGATCCAGATACACGCTCTAAGTCACGCTGTTGCTGATGGTGTGTAGGACGGCCTAACTACAAACCATCCTGGCGACGTATGACGAAAGAAGGCAGGGGGGAGTTGAGCCAGCGACACTGAACTTCTGCCTAAGAAGCTCAGGTCCCACTGTGACAATTTTGCCTGGAAGCTGCTGAGTCATGACGAGGTGGCATGTGGAGGGCAAAGCCTGTCGTCATTGGAGAATGTCCCTCCCCCACATAATGCAAAGGTAGCGAGGGGGAAAATAGCTTCACTTTTAACGTTGACATGTTTGGAAATCTGGATGTGCCTGTCTATTATTAGTCCTTTAGCAGGCTCCATCCCCTCCCAGGGAGGCTTGGGGAAACATCCCAGGAGACACTGCTGCTGAAGTCACTTTCCTTTGAACCATGAGCTGGAAGCTTGCGGCCCACATCCTGCTTTTTGAATGAAGTGCTTGGATGACTTTGGTCTGTAACAACAAACAGTACCTCATGGGCCTGAACCTGGGTGGATCCCAATGAACCACTCCATTCCTAGAGGGACTGTACCATCTGAGGATGAGGGAACACAGTTCCTATTTGACCCAGATCCCTGTAGGGCTGGTGATGCTTGAACACATTTTTTAGCCAGCCCAGTAATTAATTTTTTTTTTTTACATTGGATAGAATTTTACCTACATACACAGATTCTGACTTCTCTAGGGGAAAAAAAGATATGGCTACATGGAGTCTGCAATCCTCCACTCACTCATTCATTTGTTCATTCAGCAATGAATTTATTGAGCACCTATTATATGCTTGTCTACACATCTATATATATAAAAGCCTAAGTGACCATTACAACTGGTCAACCGAACCACGTGTCGACAGTCACTATGACAATGCACTGACCACCAGAGGCAGACACTCAATGCAGGAGCTGCCTCTTGGTGGTCAGTGCACTGGCCTACCTCCCGCAGTCCCTCCCCCCATCCGGCTGGCCCTGATTAGCCCTGATCGGGGCAGCCAACTGACCTCCAGCAGTCCCTCCCCGTGGCCAGTCAACCTCCCGCAGTCCTTCCCCCCAGCCGGCCAGTCTCGATTGGCCCTGATTGGTCCCGATCACCAGCCAGGCCAAGGGACCCCACCCATGCACAGATTCGTGCACCAGGCCTCTAGTTGTTAAATAAAATGGAAAGAGTCCCTGACTTCATGGAGCATACAGTCTAATGGATGGAGAAATGGATAATAAACTAATAAACTAAAAATCTCTACTAGGTGATGTAGAGATTCATGCTGCAAAGAAAAAATGAAGTGTGGTAAAGAAATGAAGACTGACAGTGGCACCCAGCAGGTGTGGCTCAGTGGATTGAGCATTTCCCCATGCATCAAGAGGTCACTGGTTCAATTTCCGGTCAGGACGCATGCCTGGGTTGCAGGCTCAATGCCCAGTAGAGGGCCTATAGGAGGCAGCTGATCTATGTTTCTGTCTCTCTCCTTCTCCCTTTATCTCTCTCTAAATTTCAATAAAAACATATTTTTTAAAAGAGACTGACAGTGGCCAGGAAATTCCTTTATAAGGAGACATCTGAGAAAAGACCTGAGTGAAGAAAAGAGGTAAGCCAGGGGTCTATCTGAGGGTAGAGTGTTCCGGACGAAAGAGAAGACAAATGAAGAGGACCTGGGAAGGAGTGTGCTTGGCATGTTGAGGAGGTGGCAGTGAGGCCCTGTGGCTGGAGTGGAAGGAGAGGAGAGACCAGGTGCCAAAGGAGGTCAGTAAGTATCAGGGCCTTGTAGATGGGCCCAGGAGTTTGGATTTCACTCCACTGAATGGGCAGTCACTGGGGGGTTGAGAGCAGAGGAGTGGCCTGATATGACTTATGTTTTCTTTAAAGATTAACCTAAATACTGTGTAGAAAATAGATTGAAGGGGAGAAAGAGTAGGAGCAGGGAGAGCAACTGAGGTCATCTGAGTAGATGAAGCAAGATGACAACATGGCACGGTGCCACGTGCAGCTAAAGGGCAGGGGCTCCTGAGAGGCCGGGCACAGGCCCTCTGAGTCACCAGGGGCCCTCACGGTCCACTCAGCTTGTAAAGGAATGAGGCAATGAGGACTCAGGGTGTTCTGACTAGAAATGGAGTCCAAGGTCTCTGAAGTCCAGACTTGCTGTCCATATTAGTTTCTTGTGACTCTCATAACAAATATCACAAAACCAGGTAACTAAAAAGAACAGAAATTTATTATCTCATAACAAGAGGCCCGATGCACAAAATTCATGCAAGAGTAGGGCTTCCTTTCCCCAGCTGCCGGCACCAGCTTCCCGCTGGCACCCGGGACCTGGGCTTCCCTCCAGCCACCAGCAGGCACCCAGGACCCAGGCTTCCCTGGCAGCACAGGCTTTGTCCAGAAGGTTGTCCGGTCTAATTAGCATGTTACGCTTTTATTATTATAGATTGTGAAGGCTGAAATCAAGATGTCCTTCTGGGGCTTTAGAGAAGAATCCTTCCTTGCCTCTTCCAAGTTCTGATGGCTATCCGCGTTCCTGGGTTTCCTTGGCCTGTCACCACATCACTCCCCTCCCTGCCTCCATCTTCACAGCTTCTTCCTCCCTGTCTTTCTTCTCCTCTTCTGTCTGTCTAATCTCCTCTGTGCTTCCCTTACAAGGTCACTGGCCATTCGATTTGGGGCTCACCCAGTTAATCTAGAGTGATGTCTTCATCTCAAAATCCTTAACATAATTGCAGCTACAAAGACCCTTTTTTCCAAATAACATAACATTCACAGGTTACAGGAACTAGGGCATGAACGAAGTCAACATACTACATGATAACCCTGGGCAAGTCCCTGGCTCCCTCTGTGCCTCACTGTAAGATAGGGGCAGAGATGTAGCACTTGGCCCCCCAGGGCTTTCATACAGAGGCTGCACTCTCCAATATCATAACCATGAGCCACATGTGGCCACTGAGCACTTAGAATGTAGCTAGTCTGAACTGAGATGCAACTGTAAGTGTAAAATACACCCCAAAATATCAAGTACTTAATATGAAAAAGAAAAATATCTCATAAATAATTTTTTATTTTCTTTGCATGTTGAAATTATAATATTTTGCATATATTGGGCTAAATCAATTTTTTCTCTAAAATTAATTCCACCTGTGTGGTTCCTTTTAATATGGTACTATAAAATGTAGAATTATAGCCCAGCTGGCGTGGCTCAGTGGTTGAGCATCGACCTATGAACCAGGAGGTCACGGTTTGATTCCCAGTCAGGGCACATGCCTGGGTTGTGGGCTCCATCCCCGGTAGGGGGTGTGCAGGAGGCAGCCGATCAATGATTCTCTCTCATCGTTGATGTTTCTATCTCTCCCTCTTCCTTCCTCTCTGAAATCAATAAAAATATACTTTTTAAAAATGTAAAATTATATATATGGCTCACATTCTATTTCTTTGGACAGCTCTATTCTAAAGAATTGATTTAAAATAATTTAATTAATTAATTTTTACAAACTAAGTAAAAGCCCATCTCTATTTTATGTAGCATCAGCAGTGGTGTCTTGACTGGGGGCTGAAGAATCTGCTTTCAAGATGCTCACTTACATGGCTGATAAATTGATGCTCGCTGTCAGTTGAAAGCTCACCCAGAGCTTTTACCCAGGGCCCTGGTTTCTCTTTACATGGGCCTCGCCCCTGGCATCTTGAGCTTTCTCACAGCATGGTGGTTAAATCCTAAAAGTGAATGTCCCAAGAGATAGGAAGTAGAAGATGACAGTTCCTTAAAGCCTGGTCTGGAAACTGACCCAGTGTCATTTATGACATATGCTATTGGTCAAGCAATCTCAGAGCCTATATTCAAGGGAGGCCCCATGTCTCAATGAAAAGAGCACCAAAGAATGTGAAGCTACACAGGAGTTTATTAAATATTTATTGGAAGTTTTAAATGTCATAATTCCCATCTCACATATGAGAAAAGAGAAAGTTAAAAAAGTTAAGCAATTCTCAGAGTCACTCTAGAACCGCTACTAATAATAATTATATGTATAGTCCATGGACACAGACAACAGTGTGGGGAAGGCCTGGGGTGGAGCAGGGTTCTGGGTGGAGGGGAGCAACAGGGGAGAAGAAATGGGAGACATCTGCAATACTGTCAACAATTTTTTAAAAAATATTAAGAAAAAGAAAGTATGGCCCATTCAAAGGAAAAAAGTAATCAACCGAAACTATCCCAGTGAAACATCACATAGAGAACCTATTAGACAAAGACTTTAAAACAACTGTCTTAGAGATGTCCAAAGAACTAAAGGAAGATGTGGAAAAAGTCAAGAAAATGGTGGATGAACAAAATTCAAATGTCAAGAAAGAGAAAAACTAAAAAGAAACCTAAGCCCTAGCTGGTTTGGCTCAGTGAATAGAGTGTCAGCCCTTGGACTGAAGGGTTCGGGTTCAATTCCTGTCAAGGGTACATATCTTGGTTGCAGAATTGATCCCTGGCATTGGTCAGGACACATGCAGGAGGCAACAAATCAATGTGTTTCTCTCACATCAATGTTTCTCTCTGTGTGTGTTCCCTTCCACTCTCTCTAAAAATCAATGGAAAAGTATCCTTGGGTGAGGATTAACAACAACAACAACAACAACAACAAATAATAATAATAATAAGAATAAGAATAAGAATAAGAATAAGAATAATAAATAAACCAAAAACAAATTCTAGGGCTGAAAAGCAAAATAATTGAAATGAAAAATTCCCTAGAGGGTCATTTAAAGGCATATTTGAGCATAAAGATGACAGTATCAATGGACCTAAAGCTAGGACAATTGAAATGACAGAGGAACAGAAAGAAAAAATATTGAAGAAAAGTGAACAGAGCCTAAGGGACTTGTGGGAAACCATCAAGTAAACCAGCACTGTGGGAGTCCCAGAAGGGGAAGAGAAACAAAAAGGGCAGAAAGATTATTTGAAGCATTCATGCTGAAAACTACCCAAATTTGAGGAAAGACATGAATAGAAACATCCAACAAGTTCAAATAACTCGAAGTAGGATAAACTCAAAGAGACTCACACTAAGACAGATGATAATCAAACTGCCAAAAGACTGAGAAAAGAGAGAATTTTGAAAGCAGCAAGAGAGAAATGACTCCTCACAAATAAGGGACCCCCAATATGATCATATACAGGTTTCTCATCAGAAAGTGGACTGATATATTCAAAGTGCTAAAAGAAAACAAAAAAATGCCAATCAAGCCTCCTATAACCAGCACAGCTGTCCTTCAAATTGTGAGGGAGAAATTGAGATATTTCTAGATAAAAGCTTAGGGACATTTTTACCACTAGAATTTCCCTGCACGAATGCTAAAGTGAGTCCTGCAGATTGAAATGAAAGTCCTGGACAGTAACTCAAAGCCAGTGTTATCATAGAAATGGTTTGTGACTCCCCCATTGTTATTTTCAACATGATTTAAGAAACTAATATACTTTTTTTTATCCTCACCCAAGGATATGTTTTTATTGATTTTACAGGCAAGGAAGGGAGAGAGAGGAACATCAATGTGAGAGAGAAACATCGATTGGTTGTCTACTGTGGGCCTGGGATTGAACCCACAACCTGGGTTTGTGTCCTGACCAAGAATTGAACCCACAACATTTTGGTGTATAGGACGACACTCCAACCAACTGAGCCACCCGGTCAGGGCCTAATACACTTTTTTACAAAAGAATTATCAGCCAAAAAGCTAGTGTTATTGTAACTTTGGTTTGTAACTCCACATTTTATTTTCTACATCATTTAAGAGACTAATGTATCATAAAAATTAAAACATTGGTTTATGTTTTTGAATGCATGATGTATAAAGATGTCATTTTGTAGCATCCATAACTAAAAGAGGTGGGGATGAATTGTATGGGAGCAGTTTGGTATGTTGTATGTACAAGTGAAGCTAGTACAAATTCAAATTAGTGTGAGGATGTTAAATGTAATGTCCATGGTAAACACAAGAAAACAGTTATAGACTATACACAAGAAGAAATGAGTAGGAATGAAAATGTTTCACTACAAAAAGACAGCTAAACACAAAAGAAAACAGCAATGCAGGAAACGAGGGATTTTTTTAAAAAACTAAATGGCATTTATAAAAGGAAATAGCAAAATGACAGGAGTAAGTCCCTCCCTCCTTATCAGTAATTACTTTAAATGTATATTCTCCATCAAGAGACAGAATTAGGAAGAATGGATTTAGAAAAATATGATCCAACTATATGCTGTCTACAAGAGAATCAGTTTAGATCCAAAGACATGAATAGGTTGAAAACTGAAGGATGGCGAAGGCAGGATCTTGAAGGTATTTGTATACCAGGGTCATAGCAGCATTGTTCACAGTGGTTAAAATGTGGAAGCCAACCAAGGGCCCATCAACATGTGAATGAATAAGCAAATGTGGCATATGCATACAACGGAATGCTATTCATCCTGAAAGGAAGGGCATGCTTACATATGCCACAACATGGATGAACTTGGAGGACATTGTGCTAAGTGAAATAAGCCAGTCACAAAAAGACAAAACTTGTCTGATTCCACTTATATGAAGTATCTAGAGTATTCAAGTTCATAGAGATAGGAAGTAGAACAGTGGTTAGGAAGCATAGGGAGTTATTGTTTAACTAGAGGCCCAATGCACAAAATTCATGCAAAGGGCTCGACCCTCACACCCATGGCAGCTTGCCTCGGCCCTCGCAGCCCCAGCTTCTTCCGGAAGGTCCTTCGACTGTCCGGTCTAATTAGCATTTTATGCTTTTATAGCTAGATGGGATGCTGAGTTTCAGTTTTGCAAAATGAAAAGAGGTCTGAAGATGGATGGTGGTGATAGTTGCACAAGGATATGAATTACTTTATACCACTGAACTGTGCACTTAAAATGGCTAAGGCAGTAATTTTTTGTTATGCACATTTTACCATATTAAAAATGGGATGAACAAATTAATGGATACAGAATTTCAGTTTGAGAAGATGAAGAAGTTCTGGAGATGGATGGGTCGTGGTGGTTGCACAACATTGTGAATGCATTTAATGCCACTGAACTGTACAGTTTAAAATGGGGTGGGTGTTTAAAACGATAAATTTTATGTTTTATATACTTCACCTTGATAAAAAAAAAAAGTAAATGAAAAAAACCTATTGATTGGTCACTCCCATTGAACCAGATCCTGTGCTAACCCCTGTTGATGCATTGATGTATCTACTGTGTGATTCCTGATATACACAATCAGGAAGCTAAGTCACAATGAGGTTAAGTAACTTTTCCGAGGTTCCATGATAGAAACTGGCAGCGCTGTGACTTGAACTCAGGCCTTCTGAGCCCAGGACCCACGCTTTAACCATGACAGCTTTCTTTATGACATTCCTGGGAAACATATTCTGATAAGGGTGGGACACTTCTACATAGGAAAACTCCTCTACCAGAAACTCTACCAGAAAATTTTTCTGTTGTTGCAGTATAACATATATGAAATAAGGTCGATTAATTTTAAGTCTACAGTAGAGTATGTTTTCACATGTGTCTACATCTATGTAATCTCCACCAGAACCACTGGCATGGCTCAGTGGTTGAGCATCGACCTATGAACCAGGAGATCACAGTTTGATTCCCGGTCACGGCACATGCCTGGACTGTGGCTTGATCACCAGTCAAGGGTGTGCAGGAGGCAGCCAATCAATGATTCTCTCTTCTCATTGATGTTTCTGTCTCTCTCTTCCTCTCCCTTCCTCTCTGAAATCAATAAAAATATATTTTTTAAAAAGAAGTTCTACTACCCTTCCCCAGAAAATACCCCCTACAGAAGGAAACACTGTCTAACGTCTATCATCATAGATAAAGTGTTTTTACTTTTTTAAAAATTTTAAATTGTGGCATAATATATGTAACAAAATTTACATCAAATGTTACATAATATGTCACCTATGTGGCATAATAAATGTAACAATATGTGTAACACAATTTTTTAAATTGTGATGTGATATTTGTAACAAAAATATGTAATAAAATGTATGTAACATAATAAATGTAACAAAATGTACTGTCTTAACCATTTTATTTTTTCCAGTTTTATTGGGATATAATTGACTAAAACATTGTATTACTGTAAAGTGTACAACAAAATTATTTGATATGTGCATATATTGCAAAATGATTACCACAATAGGTTTAATTAACATCACTCACCTCACATAGCGGCAGTTTTTTTCTTGTGATGAGAACTTTTAAGATCTACTTTCTCAGCAAATTTTAAATACACAACACAGCATTGTTAACATTACATCCCCAGAACGCATTTATCTTATAACTGGAAGTTTGTACCTGTGACCACCTTCATCTGTTTCAGCAGCACCACCCACTCCAATCCTCCCAGCTCCTGGCAACCACTAATCTACTCTCTGCTTCCGTGCCTGGTTTTTATAGATTCCACATGTAAGTGGGATCACACAGCATTTGTCTCTGTGTCTGAAAGACCACAAGGTCCATCCCTGGGATCACGAATGGGAGGAAGTCCTTCTGTGTTATGGCTGGGTAACATTCCATTATATACAGCTGACATTTTACTGTCCATCCACCCAGCCTGCTCCCATGTCTGGCTATTGTGAGGAATGCTGCCATGAGCACAGAGATGACGGTGTCTCTTCCAGATATTGATCTCATTTCCTTTGGATATATGCCCAGAAGTGGGATTGCTGAATTGTACGGTAGCCCTATTTTTAATTTTTTGAGAAAGCTCCATATTGTTTCCACAGTGGCTGCACCGATTTCATTCCCTTCAGCAGTGCACGAGGGCTCCCTTTTCCACGTCCTCACCAACGCTTTTTATCTCGTGTGTTTCCGGCAGCCATGCTAGCAGATGTGCGGCGGCTCCCGTTGTGGTTAAGTACAGTAGGTGACGTACACTCACGTGGCTGTGCAGCCCACTTCAGAAGTCTCATCTTGCAAAACTGAAACTCTCTACCCATTAAACAACAGCCCATTCCCCACCGCCCCAGCCCAGCAACCACCATCTACTTTGTCCCTATGAATTTGACGACTCCAGATAAATCCCGTGAGTTGAATCATATAGGATCTATCTTTTGTGACTGGTGGTCTTAGTTAAGGTCGCTATAACAGCTTGCCACAGACTGGTGACATAAAGAGCAAGCATTTATTTCTCGTGGCTCTGGAGGTGGAAATGTAAGATCAGGGGCCAGTATGCCCTGGTCTTCCTGGGAGCTCTCTTCCTGCCCTTCTCATGGAGAGAGAGAGAGAGAGAGAGAGAGAGAGAGAGAGAGAGAGAGAGGAGAGAATATCTTGTGTCTCTTTTTTTAAAAATAAGGGCATTAATGTCATTATAGAGGCTCCACCCTCATGACATCACCTGCTCGGAATTACTTCCCAAAGGTCCCAGCATCATCTGTCATCACTTTGGGGATGGGGCCTGGACAGATGGAGGGGTGGGGAGGGGCAGGGCACAGGTGTTGGGTCCATAGCCCTGGCTTATTGCCTGGAATAACGCTCTCCCGGTTTATCCGTCTGCAGCATGTGAGTTTCCTTCCTTTGGCAAAGCTGAGATCATGGATTGGTCTTGCCTATCCTTTTTTTTTTTTTTTTTTTTTTAGAAAGTTCACTTTTTAAAAATGTATTTATTGATTTCAGAGAGGAAGGGAGAGAGACAGAAACATCAATGATGAGAGAGAATCATCGATCTGCTGCCTCTTGCCGGCTCCACTGCGGATCGAGCCTGCAACCTGGGCATGTGCCCCGACCGGGAATCAAACCGTGACCTCCTGGTTCACAGGTAAATGCTCAACCACTGAGCCACGCCAGCCAGGCACCTATTCTTGAACTTCATGTAAATGTGAATCATAGTTTCTGAATGTCTTTCTCTACACGTCTGTAGCATTCACCGTGGTGTTTGTGCATGTCCGCGTTCATCCTTCTTTTTATTGCTCTGCATGAATACACCGCAATGCGCTTTCGCGGTCAGTGGCAATAGCATCTGAATCGGGCCCAGTGAAAGCTACTTTGGAAAAATCCGCTGTGAACATTCTCAGATACGTCTTTTGCAACGGATGCGCTCATGTCGCGCGGATAAATCCCTGCAGTGAAAAGTCTAAAACCAGGACCGTGAGTCCTTCAGGGGGCCTCCCCACAGCCCGGCCCGCCCTCTCGCTGAGGCCCCTTCGGGGGAGTCCGCCCCCGTCTCCTCCCCTCGGGCCTCCCCTCCGGACCCAGGTGGGTTCTCCCAGCACAGCCACAGGCGGTGACGGTGGAAAACGCCCTGTAACAATGCGCACGGCACAGGGACCCCAGCATTCGGGTCAGGGAAAGCTTTGCTGGGCTTACTGAATTCTGGAAAAGGAGACAGAATATGAAGCCATGGAGGCCCCAATGGCAAGGTCGCGCATCCAGACCGGGGCTGTGTTCGCGCTCGCCTGGTCCTCCCAGCAGCGGCGATGGGGGCGGGACCCGAGGCAGAAGGGCGGTGGGCGCGGGGCTGTGGGTGCCAGGGCTGCCGCTCCTCACTCGGGGGCTGCGCGGCTGCCCGTTCCTTGTGCCCATGAGTCAGAGGCGTGAAAACGCGCAGGCCGCCATCCGAGAGCGTCGCCTGGCCGTTTTCAGAACCATTGAAAGCAGCTTAAGCCAGGAAGGCCTCCTGGGAGAGGCGGGGAGACGTGGTGCCATGGCAAAGCAACTGGCAGGCCTTTCGGGCCCCCTTTCTGGGGTCAGGATGGGAAGGGATAACTGAGGAGGGGGTGCTGCCTCCTCTCCCCACGATGCTGTCTGGGAGCAGACACACAGCCTGATGGGTGGACAGACAGCTCTGCCTCAAGCCTCCTCCGCTTGACATTCCTCAGCAGGGCCAGGGCTAGGATGAGTAGAGCGAGGCATTCAAATTAAAGGGCAACATGAAATCAGTAAGCAAGATAAATAATGGTTCAATGCAATATATTTGAAAATAAAAACTGCCCTGGCTGGTTTGGCTCAGTGGATAGAACGTCGGCCTGCAGACTGAAGGGCCGCAGGTTTGATTCTGGTCAAGGGCAAGTGCCTGGGTTCCGGGCTCAATCTCCAGGAGAAGGCGTGCAGGAGGCAGTCCATCAATGATTCTCTCTCAACATTGATGTTTATCTCTCTCCCTTTCCCTTCCTCTCTGAAATCAATAAAAAAATATTTTTTTAAAAAGAAAGAAAATAAAAACTAATGCAAAAAAAAAAATGATAATGAAAAAAATCAACTTTTTAACCAAAGGTCAGATCTGAGTGCCAGGATTAGATCGAGGTAAGTGAAGTTGAGTCATGTAAGTACAGAATTAATCCACAAAGAAGGTGTTAGGGTTAAATGAGCTAATGCATGCAGTGTGCTTGGGACCCTCGTGCACTGCCGGTGGGAATGTAAATTGATGCGGCCACTATGGAAAACAGTATGGAGATTCCTCAGAAAATGGAAGATAGAATTACCCTAGGACCCAGCAACCCCACTTCTGGGTATTTATCCAAAAAAAATCCAAAACACAAATTCAAAAAATTATATGCACTCCAATGTTCATTGCAGCATTACAACTAGAGGTCCAGTGCACAAGTTTGTGCACCAGTGTGGTCCCTTGGCCTGGTCTGCAGGATCTGGCCAAAACTGGCTCTTCGACACCCCCCAAGGGGTCCCAGATTGGGAGAGGCCACAGGCCAGGCCAAGGGACCCCACCAGTGCACAATCGGGGCTGGGGAGAAACATGGGAGGTTGGCCAGCTGGGGAGAGATCACAGGAGGGTTCCAGGGCATGTCCAGCCTGTCTTGCTCAGTCCAAATTGGCCAGACCCCAGCAGCAGGCTAACCTACCGGTTGGAGTGTCTGCCCCCTAGTGGTCAGAACACATCATAGCAAGCGGTTGAGTGGCGTTAGCATATAATTAGCATACTATGCTTTGATTGGCTGAATGGACGACCAGACAACCAGACACTTAGCATATTAGGCTTTTATTATATAGGATAGCCAAGATGTGGAAGCAACCCAAGTGTCCATCAGTAGATGAGTAGATTTTTTTAAAGTGGTGGTACATTGCAATGTGACTCAGCCATAAAAAATAATGAAATTTTATCATTTGTGACAACATGGATGGACCTAGAGGGTATTATACTAAGTGAAATGGGTCAGATAAAGACAAATACCAAGATTTCCCTTGCATGTGGAATCTAAAAGAACAAACAAATCAGAAACAACTTACAGATACAGAAAACATTAACATGAGCTTCAGTCGTGGTCTGCCATTTTGACCAGGGAGCACGTTTTGTCACAGGTAAGATCCATGCCATGGAAATTAGTTGCCAGGAGGGATGAAGAGGGGTGGGGGATGGCTGACAAAGATGAAGGTGTTAAGAAGTACAGATTGGTAGCTACAGAATATTCATGGTGAGGCTCTTGTCTCTCTGAGCAGCGCCATGGCGGTCAGTGAGGACAAGCACCTGATGAAAGGCAGCAAAAAGGAGCCAGGAAGAAAGCTGTCGGTCCGTTTTCTAAGGAAGATTGACTGGTGTGACGTGAAAGCACCAGCTACGTTCAGTGTAAGAAACGTCGGGAAACAGTAGTCACGAGAACTCAAGGAACCAGAGTCACCTCTGATGGTCTCAAGGGCCGCGGTTTTGAAGGGAGCCTCGCTGATGTGCCGAACAATGACGTTGCAGTTGGAAAATTCAAGCTAACTACTGAGGATGTTCAGGACAAACTGCCCAATTTCCACAGCGTGCTCTCACCCGTGACAAAAAGTGCTCGTGGTCAAAGTGGCAGACCGTGACTGAAGCGCATGTTGATGTCAAGACTACTGATGGCTGTTAGCTTCATCGGTTCTGTTTGTTTTACTAAAAAATGCCACAATAAGACTCAGAAGATCTCTCATGCTCAGATCAGCAGGCCTGCCAAATCTGGAAGAAAATGATGGGAATCGTGACCCAAATGACTGGAGAGATGTCCATAAATTGATTTCAGATTGCACTGGAGAAGACAGAGAAGAGGCTCGCCAATCCAGTCATCCATCCCTCCAGATGTCTTTGTGTGTCACCTGTAATGGAAAAATTTTTAAAATGGTTTTGAAGAACAAGGCATTGATGTGTGTGTTATTATCGTCACTTCTGCTGCCACTGGGACTGTCACAATTGTGCCCCAGGAGAGAGAGGCTGCTGCATTGCTGGGCGTGGTGGGATCTGCCGTTCCCATCCCTGCCTCTAAGAAGCCTTTCCTGGTTTTTGGAGTTTGAATTAGGTGTCCTCACCTGTGACCCTCTGACATCCTGAGCTGCCCTGGTCATTGCACCGACCCTGAGTTGTGTCATGTTTGCTTGTCCTTCTCCCCTGGGAGCCTAGGACATCCACGAGGGTAGAGGCAGTTGTATCTGGCTTATCAATGTACCCTCCTCGGAGCACAGAGCCTGCTCATAGTACCGACTGGAACTATATTTATTATCTTATATGAGTATTAATTGGTGTCCAGAGACCCCTTCTTAATCCTTCTTCGATTGGATTGCATCAAATGGGTCAGGGGTGGGGAACAGAGGGAGGGCAATCTTTTGCATGCCAGCCAATGTTCCTATTTAGCCTGAAGTCACATAATAATAAAAGTAATAATAAAAGTATCATTACTATTTCTTTTAGTGCTAACACTAATTGGGGACTTCACATGTGCTAAGCATTGTTCAAACCTTTTCATGAATTAACACACTTATTCCTCATAATAATCCTATAGAGGGGTAATAGCAATGTCCCCTCCCACAGAAACTGAGGCAGAAAAGTCAAGTGCGGGCCCGAGGTCGCTCAGTCACTGGGTGGAAGAGCTGCTCTCTACCCCAGCCTAACCCCAGAGAGGACCACCAAGCACTGAATGAGCCTGGGCCGCTGGCTCCCAGACCCCTGCTTCCACTTTGGGGAGACAATTCCAGCTCATACCTGCAGGCAATGTTTACTTACTCCTGCTTACAACCAGAGAGCGCCAACGGCAAGAACTTCTGAGGAAGAGAAAATGGATTTTGTCATTTCTCTGAGAGGCCACCTGGTCCCTGCAGGTTAAAAAGAAAACTTTAATATAACAAGTCTGTTTGTCCTGGAATTCTGTTGCATGCTTGGCTGGCCAGCTTCGTCTTGAGCTGGCCGAGCAGAATGCCTTTCCATGGAATGGTGTGGTGTGCAGGCTGTGCAGCTGGACAGGGGTCTCAGCAGCCACCCAGTGCCCATGTAGGAAGCACACGCAAGAAAAACAGCGATTCAGTTAAGGGCCATTTATTGCATGACTTCTCTGCTTTGGGGTTTTTATCAGTACATTCCGGGTTTGGGTGTTTGTTTGTTTTGTTATTATTATTGAATTTATTGGAGTGACGTTGGTTAATAAAATTATATTGTTGTTTTGACTATGAGTTTGTGGTGGGTTTTTGCTTAATCCCTTCACCTTTTTCACCCAGCCCCCCAAACACTCTCCCTTCTAACAGCTGGTTTGGGCATTTTTTACACAATGTCAAGGTGGTCAATATAGCATGTTTTCTTTTCACTGCCCTGAATTCTTCAGACAGTAGCATGGAATAGAATGATACATTATTGAAAAACTAGAGGCCCCATGCATGAAATTCGTGCATTTGGGGGGAGGTCCCTCAGCCAGGCCTGCGCCCTTTTGCAGTCTGGGAGCCCTCAGGGGATGTCCGACTGCCACGGAGGTGGGAGAGGCTCCCGCCACCGCCACTGCTCTCGCCAGCCGTGAGCCCAGCTTCTGGCTGAGCGGCGCTCCCCCTGTGGGAGCACACTGACCACCAGGGGGAAACTCCTGCATTGAGAGTCTGCCCCCTGGTGGTCAGTATGCATCATAGCTATCGGTCATTCCACTGTTCAGTCAATTTGCATATTAGCCTTTTATTATATAGGATGACCTTTTGTTTATGCTCATTTTAGAACAGTTAATATGTTCATATTTTCTAAAGTCAAAATGATATAAAAAGATGACCACTGAGATGTGTACCTCCCTCCCCAGCCATTTCCTCCACCCCTGGAAATAATCATGTTTATTCATTTCTTCATTTCTTGTTCGTCTTTCCTCACTTCCTTTATTAAATTTACCGTCTAAATATAAGAAAATGAGAATACATACTCTTATGTATTTTTCCTTCCCCCTTTCTTACACAAAAGATAGCATACAATATTCTGCGCCTGATTTTTTACTTAACAGTCTCTCTGGAGGCCTTTCCATGTTAGAGCCTGGGGGACACCATTGGTTTTCACAGCTGCGCTGTATTCCATGCGCGAGTACCTAAGTAGTTAAACCAGACCCTCGTGCGTGAACACTTGGGCTGTTTTCAAACTTCACAACTACAAACAGCGCTGCGATAAATGACCTTGTCCATGCATCACTTTCTCCCCACCACGGGGCATCTATAGAATAAATCCCAGGACTAAGAACGCGAGGTCAAAGGCTGATGGGCATTGCCAGCCTGCCCTCTACAGGGCTGTGCAACCTCGTGCACACACCCCAGTCAGGACAGCACCTGTCCCCACAGCGACGTCGTTCGGCCTTTCTCCTTTTGCCCATTTGGTAAGTGATAAATGGTATCCGCGTGTCATTTCAATTTGTATTTATCTTATGATGAGTATTATTGGGCATCTTTGCATGAGAGCAGTGTGTTAAAAACGCTTTTATTGTAACAGGCTAACTCAAGCAAATGAAGGGAAAATTGCTATAAGAATTACAGAGGTGGCTCACGCAGCCGAGATCAGCTGTATAACCAGGCCCCAGGAGAGACTGAGTCTAGAAAACAGAAAAAACATTAACTCGATTCTCTCTCTCTCTCTCCTACTTGTAAAATCAGCCTCTCCCATTTAGCCCCATTTAGGGAACAGCGGCCCACTGTTCTCGGCACAGCCCAGGGCTTTTCCATGCCAGTCGTCAGGAATAGACACTGATGCAGTTCTAGCCAATGATCCATAAGGAAAGACTCCTCAGAGTGCCCAGGTGGACACTCTCCTATTGCTGTATGTCCTTGTGTCTGTATTGTTGGGGGCCAGATGTAAGCTGGCAAGGTCCTTGCACCTGAAGGAGCTAGCAAGGCTGGGACCCTTACCCACACAGTTTTCCCAGACTTGTTTGGATGGCGATTATCAGTAGAATGGGAGTAACACTTGTAGAATGAGCACAGCCTTTCATAGCTTGCCAAGAAGTCTATAACTATTTACTGAGATATGCTGTACTGAGAACTTGTCCTTCTGCTGTGTCTCTCCCTTAGAGATTAAGGGGAACAAAGAACACATTCCTCTTGACAGACCTCGGATTCAGTGTGCTGTGTATAAATAGGATTGTGTGGCTAATAAACTCGCTTCAGTTCATTGAGAGAACTGGGGTCCTCCCGACCCCGCTTTCCTGTCTTTCTTTCTTTTCTCAATTCCCACCTCCCTGCCTCAGCCCGGCTCAACCCTGTCAGGCTGGCCCTGACAGATCTGGCGCCCGAACAGGGACATGAACCCTGGACACTGTATGAGATTCTATCAGTTAGCTTGTGGCATAACAAACCACCCCCAAATCTAGTGACTTAATACAGAATCATTTCTTATTTCTGGTGATTTTGTGGGTTGGCCAGGTGGTTCTTCTGATAGGGGCTGGAGCAGGATGGTCTAAGTTGGCCTCATTCACATGTCTGCCAACTGACAAGCTAGCTGGTCTACAGGGAGTTAGTTGAGGGCTGCGGCTGGCTCATTACTAGTCTATCAGCAAGTTAGTCCAAGCTTCATAAAAGAGTGTCTCAAATTCCAAACAATAAAAGGGGGTGGGGGGTGGGAGCCTCCAATTTAAAGGCACTTTTCAAGTGTCTTCATGTGTCACATAACTGTTATCCCATTGACCAAAGCAAGTCACATGGCTAAGCCCTGGCTAGGTGGAGAAATGACTATATCTCCTGATGGAAGTAGCTTAAAATAAAAATAGTGTAGCCATCTTTGCAACCTATCACAGTGGTGCCTAAAACTCTAGTCATCTTGGGACCATGAGGGTTGCTAGCCTAAGGATGACAAATAAGAATTCGCAATGATGACACTGAACTGGTGAGATTGCTAACCCTGGAGAGCTACTACCTTGGAAGTCCTTGTTATGTGAGAAACTTAATTCTTGTTTAAGAGAGTTAGGTCGGCATTACACTACCTTTGCATATCACTGAGGTGTTGGGAGAGGGCAGATAGTTCTCAGACAACAAAAGATTGGTCATCCACAGCCAGACTTCCCAAATTGGATGGATATAAAGGAAGTTATTGTGAAGAAGTCCTGGCTGAACGCCTGCTTCATATGAGCCACCTGAGAGGGGTGACTACCCAAAAATCAAATGCAAACGTGAGCATCCTTAATTGGAAGTAGAGTTTATTGAAGGACAAGCAATGCTTGGTTCTGGGGTCCAAAAATGCAGATGCACACATACATGGCTAAGGAGAGGGTGTAAAATGCACAGTATGTGAAGAGGTGTAAGGGTTAAGCTCCATGTGGTGATATAACTTACGTGGCGGTCCTGTCACGGTCTCTGGTGTGTAAAAGTCATTACCTGGTGTCACCGTCCTAGGGACACAGAGAGAAAAAAGGAGAAATGACCTAGAAATATTGGGAAGAAAGCATTTTACTTAATGTCAAATATGGCGAAGAGGTTCAGTACAGGAAGAGCTAAAAAGAGACCTTGACATCTTTGTCAGTGGTCACGGTAGCAGGAGCAATTTCAGTGGTGTGACTGGGTGAACGCCGTGGTGAACGAAGAGTGAAGTGGAGAGGAGAAGGGGGAATAATGCCTGTGGACGGCTCTATCACCTCGGGCTCTTTTGATTAGATGACCCATAATCCCAATTTAAACCAGTTTGGTGGGGGGTGGGGGGAAGCTGGTGGGTTTCATGGCTCTTACCATTGGAACATTGAAAGGGAGCTGGCTTCAGACGTACCTGGATTCAGGAGCTCACACGTGACTGAAACCCTGTCCTTCTCTCCACTGCTTGTTTCTGCCCGTCTTCTCAGAAAGTCTCTGTCCACATGGAAGCGAACGGCATCCTCCCCAATGGCTCACGCAGAAGTCTCGGGAAGGACGCTGCGTGGCCCAGCTCCGGGAGACCTGACGTCCCTGCGCCAATGGCGTGAGCCCAGGAGACAGTGTCCTCCCCGCTACCCCTCCTCAGCCTCCCTGCCACCAAACCACCCAGGCCGAACAAGATTCTTACGAAATAATGAAAATGGTGATTCACTAAAGAAGAAAAAAAGGGGGGAACATGTAAAATAGACATGACACGAAAAGCAAAGAAAATCTGATAAATTGGATCTCAGGAAAATTAAAAATGTGGAAGACCTATAGACTGTGAGAAAATGTTCGTAAACCACATAACCCATAAAGGGCTAGTATCTAGAAAACATTCTTTTTAACTCTCAAAACTCAACAATAAAAAGTACAAACAACCCAATTAGAACGTGGGCAGAAGACATGAACAGACATTTCATGGAAGAGGATGTGCATATGACAAATAAACACATGAAAATGTATTTATAAGCCATGAGGGAAATGCAAATTAACACCAGAATGATACATCACCACACCCCTAACAGAATGGCTGAAATTTAAATATAGTGATAACACCAAATGCTCATAAGAATGCAGAGAAACAGGGTTATTCATACTCGTTCGTGGGAAATAAAATGGTGTAACCACTCTGGAATGGGGGATGGCAGTATTTTACAAAAATAAATACGCCTGGGGCTGCATTAAACTTAAAAACTTTTGTGTATCAAAGGACACAATCAATAGAATGAAAGGGCAACCTATAGAATGGGAGAAAATATTTGCAAATTATCTACCGAATAAGGGGTTAATATCTGGAATATATTTTTAAAACCACTACAGCTCAACAACAAATAATCAAAAAAATAAAAGAATTTAAGAACTGGCAGAGGACCTGAATAGACATTTCTCTGAAAATGGCATGGAAACGATCAATAAGCATGTGAAAAGATGTTCAGCATCACTATTAATCAGACAAACACAAATCAAAACCACAATAAGATATTGTCTTACACCCATTGGAATGGTGGCTACTATTAAAAAAAAAAAAAAAAAAAACACAAAAAAAAAACAGAAAGTGCCCTAACTGGTTTGGCTCAGTGGATAGAGCATCGGCCTGCGGACTGAAGGGACCCAGGTTCGATTCCGGTCATGTGCCTTGGTTGCGGGTGCATCCCCAGTAAGGGGTGTGCAGGAGGCAGCTGATTGATGTTTCTCTCTCATCGATGTTTCTAACTCTCTATCCCTCTCCTTTCCTCTCTGTAAAAAACCAATAAAATATTTTTAAAAAATTAAAAAAAAAACAACAGAAAGTAATCAGCACCATTTAACCTTGAGTTTTCACAGCTGTGGAGGCATTTGGGGCATGGTTACCTTGACATGTCCATTTTCAGCCTCACAGTGGGCATCACTGGCAGTTACTGGCCACCATCAACCAGATGGAGCCAGGCAAAATGGAAAAGCATGGCAGACAGATTGGTTTGGGAGTACAGTGAAGTTTAATATATAATAACAAAGGGATTCCAAGAGGGTGGTGGATTAAATGGAAGCTACACTGACACTCTCCCACGACCAAACTGGAATTACAACTAAACTATGGAGAAGTCATCCTGAATAACCAATTGAAGACTAGCTGGAGAGAACCCTTATAACCAAGGACGTAAAAAGGACGCCACACTGAGACTCATAGAAGGTGTGGAGGTGCAAGAGGGCTGGCCAGACTTCCACAGGCAACAGCTGGAGTTCTGGCGGGGGGGAGGAATCTCAGCTGTGAGGGGTTCACTCTGAGAACTCTGGGGTCTAAACCCCAAGCTGGGTCCCTCCAGAACTGAGAAAGGTGCCCACATAACATCTGGCTGTGAAAAGCAACAGGGTTTCTGTCTGGCAAGGAGAGACAGCTAGAAACACAGGCACCTCCTTAAAGGGCCAACACACTAAATTTTGTTTGCAGCCACTCACCTTGGTCTCCAGCAGAGGGAGGGTAGAGTGGACTGGAGGTGTGTGAGGAAAGTCTGGGGTTGGTGGTTCTGGGTGCCGGGAGCCGGTCCATCCTTGCTGTATCAAGGGACCTGGCATATATGGCATACTGTTCTTAATATGTTTGCTCACCTTCTTGGCACTATGTGTTTTAAACAAGGTCACCTCTCTGAGAAAGGTTGTTTCCCCAGGTAGGGATTTTCCCCTGAAGTTAGGGAGGGAATAAAACCCCTTAACTAAGTACCAGGAGGGTAATTAATCACTTTAACTACAAACAATCATGCTTAAGCTACATAATCTTTACTCCCTGGAATGGAGATAAGAAACGCCCTAACCTTTGGAATAGAGATTGATAGGATTGGAATCAACTGGTATAAATACAGATGTAAAAAGACAACAGGACACAGAACCTACACACAGAACCTACACAGAACCTAGAGACAGAAGAACTTCGCTGGAGAGAACATGGCAAAAGATCCTGGACAGAAATGAGACAGAACCTAGAGACAGAACCTAGCGAGAGAACATGGCAAAAGATCCTGGACAGAAACTGGCCACAGAACCTAGAGACAGAACCTGGATAGAACATGGCAAGAGAACCTGACTAGAACCCCTGGTGACTGAACCTGGCTGGAGAACCTGGAGAACCTGGCAGGAGAACCTCTCTATGCTGATCAACAGAACCTGGCTGGAGATCCTAACCAGAACTTTGCTGGAGATCCTGACCAGAACTTGGCTAGAGATCCTGGCTAGGCTGCTGATCAACTGAACGCTGTCTCCGTGTCATTCCTTCTTCGCCGACTCCGTCCACACCTTTGGGGACCCCTGGACCTGCTGGGGTTGGACCCCAGCATCTGGGAACAGAAAGGAAGGGACAGCCGACAGGATTCTTGTGATGAGTCACTCACCATGCTGCAGAAGCCATCTTTCTCAGGCACAGCTTTTCCTTCAATGCAACTTTAGCCTGGGAGGAAGCAATTGCTCCGCCCATTGGAAACGCTCTCACCCAACCCTGTGGCGTTTACACCCTGCTGAGGACTACAGCCTGAGACTCATTACGTGACTGAGACTAACAGTCAACCTGCAGGCAGAAGTGGAGCTCTGGGCACTTTGAATCTTTGCCTGGCCTGCCTCTGGGCCTGGAGCTAGGAAAAGCAGGCCTTGGTGTGCAGCTCTGTTCTTTCCTCACACACCCAGCCCCAGCAGAGGGAGCAAAACAAGCTGTGGATCGCTGATAGCTCCAAACAGGGTACTCAGGGCCAGTCACAAACAGCATCTGACATCAGCCTGCACCAGAGACCCTCCGAATAGGCCCAAATCCAATAAACCCAGTGGCCAGCTTCAGAGCAAGAACCAATAAGCTTCATAAGCAGCATATCCACAGGGAGATCTTGGTAGGCTCCAAACTATGCTGAGGTGAATTCTGCTTCATGTGATCAACAGCTTGCACGTTGTGATGGGGGTTGAGGCTCACTGTCAGCCAGCCTTAGGGTTGAGTCCATGCATGAATGGGCCGATAGTAATAAAGACTCAATTACGACAGAAGAACCCACAGAAGGTGCACAAGGGATATTATTAGAACACCCAGGTCTGGTCATCAGGGAAATTGTGCCACTAGGTCTGACAGGTCACCTATAACATGAGGCCACCGACAACATAAGGCTACCCTACCAAGACTGGGAGTCATAGCAGATCTACCTAGTACATAGAAACAAACCCAACCAGGCAGCCCAAATGGGAAGACAAATAAACAAGCCCCAAATGAAAGAACAAGCAAACTCTCCAGAAGAAGAGCTAAATTAAATGGAGGTAAACAATTTGTCAGATATTGAGTTCACGGTGATGATTACAAGGATGCTCAACAGAATAGAAAAAAAAGATATAGAAACTATGAAAAACAATCAGTCAGAAATAACGAATGACATAGCAAAAGTAAATAATACACTGGAAGGCCTGGCTGGCATGGCTCGGTGGTAGAGCATTGACCTATGAACCAGAAGGTCATGGTTCAATTCCCAGTCAGGGCACATGCCCAGGTTGCATACTCAATTCCCAGTGTGGGGCTTTCTCATGCTTGATGTTGCTATCTCTCTATCCTTCTCCCTTCCTCTCTGAAATCAATAAAAACATATTTTTTAAAAATACACTGGAAGGAATAAAGCAGATTAGAGGAAAGCGAGGATTGCATCAGTGAATTAGAAAACAGGGCAGAACCCTCACTGGTTTGGCACAGGATTTAGAGCATCAGCCTATGGATTCCCAGTCAAGGGAATGTACCTTGGTTAAAGATCCAATCCCTGGCCCCAGTTGGGGCATGAGTGGGAGGCAATCAATCAATGTGTCTCTCTCACATCAATGTTTCTCTCTCTCCTCTTTCTCTCTTTATCCCTCCCACTCCCTTCCACTCTCTCTAAAAATCAATGGAAAAACATCCTCACTCCTTGGGTGAGAATTTTTAAAAAAAGACATGGTAGAAAAAAATCACTCAATCAGAGAACCAAAAAGAAAAAACAATTAAAAACTAGGAGGACAGTTTAAGGGGGCTGTGGGACAATATGAAATGTAACAATATCCACCTCATAGGAGTACCAGAAGGAGAAGAAAGTGAGGGTGGGGCAGTCAATTAGCATATTCCCTCCTTATTGGCTGTGGGCGATGCCATCTTTGTGATGGCATGAGGGTCAATTAGCCTATTCCCTCTTTATTAGATAGGATAATGAACTCTCAGAAAGAGAAACTTAAAAAAAAAATTTTTAAATCCCATTGACCATTGTAACAACAAAAAATAAGATACCTTGGAATAAACTTAGCCATAGAGCTAAAAGACCTATATCAGAAAGCTACAGGACATTTGGAAAAATAAATAGAGGAAGATACAAACAAATGGAAGAATATACCATGTTCATGGATTGGAAGAATTAACATCATTAAAACGTCCATACTCTACAACACAATCTATAGATTCAATATTAAAATACCAATGGCCTATTTAACAGATGTAGAACAAATATTCCAAAAATTTATGTGGAACAAAAAAATCGAATAGCTGCAAAAATCTTGTAAAAGAAGAACCAAGTTGGAGGAATCACAATACCTATATCAAATTATATTACAAAGCCATTGTAATCAAAATGGCCTCATGCTGGGACAAGATCAGGCATACAGTGCAATGGAATCGAGCAGAGAACCCAGAAAGCAACCCTCAATCAATATTTGACAAAGGAGGCAAGAGCACAGAATGGAGTAAAGACAGCCTCTTCAATAAACGGTGTTGCAAAAATTGGACAGATACATGCAAAAAAATGAAACTAAACCAACAACTTACACCATACACAAAAAATAAACTCAAAATAGATAAAAGACTTAATATAAGTTGTGAAACCATAAAAATCCTAGAAGAAACTACAGGCAGCACAATCTCAGACATCTCTCGGAGCAATTTATTTACTAATACATCTCCCAGGGAAAGGGAAACAACGAAAAAATAGACAAATGGGACCACATCAAAATGAAAAGCTTCTGCACAGCAAAAGAAACCATCAACAGAATGAAAAGTGGCCCTCTGTATGGGAGAACATATTTTCAATGATACACCTGATAGGGGTTAATTTTCAAAATATATAAAGAACTCACACAGCTTAGCAAAAGGAAGACAAACAATCCAATTAAAAAATGGGCAAAGGACCTAAATAGACACTTCTCCAAAGAAGACATACAGAGAGCCAAAAGACATGAAAACATGCTCTAAGTCACTATTCATCCAAGAGATACAAATTAAAATACCTGCCAGAATGCCTACCATCAACAAGTCAACAAACTACACAGGATGTGGAGAAAAGGGAGCCCTCGTGCACTGCTGGTGGGAATGCAGACGGGTGCAGCCACTATGGAAAACAGTATGGAGTTTCCTCAAAAAGTTAAAAGTGGAACTGCCTTTTGACCCAGTGATCCCACGTCTGGGAATATATCCTAAGAATCCAAAATCACCAATCAAAAAGAATGTATGCACCCCTATGTTCATAGCAGCACAATTTACAATAGCTAAGATCTGGAAACAGCCCAAGTGCCCATCAGTAGATGAGTGGATAAAAAGCTGTGGTACATTTACACCATGGAATACTATGCAATTGTATAAAATAAGGATGTCTTACCCTTTGAAACAGCATGGAGAGACCTGGAGAATATTATGCTAAGTGAATTATGCCAGTCAGAAAAATATAAATATCACATGATCTCACTCATATGTGGAATGTAATGAGCAAAATAAACTTATGAAAAAAACAGATCCAGAGGCATGGAAGCATGGAGCAGACTGATGAATTTCAGAGAAAAGGCGGGGGGTGGGGGTGGGGATCCGAGTGTCATCAGCGGATGGAGGAGCAGTGTGCTGCACCCAGGCAGTGACTGCCGCTCGACTTCAAGGGGAAGGAAATCCCAGCACCTGCTACACCGTGATGAACCCTGAGGACAGTGAAGTGAGCCAGTAACAGGATGACACATATTGTACGATGCCACTAATGCGGGTGTGTAAGTAGTCACGTTCACTGTCATCCTCCATCCATAGGCCCAGCGTCAGGCAGTCTTCCTCCCTGAAGGCGCTACACTGTGACAGACAGGGGTCCTCGGACCTCCATCAGCCGCGTCACCCCTGCACGCCTGCGGGCAGGTTGCGTATTGCCTCGCTTGTGTCACTGGTGGCTAATCCCTCTTCATCGCTCAGACGTGTCCTGGCTGGAGGGCCCCTCTTATCATCAGCTCCTTCGTTGGCTGCCTCCTCCTCTCTCCCTGTGTGCGATGGTGAGCATTCCCCACGTTTCTGCAGCTTGCTTGCTTTCGGAGCCTCCTTGCTTGAATCCTGGGTAACTTGTCCTGAAGTGTCTGGAATCTGAGTGGCAGTTGGGACTCTTTCCACTGCAAGTGAGGAGCGCTGGATTTAAACTGAGTTTTATCTTCTCGGGGTTTTTAGACGCGTGTAACTAACACATCCGGGGCTAGATCTGTCCAGCTTCAGGCACAGCGCGACCCAGGCTCTCCAGCAGGGTCCTTGGAAATCACTGTTTTGCATCTCTTTGTTGCACTTTCCCGGCTGGTTGGACTGGAAGCCCGACTGTGTCCACGCAGCGGCCCTGGCTCGGCGCACAGTCCCACTGCCTCAGTGACCCCCCAAGAACAGGGAGCCGCTCCTTCCCCAGGGCCCAGCAATGTCCTAACAGCTGGCTTCAGCCGTGTGCTCGCTCCCTGTGGCTGCCCAGCACGGAGCAGCTGGGGCTGCAATGGCCAGTGTGTCCCTGGGTCCTGGAGGCCGATGGCAGTGTGCTGGCGAGCACCTCCCGCGCAGACTGAGGCGGGATCCCGTCCTGCCTCCCAGAGCTGCTGCCCGCCAGCAGGCCCGGCTTCCTGGGTTTGTGGCGCATCGCCCCGGCTCTGCCTCCGTCTCACATCTCCCCCCTCCTGCCCCTCCAATCTCCCCTGTGTTTCTTCTATAAGGACGCATGTCCTTGGATTTCAGCCCAGGTGACCTCTTTATCTCAAGATCCTTAGCGTAGTTACATGTGTAAAGGTCCTTTTGCCACAGGTCGCAGCCCCAGGGCCCTGCGTTCACACATGGCCATGTCCTTTGGGAGCCGACACTGGACGCGCTGCAGTGGACACGCAGGCCATGCAGCCTCACAGGACTCCCTCAGAAGGGCCCCCTCCGATTAGTGCTCTGCTGTCACCATCCTGAAATCTGTGATTGTTGAACAGGGACTCCTCACTTCCGTGCTGCTCTGGGCCCCGCTCATTCGGCGGCCGGTTCTGGTCCTAAGAGAAACACAGACTGAGAAATCTTTACTCGGGGTCTGCCCCAGGCTCCTTTCCAGGCCAGCGGCCGGACTGGGTGTGGCTTTCTCATCCCTGCCCATCCGTCTGGGATAAAGACTAGGAAGGGAATCAGAGGGAGTGGAGAGCATCTGGCTTAGGCTATCAGGGAAGGCTTCCCGTAGGAGGCAGCCTGTAAACTGAGATGTGAAGGATGACGCGTCAGCTGAGAGCTAGTGAAGTGAGAATGTGCTGAGGCAAAGGGGCGAGCGTATGCAGAGAAGTGGAGGCCAGCGCAGCCAGCGTGTCTGTCGGTCTTCCTGTTGCTGGGGGCAGGGCCAGGCTGTCAGGGATGTGACCACAGGATGTTCCCACTGGGCCGGAGGGAGCCGGGGGGTTAACCAACGTGGTAGGAGGCAGACAGGCTGTCTAGAATGACACAGTCACTGTCTACCAAGCCTCTTGTCACTTCCCCCTCCAGTGTGTTCTGCCCAGGTGGCCAGAATTGGGCCAAAGCAACAGTTCCTCTAGCTACTTCCTCTCCCTCTGAAAGACAACAGCATCAGCAAGAAAATGAAGAACTGGCCAGAATCTTGGATCTTAGTTCACCAAGACCGTCTGCGGGACCCATGTCGCTGAGCTGCATCTGCGACGAGGGAGCCGTTTGCAAAAAGGTGGGGGACGGATCAATGCAGCAGGAAGTGGTCCGGGGAGCCCTGGGGAGCCACTCAGATGTGTTCTTAGAGGTTAGGTTCCTACCTCACTCCTGATATCACATTAATTCTAGAGAGAGCAAAAATGTTAAAGTAAAAAAAGAAATAAAACAAAGCAAAAAATATATAAAACAATTAGACTACTAGAACATGGGAGGGAATGTTATACATCGGCTTTCTAAGCGTGACACAAATCTGCGAAGTGATAAGACAAAAGATTGATCTATTTTAATGGGTAAGCAAATCTAACTTTCCACAGGGGAAAATAGATACAAAATCAAAAGACAAACTATAAATCAGGAAGACTATTCACAACACATATAACAACGCATGAGCTAATTTCCCTAATATAAAAATACCTCTTAAATATTAATAAGAGGAAGACCAGCAACCCAACAGCAAAACAAAGCTGACAAAGGGCAAGAATAGGTAGTTCATGAGAAAAGAACTTCAAGTGGTGTATAAACAGATGAAGTGATACTCAGCCTCACCACTGAGTAAAGAAACAGTGAAATACTGGCGTTCCCCCATCAGACCAGCAAAGATCAAGAGGCTTGACGGGACACGAGGTTTAAGAGGAAGTATAAACACACACCTGCACGCAGTGTTGGTGTGAGCACATGTCGGTACGACTTCTTTGGAAGGAAATTATGAAACAGCAATCAGAAATTAAAAACATAAAAGAAAAACAAAACCTTTGACCCAGGAACTCTAGTTTCAAGACTTTGTCCTGGACATACTCTCAAATATGAGTAGGATGTTTGCTCATGGTTACTTTTTTATTTGTCGTAGCAAAAATGGGAAATAACTTTTTCCAGTCAGTTGGAAAGGGTTCATATAAGAATTTTACATATAAGAAATATTAAAAAGCCATTTTTAAAATAAGGTGGATTTTATGGGCTCTGATATTTAAAAATTTCCAAGAGATACTGGTGGGGCATATAGTCTGAATGCTATACACCTACTAGTGTATAAAGAGTGAAGGATGAGAGAGAGCGAGATCAGAGACAGGGACTGCGATGAGACAGACAGACAGAGACTATGCACAGAACATGTCTGGAAACTCACATGAGAAAGTGTTAACGGTAACCGTCTCTGGGGATGCAGGTAAAGGAGAAACCTTGCTTGCATTGTTTAGACTCTGTTACTCTTTGAATTTTACCATGTTATTGTTTTTCTATAAAATGTGTAATGAAAACTATTAAGAGGATGAGATGCCTGGAGGGGGAGAAGAAAGAAAGAATGAAAAGAATTCTTACAAAGAAAAATGATAAAATCCCCGCCCCCAAGGAAACTACTGACAGGTACTGTCGTCACCTTCTTCCAGAACTGTTCTCATGTTTATACAGATGTGGTTAAATCAAATTTTGCTGTAAGTCCTGGATTTTTAGACTCTCCCCCTCTCCCCACTGCCTGCCCTTCACCCAAGCAAGCAGCCGCCAGCTTGGAAAGTTCTTGCTCTAGAGGAGGCTTGGGGGAGGTCTGCAAAGCAAGACTTGGTGGTTTTTGCTCCAAAAAGCTAAGCCCACAGGAGACTATAGACTCCATAGTTTGCAGATCTAGAGGGGAGGCAAAAAGATTCGGGAGCAAGAGACGCTGAAAACACTAGTACAGCGTGCGACCACCATGGGCTCGCGGATCCCCCTCCCTGGGCAGAGAACAAAGCCTGAGTGTCCGGGCTGTTAGCAGCATCTACAGATTCAAGACGGTAGAAAGGGAAGAGGGGAGCAGAGAAGCATGAGGCAGAGGAAAGGAGAAGTTAATGCAGATCTACGTGCTAAAAATACCCCGGGGGAGGGAGCTGAGTAATACTGCGATCAGATAAGAAAAGCAACCACTTTCCATTAGTGGGAAGGGCATGAAAAAGCAGCTCACAGAAAAGACAATGCAAGAACGGTTTATACCCTGGAGAAAGCATCCTACCTCAAATGCCAATTAAAACAATAATGAGATGGCATCTCCCCCTGTCAGGCTGGCGAGCAAGGTGGATGCTAACCTGTGGGCGCCTCTGTGCAGGTGGGAGAAGGGCGCCCCCTTGTGGGCAGAATCACCGTGAGGGGTGCAGGAGGTGCATCCTAGACATCAGTCCTTTTCAGTCCCAGCCTGGACCATTTGCAAACAGACCTGGATCCCTCGGCAAAATAGAAAAATGGCTCTGAATACTGTTTAGCGTGTGGGAAAACAAACCCCGGCCCACGCCTCAGGTAGCTTTTTCTTGTTTTACCCGTGGCTTTAACACGATAATTCTAAATAACACGATTATACCTCTATGTGTTGATCTATCGACGTGAAGCTACATTGTCTCCATCACTACAAAAGAAGTAAATTTAGCTCAACTTCACTCTCCCTTTCCTGTTTCCTCAGTTTTGTGATATTATTTGCAGTCAATAATTTTTTTTTTAATCCTCACCCAAGGATATTTTCCCATTGATTTTTTAGAGAGAGTGGAAAAGAGGAAGTGGAGGGAGGGGGAGAGACAGAGAGAGACATCAATGTGAGAGAAACTCATTCATTGCTTGCCTCCTGCACGAGCCCTGACCAGGACCTAGGCTGAGAAGCCTGCAACCAAGGTGCATGCCCTTGACCAGACTCAGACCCAGGGCCCTTCGGTCTGCAGGCCAATGCTCTATCCACTGAGCCACACTGGCTAGGGCCATAAATATTTATTAAGAACCTACACACAGTAGTCTCTTTTTTCTAGGTGCTCATTGTTCTATGACTGTTAGTTTTATCTTTTTCTTGCCCGTATGATTTTGAGAAATAGATTTGATCCTTTATTTTTCCATCCACAGAAGCCATCCTAATTCATATTTTTAATTCAGGGTTTTGCAAGTGACAGAAACTAGCTTGGACAAGCTTAAAAAGAGTGGGAAGGCCCTGCCGGTAGTTCAATTGGCTAGAGCGTTGTTCCGACACGCCAAGGTTGCAGGTTCAGTCCCTAGTCAGGGCATATGCAAGAATCAACCAATGAATGCATAAATAGGTGGAACAACAGATTGAGGTCCCCCCCTCCTCTCAAGTCAATAAATAACTTTTAGAAGAGTGAGGAGGTGCAAAGCTGGGAGACCCGCAGCAAGAATGCAGGCCTCCCCCCCCCCTCCCCCCACGGCAGCCCTCAAAACCTCAAGCTCCTCTTGGGCCAGGGGTCTCGGGTCCAGTGGTGTTGATGTGGCTGCTGAGACAAGTCCAGAGAACGGGGAACTGTGGACACCAGGCACTGGACTGGCATCTATCACACAAACGTCGTTTCTGCATTGGAAGGTGTTGTGTGAAAATGGATCTGTTTGGATGAAATCAGACGACGCGGCCCCTACCCCACGGTGGAGTTACGAGGGCCAGACTGCCATGCCCAGAAGCTTGGTTCTCTGTCCCTGGGAGCATCCAGAAGTTTCTTTGCATCCGCTCTTCCAGGCCAACCCCTCTGCTCCTCTTTCCGCGGCCCTCGCTTGGTCACCAAAGCTACGGGATTTGTCGGGAAGGACGTGCCAGAAAGTTGGCCTGACCTGTGCGCTCTTCCTTCGTGTACACGGGGCTCACGCCTGCCCCCTGGTGGCAGCCCCTGGCCCGCCCAGCAGGCCCCCTGCCAGGCCACCGCGGTGCTGGAGAGCCTGCCTCAGAGCAGCGGGCGCAGGGCGAGCCCCGAATGGCTGTGCGCCTTGTGAAGTCCTGCTTGGTTAAGAGCACTGGCCTGGGCTCCCTCCTCCCCAGCTTTAAACTCCGCTTCGCCACGTGCTCGTTGGAAAGCGCTGACTGATGCAACCAACTGCCCAGACTCGGGGCTTTACCCAAGTAGAAAAAAGAGACGTAAATAAATAACTTATTTTAAAACCTGGAAATGGCCCGGCCGCGTGTCTCAGTGGTTGAGCATTGACCTATGAACCAGGAAGTCTGGACGCGATTCCCTGTCAGGGCACATGTCCGGGTTGTGGGCTCCAGCCCTATTACAGGGTGCGTAGGAGGCAGCCGATCAATGATTCTCTCTCATTACTGATGTTTCCATCTCTCTTTCTCACTCTCCTTTCCTCTCTGAAATCAATAAAAATATATTTAAAAATAACAATAATTTTTAAAAACCTGGAAATGGCCCTGGCCGGTTGGTTGGAACATCCGCCCATGTGCTGAAGGTCGCAGGTTCAATTCCAGGTCAGGGCACATACATGCCCGGGTTGCAGGGTCCACCCCTGGCCAAGTGAGTAGGGGAGGCAACCAATTGATGTATCTCTCCTACATCAATGTTTCTCTCGCTCTCATGCTCTCCCTTCCCCCCTTTCTGAAATAAATGCATGAATAGGAAGAGCCCGGAAAGGCATTGTCATACAGCTCTGGAGGCGAGAAGGCTGGCATCGAGGCACTGGCGGACCGTTCTCCCCCCGATGTGCAGGGAGCCTTCTGGCCCATCCCCGCTCCTAGTGGCTCCCAGCCGCAGTGGTCCTGCTCAGTGCATGGCCCCAGTCCTCTCTGTGCACCTGACTCCCGAGTCCGCGTGTCCCTCTGCACACGTCTGGGTCTGCGCCCACATTTCCCCTCCGGAAGGAAGCCAGTCCTACTGGGTCAGTGCCCCCCTCTTCCTGTGTGGCCTCGTCTTAACTCATTACATCTACAACGCGCCGATTTTCAAATAAGCTCACATTGTAGGTCCTGGGGGTGGGACTTGAACGTGTCCTTGGAGGAGGACATAATTCAACCATCGCAGCCTGTGTGCCACCCCTGGCCCCCAGTTTGTTCAAGTGTGACATGAAAATAGACGTCTTAGAGGTTACACCGCCTGACAGATGGATGCATGAGGTAGGTTGCTCGGGGAAGCGGGAAGGCGCTGAGTGAAACCTGTGCCATGTGGTGTGTTTGGGTGTGTTTGGGTGTGTTTGGGTGTGTTTGGGTGTGTTTGGGTGTAGAGGGAAAAGTTCTGGGTGGATGCACCAGCATTATCTCTGGGGAGGGGGGTCGTGACATAGGGGAGGAAGGCTGCAGCCTTTCCCATGAGGTCCCGGTAGTTCTGCGTGAATTGCTTTAGCTCGTTTTTATAATTTAATAATATAAAGAAAGCGGACAGACCACAATCCATTGCCCGGCGGGGCTGCCGTGAGGATCAGTTGCAGGTGCTGGTGTGTGGTGGCTGTTCCCTGCAGCTCTCGCCACAGCACTGAGTGTAACAGACAGAACTGGAGACAAGCCAATTGCCCAACTAATGGGAGAGATTTATTCAGGAAACCCCATTACAGCCGCGTGATATATTATTAATCAGCTCTAAAAATTATGTTGACCAAAGTCCATAGTAACAAGGAAAACTGTTCACAATATAACGGAAAGGGTAAGATTTAAAGCAGGATGCCGACCTCAAGCTTTGTAGCATGTTTTTGAAAATAATGTTCCATCATGTAACCCAGCTAAAGAGTCGCTCCACTAGTGTCTGGACTTAGGAGTGACTTTTTCCTTCCTTCTTTTCTCTTTTTACTTGTTAGTAGTTTCTGCTTTGCCTTTAAAGAATGTGCCTTATTTTTACAAGGAAAACATGATCGTCATCAGAAGAGAGATGACATGTGACCTTATTATCCAGGTGAATACCATTCCCACATAACGGAAATCCTTGTTTTCCACAGGGAGAGAGCGCCAGCCTCAAGGCTGAGAAGCCACGCTCCCAGCATCCCTCCTTCCCTCTGGTGCCATCAGTTCCTGTGTGTTCCAGAGTCTCTCCTATCATCCTTGGACCCAGGAACATGGACTGAAGGACTACAAGGGACAGAATCTACATAAATGGCTAAACAAATTGTGGACTATCCACTCCATGGCATATTGGTCAGTAAAAACAAGGAGGAGGAGGAGGAGGAGGAGGAGGAGGAGGAGGAGGAGGAGGAGGAGGAGAAGAAACAAACTTGATACACCCAACAAACCCAGGTGACTCTCCAGAAAACTGTGCCAAATGAGAAAAGATAATCCCCAAAGGTTACATCCTATGACTGCATTTATATTACATTAGAGGCCCAGTGCACGGATTTGTGCACCAGTGGGGACCCTTGGCCTGGCCTGTGCCCTCTTGCAATCCGGGACCCCTTGGGGGATGTTAGAGAGCTGGTTTTGGCTCAATCCCCGCAGGCCAGGCCGAGGGACCCCACTAGAGGGGGCTCTAGTATGCATATAAGATCTTTGGTTAATCTCTTCTCAAGCTCCCTCCTCCCCTTTCCCTCTGAGATTCATCAGTCTGTTCCATGTTTCCATGCCAGTGTGTTGATTATCTGCCCCCTGGTAGTCATTGCACAGCATAGCTATCAGGTGGTACACCCTGCTGGTCGCTTAGGCTTTTATATATAGGGATTCTTGAAAAGACAAGCTTACAGAAATGCTATGAATTAAGGGGGAGGGAGGGGTGTGGCTATGGAAAGGCACCCTGAGACCCTGCGGTGGACTGCAGTGCTGACACTGTCCTGGCTGTGGCAGTGCTGCGAGATGTTCTTGGGGTAGGCAGTTACACAGACAGCAGCAGGGAAAGTCCAGGTGCCTAGCAGTGGACAGTCGTAGGGTGGGGCCTTCCCCAGGGTGACCTCTTCTCCCCTAGCACATTGCTGGTCATGTGGTTTGGAGCCCTGACCTTTCCTCCCTAGAGATCACATCTAGGGCTTAGTTGTATTTCAGCTCCAGGCCCAGAAAAACAGCAAAACTAGACAAGTGACCTCACGGCTAACCTCAGGACCAGCCGCATCGGACAATGGCCCCCTGCCCTGGGCCAGCCAGGCAATCCGTGGGGACCACGACCCTGAAAGGACACACCTGGAAAGCTGCTGACTATGTGCTGAGATCCTCCCCAGGACCTTCCCTAACTCTCCATCCTTAGAGCCCTTAGGAGAGGACCCAGCATGCTCTCCCCGGGAGCGGCCTGTGCCTTTCCCTGCCCCCCACCCCTCAGGGTGTCACCATCAGCTTCCTCACTCCCAAGCTCCAAGAGCCCTTCCTTTACCTCCATAACTTGTTTCCGAAGCCCATTTCTTCTAGGAATCACTGCTTCTACCTCTGTGATTTACCAAATCACTGTTCCCTTAGAGTTTGAGTCTTGGGTCCGAATTCTTTCCCAGCCAGAACCCAAGCGCGGAGGCTGCTGACCCCAGGTCGGGTCTGACCGCACGGGAAAGCACCCGGGGCTGTTCCCGCCTCCCATAAATTACTACGGGAGAAAGAGAGCAAGGGTAGTGTACGTGGGCCTCTCTCTGTTTTTTCTTACAACTGCATGTAAACCCACAATCGCCTCAAAATAAAAATTTGTTTTTTGACAAAGGGGGAGTTACAACATATAAAGGAGAACGTGGACCTGGTTGTTACTGATCACCTACCTCCCAGCTGGGACTTATGTATGCTGCCGCCGGCCAGGCACTGCCCACAGGGTCTGCTGGCTCTTCACATTACAGCCACTTTAACCTCCTCAAATCCTAGGAAGTGGTGCTCTTATGCCCGTTTTACAGATAAGGACACGGAGGCGGCTCGGTGACTGGCCCACGGTGACACAGCGAGTAAGCGGGGCATGGGGAACGTGACTCCAGGCACTCGTCCTAGGGTCTCTGATTTCAGCCACCATGTTGCCGAGGGCAGGCAGAGACTCTCGTCGGGGACACTCAGCTCCTCACCTCGCTATTCTGGCCTCAGTTTCTCCCACTCCTCGGCGCCTCCTTTTTCGGGCCATGTATGTGTCCATCTCTCTTTTCAGGGAAATTCAGCAGCAAGAAATAGAATCTACCCATTCATCTGGCTTTAAACTTCAAGGAAATGTTATCCTATCTAATAAAAGGGTAATATCCAAATTAGCCGTCACTCTGTCACAAAGATGGCGGTGCCCATAGCCACAAGATGGCGGCGCCCAGTCCTCTCAGCCCCGCCGGAGTCCCCCAGTGCCAGGGGGATGGCCGCTGAGAGTGGGCAGTGTGAGCGGCCTGGGGGAATGTTTGCTTCATCCGTGGCAGAAGGCCTCTGGGCAGTGGGCACGGAGTGGCTGGGGGTTGGGGGGAGGGGCGGTCATCACCCCAGTAATGAGGCAAGTGTTCCATGCCTGGCCACGGAGGGCCTCTGGCCAGGCTTTGTGTGGAACACTTGCGTCATTGCAGGCCGGGCTGAAGGATTTCCCGCCCCGCCTCCTCTGCCCATGTATGAATTTTGTGCACCAGGCCTCTAGTCTCACATAATAAAATGAGGCAGCTTCATAGTTGGTTGAATCAGCAACTCCATTCAGTAAAGACTAACTTCTTGACCTGGATGGTTTGGCTCAGTGAATAGAGCACCGGCCCATGGACTGAAGGGTCCTGGGTTCGATTCCGGTCAAGGGAATGCACTTGGGTTGTAGGTTCATCCCTTCCCTGGTTGAGGTGTGCAAAAAGCAACCAGTCGATGTGTCCCTCTCTCATCAATGTTTCTCTCTCTCCCTCACCCTTCCACTCTCTCTAAAAATCAATGGAAAAATATCCTCGGGTTAGGATTAACAACAAATAAATAAATAAATAAATAAATAAACAAACCAAATATCAAAAAAAGAAAGACCAACTTCTTTCTGCTTTTCCATTCGGCCATTCTTGGCTTTTGAGTCCCCTCGTGGCCACAAAATGGCAGCCCAGGCAGCATTCCTCGCAGCAGCATCCACAGGCAATGGGGGGCTATTTCTTCCCTCTTGGTCTCCTTTCGATTAACGAGGAAACACTTCACTAGAAGCCCCAGCACCTCCTCTACCTGCGTCCCCTGGGCCAGAACCGCCTGATGTGTCCATGCCTCAGCCAGCCATGGAGCAGGGGAACAGGACACCAGGGTTGGTGTAGACCCGTCATGCCACTTCCTGGGGGTCGAGACACCTCCCTGAGAACATGAGCAGCTGTAGGGCAGAAGGTAGCTGAAAACACAAGTGGGAGGACTACCACAAAAGAGGAAGAGGAAATGCTGCTGTCTAGCAAAAGCTAAATGTTTGTTATACTCCATCTGCTGGTGCAGACCTCGCCGGGGTTCATATGCTCTCTTTATAAGTGCAACCACCCACGGACAGTGTGAACTACTGACGTATGGTAGCAATCATCTCAGGTAGAAACTGTAGTTTAACTTAACCCTGTTGTTTGGCTTCTGTACTTATTTGCTTTGTTTAACAGTAGAAAAGTTACTTTGATTTTCTGAATTATATAAATCATCTCATTCGATTGAATACCCTATTGATTGTAATGTGAATACCCCATTGGTTGTGGTCATACTGGTTTTAGAAAGCTCATTCTTCTGTACCTGGGATGGACAGCACAATTATCCTAAATTGCCTCAGTGGCCACCGATAATGTGCTTCCTTTGACTCAGTGGTCCCAAGACCCAAGGGCTCTAGATAATGTGTTTCTGTCAACTCAATGGTCCAAAGACCCAAAACTATAATTAATCTTTGTAGATAACTAATCAGCTCAATTTCGCTTCTGTAACTGCTTTTTGCAAACCAGGTCCCTCATTCCAAACCCAAAGATGTAATCGATACCTTTGTGATTTTTGCCTATATAAACCTGGTGTTGCGGCCATTTTAGGACTGCGAGATTTGGAGAGCAAAATGCCCCCTCATAGTCATGGATTTGAAATAAATGTGACTCCTTAATTCGACTTCTTGAGGCGTCCTTGTGTGATTCACGGGGTACATTATAACACTACTAGCAATGGGACAGTCCAGCTCAGCAGTTCTCGAACATCAGTGTTGTTAGAAATAAGGCGAGCCCCCCAAATTCAGGGGTCCTGGTAGAACACAAAACACACTCGGGAGCCAGTCAGCAGGCAAAGTTCTTTACTTCTACGTACAAGGGAGCGTGCGCACACATGGTCTGGAAGCACACGCACACCGAGCAGGCGGGCTGCCGGGTTTATAATCTCTGACACACGTGACCTGTCCCTCATTCTTGATTGGAGCTCAGGCACACAGTCTTTTGCGATTGGCTAATTCAAAGGGAAGGGTTGGCCTTTGCTGTCCAAGATGGTGGCCCCCAGGGAAGCTGCAAGCCATGCGGCCAACATGATGGCTGCCTATGGCAGCTGTCTAAACTGTTCTTTGACAGAAAAGGTGACTTGTTTCTTCTCACAGTGTGCACAAGACCTGCCCAGGAGACTGGTGAAAAGGCAGACCCAGCGGGAAGCTGGAACCAGGGCCCCAGTCCACCTCATTCTAACAGCTGCTTTTCGCCATGTTCTAATGAGCTCCTGCTCTGTGCCCGGTCTGGTCCCAGGAGCTCCCGTGATGCCGAGAGCAGACTTAGGCCTGAGTTCCCCTTTCTTCACGGTGTCTCCCTGTGACCTCATTGGGTGTCTCCCTGTGACCTCATTGGGTGTCTCCCTGTGACCTTGTTGGGTATCTCCCTGTGACCTCGTTGGGTGTCTCCCTGTGACCTCGTTGGGTGTCTCCCTGTGACCTTGTTGGGTGTCTCCCTGTGACCTCGTTGGGTGTCTCCCTGTGACCTCGTTGGGTGTCTCCCTGTGACCTCGTTGGGTGTCTCCCTGTGACCTCGGTGATCGCTTCCAGGTAGAGGAACTTGGCCCCAGTTTTCCAGTCCTTCCGGCAGAGGGGTGGTGTCCTTTGAAATTCACATGAAGGGATCCTTTGCAAAGTGGTGGCCATTGTGAGTTTCCATTCTACCCCCAGTCCTTCAAGATTCCTGCCTTTCGATGGAGACGGGTGTGCGTGTGTCCACCAGCTTCTCTCCCCCTCCTCGGGTGGCCACTTTTGTGTTCCTACCCTCTTGGGGCCACGGGTTTCCCATAAGCAATGTCCTTCCCACTCCTGGGCCTGGGGCACAGGTGTGTGTAAGAACCGGCCGTGAGCGAGAACAGCGACCCCTGAGGAGCAGGGCCTTTCTCTGGGGAGAGAGGTGGTGAGCCATCACCGGGCCTCACCACACGCGGCAGAGCCCTCAAAACACCCATCTGAGTCTACAGAAGCAGGAGCAACTCCCATAGCTCCCTGCCCTCTAAGGAGCTTCGCGCGTTCCCTAACGAGCACTGATTGGCACCACATTCAAATGCAAATATGGGTCTTTGTATTTTTTTTTTTTTCTTTTAAAAGCAAACCCTGGGAGACTGATAGTTTCAGCTTGGTTGCAAATCCGACTAAGTTTTTGGTTTTTATTCCTTCAATTCTGCCCCACATCAGCCTGCTCACCCCACTGCCCACAGTCATCCCAGCATGTTCTCCTGGAGGGGGCCTTGCATTTGCAAGAGACGGCGCTCGAACTGGACAGAGTGGGTGCGGGTTCTGAGCGCCTGCCAGAGGTGACTCACCATCCTCGTTGTGAGAGATGCCCTCCTTTGCTCACTTCTCTGTGAATCTCAAGGTCTAACTACTATTTCGCAGCTTCTAAGACTAAGCGTCTTTCATCGTGTTTAACCTCCACTGTTAAAAAACAAAATTCAACTGAGGAAATTTTAAAACCTTACTGGCTTTATTCAACAATTCATGAATCAGGCAGCATCCAATCTAGCAGAGAGAAGAGCCGTACAAGGCAAGATGTTTTACAGGCAGAAGGGAGTGGGAACAGGGGAAGCTGTAGGAGGGTTGTGGGGAGGATTGGTTATTGCAAAGTTAATTCCCTCAAAGGCAAATTACCTAACTAGTGCTGATCAGGCGATTCTTGATTGGCGGGTTTAAGATTCCATTTCTGAGAGAGCTGAAACTGTAATTAAGTAATTAAGCCTCCGTTTGGTCATGTGGGGCTTAGCATAAGCCACTCCATTATGGCGCTTGTCTCTCACAGCACCATGTCAACATGTTACCTTAACGTGCTGTTGAAATGTACTCAGAGACCAACGGAGTGTTCCCGGCCCGCACTTCTAACCATCAGGATCCCACGCACACAGTAGGTGCCCAGTGACTGCCCCCTCGAGCTACCACATTTACAGGCGACCACCTTTCCCCTCCATCCATGGCCTGCAGTCTGTGGAGTGTGCCCCCCCCAAGACGAGTCTGAGGGTACAGAACCCAGGGCAATCACTGAACCACTCGAGTCATGAGGACTCTTTTCCTCAGAGCGGAGAGGCTCCAAGCCCCACTGGCTAAGTAGGCAGCTGCCAGGCTCCGAATGGGAGTGGCCCCTGGGGGAGGCTGGTTAAGTGAGCGCATCTCTCCTCCCTGAGACACACAGGCTCGGGTGCGAGAAAGGAAGCAATATCTACAGCACAGGACCGAGGGCACGCATTTCACCACCAGAGAGACCTGGATTGGAGGCTGAGCTCTGCCCAATAGCAGCTGTCTGACCTGCACCGAGTTCCTTAACTTCTCGAAGCATCGTTTTTTCTCCAGTAAAATGGGGTGCTGAGTATGAAGTGGGTTCTTTGTGAGGCACCTACCATAATCCTCTCCCACCCCGTAGCCAGACTGTCAGTCCGTTACTTTGGTACATGATTTGGTTTTAGCCGTGTGGTTTGTTTTGACCAACGGGACATTAGCAACTGTGATCCAGGCAGAGGCGGAGGCACACTTGCACATTAGGGCTTACTCTCTCGCTGCGGGACCCCCGCCCCGCCTGCCTGTGTGAACAAGCAGGCCTGGATGATGAGAGGAATGCGGCTGTCCCCTTCCCCCTTCCCTCCCCCTCCCCCGTCCCCCCTCCACACACACACACACATTAGAGCAGCTGCCGGATTTGTGAGTGAGTGAGGTTGCCCTAAAGTACTCGACTCGAGCCGCACCAGCCCACGTCGGAATAAACCTCCAGGAAAGCCACAGAACTGTGAGAAGCAACACAGGCTTGTTTTAAGATGGCACTGAATTTGGAGCAGGTTTGTTATGCAGCAAAACCTGACTGAGACAGCCCCTCACTCGTTGATGCTGAGCCTCACGTGCCTGTGCATGTGCATGTGCGTAGGAAGTGCCTCGCCGGTGCCGGCACATGACAAGTTCCCAATCCGTACTGATCACAGCGTGTATCTGTGAAGCCAGGACGCTGGGGACCGCCTTGGTCTCCCCTGAGGCAGCGGGCAAGGAAAGAAACTGCTTAATTTAGCTACTGCCTGGGGCCTGGTTCTCTGGGGGTGGGGGGGCCGCTGGAGACCCTGCAAGAGCACCCCGTCACTGCTGGTCTTGCTATCGCGGATTCCCTTCAGGAACATGACTCTCTTGCCCAAGTGACCAGGCCCTGAGCCTCCCAGCCATGCCCCATTCCTGTGCCCTAAGAGCAGCCTCCCGTGCCCTCACACACTGGTTCCCCACAAAAGCGCCGCGTCCTTTCCCGGCTTCAGAAGGAAACTCGGAGCCAAAGAGGATGCACGAGCTGGCAGGCCCGTGCGAGGATGTCTGTGCTGGGGGAGCTGCCACCACCACTGCTTGCAATGCGACCATCCTCAGGGTGCCGGGGAGAGAGGTGGCTTGGGTGGAACTAGCCTGCCCCATCCCTGCATCCCTGCCACCTGCTCGTTCCCCCTAGGACTGCAAAGGCTCACATCACAGTTCTGCAGACGGCACATTTCTAAAAGCCAAACACTGGGACCCACGCAAATGTCCTTCAGCAGGAGAAGGGGTTCAAAAAGAGGAAGGTGGCTATTCACACATGGAACGGAATGCCCAGAACAGTGAGCATACGCAAAACTCCTCATGACACCCATGGCTTTCACAGATACAAAGTTAAATGAAAACAAAATAGTATTTGAATAAATCTACATAAAGTTCAAAAACAGGCGAACTTAGCCCGGCCGGCGTGGCTCAGTGGTTGAGCATCAACCTATGAACCAGGAGGTCACGGTTCGATTCCCAGTCAGGGCACATGCCCAGGTTGCGGGCTCGATCCCCAGTGGGAGGCCTGCAGGAGGCAGATAATCAGTGATTCCCTCTCACTATTGATGTTTCTTTTTCTCCCTCTCCCTTCCTCTCTGAAATCAATAAAAAAAATTTTTTTTTAAAAATGAAACAGGCAAAACTAAATGGCTTGGTTCAGGAATGCATTCTAGGATGATAAAAGTATGAAGAACGGCAAGGACGGAGCTGCCCAAAGCCTGGAGCCACGGCTTCCCCGTGGGGGAGGGAGGAGAGGGTCTGAACGCACAGGAGTGTCCAGCACCCGGGGGGCGGGGTGTCCTATTTCTTCATCTATTCTAGGTGGTGGTTACTGACCTTGGCATTTGCCTTCTGGAAATTCCTTATGCTGCCCACTTCCGTGTTATGCATTTTCCTATGTGTTACATACCCACCCACCCCAAACAATTTTAATCAGTTCCGCAGTATGTGTTCTTCACACTTCTAATGGCAAGGGCTCAGCCTCTCCCAGGGGGTCCAGCAGGTGCAGATGCCACATCCAGGCTGCTAATCCCTCCTTCTTGTGCCAGTTATAGCTTCGGGACCATTCGTGGATGCATGGGTATTGGTAAGGTGGTGGTTGAAGTGGACGGTGTTTATTTCCACCACAAGATCAGAGCTCCTCTTCAGCCAACCAAAATGCCAGGAGCAGGAGCTGGAGCAGGAGAAGGAGCTGGGGCAGGAGCAGGGGCAGGGGCAGGAGCAGGGGCAGGGGCAGGAGCAGGGGCAGGGGCAGGGGCAGGAGCAGGGGCAGGAGCAGGGGCAGGGACAGGAGCAGGGACAGGAGCAGGGGCAGGGACAGGGGCAGGGACAGGAGCAGGGACAGGAGCAGGGGCAGGGGCAGGAGCAGGAGCAGGGACAGGGACAGGGACAGGGACAGGGGCAGGAGCTGGGGCAGGAGCAGGGGCAGGGGCAGGAGCAGGAGCAGGGGCAGGGGCAGGAGCAGGGGCAGGGGCAGGGGCAGTAGCAGGGGCAGGGGCAGTCGTAATCCTAGTGGTTGACTCCTATATGGGCCCTATTGGAACAAGGCTAGAATTTGCCCAGCTCTAGCTTAGCATGAATTCCACAGCAGGTGTGAGCTTCTGAGAAGGGTAACACGCTCTGTGCTCCATCGACTGAGAGAGGAGAACAGAGACCAGAACAGCACCCTGCAGGGGGGGGGATGAGGGACGACCTCCCAGGAAATAAGAGCAGCGAGGGGACGGTCACCGGGACGGCCGGGAGGAGCCGTGCTGCCCGCTCTGTGGTCCTGCTCACACGCAGCGAGGCCGCAGACGGAGTCAGCCCGTCTCCGGAGCTGGATTCCTGTAACCCGCCATTTTATCACTTAGGCGCACTTCCCCGGAAACCCCATTAGTCTAAATTGCATTTTGTTAGTTCTGGAAGAATGAAGTACTCCCAGTGGCTCTCTCTGGGGACCAGGATGAGTGGGGTGAAGAACGGACTCTTACCTTTCACTTTATATGCTTCTGAATTATTTTAGTTTTTACAAAGAGCATTCATGCTTTTGAAATTTTAAATGAAGACATTAAAACAGCTACATGTCAGCTAACAGTGGCATATGATGTTGAAAGAAGGGGCCAGCAGCCCGACCGCGGAGGGGAAGGCCATTGGCTGGGGGTGAGGGCAGATGGGTTGGGAGGGTGAGGGCTGAGGAGGTACCGGAAGTGTGGGCGTGACAGACGGGTAGTGAGAGGAGACTGGGTCCAGCAACTGCGGAGGGGTGTGGCTTGCACACTGGGGGAAATACAATGGGAAGCAAGGGGGACATTGCTCCCCACCTCCCCACCCCCACCCCCAAGGCGAGATACACATCCCAGTAAGAACCCAGAGCAGAAAACAGGCAGGAGGAAGGGAACAGCATAGGGTTAATTTAACAAACTGTGGTCCAGTTCACCTGGCCCCAGAAATACACAAAGTGAGGGTCTGGCAGGCAGCTCAGTTGGCTAGAGCAGACTCCCGATACACCAAGGTTTTGTGTTCGATCCCCACACAGGCATCAACCAATGAATATACGGATAAGTGGAACAACAAGTTGATCTCTCTCTCTCTCTCTCTCTCTCTCTCTCTCTCTCTCTCTCAAAAAAAAAAAAAAAAAAAAAATAGAGCCCTAGCCAGCTTGACTCAGTGGATAGAGCATCGGCCCAAGGACTGAAGGGTCTCAGGTTTGATTCCAGTCAAGGGCATATACCTCGGTTGCAGGCTCAATCCTTGGCCCCGTCAGTGTGCGTGCAGGAGCCAACCAATCAATGTTTCTCTCTCACATCCGTGTTTCTCTCTCTGTCTCTCCCACTCCCTTCCTTCCACTCTCTCTAAAAATGGGAAAATATCCTCGGGTGAGAATTAACAAAACAAGAAAATAGAAAGAAATTTGCAAAGTCCCCTTTCATCACATCCTAACAAACATTGACTGGATCTTTTATTTGATTTTTCAGTCTTCCCTACTAACTTTATTGGCAAAAAGGACCTTATGGTGACACAGGCAATGCTCTAAATGGCTTGCTTCTCACCCTGGCCGGTGTGGTTCAGTTGGTTGAACATCATCCCATGCACCAAAAAGCTGCCAGTTCAAGTTCAGGTCAGGGCACACAGCCAGGCTGTGGGTTTGATCCTAGGTACAGGGAGGCAACGATGTACCTGATGTATCTCTCTCTCTCTTTTCCTCTCCCTTCCTCTCTCAAATCAATAAAAGCATTTAAATAACTTGCTTCTCAAATCCTTGAGGGTGAGATGGTAACTCTCACCTTTGCCTTCCGGGCATGTCATTTGACCTAGAGTGAGGGAATGAAGGTGCCATCACAGTGTTGCTTTATTTATACTAAAATACTGCGAAGAGTTGAGCATTTTCCCCACAGGTGCAAGCACAGGGAGCCTTTGCGGATATGTGGCCCGTGGCAATGCAGATTCCGGTGTGACATGGTTGGCAACTGGCTCCCACCAACACGAAGGGTTCACCCAGGTTATTTCCTTAACGCTGCGCTCCACGGCCCTGCGTTCGGTGCTATTGCATGTGGGTCTCAGCCTTGGGGAGAGGCTGCGATGTGGTCAGATTCCTGCTCTGAGATGTGTCCACCGGGGGGCGTCCCTAGACCTCTGAGAGGAGTCCCTGGGAAGCCGTGAACGGGCGGGAGCAGCATCTTCTCCGTCACAGGTGAGCAGCCTGCGGGCAGCGGCCCAATCCGCCTGCCGCCAGGCAAACAAGGCGGTTGGACACAGCCACGCCCGTGCGTTCACATCTGGTCTCTGTCAGCCTAGCACGGCGCTGGCGGCGCGGAGTGGCTGTGATGGAGGGCTCCTACCCCGGAAAGCCGCAGGTTCACTACCTGCTCCTGCACCAGCAAAGCTCGCTGACGCCCGGTCTAGGCCCTCCCCCAGAAACGGCCCCTGGCACTGACCCATTGGGAAGCAGCTGTGCCGGCGGCTGTAGGCAGCATCCTGACGCTGTGGGGTAGGTTCCGTTATCATCACCCCACTTTACAGAGTAGGAAACTGAGGAACAGAGGGTTAAACAAATCTCCCAGAGACCCACAGACAATCACGGTTGGGATCAAGATTTCAACCCAGGTAGTCTGGTTCTAGAATCTGCATTTTTATTAATTTTGTTGTTTATTTATTTCCCATTGATTTTTTTTTTTAAGACAGAGTGGAAGGGAGGGAGAGAGAGAGAGAAACATCGACGTGAGAGACACATTGACTGGGGCTGGGGATCAAACCTGCAACCCAGGTACATGCCCTTTGACTGGGAATTGAACCCTTGACCCCTCAGTGCACGGACCGATGCTCTTAACCACTGAGCAACACCAGCCAGGGCTAGAGTCTACATTTTTAACAATGTGTTTTTATTGATTTTTAGAGAGAGGAAGGGAGTGGGAGAAAGAGATGGAACTATCAATGATGAGAGAGACTCATCACCCTCCTGCACACCCCCTACTGGGGATTGAGCCCAAAACCCAGGCATGTGTCCTGACCGAGAATCAAACCGTGACCTCCTGGTTCATAGGTTGACCCTCAACCACTGAGCCACCCGACTGGGCTAGAATCTGCATTTTTAACCCCCACTACAATGCTCCCTAAAAGTTTCCATAAAGGGAAAACAAAAAACAGCCACACGCCCTAACCGGTTGGCTCAGTGGAAAGAGTGTCAGCCTGCGGACTGAAGGGTCTCAGGTTTGATTCCGGTCAAGGGCATGTACCTGGGTTGTGGGCACATCCCCAGTAGGGGGTGTGCCAGGGGCAGCTGATCAATGTTTCTCTCCCATCAATGTTTCTAACTCTCTATACCTCTCCCTTTCTCTCTGTAAAAAGCCAATAAAATGTATTTTTAAAAATTAAAAAAAAAACACAGCCACATATGAAGATTCATACCCTTCAATAGCAACAGGGGAAGCTGGGGGGAAATGACACCTGTTTATTAAAATAAATTCTTGAGTGAAAACATATTTTTAATCTAAAATTCCAGACCCTGCTCTCTTACAATCAAGTGTAAGGGCAGACTGAGGACGTTGTCAATCCTGTGAGCCCTCAAAACACTTCCCAGCGATGTGTCCTCTCTCGGTGCCACTGGAGGGTGCGCCCCGCCGCAGAGAAGTGAGGCTGCAGCAGGAAAGCAGCGCGGACGGGAGGGAGGGCCCTGGAGTGGGGGGAGGGCCCACAGTGTGGAGGAGGCAGAGGCTCTTCAGACTGAAGCAAGAAGCAGGGCGCCTCCAGGTGGGAGCTGGAATCGCTGAGCTATTGCTGTGCAATGAATCACCCCCAAAACCAGCAGCTTAAAGCAACAAATGCTGATCACAGAGTTCCTCAGGGTCAGAAACGTGCTTCTGGGCCACGGCCTTCGCTGAGGCTGTCCTCACGCGAGGCTGCAGTCCTCTGACGGCTCCACGGGGCAGAGGGGCCCACACGCCCCGGGCTCGCTCACCGCCCGCCACAGCTTCCCCGGGGGGTAACAGGAGAGGGACAGAGGGCAGGACAGAGACATTCCAGTCTCAGAACTCACTTCTGCAGGATTCTATCGGTCACCAGAGACCAGCCCTAAAGCCATGTGGGGACGACATCTCGTCCCTATAATCACTAGGAGGCAGTGTTGTCATTGTGGTGGTTGTATTAGAGAGAAGTGAGGGCAGACAGACTCAACCCTTGGGCAGGGCAGCTCAGCTCATCCTTACAACCGAGGTGCCGGGCATTGGGGACGGAACCCTGCCCCGCCCGTTTGCCCGCGCTGAGTGTCTTTGGGCAAGGTCATCGCGCTGTCATGCCTCCTGGCCCCCGTCTGTGAGACAGGGGTAATAATAGCTCCTGTCCGTGGGGCTGTTGGAGACTTACATGAGGTACCATTTTACAGCTCAGAACATGCCTGGCACACATGAGTGTCTCATTAACAAAGTCAGTAACCTTGTCCAGGGACGCTGAGCCAGGGGGCAATGAAATGGGATTCTAAACTTCACGCTCTGAGCTCCAGAACTATCTTTCTTAACGACTATGAAACCCACGGTGTTAAAAACAATCCTGTAATGTGTAATCTGGGAGGTAAGTCTCCCGTCCCCTGACCTCCACGCCCACTGCTCAGAAGTAACCAGCAGTGGCAGTTTCTCGGGTGTTCTCTGTGAAAGTAGCTACATGTATTGCTTGTAATTCTTCAAACGGCCATTTTTAGAGCTTGAAAAACAACACTCAGCGTTCAGGCCCCAGCAGACGCCTATGGTGGACGTAAGAACATATCTAGAGAGCCCAACAATGTGTCCATCGGCACCGAGGAGTGTCCTCAGCTGTAGACAGAGCTCAGTGTAACTCTTGGCACCCAGAGAACCCAGCCCATTTCTTCGACGTTATTGCTTCTAGCTCACGTCCAGGGCATGGTGCTTAAAACATCAAATTCAGAGATTACACAAAAATGACAAGTTAAAAATACCAGCGCTCGCTGCATGTCGCTGGCATATGCTGGTTAGGCAGACGGGCCCAAAGCAGGTTCAGAACATATGTGAACGCACCGGATTTACATATTATGGATAAACCATTTCTAGGCAACCTCTCCAATACTCCGCTTGGAGGAGGATGGGAATTAAGGCACAAACTTTGGAAATTCCGGGGGAATCATTTTTGCTTGCATTGGCACAGTGCCAGATGGGAACTGCTTTCAGCTGCTGGTAACAGAGACCCAGTTACTCAGGCCTGAACACCGTAGGGTTTGTTCTGTGGAAGACTAGAGCTGGCGTGGCAGCTCCACTAAGCTCTCTGGGATTCAGGCTCCTCATAGTCTCAGCCTGTATCTTCAGACCTCAAGGTCAAGGTTATTTGCATGCACAGTGAGGCTGTGGAGTTCGTGCCCTACGCAGGCAGAAGAGAAAGAACAAAAGATAAGAGGGCTGTCTTTTGCAGCTGATTTATTCTTCCCCCAGGAGCTTGCAGGGTGCTCACATCTCACTGGCTGTCCAAGGGAGAAATGTTGACGCTTAGCTGGGCTCTTTGCCACCCCAAATAAACCCAGTTTTCTATCATTAAAAAAAGGGAAGTAGATGGGCCACAGTAGGTCTCTAGCAGTCTCCAAGAAGAGGTATTATTGTGCTTAAGTGGGCACAAAACTCTTCATTTCCCCCCAAACTTATGCCTCCCTTGGGACCTCCCAGCCCTATAAGTGGCACCATTCTCTAAGCAGATGCTCAAGGTGACGACCTAGGAAACATCTTTGATTCTTCTTTTACCCTCCCCCACATTCAAGCCATGGCATGTTTTGTTGACTCTGCGTCCCAAATATGTCCCGCGTCTTTCTAAACAAATCTAACCTCCACGTTCACCATCCCCGTCCAAGCCACCCCTCTTCCTACCTGACCTTCCTGCTTCTACTCTTTTAACAACATTTTCAGCCCTAGCCAGTTTGGCTCAATGGATAGAGCATCGGCCTGTGGACTAAAGGATCCCAAGTTCAATTCAGGTCAAGGGCACATGCCTGGGTTGCAGGCTCAATCCCCCCAGCAGGGAGCATGCAGGAAGCAGCCAATCAATGATTCTCTCTCACCATTGATGTTCCTATCTCTCTATCTCCCTTCCTCTCTGAAATCAATTAAAAAAATGTATTAAAAAAAAAAAGAAAAACAGAATATTAAAAACATTTTCACAGCAGGTCCTTGGGGCCTTCCAGACCTGCTCAGTCACAACCTCTAGGGCAGAGACCCAGGAAGCTGCATTTAACAGCCCGTGGGTAAGCCTGTCCTTATTACCAAGTGCATTTAACCAAATGTACCGTTTTAAGCACTGTAAACTCTACAATTCGGTGACATTATATGCATTCACAATGCTGGGCAACCACCGCTACCATCTAGTTGTAGAACTTGTTTATCATCCCAAACGGAATACCCACACCCATTAAACATCCAAAACCCATTCTCCTGCCCAGCCAGTGTGGCTCAGTGGTTGAGCATTGACCTATGAACCAGGAGGTCATGGTTCAATTCCCGGTCAGGGCACATGCCCGGGTTGCAGGCTCGATCCCCAGTGTGGGGCAGCCGATCAATGATTCTCGCATCATTGATGTTTCTATCTCTCTCTCCTTCTCCCTTCCTCTCTGAAATCAATAAAAATATATTTTTTAAAAACCCTCCTGCCCCAACCACAAGTCCGCGTGCTCTTTCTGTGGACTTGCCTGTCTGGGCAGCTCTGGCCGTGGAACTGGACATTGTGCAGCCTTTTCTGTGCGCCTCCTTCCAGGGGCACGTTTCCAAGGCCCGTCCAGGCCGCAGCCTGGGCCAGGACTTCCCTCCTTTCTGCAGCCAGATAACATCCCCTCGTGTGGATGCAGCACATATTGTTTATTTTGGCAGCAACTTGGGCTGCTTCCCCCTTTTGGCCGCCGTGAATAACAGTTCTGTGAACATTCAAATACAAGGTTTTGTTTGCACGCCTGTTCTCCGTGGCTGTGGGTGCGTGCCTAGGAGTGGAATTGCTGGGTCATATGCTGATTCTATGTTTAAGTTATTGAAGAACTATCAAACCTGCTTCTATTCTGTCCCCTTATTTGTTCTTCACACAACCACCACAGTGACTTCTTTAAAAATTGTAACAGATTATGTTACAACCCCACTTACAACTTTCCAGTGGCTTCCCATTTCTCTTAGAATAAACTTCAAACTCATTATAGTGGCCTGCATATGTGATATGGCTCCAGCTCTTTCTCTAATAGATAGCTTCTCACTCTCTCCTGGCTACGGAACTCTTTCTGCTTCTGCCTCAGGACCTTTGCACTTACTTTCCCTCTGGCTGGAGGCTCTTCCTCCTGCCCCTTCCATGTTTGACTTGCTCTCAGCCTGCAGGCCCCACCTCAAGTATCACCTCCTTAAAGAGGCCTTCACCAACCACCTTACCTAAATGAGCCCCGCCCACCCTCAACCACGGCCTAGAAAATCACCCTGCTTTATTACTCTACAACACTTATCTTCCTTTGAACTTATATTTTTTAATGATTTGTATTTATTTCTTATCTTTTGTTAATTCTCACTCAAGGATATTTTTCCTTTGATTCTTAGAGAGAGTGGAAAGGAGGGGGAGAGACAGAGAGAGAGAAACATTGATGTGAGAGAGACACATCAATTGGTTGCCTCCCGCTTAGGGAGGGCGGTGCATGGGGAGGGGGTATCAAGCCTGCAACCAAGGTATGTGCCCTTGACTGGAATCAAACTAGGGACCCTTCAGTCCGAGGGCCAGTGCTCTATCCACTGAGCCAAACTAATTAGGGCGAACTTACCTTTTTTATATATGAATTTGTTGTATTATCTGCCTCCCTCTCTAGAATATGAGCCCTATAACAGTGGGATTGTCTTGCTAATCCCTGTAACACTTGCTTTTAGCTCAGTACTTGATGTGTCAGAGAGTTCATGAATATTCATAACTAGTTAAGCAAGCATTCACTTGAGTCTGAAAATATTGCTCGGAGTCAGGAAAGGAAGGGGTCGGTAGGGATTTCAAAGAGAAGTTGATGATCTGAGTATTAAATTAAATAACTTTTGTGAATTACGTTTGTGCCAGGGAGTGACAAGCAGACCTCTTAACTATCAAGTAAGTACACACAAATGTAATTATGAGAATTCATACGTAAAACTGGAAGGAAGACAGGGAGAATGCTTCACCAAAAGAAGCACTAATGGGATTAGAATCCACATTTCCCAGCAGACAGAGTGGCGCACTGACTTAGAAGAGCACCATGGGCTTGGCCGCTGAGGAGCAGCGTGACCGCGAGAATATTGCTTCTCATCCATCCCCAGTGGGGTTCATAAAGAACGCCTACCTCGGGGCTTTATTGTAAGAGTTAAACGAGGTAATGCTGTGGGGAGCTTAACTTAATAAGAAGTTGCCCTTACGATTGTGCCTCTATCGTTACGATGTAGAGGCAGACAGTGTGGGGAGTACAGAGTGCAGTTGGCGGGAATCACACTGGGGGTGAAACGGGGAGGAGGCAGGACTGGCCAGAGAGAACCTCAGACCACCCAGCGGGAGTTCTGGGACGCAGACTCCCACTACAGGAGACCCCCCCCCCCCCCCGCCCCCAATGAGCCGAACTCGCCAGACCCTTGCATCTTGCTCAGCCCTCCACTGGGGCTGCTGCGAAGAGGTGGCCCAGACTGCAAGCCAGGCTCCGGCAGCCCAGCGGCCCTGACACCAGAGCTCAAGTTCCTTCTCAGGGGAGCCCTGCCCACCTCCACACAAGTGACTGACTCTGGTTTTTCACTTTATTATAAATAACACTTAAGTGGACAACCTGGTAGGTCAATCGTTTCATACATCCGTATTTCTTTCCTTAGGATAAATTTCTAGACATTAGAGTTCTGAGCCAAAGAGTTATGGCCATGTTTAAGGCTTGTGATATAGAAACCAGACTGATCCTAAAGAGAACCATGGTTTTACTTGGATTCAATAATTTTATAAGCTTTTGGACATTTATGTTTCTTTTTAAATAATTTTGATTGCTCATACCTTTGCCTATATGATGTTCATCTTTTTCTAATGGATTTGAAAGAACTACTTATATGTAAACTAGAGGCCCAGTGCACGAATTTTTGTGCACTGGGGAGGGGGGGAGTCCCTTAGCCTGGCCTGCCCCCTCTCACAGTTCAGGAGCCCTCAGGGGATGTTCTACTGACGGGAGGTGACCAGGCTGATCAGGGGAAGGTGCCATCCCCATCACCCCGCTGCTGCTGCCTCTGCCGGCCGCGGCAGCTGTGAGGCCTGAACCCCAGGCCTCACAGCTGCTGGGGCTCATGGCTGCCTGAGCCCTGGCCTCTCAGCCACTATGGCTTTGTCTGGATGGACGTCTGCCCTAATTAGCATATTACCCTTTTATTAGTATAGAAGATTTTAACCTCTTACCTGATGCATATAATGTAAACAAGTCTCTGTTTTCCTTTGCCTTGAAAGGTTGCTGTACGTGTACAGAAACTTCTTTATTTCTATACTTAGCACGACGACTCCTTTTCTTGATGATTTTCTTAGAAAAGCCTTGGACCCTCCGGGTTACGTTAATACCCACGTGCACCCTCACTAAGCCGCTTGTTTCAGAGGCTCCCGCTTGTACCCAGCACTACAGCCTGAGACCCCCATGGAAGCCTGAGACCGCAGATAGCACCGAGCCCTGCAGAGAGCATGTTACCCGGCACATACATACCTGTGACCAAGTGTAATTTGTAAATTAGGCGCAGTACGAGGTGAACGAAAATAACTAGTAATAAAACAGAGCAGTGTGGCAGCATCCTGCACAAACTGTGGACATGCGGCTGAGAGGGCGAGGCCAAGGCTGCTCCCGGGTCTGCAGCGTCCTCACCTGCAGGGCGTGGCTTGCTGCCACTCATTTCAGGGGGTCCCTGCGAAGCCTTCCAGGCTCAATGTCGCCAGGTGCCACCCACTGCCGGCAATCAGAGCACGATTCCTGTCCGTGTCCTCTGCCCGCAAACCGAATGCCTCTCCGTCCTAACTAAGCACTCCTCGCGCGCTGGGGCCGCAGCTCTGGCAGCAAAACCAGCGCACGTTTCCTTTTCCTTCTTCACGGTGCCACGGGTAGGAGACTCATTCTGACTAGAGAGGCAGCGCAAGATTTCCTCACACTCCTTGGAATGGCATACAATTCAAAACATACAAATTGTTTGTGGGATTTTCTGTTTTTTAGCTTTTATTCATTGATTTTAGAAGAGGGGAAGAGACAGACAGACAGAGAAGCATCGATTTGTTCCACTCACTTACGCAGTCACAAGCTGTTGCCCTCTGAGTGCCCTCTGCCTCAAGGGTTTCCTACCCTTGGGAGAAAACAAGGTGGCAGACAAACAGGGAGGGCCGTGGGCAGCCGCCTGGCTCTGCCCCACTCCCTAGCAAACCCCATTTTCAGCTTAGTTTTGTTGTGCTTTTATATTGTTGACAGTATTACAGATGCCCCCCCCCCCACCCGCCCTTCTCCACCCAGGCCTTCCCCACACATTGTCTGTGTCCATGGGCTGTGCACGCATGCATATAAATTCTTCGGTTAATCTCTCCCCATTCCCTTCACCACCTCCCCTCTGAGACCTGTCAGTCTGTTCCAGGCATCCAGGCCTCTGGACCTATTTTGTTCGTCAGTTTATTTTGTTCATTAGATTCCACATATGAGTGAGATCATGTGATGCTTGTCTTTCTCTGACTGGCTTATTTCACTTAGCATAATACTCTCCAGGTCCCTCCATGCTGTCTCAAAGGGTAAGAGAGCCTTCTTTTTTACAGCCACGTAGTATTCCATGGTATAGATGTACCACAGCTTTCTTTATCCACTCATCTACTGATGGGCACTGGGCTGTTTCCAGATCTTAGCTACTGTAAATTGTGCTGCTATGAACACAGGGGAGCATACATTCTTTCTGATTGCTGTTTCAAGTTTCTTAGGATATAGTCCTAGAAGTGGGATCACTGGGTCAAATGGCAGTTCCATATTTAATGCTTTGAGGAAACTCCGTACTGTTTTTCACAGTGGCTGCACCCGTCTGCATTCCCACCAGCAGTGCACTAGGGTTCTCTTTTCCACAACTGGTTGCTTTCTGTATGTGCTCTGACCTGGGGTCAAACCCAAAACCATGGCATATGGGGATGATGTTCTAACCAACTGAGTTACCCAGCCAGGGTTTACTGGGATTTTCCGTGTAATGTTATCAGACCGTGGTTGACTGTGAGTAACTAAAACCATGGAAAATAAAGCTACAGACCTAGCCGGTTTGGCTCAGTGGGTAGAACATCAGCCCATGGACTGAAGGGTCCCAGATTTGATTCTAGTCAAGGCCACATACCTGGGTTGCAGGCTCGATCCCCAGCCACAGTCAGGGAGCATACTGGAGGCAACCAGTCAATGTGTCTCTCTTACTTCAATGTTTCTCTCCCCTTCCCTTTCACTTTTTATAAAAATTAATGGAAAAATAGCCTCGGGTAAGGATTAACAATACACACACAAAAAGAAAGAAAATAAAACTGGTAACAAAGCCAGCAAGCTGGACAATGTAGATGAAATGAAAAAATTCCTAGAAAAATACAATCTCCCAAAACTGAATCAGGAGGAGTCAGAAATCCTGAATAGGCCAATAACTGATGCAGTAGAAGCAGTAATCAAAAAACTCTCACCAACAAAAGCCCAGGTCTGGGTGGTTTCACAGGGGAGTTTTACCAAACATTCAAAGAAGAACTAACACCTATCCTCCTCAAACTATTTCAAAAAATCCAAGAAGAAGGAACACTTCCAAACTCTTTTCATGAGGCCAACATTATCCTAATTCCAAAACCAGATTAAAACCCTACAAAGAGAATTACAGGCCAATATCCCTGATGAACATAGATGCTAAAATCCTCAACAAAATATTACCAAATCACAGCCAGCAATATATTAAAAAGATCATACACCATGACCAAGTGAGACTTATTCCAGGGATATAAGGCTGGTACAATATTCACAAATCAATAGACGTGATACATCACATAAACAAGTTGAAAGGCAAAAATCACATGATCCTATCAATAGAAAAAGCATTCAACAAAATTTGACACCCATTTTTGATAAAAACTCTCAGCAAAGTTGGAATAGAGGGAGCATTCTCAACATGATAAAGGCTTTATATGACAAATCTATAGCCAACATCATATTCAAGGGGCAAAAACTAAAAACATTTCCCCTAATGTTTTTATTTTTTGAACAAGACAGGGATGTCCACTTTCACCACTCTTATTCAACGTAGTACTGGAAGTCCTAGCCACAGCAATCACATAAGAAGAAGAAATAAAAGGCATCCAAATTCGAAAGGAGGAAGTAAAACTCTCATTATTCACAGATGGCATGATATTGTACATAGAAAACCCTAAAGACTCCACCAAAAAACTACTAGATTTAATAAATGAATTTGGCAATGTAGCAGGATACAAAATCAACACCCAAAAATCAATGGCTTTTTTATACACCAATAATTAATTCTCAGAAAGAGAAACTAAACAAACAATTCCATTTACCACTGCAACAACAACAAAAAATGGTAATTAGGAATAATCTTAACCAAGGAGGCAAAAGACCTGTACTCAGAAAACTACAGGACCCTGAAAAAAGAACTAGAAGAAGATATAAAAAAGTGGAAAAATATACCATGCTCATGGATTGGTAGAATCAACATCATTAAAATGTCCATACTACCCAAGGCAGTCTACAGATTCAATGCAATTCCTATTAAAATACCAATGGCATATTTCACAGATCTAGAACAAATACTCCAAAAATTTATATGGAATCAAAAAAGACCCTGAATAGCTGCAGCAATTTTGAGAAAGAAAAACAAACTTGGAGGAATCACAATACCAGATCTCAAGTTATACTACAAAGCCACCGTAATCAAAACAGCCTAATATTGGCACAAGAACAGGCATATAGTTCAATGGAACAGAACAGAGAACCCAGAAATAGACCCAAGACTTTATGCTCAATTAATATTTGACAAAGGAGGCAAGAACATGCAATGGAGTCAAGACAGTCTCTTCAATAAATGGTGCTGGGAAAATTGGACAGATACATGCAAAAAAAATGAAACTAGGCCACAAACTTACACCATACACAAGAATAAACTCAAAATAGATGAAAGACTTAAATATAAGTCATGAAACCATAAAATCCTAGAAGAAACCATAGACAGCAAAATCTGAGACATCTCTCATAGCAATATGTTTTCAGATATACCTCCTACAGTAAAGGAAACTAAGGAGAAAATAAACAAATGGGACTACATCAAAATAAAAAGCTTCTGCAAAAGAAACCATCAACAAAATGAAAAGGGAGCCCACTGCATGGGAGAACATATTTGGCAATGATACACCTGAGAAAGGGTTAATATCCAAAATATATAAGGAACTCATACAACTTAACAAAAGGAAGACAATCCAATTAAAAAATTGGCAAAGGACCTAAATAGACATTTCTCCAAAGTAGATAGACAGATGGCCAAGAGACATATGAAAAAATGCTCAACGTCACTAATCATTCGAGAGATGCAAATCAAAATGACAATGAGGAATCATCTCACACCTGTCAGAATGGCTACTAACAACAAATCAATAAATGACCAGTGCTGGCAAGGATGTGGAAAAAAGGGAACCCTAGGACACTGCTGGTGGGAATGAAGACTATTGCATCCATTATGGAAAACAGTAAGGAGTTTCCTCAAAAAATTAAATATGGAACTGCCATCTGACCTAGTGATCCCACTTCTAGGAATATATCCTAAGAAATCTGAAACACCAATCAGAAAAAATATATGCACCCCTAGGTTCATAACAGCGCAATTTACAATAGCTAAGATCTTGAAACAGCCCAAGTGTCCATCAGTAGATGAGTTGATAAAGAGCTGTGATACATTTACACCATGGAACACTATGCAGCAATAAAAAAGAAGGATCTATCACCCCTTGAGACAGCATGAAGGCATCTGGAGAGTATCATGCTAAATGAAATAAGTCAGTCAGAGAAAGACAAGTATTACATGATCACACTCATATGTAGAATCTAAGTAACAAAACAAACGGAAGAACGGAGTGGATTCAGAGACATGGAAACGTGGAACAGAGTGGGGTATCTTGGAGGGAAGGCAGGGAGGGAGGGTGGGTGGGAGGTCATCAACCAAAGACCTTGTATGCATATATGTATCACCCATGGAGGCAGACAGTGGGGTGGTGAAAGCCTGGGGTGGAGGCAGGCTTGAGGCATCAATAGGGGGAAAAGGGGGACATATGTAATACTTTCAACAATAAAGAATTATTTTTTTAAAACCTGGAGGCAAAAAAAAAGGAATGGTTGTATTTCATTCTATGGTGTGATTTCAGGGTCTACAGTAAACATATTATGTCATACTATATAAAGTGTGTATATATGTATGTGTATATCTATCTATATATGTTATAGATAAGTATATCTGTACTTTCTTTTTCGTCCCATTGATCTTTCTGTAGCAACGTCCCAGTTGGTTTAATTATTTTGGTTTCATAATAAATGTTAACTGTTTAATCTATAGGTTAAACACATATTTAAACATATGACATGCTGATTATTTAACATAAGTATGTTTTTTTGCTTTTTTAAAAATATATTTTCTTGATTTTTTTTTTTTTTTTTACAGAGAGGAAGGGAGAGTGATAGAGAGTTAGAAACATCGATGAGAGAGAAACATCGATCAGCTGCCTCCTGCACACCTCCTACTGGGGATGTGCCCGCAACCAAGGTACATGCCCTTGACCGGAATCAAACCTGGGACCTTTCGGTCCCCAGGCCGACGCTCTATCTACTGAGCCAAACCGGTTAGGGCTAAGTATGTTTTCTTTATTTTGCTTTCATGATGAAGGTTAACTGATAAGGTAAGGCCCATCTGCCTATTCATCCTTTTAAATGCCTACTTCCCGCTCAGCCAGCATGGCTCAGTGGTTGAGCATTGACCCATGAACCAGAGGTCACCGTTCAATTCCCAGTCAGGGCACGTGCCCAGGTTTGGGGCTTGATCCCCAATAGGGAGTATACAGGAGGGAGCCAATCAATGACTCTCTCTCATCATTGATGTGTCTATCTCCCTCTCCCTCTCCTTTCCTCTCTAGAGCCTACCTCCTTCTCTGTAGCCAGGCGTGGTAAGTAAAAGATGGCACTTGTTCTATAATTGCCCTCCTTTCCGGAGGAGTCGGCCTTGCCTCACTTGTAAGGTCTGTGACTGTTTTGTTTCACATATTTCGGGCGAAGTGAAGTGGTCCAATTTTGAGGCCCAGGCTTTTCCACTTCCTGTCTCTGGGAGACATGGCTGCCGGGGAAGACACCCAGCCTGCACATAGCCGTGCTGGAGAGCCTGGCCTTCCAGGTCTCCCTATCCACGTGCCACCCCTGTGAGCCAAGTCAAGTAGGACCTGCAGCCCCGCCCTCTGCCAGCTGAACACCTCAGGTGGCCTCAGTCTAGACACATGCAGGATTGCCCGCTGAGCCCTGCCATAGCCCTGGCCCACAGTCACCAGGTCAGTTTTACAGAGTGGCAGCTGTTCTGAGTTACCATGAATTAGGGTGACCTGCTGCACCATGACGCATCACATGACAGGCAGCGACTCCCTGGGAGGGTAGACTTTCCTGCCCACTGACCTCAAGTGAGAGTGTGACCTGCTTTGGCCAGGGTGCCCCGCAGACAGGGTGCCCCGCAGACAGGGCGCACGCGGGTCCGCACAGACACTGCCATTGTTCCCGGCGCGCCTCTGCTCTCCCTCCCATGGAATGGCCTGTTCTGGCGGGGCTGCTCCCGCAGCCTGGGGATTCAGAGTTGTGGAGCAGAGTTGAAACTGACCCCAGCCAGCAGCATAGATGCCGAGTGAGCCAGAAACCCACTGCTGCCGTTACAAGCCATGGAGGTGAGGCACAGGGCTCTCCACGGCCACAGCCACCCCGAGCGTGATGACTGCACAGCTATTACTGCTCTCCCCGTCATCGCTATTGGGAAAGCTCACTTCCCACGCTAATGCCCATGAAAGAACATCCAAACCCATAGGAAAGTTTTATAAGAGCTTATTTGAGCCAAATTTTTGAGGGCATGCCTGAAAGCAAGATCTCAGGGGATTGAGAAAATGCTCCGGAAAATGGCAGGTTTGCAGTTCCTTTTATGCATTAGAATCAAAGGGGCTACAAAAGAGAGTTCAGGAGATCCACTGGTGGCCGCCTAGGAGGCGATGGGGGTGGGGGTGGGGGGCAAGTGGGGAAATCTAGGACTGAATAAACAGCGAAGTGAAGGAACGCATGCTCCGTTCTCATTGGCAGGCACAGCACAGTTAGTTAGCGGTCACAGCACCTAGAGATGGTATTCGGGAGTGAGATGATGCGGGGTTCTGGGGTGTGTTGGGTGCTGGTCGTTATGCCCGCAAGGGGTCTGAGGGAGAAAGTCACTCTGACATCTCAAAGGCATGTTCTCTTAGATCATGAGAACAGCGGCAGGGCTCACTTAAGGTAAGGACAGATCTTTGCTAAGGACGCTGTAGGCCTGGGCCATGACCACCTGCCATGACCTGAGCCGTGGGGAATGTTTATGTTCAGGCCATTCTGCATTGTCACTTTTGGTCACTGAGTTTGTAAGTCCTGCCATGCAGGCCCCCTGAGCTTGTCAGATGGAGTAAGAGGCCCCTCCTTCATTCACAATAGAGTCTGAAAATGTCACCTACTTTTCTGGCATCCCTGACAGCTACAGGTGTCCTTGTTCTGACCCGTGACAGGTAAAGGGTAGTCTTTGAGGGGGGTGTCCTTCTGGTGGAGATTCTCCTCAGTGATCCAAATAGAGGGACATAAAAGGAATTATGTATCTCTAGCCACTCAGACACCCTTTCTAGGCTCTATCCTATGAGGACACAATGGCTAGAGCTACAGCAGCCACCTGGAAACCATGAGTAAAAAATCCTGAGAATTAAAAGCCAAAATATATCAAGGAGTGGAAGGTAAATAAGATCTTGGATCCTTGCCCTGGCTGGTTTTGCTCAGTGAATAGAGTGTCGGCCTGTGGACTGAAGGTCCCCGATTCGATTCCAGTCAAGGGCACCACCCTCAGTTGCAGGCTCAATCCCTGGCCCTGCAACCAATCGATATTTCTCTCTCTCTCATTCTCTCCCCGTCCTGTCCACTCTCTCTAAAAATCAATGGAAGAAGTATCCTCGTGTGAGGATTAACAACAACAACAGAAAGATCTTGGATCCTTAAAATTGTTAGCCATTCAACAATTCTAAGACTGCCTACCACCAAAAAAATCTTATAATGTGAGATAATTATCTTAATTGTTTAAGCCACTATTAGTTGATAATTCTGTTATTTGTAGCAAACCAAACTAATTAGCATATAACTATCTGTTGATTTTGCCTGCCCGACATATAGCCCTCTTCTTCTGGTAATAGCATTCTGGTTTTTCTTTAGGGAACCAGCACACTACACACACACACACACACACACACACACACACACGCACGCACGCACACAGATGATACATTTTGATTCAAGTGAGATTGCACTCTCCAGTTTCTGGGGTGAACATGTGACCAGGCTGGCCAATCAGAGTGGCACATCCACCCGGCAGAAGTGAGGCTGAGCTTTACTTCTGGGAGCTTGGGCAGGACTATGTGGAGAGCTCTCTTTTCATTGGGTTTGCTGCTTAAGAATGAAACCAACACAGAGAAAAGCAGAGCTGAGATAGAAAAGTCTCATTTCTGATGACACCATTGAGCCTCGAGGACTCAAATTTTCCTGGTCTACCTTTGGACTTTTCTTTCAGTTATATGAACCAATAAATTTTTATTCTTCCATAAACCGGTTAACAGCGGAAAAAATCCTATCATAGACCAGAGTTCTAGTTGACAGATAAGGGCCAGGGGCCTCCGCTGAAGTAAGGCGGGGTGGGCATGGAGCGGGTAGGGGAAGGACAAGACACGGCAGCTCTGCCAGGTCGCTGCTATTGGTACCTGCCTCTTTCACAGACCACAGGGGTCTGAGCAGGACCTGCCGACTCAGTGACCAGAAGTAACAATGCAGAATGATCTGAAGGGCAAAGTGGCCTACCCAAGGTTGTACGGAGAATAATTAAAAGGGCTCAGACACAGTCTCAGAACTATGAAACTCAAGTTATTCCTACTGAACCACACCCATTCTCAGGCAGGTCTATAGCAGGAGCCAGGTCTGCACATTGCCTGGTAAATACCGAGAGTTTTATTGGTGTTGGCTGGGAGGGGCTGAGGGCAACTCAATTTCCTTCTATTTGAGAGTCGTGTTCAGAATTCTGACTCTTCCTGGTCAGCTAGGAAGAGGCAATGGTCGCCACCAAAGGTCCCCCCAGTGTCACCCCTTGGGTCCTCTGCTTGCTCCTCTCCCTCGGGCTCCCTGCACACACTGCCTCAGTCAGTCACCTTGGCAATGGAAGGAGCTCCCATCTTCTCTCCAGGATATGTAGATGGCTTCTTCCAGAAAATGCCGGTCAGCCCCAGCCCTTCCCAGCAGCTCTGGTGGAGCAGGCGGGGACAGCGCCAGTGCCCCCCACAGCACTCCGGGCCCCTCTCCAGTGAGGATCCAGGGCACAGGCCCAGCTCACTGCACCCCGGCACGGGACCCTCCCCTGAGGACTCTATTGTGTCAGCCCAGCACCTGGGCAAGTTCAAGCCAGCCCCACCCCTGCCCCAGGTCTCCATGCTCACAGTCTTACCAGGTCTGGACACAAACATTAGCAGAAGACAGTTGCTCTCAGCGTTTCCAGCTCCGTAGCACAGCGCCTGTCCAATAGCCCTGCCACTCGTCCCAGGGCCTGACCTGGTGAAGGGCCTCCATTTCTCTGGCCAAGCTCTACCAATCCCCGTCTGATCAGCAGGCAGCCTGAGACCCAGGATGTCCAGCCACCGATGCTGCGTCCACCATGGCCCCACAGGACGCAGACTCCCAGGACCACTTCCTCGCAGCTGCCCACAGCCAGCAGCTCCCAGAGTGTGGGAAGCAGACCCCTCATGCCCACAAGGTGACTTCCTGGGGGTAACGCTGCAGCTTTAAATCACACTGACTCTTGCCCTCCTAAGGCAAAAGAAACTAAGGAGAAACTAAACAAATGGGACGACATCAAAATAAAAGGCTCCTGCACCGCAAAAGAAACCACATCAAAGTGAAAGGGAGCCACTGCGTGGGAGAACATATTTGCCAATGATACGTCTGATAAGGGGTTAATACCCAAAAGATATAAAGCATACAACTCAACAAGAGGAAGACAAACAATCCAATTTAAAAATGGGCAGAAGACCTGAATAGACATTTCTCCAAAGAGGACATACAGATGGCCAAGAGACATATGAAAAAATGCCCAAAGTTGCCCAGCCGGTGTGGCTCAGTGATTGAGCGTCGACCTATGAACCAGGAGGTCACGGTTTGATTCCCAGTCAGGGCAGATGCCCAGGTTGTGGCTCAATCCCCAGTGTGAGGCGTGCAGGAGGCAGCCTATCAATGATTCTCTCTCATCATTGATGTTTCTATCTCTCTATCTCTCTCTCGTCCATTTAAATATATATATTTAAAATGCTCAAAGTTACTAAACATCAGAGAAATGCAAACTAAAACCACAATGAGATATCACCTCACACCTTTCAGAATGGCTACCATCAATAAATCAACAAACAAGTGCTGGGAGGATGTGGAGAAAAGGGAACCCTAGTGCACTGCAGTGAGAATGCAGATTGATGCAGACACTGTGGAAAACAGCATGGAGTTGCCTCAAAAAATTAAAAATGGAACTGCCCTTTGACCCAGTGATCCCACTTCTGGGAATATATCCTGAAACCCCCGAAATACCAATCAGAAAGAATATATGCATCCCTGTGTTCATAACAATGTTATTTACAATAGCCAAGATCTAGAAACAGTTCATCAGTAGATGAATAGATTAAAAAAGCTATGGGACATTTACACAATGGGATGTTATGCAGCTGTAAAAAGGAGGTACTCTTACCCTTTGGGGCAGCCTGGATGGACCTGGAGACTATTATGCTAAGTGAAATAAGCCAATCTGAGAAAGACAAATATCACATGATCTCACTTATTTGTAGAATCCACTGAACAAAATGAATTGGCCAACAAAATAAGACCTGAAGCATGGAGGCATGGAACAGACTGACATACCTCCATGTGGGGGTCAGGGGACGAGAAGACATAAACCAAAACATTTATGCACTTACTAGAGGCCCAGTGCACGAATCCATGCACCTGTGGGGTCCCACGGCCTGGCCTGCAGCCATCGGACCAAAACCAGCAGCCTGACACCACCTGCCACTCCTGCCTGCTGCTCCGGCTCATCCTGGCCTCACTATGCCTGCCTCAGGCTCACGCCCAGTCAGTCCCGATTGGGAGAGGCTCGTGAGCCACAGCGGCACTCGCCAGCCATGTTTTCTTTATAAGCTCAAATATATACATTTTAAATAAGCCCTTTCATAAACAGATAAGTAAATAATGGCACGGATCACAGGAACTGTACAGTGATAACGAGGATGGTAAACAAACCAGAGATTTGGCATCTGTGCTCACAGCACAGGGCTCCCCACAGGTGTTCTGAGGACCCCGGAAACAAATCCACAGGCATTTCTGGATTTGATGTCCAGAGAGTGAGGTCCAAACAGCCTGTTTCCTGGCAGCCAGACTGCTGCCCCCTCTGCAGGACGAAGTCTCCCCTTCCTGAGCGAGGGAGGGGTCAGGGCGCTTTCATGCCCTCTGCTCCCCCTTCCACCAGAACAGCAGTGCAGTCTTGGGGATCCCCCAGTGGCCCTCACTGGTCGTTGGCACAGAGCGGGAGTGGACGGGAGGCCTTTGCTGAGAGCCTTCGGCCAGGGCCTGCTCAGCGCTTGTGGACACTGGGAGCCTCTTATGGACACTTGTCACTAAGGAGTTGGTCTGGCTGGAAGCTTTAGGTCAGTGTTCCTAAAAGTTTGGTCTTTGGATGTCCAGCATCGGAATCTCTTATTTAATCTATAGATTTTGGCGCTCTCCCTTCGGGGAACATGCCTTGCCTTTCCCTCCCCCTCCCCTGCCCCCTCCCTGCCCCAGGCACTTACCATTCGCTTCCTCACTCCCAAGCTCCAAGGACCCTGCCTTTACCTCCATAACTTGTTTCCTAAGCCCATTTCCTCTAGGAATCACTTCCTACCTCTGTGATTTACCCAATAAATGCTCTCTTACAGTTTGGGTCTTGGCTCTGAATTCTTTTGTAGCCACAACCCAAGCACCGAGGCTGCTGAACCCAGGTTTGGTCTGACCCCGCCGGTCAGCACCGGGTGCCGTTCCCTCCGCTTGTTTCCCAGGTTCATCCATGTGGTAGGTAGTATGTACCAGCCCACAGCAAGCATGTCAAACTCGAGGCCCGCGGGCCACGTGCCGCCCACAACGAATATTTTTGCAGCCCAGCCAATTTAAGGCATGTAAGAAACGTTTTAATAAAAGTTTTGTAACTTAATTTTTACAACATCCTGTTCTACATAATTATTAATAACGAACTACAACGTTCGCTAATGACTGATGACTATAATCGTGTCGCATTCATTTCCCTTACTCGCCCTACGTGCAGGCGCACCATTTCTCTCCACTAACACCAGCAGCGAGTATTTTAGCAGCCGATGGCCACGTCATTAGTCTTGGACTGACTTGTTCGGTGTGCGCAACAGGAAATATTTCACTTTCAGAGAACAAGAAAAATAGGTTTATTTGTGTGACGCTTATTAATTTGTGCAGTTATTCAGTGTCTGGTAAGTTAATGTTCAAGAAAAAATATTAATTTTACTTAAAATGTTCTGTTATTTTATGTTAACGATGACTCATTTATTTCAGCCGTTTGTATTTATGTCTCTATCGAAATAAACCTACGTTTCTATGAAAATTGAAGCTTTTGTTTTTTTGTGGCCACATACACTTCACCCTTGTTTATTTGGCCCATGTTAGCCTTGGAGTTTGACATGCTTGTGGTAGAAAGTCTGTAAAGTGAATTTGGAACTGTTGATATAATTGTTAGGTCTGATCAAATAATTGAATCAACATCCCCACCCCTGGGAACTGACATTTAGATCACTTTACAACCGACATTCCCTTTCACTTAGACCAGCGGTCGCCAACCTTTCGGACCTCGCGGACCACCAGTGGTCCACGGACCACCGGTTGGTGACCGCTGGCTTAGACTACATTCCACTTGCTAAGACCATTATCCTTCCCCTCTGGACCTTCCTAGGATCCAGACCTGCCCAGAGAGTTCTCCATCCAGAAAAAGCCCGCCCAGAGTCCTTTAAAATCTCTGACTCCCCACCCCTGGGTGCTGGCACCATTTTGGGGCTCAGCCCATCTGGCTTTCAGATGACCTGGTTTGCAATTCCTACTGCTTTAGGCCTCCTGCATTTCGCTTTCAGCGACCCTAACAATGATGTCTTGTGCTTTGTTTAAGTTATGTTTCTTAAAACTGAAAGTGTATCTAAAATGTCTTCATAAAAGTCCATCTAAGAAATGTTGGCTGTTTGCTTTTTTGTTCATTATTGGAAATTGAGGTTTCCGAGTTCAAAGTTCAAATTAAGTTGAAAGAAATTGCATGGTTTTGGTAATAGGATGTATAAGGTATGGAAATATATCTTGAAGGGAAAAGAAAGTGAATTGTTCTAAAGCTGGTTGTTGCTGAATGAGTAAAAAGAGTTGGGAAAGTTGTAGAGAGGTTTGTGAATGTTATAGAAGGTTTGTAAAGAGAAATGTTAAAAGGAAGTTATATAAATGACGGGTCAAATTGAAACTAAATTTAATACAGTAAATACTGTACATTGCTCTTAATTTGACTCTTTAATAAAAATGACGGTGATTTTAAGGGGAAAATGTGTTTCAATAGACTCTAAAATACAGTTATCAATATTAGCCTCTACTTCAATTAATTGTCTTCAAAGTTTTATTCTTCACCTATGAGTTGACTGGACCCTGAATTTTTCCAGTGTTCTTAAATATTTGACTACAACCCTCCAAACCAATGTTTCATTTTTCTCCAATCCTTTGACTTGGAATTAGTGAGAACTGAATGTCTTTTTCCTCCCACTGGACCATTTTTCATAATTCTTTTTTTTAAAATATATTTTCCTGATTTTTTACAGAGAGGAAGGGAGAGGGATAGAGAGTTAGAAACATCAATGAGAGAGAAACATCGATCAGCTGCCTCCTGCACACCCTCTACTGGGATGTGCCCGCAACCAAGGTACATGCCCTTGACCGGAATCAAACCTGGGACCCTTGAGTCCGCAGGCCAATGCTCTATCCACTGAGCCAAACCGGTTAGGGCCATTTTTCATAATTCTTGTCTTTCTAGCTTTTGCCCAATAAAATTTTTTAATAATATTTTTTATTAATTTTTAGAGAGAGGGAAAGACAGAGAGAAATATTGCCCAGGCTGGGGAGGAGGCCATAACCAAGACATGTGCCCTTGATCAGAACCAAACCCGGGAACCTTCTGTCCATAGGCCCATGCTCTATCCACTGAGCCAAACCAGCTAGGGCTGCCCCAATACGATTTATAACAGGGATTGTCTCCACCAGGTTACAAGCCCTACTCATACTCAGGAAATACCATCTCTAGACACCTCCTTCCCCGCCCAGGCCTCATCGCCCCACTGACAGAGAGCAAGGATCTCTTGGCTCTGAGGTAAAACATCACCCCCTTTCATCAGGAAGCAGCTACAGAAGAGACCCTGTGCCCCTTTTCTCAGAAAGAATTCAGAGGCAAGGTCCTTGAGGGGAGATATTGTAGGCAGTCAGACAGACATGAGCACAGTAAGGACTATGGGCCAGGTACTGGAGGTCACCAGGGTGGAAAGCCCCAGGTGCCTAGCAACGGACAATGGCCAATCGATTGTAGGGTTTGGACCTTGCCCTCAGAGTGACTCTACCTCCCCTGGCCTATCAATGGTCATGTGGCTTGGACCCCCCTCCCTAGAGATAGCATCTAGGCCTCAGCTGTTATTTCAGCTCCAGGACCAGCCGTGTTGAATAATGACCCCCTGCCCTGGTGCCGGCCAGTCAATCAGTGGAGACCACAACCCTGAAAGGACACACCTGGAAAGCTGCTGCATATTTTAGAAAGATCTTCCCCTGGGACCTCCCCTAAAATCTCCACCTTTAAAACCCTTAGGACGGAAGACTTGTGTGCTCTCCCTCCTGGGAGCACACCTGTGCCTTTCCCATTTGCTTTCCCTTTCCCCGCCCCCCTCCTGCCCCAGGCACCGTACATTACCTTCCGCACTACCTTCCTCACTCCCAAGCTCAACGCCCTTCCTTTACTTCTCTAAATTGTTTCCTAAGCCCATTTCATCTAGGAATTACTTCTTCCACCTCTGTGATTTTCCAAATAGCTGTTCTCTTACAAACATAAATGAATAAATAAATATATAGATTTTTCTGGAGACTCAAGGAGCTCTCAAAAGGGGCCAAGGGTGTGAACATTTTAATTCAAGATATTTACCATCAACAAAATTTGAGAAACAGTATAATGGGAAAAATAGACCAGTTATAAAAAAAGTTAGCCACTATCTATTGCCTCTCTCCTCTATTTCTCTTTATATACAAATCTTCCCTACATTGCCTGGAAAAAAGAGCCACTCTGAGTTTTATACCCTCCCACTCCCCACCCACCACCACCCCCCTACACATACACACACACACACACACACACACACACACACTTCTAATAGGCCCAGAGACTAAACAAACACCCTCAATCACAAAGTGTTCAGGTGACAATCCTGAGCAAAACCACAAAATTCCCTCAGAAATCAAATACCCTCTTTGCTTCCTCCCCTCAACTATGACTCATCTGTCAGAATCACACTGCGATTGGAACACTTACATTGAAACGGGCTAGCACACCACCCCAGACAGTGCCAGAGGCCCAACGGGGCACAGTCCTAACCTAGGACCTCAGACTCCCAAAGTCAGAAAATGCCAGGAGTCAGACACCCCCCCAACACACAGCCCTCCGCACAGCACGGCAGTGTGTGCCCGCGTTCCGGAAGCTGCGCTGCACCTAAGATGGACTTTGTCCAGAAGCGCCGGAGACCAGGCGCTGAGAGCCGATTACTGGTGACGTGACCCAGGAAGAACCGGCGGGAAGGAGACAAGGTCAGCGGGGCCTGCCCAGGGCTCGCACACGCAGGGCAGCGCTGGGGCAAAGGAGGCCCTGCCTGCTGGAGGTTTCTGAGGCTGAGGAGAGCGTGCCTGTAAGGTGTCCCTTCTGAGGGTAAGAAACAGTGTTAACCCCAATTTCTCTCTGCCATTGGCTGAGGCCTGCTCCAAGGGTCAGTAGCTCCCTGGCGCTTCAACCTGCTCTTCACACAGGCTGCGTGCACGCATAGCCAGCAAAGCCCTTGGGCAGAGACCCCCATGCTTGTGGGAAGAAGCCACTGAGGTTCCTCAAAAAATTAAAACAGCCCTGGCTGGTTTGGCTCAGTGGATAGAGCGTTGGACTGCAGACTAAAGGGCCCGGATTCAATTCCAGTCAAGGGCATGTAACTCAGTTGCAGGCTCAACCCCTGGCTCTGGTTGGGGGCCCATGCCAGAGGCAAGCAATGGATGTCTCTCACATCAATGTTTCTCTCTCTCTCTCTCTCTCTCTCTCTCTCTCTCTCTCTCTCTCTCTCTCCTCCTCCTCCTCCTCCTCCCTTTCACTTTCTCTAAACATCAATGGAAAAATATCCTCGGGTGAGGACAAACATAAAATAAAATAGAACTACCATATGATCCAGCAGTCCTGCTCCTGGATAACTACCCAAAGGAAAGGAAATCAGGGTCTCAAAGACACTGCACCCCATGTTCACTGCAGCCTTATTCACAACAGCCAGGACATGGCAACAACACAAATGTCCATCAACAGATGCCCACGGCGCATACATACACTGGAATAGTATTGTCTTTAATGAGAAGGAAATCCTGCGCTAGCCTGTTTGGCTCAGTGGATAGAGCAACAGCCCGAGGACTGAAGGGCCCCAGGTTCAATTCCCATCAAGGGCATGTACCTCAGTTGCAGGCTCAATCCCCACCTGGTCAGGGCACATGTGGGAGGCAACCAATCGGCGTGTCTCTCTCGCATTGATGTTTCTCTCTGTCTCTCCCTCTCCCTCCCACTTTCTCCAAAAATCAATGGAAAAGTATCCTCCGGTCAGGATTAACCACAAAAATAAGGAAATCCTACCCTTTGTGACAATATGGGGGGCCTGGCAGCATTATGCTAAGTGAAATAAGACAGCCCCAGCGTTCTTTCGGGTGGCTTCTGTTATATGAGGCCCTAAAACAGTCAAAGGTATAGAAGCAGACCACAGAACGGTGGTTACCAGGGGATGGGGCCAGGGGACACAGGAAGCTGCTGTTCAGTGGCTGTAAAGTGACAGCGACACAGGCACGTTCCCGAGCTCCGCTGTGCCGCGTGGCGCCTGTGTTAACAATACGGTGCTGTGCACCAACGTCTGTTAAGCAGGTAGGTCTCATGCGATGTGTTCTTACCGCATAAATACAAGAAAAGACCACTAAAAAGCAAAGGGATGCATTTGTGGAGATGACGGTTTATTACCCAGATTGTGTCCAAGCTCATCAAACTGTGTGCGTTATGTGGTGTGGCAGACCGGTGGTAGCTCACTGAAGCTGGGTCGGGAGCATGGGCACGCGCGGCAGGTGAGGCCTGGCTGTGTGCTAGCCGCAGGCTCTGCTGGGCTCAAAGCCCTGCCTGTTGCCTTTGCCAAGGTCTGCAGTGCGTGCATCCTACCACAGCCACAGCCAGTTCCAAGGTGCGGCGCGACATTGCTCGAGGCAGTTAGGGAGAGATGGCACAGGTGGCCCTCACGTGTTGATACAAGACAACTCTAGCACAGACCTGGGCAAGGGCGTGGGCAGGGCACCCAGCACCTCCCACGGCTACAGCAAAGTGCTTCGTTACAGACCTAGCATCTTACCATTTTATGTGACTTTCCCGCTCCCTTTGTGATGTGTCCATCTTTAAACATCTTACCTTCTAGAATGAAGCCAACACACACACACATGAGTGAGAAACGGAGAATAACTGAATCAGAGAGCACCATCTGAGCTCTCAGCTCCAGCGCTGCCTGAGGACACCTCCTGACTTTTACATGAGCCCGTCAAACCCCTTTTTAACTGAAGTCCCTTTGATTTGGGATTTCAGTCACTTGCATCCAAAATACTGTTGGCTGATTTATAGATCTGAGAGCAAATGAGTTGGACTTTAGTACACACCCAGCCAGCTTTGTCGCCTGGAGCCTAAATAGAGTTCAGTGTAGAAGAATCGTTTATTGGAGCCCATCCCTCTGGGGGCTGAGAATGAACGCCAAGCAGAACTGGTCTTTTCAAGCTGGCCAGACGCACAAAGAAGGTCACTTCAGGATCCGGATGCTCATCTTCTGCTCAATGTCCATCTTCTCCAGGGACTGGTGGAGATGGGTGGTAGTTGAACTCCAGCCCTCTGTTCTTCCAACTTCCTCTCCCATCCCCAAGGCCCCCTGGGAACCCCTCTCTTTCTGCCCTCCTCCTTCAGGCTTCATTTCCCATGTCCATCTGTCCTAGGAACTCCTCAGGCCCCAAGGGCATTCTGACCTTGCTGAACTCCATGAAGGACACAGCTCCATCCCCGTCTTCATCGGCCTCCTGCACCGTGCGGTCAGTGATGATTTCCAACTGCTCTTCTGTCACCTGTACCCCAACCATTAGCCGGAGTACCTGGGAGGTGGAGGACGAGACGGCCATAAAGAGGAGGCACAGGGACTACTAGCACCCCCCCAACCTTGTCCATATCACCCCAAAAATCATTAACAATTTCATAATCCACCCCTCATCCTTTGTTCACCCCATTCCAATCGCTGCCCACACATCCACCAATAGTGTCCCCTCCTGCTTCTCAGTGTAACCCTCACTATCCCTCATTCACCCAGCAGTATGCCCAGGCCCATTACTCAACTGCAGTCTCAGAACCCAGCCTCCTCCCATCCTCCAACCATTCCCAAGCCCCAGTTTTTCAATCTCAGCACCATTGACCTTTGGGGCCAGATAACTCCTTGCTGGGGGGGGGGGGGGGGGGGGCTATCCTTTGGAGTGTAATGTTTGGCAGCACTCCGGACTTCCACCCACAGACGCCAGTCCCACCACCCCCCTCCCATTGTGATAACCAAAATGTCTCTAGCTATTGGCGATGTCATTCAGGGGGCAAAAATCACCCCCAGCTGAACCACTGATCTATTCCCAACCTCATACCCAACTGCTTCCCCATCTCTCAACTAACCCACACTCCAACCCCACAGTCCCATGGCCCAGGCCACACTGCGATCCTCGGCATCCCCAAACCACCCTCCCTGCTCCCCACAGCCATTCCATTCAACCATCCCCCCTGCACACGCCACATCTCTGCTCTTGTGTCCTCCCGACCTGTAGCATCTCGTGCCTGGAGATCTTGCCATCTCGATCCAGGTCGTAGAGCTGAAATGCAACTGGGAAGGAAGTGGAGGGGAAGGAAGGTGGGTTCCCTTGGTTCTCGTCCAGAAGATCACGGAGGGGCAGGGAGGTCATAAGGGGCTCACAAAGGGAGTGGGGGTGCCTGGGGCCCTCGCTGGTGTGGTACATCTGGGGTCTCACTTGGGGGGACCCTACCAACTCACAGCGAAGTTTGTTCATTCTGCTGTTGGGGGGTTCGGGTTCCTTGGGGTCCCGGGTTCCTGTGTCATCATCTATAGGTCGGAAATGAGCCAGGACTCTGGCAAAGTCCACAAACTCCACTCGCAGGCTCCTGGGAGGGTGGGGGAGGGGCAGTGGTTGCCTGGGCCCTCCTTCCACCCCCATCCCTAATCTCCCGAACCGTTCTCCCCCACCCATTCTCCCCCACCTACTCACCCCACCCAATCTCCCCCACCTATTCACCCCCCAATCTCCCCCACCTATTCACCCCCCAAACTCCCCCACCTACTCACCCCCAATCTCCCCCACCTACTCACCCCCCAATCTCCTCCACGCACTCACCCCCAATCTCCCCCACCCAACCTCCCCACCCAACCTTCCCCACCCAACCTCCCCCACCCATTCTCCTGCACCCATTCTCCCCCACCCAATCTCCCCCACCTATTCTCCCCCACCTACTCACCCCCCAATCTCCCCCACCCATTCTCCCCCACCCATTCTCCCCCACCCAACCTCCCCCGCCCATTCTCCCCCACCCAATCTCCCTCACCCAATCTCCCCCACCCATTCTTCCCCACCCAATCTCCCCCACCCATTCTCCTCCACCCAATCTCCCCCACCTACTCACCCCCAATCTCCCCCACCCAATCTCCCCCACCTACTCACCCCCCATTCTCCCCCACCTACTCACCCCCCAATCTCCCCTCACTATTCTCCCCCCTCTCCACTCCAGCCCCCCCCCCCCAGCCCCCAAGGCCACACAAGCTTTTCCCTCCATCCCCCTCACCCATCAGGGAAGAAGCTGTCTATAATGCGATCCCCCAGGGGGTTCACGGCCAGCGCCCCGATCTGCTGCAGGTCCACTCGGCTGGAAAGGAAGTTCCAGGTGGGCAGGGAGGGAGGGAGGAGACGGAAGATTGGGGGGCCCAAGGGGCACGGGAGGTCACAGCCCCCCCACCCTCACCTCAGGTAGCCCTTCTTGTTACTGTCCAGGGCCCGGAACCGGTGGTAGAGGCGGAGCAGGGTGGCCTGCGAGACTGAGGGCGGGAGGGCGGCGGGTGAGGCCGGGCCGGGGGCTCAGGGTCGGCCCGGCCGGAGGGTGCGGGCTGCTCGGACCCGGCGCTGGGGAGGCTGGAAGCGGCGTGAGCGGAACCGGGGGTTCTCCGCGCCCCGCGCGCCCCTAGGGACCCCCGGGGCCACGCCACCCTCGCACCCGGGCTCGGAACCCGGCTCCGCGACCGGCCCCCGCCCGCGCCCGCGCCCCGCAGCCCGCGCCCCGCTCACAGCCCGTCTCCCGCCGAATGCGGTCCGCGTCGGGGATCTGCGCCGCGCGCGAGCCGCCGGAGCCCATGCCGCCTGCCCGGACGCGACGCTCTGTCCCCCGCCCCGCGGCCGCCGGTGCCGGGCGAAGGCCACAGGCCTGGCGGGGATCCAAGCTCCCGAACCCCGCGTCCCGCCTCCCACCGCGACCCGGCGAAGGGAAGGCACCGCCCTGAGCCGCGGCGGCTTCATTCCCAGGTGCGAGGTCGGTGCGGGCGAGGCCGGGTCCCGCCCGCCCCTCCCGGGCCCGCCCGCCTCTCCGGGTCCCGCCCGCCCCTCCGGGTCCCGCCCGCCCCGATCCGCGTTCCCACGCTCCGCCCCGCCGTCCGGCCGCCTCCAGCGGGCCCAGCCCTGCCCGCCCCGGCTCCCGGGTGCCCGCGAGAAGGCTGGGGGCCCCGACCTTCTTCTGCGCACAGAACACAGGTCCCTCTGGAAGGGGGAGCGGCTCCCAGGCAGGAGGGCCGGAGGGAGGGTGTGGAGGGCGCCCAGAAAGGGGGAGTGTCCCGAGGCGCAGGTGGGCGCTGGGTTCAGTGGAAAGCGCTGCATTTGGGCACTTGGACTGAAACGCAGCTGTGCGACTTGGTGCATCTCTTTTGTTCGGTCCACATACGTTGCTGTTGTTTCATTGAGTCAATGCTTTCCAATCAGGAGGCTGAACCAAACCAGATCCCAGCTTCTCCTGAGAGACCAGAAGCCTGACACCTCAGGCCCTCGCTGCTGCCTGGCGCCCCTGGGTGCAGCTGGGAGCGCTGTCCTGGTGCTGCAGTCCCCACCCAGCCCAGGCCACGCCCTCTGAGCCCCAGGGGGCTCTAGATGCCCCAGACTGGGACTGACTCAGACCTCTGGCCAGCTTGAGAGGATGGGAATCCACACACTCACTGTGATGTGTGAAAGAACGCGTGACAGCGACAGCACGGGCTCTCGGGTTTCCAGCGCGCTGCTTGTGCCAGGCACTCTGCTCAGCGCTCGACTGCATTAGCTCACACACTCCACAGCACCTGCTGAACTTGTTTCCCCTGCTTTTTGAAAATATATATCTTTATTGATTTCAAAGAGGAAGAGAGAGAGAGAGAAACATCAATGATGAAAGAGAATCATTGATGGGCTGCTTCCTGCACGCCCCCTTCTGGGGATGGAGCCGGAAACCTGGGCATGTGCCCTTGACCAGAATGGAACCGGGACCCTTCAGTCCACAGGCCCACGCTCAATCCACTGAGGCAAACCAGCGAGGGCTGTTGTCCTGCTGTCCTGTGGCGGAGGCTGCCCAAAGAGCCAGATGTGAACTATTGTAAAGCATGGGTGGGGAACCACATGGCCCCCACGGGGGCCAACATTTTTTATTCTTATGTATGGAGCACAGGCATACATACAGTCCATGACTAGATGGATAGTATGTCAGTCACGTTACAGCCTCTAAGGAGAGGGGTAATTAAGGGGGGAAACTGTTCCTTACATGGGGGCAATAATGAAAAAAGAAAGGTTGAGAAACTTGGCTGTAAAGAACAAGCACCCCAGGTGTCCAGTGGGACTTTATGCTTCCCCGCCCTCCCCCCATCACAACACATTACACATTCCCAGGGGCCGCTCATTACCAGGGTTCAAGTTCACACCCTCCCTGGAGGGAGAGAAGCTGGAGAAACAATTGAAGCTCCAGCCCCAGGCAGAGACTTGCATCAGAGAAGCCTTGAAAATATTGATCTAAGAAGTGCTTGCTTCTCTTGCTCGTACCCCAAGGATTAAGCAACTGGCAGAAGGAATGCTTGGTTCTCTCTCTCTCTCTCTCTCTCTCTCTCACACACACACACACACATACACACACACACACACACACACACACACACGCTGGAAGTGCAGTCGGGTTAGGTTCTGAACCAGGAGGGGGTATGGGTCCCTGGGACGTTGCAATAATCACCTCAGGCCAGCCAGCAGGGATGCTGATCTTGGAAAGAGCCCCTACAGCTATAATCTCTGAGTCAGCGCCACGTTAAGGAAACCAGGCCAGAGAGTAATTAACTGCTCCCATCCCCACGCCTACAGAAGACTTGCTGGGACCCACTCCTCTTCACACACACCAGGAGGATTTACATCAGCAGCACGATATTCTTAGCCATATCTTTTCGGGGCATTGAAAGGGGAGATGTTTGGGGAGGATTCATCTACAGAACCAAATGGACTGGATTCAGGCTGAGGTTTGGTTTTTTTGCTTTTTTTAAAATATATTTTATTGATTTTTTACAGAGAGGAAGGGGGAGAGATAGAGAGTTAGGAACATTGATGAGAGAGAAACATCGATCAGCCGCCTCCTGCACATCTCCTACTGGGGATGTGCCCGCAACCCAGGTACATGCCCTTGACCAGAATCGAACCTGGGACCTTTCAGTCCACAGGCCAGTGCTCTATCCACTGAGCAAAACAGGTTTTGGCTGGTTTTTTTGCTTTTAAGATGTATAAAATGTGCTAGCTGTTCTTAATGAAGGAATACTAAGATTCGAATGGGGGAAAATGCAGATGCAAGAATAGTCAGGAAAATATAGAACTCTTACAACTCAACAACAAAAAAGACAAGTATCCCAATTATAAAAAATGTTTTCATTGCTTTGTTTTTTAAATATTGGTCCACATGGAACTTATATAAATCTCAAACATTATAGATAGTTAAACAAACAATGCAAATCTATCAAAAAGAACTTCAAAGCTTAAAGAGCTTTGAAAGTTCTTTAAAGTTCAACTTCTACACTTGATCTTAGCCAAAAGGCCGAGAAGCGATAAAAGTTCAACTTCTAGAAATACAGCAGAATAAACATTCTTCTTTACAAGACTTTGAAGAGTTTGACTGAATTTTGAAATTATCATAGTGTGGTAAAATGGATTGAAGAGGCAGAAACCAAAGCCATGTGACCTTGTCTTCCAACATAAATAATGTCAGTTAGGAAAAATGTAAATTATTGAGTGCCTTCGGGTAGATAAATACTTTTACCCAGTTCTCATCTGGTATGTTATAAAGTGGCACATTCCAAATATTAATATATGCAGAGAGCACGCCTTTCCTAACCATTATGTCCATAATAGAGGCCCGATGTACAAAGTTCGTCCACTCTGGGGAGGGGTCCCCTCAGCCCGGCCTGAGTCTGAGAGCCCTCAGGGAATCCAACTGATGGCTTAGGGAGCTGGCCTAAGCCCACAGTCAGACATCCTTAGGGCTGCTGTGGAGGCAGGAGAGGCTCCCACCACCACTGCTGTGCTCGCCAGCTTTGAGCCTGGCTTCTTGCTGAGCGGAGCTCCCCCTGTAGGAGTGTACTGGCCACCAGGGGCAGCTCCTGCATAGAGCATCTGCCCCCTGGTGGTCAGTGTGCATCATAGCAACCAGTCATTCCGCAATTTGGTTGATTTGCATATTAGCCTTTATTATATTCCCGTGACTATGAATATTAAAGTGTTTACTGCTCAATCAAGGTCTAGTGTGACTTTACAGTGAATCCTTTATTATCCTGTAAGGTCGTGGCATAACTGATATTATGTGGAATGGGTAGTTCTCGTTTCTTAACTAGTTGCTCTGCTCTTGCTCGCCCACATTGGTACAGTATCCACGGTCGCTCCTTGTCCTGCCGGAACCAGCCTCCCTCCACTTCCACATGCCTCCTGGGAAAGGAAGCAGAAAGGCTGTCCAGGGCTGTGTTACCCAGTTTCCATCACCCAGTCAAATAGGACCTGCCCACGGCAAGGCTTAGAAACCTTCCCTCAGGACATTCCCCGGACATTGGAGAGCAACAGTGACCACTTCGTCAGCTGTTTCCAGAGGTTCTTGGGTGAATCAGGCCCGTCCTGCCCGGTCTGTCCAGCAGGTGGGGAAATGGGTAGAAAGCGGAGGAGTTCCATCTCTGCTGCTTCTCCATCAAGTGTGTGAGCACCAGCCTCATGCCCTCAGGTCTGTGACCATTGCCTGACCTCGTCCCCCTCGGGTCCTTGACCATTGCCTGACTTCGGGGCTCAGGTCATCTGACTGAGCTTTTCCGGTTTTGCTCTCTCCTTCCCTGGTGAGGTTTCAGAACATTCTCGGGGTATCTGCTGGCCTTTTCACCCTGGGACTCTTGTTTTATTTCCCACAAGCTCTCCCCTCTTCTCATTCTTCTTTTCTCCTTTCAGATAAACTTGGGAAGATTTACATGCATTAGCCATGAAGTAGTCACAGAAATAATTAAAGAAGAGCAAGCAGTAAGAAAATCCAGCCACACAGCAAATTTCTCTTTAATTCTTAGATCCGGGTCCCGTGCTGGGGCTCCAGAAACAAGGGGACAGCAGGGAGGAGAAAATGCCATCATCCCCATGGATGTCATGGCAGTGAAAGCCCCCAGTCCAGGTGGAAGGAGCCCACTTTTTAAAGGAGCACAAAAACTTGCATAGATATTTCTCCAAAGAAGACATACAAATGGCCAAAAAGCACACACACACACACACACACACACACACACACACACAACGTGCGCGCAACATCATTAGTCAGCAGGGAAACCCAAATAAAACCACACTGAGATATCACTTCACACCCACTAGACTGGCTGGAAATTAAAACAAAACAAAACAAAACAAAAACAACCGAAAATAACCAGTCTTGGCCAGGACGTGGAGTCCTCGCGCATTGCCGGTAGAAATGTAAAATGGTGCGGTTGCTGTGGAGAACAGTCTGGAGAGTCCCCGGTGAGGTAGACAGAACACCCATGTGAGCAATTCTACTCCTAAGTGTATGCCCAAAAGCATTAAAATAGGGGCTCAGGCAGAAACCTGGACATGAATATTCATAGCAGCATTACTTGCAATAACTACCAGGTGGAAACAACCCAAATGCCCACTGATGAGTGGATAAATGAATGTAATAGGTTTGTATAATAGAACAGTTTTTCAGCCATAAAAAGGGATGAAGTACTGACACATGGATGAACCAGGAAACCACTATACTAAGGAAAATAATCCAGCCCCAAAAGATCACATGTTTTATGCTTACTTTTATTATAAAATGGCAAGAATAAGCAATCTATAGAGACAGAGAGTAGATTCGTGGTTGCTTGGGACTAGGGAAGTCAGAGGGAAAGGGAGTTATAGCTCAAAGGCATGGCGTTTGTTTCTGAGGTGATGAAATGTTCTAACATGGACTGCGGTGGCCCTGACCAGTTTGGCTCAGTGGATAGAGCGTCAGCCTGCAGACTGAAAGGTCCCAGGTTCGATTCCAGTCAAGGGCATGTACCTTGGTTGCGGGCATATCCCCAGTAGGAGGTGTGCAGGAGGCAGCTGATAGGTGTTTCTCTCTCATCTAACTCTCTATCCCTCTTCCTTCCTTTCTGCAAAAAATCAATAAAATATATATTTTTAAAAAATGGACTGCGATAAAAAAAAATGGACTGCGGTGATGGTTGCACATTTCTGTCTATACACTAAATCTATTGATTTATGCATGTTAAAGGGTGAATTATACTCTGTGAATTATGACTCAATAAAGTTAATTTTTAAAAAAAAAAAAAAAAAGACAAGAATAGCCAGGAAAGCTCCGGAGGTTGAATTACCTCTAACGGATTTTTAAATACATTATAAAGGTCCAATAAGAAATGTGGAAATAGTGCAGGAGTATACACTGAGTGGCCAGATTATTATGAACACCTGATGTTTGTAGGCAAATTAGCCGTACACTGCATCGTATGGGATATGGAAGCCGAAGGCCTGTTCGAACACCTTTGCTGTCTGCAGTTACCAAGGTAAAACGTCTCCAATTCACACAGGAACACAAGGACTGGACAGTCGAGCATTGGAAAAAAGTCATGTGGTCCGATGAATCACGTTTCCAGTTGCATCATGCAGATGGCAGAGTGATAATTGGGCGGAAACAGCATGAAAGCATGCACCCCACATGCATGAGTACAACCCTTCAAGCTGGTGGGGGCAGTGTTATGGTTCGGGGCATGTTTTCCTGGCATGATTTGGGCCCTTTAATTCATGTGGAACAACGTCTGAATAGCACAACATACCTAAGTATCGTTGCTGATCATGTTCATCCTATCATGTTGATGGCATATCCCAATGGAGATGGCTTCTTCCAACAAGACAATGCGCCATGCCACGGTGCTCCTATTGTGTAGGAGCAGTTTCAGGAACATGAGGGAGACCTTACCTTGCTTAGGTGGCCCCCACAATCACCAGATCTCAATCCAATGGAGCATTTGTGGGACGAAGTTAAAAGAGCCATCAGGCAGCGGTTCCACAACCATCAAATCTCACAGAACAGGCCTGGGGTCAGATTCCTCGCATCACCTTTCAACATCTCGTGGAGTCAATGCCAAGAAGAATCACCGCAGTATTGAAGGCAAAAGGTGGCCCAACGAAGTACTGATGGGGTGGTCATAATAACCTGGCCACTCAGTGTATATAGACAGATAAGAAACACAAGAAAGTCAGAAATACTAGTAGACCCAATACATACGAGAATTTGGCGTGTGATAAAAGTCACATTTCAAATCAGTAGGGAAATGTGGATTACTCAATAAAAAACACTTGGGACATCTGCCTTTTGGGGGGAAATAACGCTGCACCTCACCTTCTTATATCAAAATTAATTCCAGATAGAATACAGGTTTAAATGCTAAACAAAACCATCCAGTAGTAGAATAACTCTTAGATAGATTTTGTTCTCATCTTGAACTGGAGAAGGCCTCTCAGGGTCTTGCAGAATCTTTGGGGCTGCAGGTTTTATTTTATTTATTTTATTTTAAGACACAGATGTAGGGTTTTAAGCTGGCAAATGAGATAAAGCAATTTCTGTTTTGACAGCATCACAAGAATCATTCTGGCCTCTGTGTGTAGATTTAACTGGGCAAGGTGGCAGCCGAGGGGCCACAACAGCTCAGGCGAGAGGTGAGGGTGGTCAGGGTGTGGCAGTGAAGGTGGTGAGAAGGGGTCAAACTTGGGTCCCATTTTGAAAGGAGAGTCCACAAGATTTGCTGATGTATTGGATGGAAGAAGTGAGAGGCAGAGAGAGGCATCAAAGATAACTCCAAGGTTTTAGTACTAAGCAACTGGAAGGTGCCATTAGCTGAGATAGTGAAACAAGAAAGGAGTCCCTTTCAAAGGGAGAAAAATGTAAAGCCCTTGTACTGCTCATTATGCATCCTCATCCAAAGGTCACATAGCCAATCAGACGTGGGAGTGCGGATGTCAGGAGAGAAGTTCAGACAAGGGTTATGTGTTTTCTATGCTGTATTTTTACTTCCATCCATCTCAAAGCATTTTCTAATTTTCTCTGTGATTTCTTGGACCCATTGCTTGTTTGAGAGATGTGTATTTAATTTGCTCATGTTTGTTCATTTTTAAGTTTTCCTTCTCTTATTGATTTCTAGTTTCATTCCATTATAACCAGAAAGAATGCTTTGTAAGCGTTCAGTCCTTTCAAACGCATTGACACTTGTTTTGTGGAACAGATTGGACTTATCCTGGCGACTGTTCATGGGCACTGAGAAGAATGCATCTTCTGCCATTCGTTGGGTAGAGTCTTCTGTATATGTCTGTTCAGTCTAGTTGTTTATAATGTTGTTTCAAGCCTTCTATTTCCTTATTGATCTTCTGTCCAGATGTTCTATCAAATAGAAAGAGTATAGAATTATCAAATTATTATTGTAGAACTCTCTATTTGTCCCTTCAATTCTGTTAATGTTTGCTTTATATAGTTTGGGGGCTCTATTGTTTGTTGCGTATATGTGTATAATTGTTATGTCTCCTCGGGGAATTAACAGGACTATACATTTGGGAGTTATCAGTGTGTAGATGGTATTAAAACTATGAAATCTGATAAGATCATCTATGATGTGAATGAAGGGAGAAGAGAAGGCCCAGGACTAAGCACTGGGAACCCTCCAACATTTAGAATTTGTGAAGAGGAGAAAGAATTGACAAAGGAGGTTAGAAGGAGTGGCCAGTGAAGGAGAAGGAAAATCCAGAGTGGGGCTGTCCAGCTAAGTGAAGAAAGTAAGTCTGGCAGTAAGAATCAATATATTCAGCCCGGCCGGCGTGGCTCCGTGGTTGAGCATCGACCTATGAACCAGGAGGTCACGGTTCGATTCCCAGTCACAGCACATGCCTGGGTTGCAGGCTCAATCCCCAGTGCAGACGGCAGCCGATCAAATGATTCTCTCTCATCACTGATATTTCTCTCTCTCTCCCCCTTCCTCTCTATATAATCAATAAAAATATAAGTTAAAAAAAGAATCAATATATTTGTGCATGGAAGTTCACAGCTCAAACGCCAAGCTGGGGTGACAGGGCCGTGGTGAGCTCTAGAAGGGCTGGCAACCTTCTGCGAAGGCCTGACTGTTTGAGGCTGGGTACATCCCACAGGCTCTGTCACAGCTACACAATTTGCTGTTGTGCAAAAAGCAGCCACAGGTAATTCTTCACAAATGGACGTTGCTGTGCTCCAGCAAAACTTTACTGATAGACACTAAATTTTGAAATTTATACCATTTCCATGTGTCATAAACTATTTTGGGTTTTTCAACTATCGAAAAATGTAAACACTATTCTTAGCTTATGGGCCAGATAAAAACAGGCAGGTGGTTGGTCTGGCCCACAGGCCATTGTTTGCAAATCTGTTCTCTATAGATCTGTGCTCAGTAAGACTAATATACTTTCTCTTTCGAGTTCCCCAGGGAAATGAGAATTTGCATGAAGACTGGCTTAAACGGAACCCAGTGGACTTGTCATCTTGAGTGCCTCAGAGACTAGTGGATGGCCATGGAAACACCTGGCTTTAACCCAATAGTACCAAGCCATCATTTTGATAGACCCTTGGGACAATTTCTCCCACCTGGGGAAGGAATCTCAGAACTAAAGCCAAACTATTTTAGAGGGAAGGCGGGGAGAAGGCTGGAGAATCAGTTTTGGGAAAGGGCATGAAGTAGGGCAGTTCTGGAGAGCATCACAGCAGGACTGACCGGGCTGACCTTGCAATTCCTAGGCATATAGAAGGTAGATCTGATGACTAGATAACTAAAAAGAAGCTATAAAAAAAAAGGAAAAGAACACTTCCTACAAACTGATAAAGAGAGATCTCCAAGATGATTTAAATGAAAAGAGTAAATTACAGAACAGTGTGAATAAATATGCTATCTTTTCTGTAAAAGGTTGGGAAAATCATTCTATATAATAAAAGCCTAATATGCAAGCGTCCCCTTGGGCGGTCATTCGACCGCTTGCTAGATGTGCACTGACCACCAGGGGCGGCACAGAACATGACCAGCATCAGCGACATAGTGCTGGCAGCGGCAGCAGTGGAGGCGCTGCCGGCCCTGATGGGCCCCAATGAGAGCGGGACCATGGCGGGATGGTGGAGCAGGTGAGCAGGTGGCACCAGGCCAAGGCGGGGCTGCGGGGCTGCGAGGCTGGGGGTGTGAGCTGGAGCCTGAGCCCCACAGGCCACCCTGAGGGACCCCACCCATACACGAATTCATGCACCAGGCCTCTAGTATATATATTTGCATTAGAAAATCTGGAAGATACCTAAGAAACTGGTCAAAGATGTTACCTGGAAGGTGGGAGGGCGGGTATGACCGGGATGGGCAATTGCACTGGAGGGGACTTTCAGATAGTTGAAGGCTGTCTCAGATAAACACAGTGGCTGCCACAGGACCAGACAAGAAGCCAGGCCGCCTCCACACACTGAAGCTCCTTAGTCTTACATCTTGGTTGATTTTGATAACTGACCAGCCGGACTCCTTGTTTTTTCTCTTGCCTGCTTTAAATGTTCTCTTATGTCTCACATGCACCAGTAAAGAGTGAGCCGGTGAGACCCTAGGCTTCCACCCTCGACCCCAATAAAAACAGAACCCCAGGCCTGAGCATGCTCTCTCTACCTGGGACCTCATGGGAACATGTATGCTCCAGGGCCTGTAAGCAATAAAGTCTTTCTGCTGTAGTTTCCTAAGGGTTATTGCTGAAGGGCGTTTTGCAATTGTGATAAGAAGCACAAGGGTCAATCCAGTTGCAATGTTGGTTTGGAAAGGGAAGATGTGGGAAACAGGCATTCCCGCCCGAGGGCATTCCTGCCAGTAGACTGAGACCCGCCCAAACAGTGATGCGTCGGCCGTAGGGCAGCTATGATGACACCAGGCAATAGGAAATTTTCAGCCCCATTATAATCTTATGAGACCACCATCACAAATGATCATCACCGACCAAAACATCATCATGCAGTGCATGACTGTGTTCCATCTGCAACGCTCTAACCCATAATTATCTTGACACTCAAAACAATGATGCTGAGTGAAAGCCAGACCCCCTCAAAAAAGAGTGTAAACTGTATGATGCCATTTATATAAAACTCCACAAAATATAAATCAATCCGTAGTGACAGAAAGCCACTCCATGGCTGCTGGCGGACGGAGGAGCAGGGATGGTGGGAAGGAGAAATCACAAAGGCACACTGGGAAACTTCTGGGCATGATGGTTATGTTCACAGCCTTGATTGTGGGGTGGTCTCATGGGTATATACATATATCAAAGCATTAAGTTGTGCCCGGCCAGTGTGGCTCAGTGGTTGAGTGTCAACCTATGAACCGTGAGATCTTGGTTTGATTCCCGGTCAAGAGCACATGCCCGGTTGTGGGCTGGATTCCCAGTGTGGGGCGTGCAGGAGGCAGCCGATCAATGATTCTTTCTCATCATTGATGTTTCTATCTCTCCCATTCCCTTCCTCTCGAAAACAAATAAAAATGTATATATTTTTTTAAAGCATCAAATTGTGCACTTTTAATATGTGCATTTTGTCAATTACACCTCAATAGTTTTTAATTTCACCATTTTTCTCTATTTCTCTATTTTTTACTTCAATTTTGTTACATTTTATAATATGCACATCTCTAATATTAGGACATAAATCACGTATATAAGTTATCGATGCACCTTTCTCATTGGAAGAGGTGTGGAATCACAAATGCTTGGAACTACCTGGTTGAAGCCTGTGGCAGAGCCAGCTAATGGCAAAGCCCACACGCTTAATTGCTGCACTCTACTGCCCCCTGCTGTCAGCAGGTTTTGTGGCCAACCCTTGACCTAGACTTGCTTAGGATTTTAATGAGGAAAGATGAATTCAGAGACAAAGATTTTTTATCAAAGATCAGCTAGGACCAAATTATTCTACATAAAACACACACATGCATGCACACATATATAACCATGCATACACATACACACTCACACATATGCCCACACATACACATGTATGCACACACATAACCATGCATACATAACATATACACAATGCACACGCACCTTATAGATATACACACAAATACACCCCCCCACACGCACACATACACACCCCCACACACATACACACACGCGCGCGCACACACACACACACATACACACATATACACACCCCCCACACGCACACACGCACACACACACACACACACGCTCACTGCAGCTGGAACACTGCCTGCCACACAGCGACAGCAGAGTTGCTCAGTAAGCCTGAAGCTGACGCCACAAGGACTGTGTTTGGGGAATGAGGTTTCTATTACAATATATTTTATTACAAAAATTAAACAAAACTACGGGGGGGGGCATGTAAGGGCTGGGAGGGGGGGCGAGGGCAATGGGAGATAGCTGCAATACTATCAACAACAAAAATATATTTTAAAAAATTAAACAAAACTGTTGTGTAGGAGCCCATCCTACTTTGACCGTATGCCCATGGGCCTGCTTCTCTATTTGTTTTTAACTTTTTATTGAAGTATACCCAGTGGTGTGTGGGTATACTTTTTAAAAAATATTTTTGTATTGACTTCAGAGAGGAAGGGAGAGGAAGAGACAGAAACATCAATGGTGAGAGAGAATCACTGATCGGCTGCCTCCTGCATGCCCCCCACTGGGGACTGAGCCCACAACCCAGGTATGTGCCCTGACTGGGAATGAAACCGTGACCTCCTGGTTCGTAGGTCAATGCTCAACAATTGAGCCACACGGGCTGCACGTGTGGGTACATTCTTAACAACCTGCTCTCTAAACGCAGATCTGACATGCTCGGTGGTTGGTATTTTTGTTTACATTAACAACAAGGAAGAGGAACGCAAAACCGTGTTTCAGAGCTTCACTCATTCTTCAGTGACGCGAGCAACTTCTTGGCTGAATCAGATAAGAGGTTTTGAATATTGGAAGACTGTTTCCTTGGTTCTGCCATTCACAGATACAACACACTTTTAAGTTTAATCTGCATTTTTAATATTTTCTTCGTCGCTTTAAATCTAGGCAAGCAACAAAATAATAACTGCAGCCCCATCTACAGTGTCTGCTGATTTCCGTGGTGTAAATAAATATTCCCACCATGGCTGCCGTCAGCGGCTAAGGTGCTGTCACTGAGCATGGGGTTGGGGCGTGGTGCACAGTAGCACCCCTCTATAGTATTCCACGTACAGATACCACAGATGTACAAACCTCAAGGGCAGAGAGAACAGAAAAATAAACAGGAGTATTTATTGTTTTGTTTTAAATGTAACACAGTTAATTGTAAATTTATGTAATTTAATTTTTAATGGCGGCCGTAATGAACTGACAGCTCACAAAATTCCGGAAAATGTAACGGTGGGCGCTGGCGAAGCTACCCCAGCACACCAATGAAATATGGGCAAAGCGTGCCGTGCAGCCAGCACCAGGTCAAGGGAGACGCGAGCCTCCTGGTGCCTCCGGCCCTCCTTCCCGGCGCCTCCGTGATAACCAATCCCTGATTCAAAGCCGTGGCTGAGTGTGCCTGCTCCGTGGGGCACCCACGGGCCCCCCAGCCTGCCTCCCAGGTGTTACCCCCGGAGGCAGACCCACAGACACTCCCCCCACCTCCTCCCACCGAGCCTGTGGGTTACTGGCGCCCAGCGTGGGGGGAGCGGGAGGTGCAGGGCCCAGTTTGGCAGAGGACCCCCGCTGGGGCTTTGGCCTCAGGCCGTGGCCTGCTGTGCGGGGAGCTGGCGGTCTCCTTGCGGGGCTGGCCGCTGCTGCCCAGGTCCTGTCCTCACGGCCGCAGCGGCCGCAGCGGCTCCGCTCCCTGGACGAGGTGCGCCACGGACAGCACATCGCGGCAGGAACGGAGGTTAAGCTCACAGACTCGGGGCCAAGCAGAGTAGGTTTGAATCTCTGCCGCTTCACTGACTTTATTTGTAAAAACTTGTAAACTCTGTTAACTTGGGTGAATTAGCCTCTATGAAACTTACTTTGGTCATCTGTAGAACGGGAGCCAGTCCGCGCATCGAGGAAGGTAATGTACGTGCCGCCAGGAGAGGGCCTTACATTTTTCAGCAGCGTGGTTTGGTGCTCAGAGGATGACACCGCGAAGGCTTTCTGGGGGGCTGAATGCGCAGGCCGCGGGGTGCGGGACGCGGGGTTGCAGCTGCTGTGCAGGGCATTCCCAGCGGCTGCCCTGGGCGAAGGATGCGCACCGCACCGCGCTCAGCGCCTTTTCCGTTAGTGGGACAGAGCCATGACGTGTGTGTTTGTGTTTTCCTGTGTTGTTGTTTTGCTGGTTTTACTCCTTCATTAGTGTACCATACCCCCTCCAGTCCACCACAAAACCTTTGCTAACAAATCGACATTGATTCTGTGTTTTTATCCAATGATCTGCATCTACATGGCTTTACAGAAATGGTTCCTAACATAACGGTGGCCTGTACATAATTGAAGCAGTTTTCCGACAGGCACTACTTTGATTCTTCATGGTGACAAGCTCAGGCCCTTTTCCTTTGGAATAAAGTAAGTTCATTGTCCAAAATAGTAGATCCCTATAATGTCTGCATCTTGCAATTCTTACTCAATTATAAGTCCTGGAAGCATCTTTCCAGCTAATGAATAGACTGCTGTTTATAGTGGCTGCCTCAAGGGCAGAGCTCTGTAATGAGGTCAGCAGTTTCTCCATGGAAGGGTGCTGCTCTGTTTCTAAGGACAATGCTGCCATAAGCACCCTTTTACTGTTACCATTATAAGCATTTTTAAAAAATATTTTTTAATTGATTTTAGAGAGGAAGGGAGAGGGAGAGAGAGACAGAAACATCAATGATGAGAGAGAATCATCTTGCACACCCCCACACACTGGGGTTCGAGCCCGAAACCTGGGCATGTGCCCTTGACCAGAATCAAACCCGGGACCCTTCAGTCAGCAGGCCAATGCTCTATCCACTGAACCAAACCAGCTAGGACCATTATAAGCATTTTAAAAAATATATCATATATTTTAAGATATATTTTTATGTAAAAATATATTTTATGGGAGAGGTCCCTAAAAGTGAGTTTTCCAGGTCAAATGGGTCTTGCATTTTTTATTTTAAACAATTGTTTCCAGGTTGCATTCTAAAAAGCCTGTGAAAATTTACATTTCCGCCAGCCCCACATGACAGTGTGCTCCTCACCAAGCCCTGGCGGCAGTAGGCGTGGCTTGAGGGTCTTTTCCTGTTTATTGTGGACATTCCTACGCACTTGCAAGTAGATAAAATAGTATGATGAGCCCTAACCAGTTTGGCTCAGTGCGTAGAGCGTCAGCCTGCGGACTCAAGGGTCCCAGGTTCGATTTCGGTCAAGGGCATGTACCTTGGTTGCGGGCACATCCCCAGTAGGGGGTGTGCAAGAGGCAGCTGATTGATGTTTCTCTCTCATGGATGTTTCTAAATCTCTATCCCTTTCCCTTCCTCTCTGTAAAAAATCAATAAAATATATTTTAAAAAATAAAAAATATCTCTTCTTCAAAAAAAAAATAGTATGATGAGCCCCCAAATATTCACAAGTCAGCTTCAACCGTTATCAGCACCCTGCCATCACTGCAGCCTTCTTTTTAATGTTTGCAAATTTATGGGCATAACGTGATATGTTACTTTTTAAATACTTGTTACTTTTCAAAATCTTTGTTTAACCATTTCTCTGACTGCTAGTGATTTTGAACGCATTTTTGAATGGTTAAAGTGGTTCTAATGTAAGTGCCTACTCATAGCCTTTGCATATTTGGAGGTTGTCTTTTTCTGGTCAATTTATGCAAGCAGTGTGTATGTGTTAATCTTTATCTTCTGTGTTGCTCATATTTTTCTAATCACGTGTTTATTTATGGTATCTTTAGCCCTTCTAGTGTTTTCTAATTTTCTATACTAGAGGCCTGGTGCATGGATTCGTGCAGAGTGGGGTCCCTCAGCCTAGCCTGCAATCGGGGCCAATCGGGGCCATCTCGCACAGTCCTGATCGGGGCAATGGGGGCCGGCCGGCCTGGGAGGGACCACAGAAGGGCTCCAGGGCATATCTGGCCCTTTCATCCAGTCCCCATCAGCCTGACCCCAGCAGCAAGCTAACCTACTGGTCAGAACATCTGCCACCTGGTGGTCAGTGCACATTATAGCAACTGGTCCAGCAATTGACCGAATGGTAGACTAATCTGTCAGACACTTAGTATATTATGTTTTTACTAGAGCCCGGTGCACAAAATTTGTGCACTTGGGGGGGGGGAATCCCTCACCCTGGATTGCAAGAGGGCTCAGGCCAGGCCAAGGGACCCCCACAGGTTCACGATCAGGGTGGAGAGGGACACGGGAGGTTGGCCAGCTGGGGAGGGACAGTGGGAAGGCTCCAGGGCGTGTCTGGCCCATCTCGCTCAGTCCCAATCGGCCAGACCCCAGCAGCAAGCTAACCTACCAGTCAGAGTGTCTGCCCCCTAGTGGTCAGTGCAAATCATAGTGAGCAGTTGAGTGACCTTAGCATATCATTAGCATATTATGCTTTGATTGGTTGAATGGCCAGCTGGACACTTAGCATATTAGGCTTTTATTATATAGGATTGTATAGAATGTTACAAATATATATATATATGGCTCCTACATCTTTTGTGTTGTGTAAGAAAATACCCACAAGCCCGGCCAGTGAGACTCAGTTGGTTGAGCCTCATCCCATGCACCAAGAGGTCGCTGGTTCAATTCCCCGTCAGGGCACATGCCTGGGTAGTGGCTCAATCTCCATTAGTGGGGTGCAGGAGGCAGTGGATCAATATTTCTCTCTCATCAATGTTTCTCTCTCTCTTCTCCCTTCCTCTCTCTAAAATAAATAAAAAACATATTTTTTTAAAAAAAGAAACTACCCACAAAACTAAAAGACAGCCCAGAGGATGTGGCTCAGTGGTTGAGCGTTAACCTATGAACCTGGAGGTCAGGGGTCGATTCCCAGTCAGGGCACATGCTCAGGTTTCAGACTCAATGGGGGGGCAGGGGGGCGGGAGAGAAAGGCAATGTAGGAGGCAACCAAAAATGATTCTTTCTCATCATTGATGTTTCTATCTCTCTCTCCTTCTCCCTTTCTCACTGAAATCAATAAAAATATATATTTTAAGATAATAACAGGTAAATAATGTAGGAGAGCATGTGAGTGTTGTCATGAGTTTGGAAGCAGCAACATGAACATGAAAAGGGGGTGCTGAGCAGAGGACAGGTGAAGGATCAGTGGGTGCCCCGGCCGGCGGGCTCCGGAATAGGAACAAAAAGATGGTCGGTAGCATCTTTCCGGAACAGGATTTAGTTGGGTTGGAGGCTGAGCGAGGAGACTGAGATCACCCATCATAGCAGACACATGCTGACTGCCTCGTCCCCTGCAGAGACCCCGGCCCGCCCCCAACTGCGGAGCGTGGTTACTGAGGGCTCAGCCGGCGGACGCTGCCTCGCCTGGGCGATCATGCCCAGACCTGGGAGAGGCCAGCAGCCCCGGCTGGCGACCCCGGAGCCCAAGGCTGCCTGCGGGACGCCCCGTGGGAGCAGGCTAAAGGTAGCCTCCGGCCCAGCCCCAGCCGCCCGCTTCTCCTCTCCCACTTCCCGCCAAGTCCCCTGGCTCTGCTTCTAGGAAACCCAGCTTGAGACGATGCTGCTGGCCAGGTGGTCACTTGGGAGGCCTGGGCTGGACAAGGACCAGGAGGGGCTGGAAGGCTGCGCGAGAGACGGGGGCTGAAGTCCTGTCGTTTAGGTCAGGGGCCGGGTCTAGGGAGGACGAAGGGGTGGCAGCTGCGTGGGTGGGAAGGCTACTGAGGCAAAGCCATTCGGAGCCATGAGGAGGTCTGGGTGGGGGGTTAGGTCACTAGAGAGGCACTGTCCCCCAAAAGGGGCCGGCTGTCCTGGGGAGTCCACTGCCCGTCCTGAGACGCCACTGACGACGGACCAAGGAGGAGGGGGGGTTGAGAAGAAGGTGGGGGGGGGGGTGGGAGGGCGAGAAGAAGGTGGCAGAGCCAGGCTTCTGGTCCTCAAATCGGCAAGGATTTTTTTAAATATATTTTATTGATTTTTTTTACAGAGAGGGAGAGGGAGAGGGATAGAGAGTTAGAAACATCGATCAGCTGCCTCCTGCACACCACCTACTGGGGATGTGCCCGCAACCCAGGTACATGCCCTTGACCGGAATCGAACCCGGGGCCCTTCAGTCCGCAGGCCGACGCTCTATCCACTGAGCCAAACCGGTTAGGGCTCGGCAAGGATTCTAGACGAGATGAAGGAGACGTGCGGCAGGCAAACAGAGCTGATTGGGCCCTGGGACCGCCTGGACCCGCTGGCAGGTGTGCGGCCGCGAGGCGGCGCTGCGGGGCCGGCGTGCGAGGCCGTCTGTGCAGCACCCGCGGCGGAGGACCCGCCGTTCTGCCGAGGCAGCTCCGTGGCGCCCGTCCCGGCTGGCGGGACAGACACTGGTTGAACGAGGGCCGGCGTCCGTCCCAGCCGACCCGGCAGCCCCTCTGCAGAAGCCACGCCCTCGAGGGCACAGCCCCGAGGGCCGCCCGCGACCCCGACCTCCGGCTCTGAGCCCCGGCGTTTGCTCGGTGGCCCCGCGGGGGTCGGAGGAGCTGGTGCCGCGTGTGCAGCGCTCGGCCGTGCCCGCCAGGGGCTGCCTCGCCCGGGGAGCCCGCGCTGGCCCTCGGAGGGGCCGGGATGCCGGCGGGTGTGCGCGAAGGGCGGTGGAAGGGGCTGCGCCCAGCCTCCGCGCACCAGCTGGCCCGGCCCGGGGCGGAGTCTCCGGGCTGAGCGGCCGCGCTGTCGCCCGGAGGCGCCAAGGGGCCGGCGGCGCTGCTGCGCGGCTATGGCGAGCGCGGCCCGCGGGGCGGGCGGGCGGCTGGGGCTCGGGCTCCGGCTCTGGCTCCCGCTGGCGGCGCTGCTGGGGACGCCGGCGCTGCAGGTGAGAAGGGGCCGACGCCGCCTCCGGGTCAGGTCCGTGGGCGCGGGGGGTGCGGGGGCGGGTGCGGCGGGGCAGCAGGGCGCCTCGCCCTCCTCGGCCCGGTGACCCCAGTGGGTCCCTGAGAGTGAAATCCTCTCCGTTCGGGGGCGTTGCCGGGTGGAAGGGCGCGGGGGGACCCAACACCCCGCCTCCCGCAGCTCCGGTGCGGACTGCAGGGCCTCCCCCGACCCCTGGGGCCCCCGGTGCCTGGGGAAATGGTCAGCGTCAGGTCTCCTGAGAAACGCGCCCACGTGCCCAGTGTTGCAGCCAAATACGGGGTCACGACGTGCCTCCCTGGCCCCGAAGGCCGGGCTGAGAACCGGGGAGCCAGGTGTGGCCTGGGGTGGGGGGGCTCACAGAAATGCCTCGAAGGCAGAAGGCCCAGCCCAGACCCCGTGGCGGAGAGGGGGGCGGGCGTCGCCAGGGCTGAGCTGTGCGGCCTGGAGCCCCCTCGACATGTCACGGATCCCAGTCAGAGGGCACCCCATGCCCAGCGCCGGCTAAGTCCACCCCATGGTTGCCAAGTGGGAATGCGAGCCCAGTACGCTGAGATCTGATGTTTCCAGAAAAATAAGAAAAACCAGAGATCCAGATTTTAAGTAAAATCTTTCCAATATATTCATTGGGAGTTAATTTAAAAACTAATTTCAAATGCGATTACGATCAAACAGAAGTCCTCTGTGAGCCAGGGGCCTGCAGTCCCCACGTCGGTGGGCAGACCAGAGGGCTGGCAGCTTCCTGATTCCCCACCAAACCCAGGGGCCTGGAGCGGATGTGGCTCTGCAGGGGTGGCCCGGCCACCGCCACCCGGATGTTAGGGTTGCTGCCGGAGCTCGGCCTCACCCTGTTTGTTCAAGGAGGGGCGAGAGCAGTGAGCTGGCCCAGCAGGGGCCAGGTGGAAGGGCAGTTCCAGGCCCCCCCCCCAGCACCCCAGTCTCCATTTGGGGGTGTGCAGCCTGGCACCCAAAGCCTGAGCTGCCTGGGGAGGCAGAAGGAAGGGGCCATCCTCAGAGAGGCAGTGTGGCCGAGAAAGAGATCAGTGCTGGGATCTCCGAGATGGTGGTTCAAGTGCCAGTCCTGCCATTAGCTGCCTGCGTGGCTCATTGCCTTGCCTTCCTGAGCCTCTCCCTCACCTGCACGAAGGTGAGAATAGCAGCCTGGTCTCCCAGGGCCTACAGACCAGCGGCAGTGCCTTTTGATGTAAAGGCCTTCAGTCTTCTTTGGGAAACCAGAAGGAACTGGGTGGGCAGAGGGGAGGCACTTTGGACACAGTGGGAGCTGGGCGGTCTGGGCTGTGGCTCCGGCTCCAGCTTCACTGTAATGAGTCCCTCTCTAGGGTCAAGGAGATCAATGGGTAGAGCCAACAGCTTCCCCAGTCGTCCTTCCTTCTCTCTCTGTCTTCAGGGGACCAGGGAGTCACAGCCAGCCTTGCCTGGGGCAAGAGCACGGGATGGTCCCAGGCCTCTCAGAGGAGGTGGCTTTGTTTCCCACTGCAGGTCCAGACCCTCAGGCCAGAGAGCCTCCTGCTCGTGTCCACCCTGGATGGAAGTCTCCACGCACTAAGCAAGCAGACTGGGGACTTGAAGTGGACACTGAGGGATGGTGAGCAAGGGGCGGTCACTCCTTCCTCCTTGGACCCCGGGTTAGAGTGGTGTCACTGTGGCACAGAGGGTGAGAGCATGGGGTCTAGAACCCCACGAGCCAGTGTCTGCCGGCAGCTTCGCCACTTAGCAGCTGTGTGGCCTTGGGGAAGTCACTCTACCTCTCTGAACATCAAGGTCCTCACTGTAGAATGAAGCCAAGGGTAATGGCCCTCCCTCGCAGAGCTCCCGGGGAGATTACAGTAGCCGCAGGGCACGTGCTTGGGTTGGGGCCTGGCACTCGGTAAGGCCCAGCGAGTAGGAGCTGTGATTGTTGGTGGGAGTCGGAGGGGGCAACTCACGCTCCCCGTGCCTCCCCTCAGATCCCATCATCCAAGGACCAACGTACGTCACAGAGTAAGTGAACCTGCGGCCTTTTAAGGAGGGGCACCTGGGATATGGGGGAGCCCTGGTGTCTGGAGGGGGTGTGGATGGGGTGGGGGTGCATGATAGACATAAGGGAGCACTGGGCCCAGGCTCTGTGGTGCATCCTGCAAGGGTGGCTCCTACTCGCTACGAAGTTGGAGGGAAAGGGCACCTTTGTGAAACCAGGACACGTGCCTCCAACCCCCCCCCCCCATTCCTCTCTGCTCACAGAACGGCCTTTCTCTCGGACCCCTCTGATGGCAGCCTGTACACCTTGGGGACCCAGAAACAACAGGGACTGATGGTGTGTGTCCTTCCGTGCTTGGAGGTGGGAGGGCCCGGGCTTCTGTTAGGCAGAGCGCTGAGGGGGCAGGGGAACAGTCTGGCCAGAATCTGAGTGTTCTGCAGAGGATGCCAGGGCTCCGCACGTAATGGGGAGGCTGTACAGCCTCATCCCGCACACGCTCACCTCTCACTCCTCCAGCCTCGTCCCACACACGCTCACCTCTCACTCCTCCAGCCTCGGCCCGCACACGCTCACCTCTCACTCTTCCAGCCTCATCCCACACACGCCCACCTCTCACTCCTCCAGCCTCATCCCACACACGCTCACCTCTCACTCCTCCAGCCTCGTCCCGCACACGCACACCTCTCACTCCTCCAGCCTCATCCCCCACACGCACACCTCTCACTTCTCAGCCTCATCCCCCACACGCTCACCTCTCACTTCTCAGCCTCATCCCATACACGCTCACCTCTCACTTCTCAGCCTCGTCCCGCACACGCACACCTCTCACTTCTCAGCCTCATCCCATACATGCTCACCTCTCACTTCTCAGCCTCGTCCCGCACACGCTCACCTCTCACTTCTCAGCCTCGTCCCATACATGCTCACCTCTCACTCCTCCAGCCTCGTCCCGCACACGCTCACCTCTCACTTCTCAGCCTCGTCCCGCACACGCTCACCTCTCACTCCTCCAGCCTCATCCCACACACGCACACCTCTCACTTCTCAGCCTCATCCCATACATGCTCACCTCTCACTTCTCAGCCTCGTCCCGCACACGCTCACCTCTCACTTCTCAGCCTCGTCCCATACATGCTCACCTCTCACTCCTCCAGCCTCGTCCCGCACAAGCTCACCTCTCACTTCTCAGCCTCGTCCCGCACACGCTCACCTCTCACTCCTCCAGCCTCATCCCACACACGCTCACCTCTCACTCCTCCAGCCTCGTCCCGCACACGCACACCTCTCACTCCTCCAGCCTCATCCCCCACACGCTCACCTCTCACTTCTCAGCCTCATCCCCCACACGCTCACCTCTCACTTCTCAGCCTCATCCCATACACGCTCACCTCTCACTTCTCAGCCTCGTCCCGCACACGCACACCTCTCACTTCTCAGCCTCATCCCATACATGCTCACCTCTCACTTCTCAGCCTCGTCCCGCACACGCTCACCTCTCACTTCTCAGCCTCGTCCCATACATGCTCACCTCTCACTCCTCCAGCCTCGTCCCGCACACGCTCACCTCTCACTTCTCAGCCTCGTCCCGCACACGCTCACCTCTCACTCCTCCAGCCTCATCCCACACACGCTCACCTCTCACTCCTCCAGCCTCATCCCGCACACACTCACCTCTCACTTCTCCAAATTCATCCACCACACGTTCACTTCTCACTTCTCCAGCGTCATCTCACAGTGCCCTCTCTCTTGTCTTTCTCGCTTACTAGGGGAGTTGGTGTCTGCACATTGTACCATTCTGGAGACTCAAGTGGCTTGAGGGGCTACCGCAGCCTGACATCCTGTGGCTTGAATGAATGAATGAATGAATGAATGAGTGAGTGAATGAATGAATGAGTGAGTGAATGAATGAATGAACTTCCCGCATCCACAATAGGTGCCCTCAGTTCCTTTCAGGAACACGGGCCTTACCCGTCCAGGTGGTGAGGGCCTCTTGTCGGTGGCCCTCTGTCGCTAGGAGCCCCAATTCTCTTCCCTCAGGACTGTGTCCCTGGGATACGTCTGGCAACAGCTCTGTACATGCAGTTTTGAGCTCTTTCTGTGTGTGTAGCTTTTCATTTTGATATAATTTCAAATATAGGAAAAATGCAAGAATAGTACAAAGAAATTCTTTATTCCCTTCACCCAGATTCATTGATTTTTAACATCACATTTGCTTTATTGTTCTCTCTCGGTAGATGATAGATTAATAGATAAAATGCTGAGAATATTACTTTTTTTTTCGTATAAAATGTCTTTTTCCGAACCTTTCAAGAGCGAGTTGCAGGCGCTATGCCCTTTACTTCTGAAGCGTCGTTGTGTATTTCTGAGAACAAGGCTCTTTCCCACGCAGCCTGCGTGTAGCTGACTGACGCCAGGAAGGTTAGCCGTGGCGCATGGCATTGCCTGTTCGCAGCGCATGTTGACGCTGTGAGGTGTCTCAGTGGCGTCCCTCACTGTTTCCTGGCCCAGGGTCCCCGGCCCATGTGGTTGTCGCGTCTCTCGGTGTCCTGAAATCTACAACCGTTCCCCGGCTTCTCAAAGGCATAGCCCAGCTACTTAGCCTCTCCGGAAAATGGAAACAATAACAACTACCTCATGGATAGGTTGGGTGAATTTTTCTGCTCTTACTCCTCCCTGGAATGTTTCCCTCTCCTCAGAAACTGCCGTTCACCATCCCCGAGCTGGTCCACGCCTCCCCGTGCCGCAGCTCCGATGGCGTCTTCTACACGGGTAAGCGCCTCTCCAGCCCCAGCCTGTGGGGCCAGGCCCAGCGCAGGGACGGGACCTAGGTCCTGGCGGGCCAGCTGGGCCCAGGAGGAACAGGCTGCACACCCTCTCCCGGGCCATCTTGAGGGCTGGCACGCTTTCCACCTCCACAGGCCGAAAGCAGGATGCCTGGTTTGTGGTGGACCCGGAGTCAGGGGAGACACAGATGACACTGACCACAGAAGGCACCTCTACGCCCCGCCTCTACATCGGCCGTACGCGTGAGTCAGGCCCCAGCTGCTCCCCCAACCCCGGGCAGCCCCCTCCTTTGCTCTGTCCAGGCCTGGCAATTGCTATGCAAGTTGAGTTGGGCCAGTCTGTCAATTTGTCAGTCAACAAATATTTCATTGAACAAAGAACTGGAGATAGAGCGGTAACCACGATAGACCAGGATGTTCCTCCCACGCCCCCCGCCTCCACCCCAGGCTGGGTGCTCAGAAGCCCCACCCCCACAAGATGAGACCCGCCGAGGTGGGCAAGGGAGGAGCATCAGGTGGGCATGCCTGGTAACCTTGCTTCGGGGCATCCTCAGAGTACACGGTCACCATGCAGGACCCCCAGGCCCCCGGCCAGCGCTGGAACACCACCTACCGCCGCTACTCAGCGCCCCCCCTGGACGGCTCCCCTGGGAAATGTGAGTGCCGCCTTTCTCTGGAGCAGTGTCCCCAACTCAGGGATCCCTGAGTGGCATCCGTGACCAAGCTCACCACATTTTTACCCATTTGACCACTTCAGGGACCCCACATACTGAATGACCCCCTCAACACGCAGCAGGACCCTCCTGTGCCTGAGCAGCCCTGACATCGTCACTCCTCCATGCTCCCCGTGAGCCACACCAGGCCTCCCTACATCCTGGGTGACTCCAAGCAACCCACACATCCTGAGCAGTCCCCAAGCGCCCTGAGTGACCCCCAGTGTTGAGTGACCCCTGAAAGGTGACCCTGAGTGACCTTTCCCCGATAACCCTGACCACCTCCTTGATATTATGACTGTCCTACCAGACTTCCTGATTTACCTCACAGGTGCCCCTTGGCACCCCCTGGTTCCCTGACTCCATCACTTCACATGAGAGATGATAACAATGGCACATCGCAAGTGGCACCCCCAGGGCCCTGGTGACCTCCTTCACACTCTAAGTGATACCCAGGTCACCCTGATACTCATCCCAGGTGGTCATCAGGTAGAGCATGAGTGGCTGATGCTCCACATCCTAAGTGATCCCTGCCTTCAGAAGACCTTGACTGACCCCTACATCCTACACAGCTCCCAGTTGACCCCAAGGATCAAAGTGCCCCAGTGAACTGACTGACCTTCCCATGTCCTGCAGCCCTCCAGGTGATCTCATCTGAGCTCCACACCCGAGTGACCCTCCTGATGGCCCAGCCCCAGAGCAGCTCCCCACCCCAAGACGCTCTGAGGTACCTCCCGTCAGAGCTCCCTGGTCACACCTCCATCTTTCTTGGCAGACATGAGCCACCTGGCATCCTGTGGGATGGGCCTGCTGCTAACTGTGGACCCAGGAAGCGGGGCAGTGCTGTGGACACAAGACTTGGGCGTGCCTGTGATGGGCATCTACACCTGGCACCAGGACAGCCTGCACCAGCTACCCCATCTCACCCTGGCACGGGACACCCTGCACTTCCTAGCCCTCCGCTGGGGCCACATCCGACTGCCTGCCTCCCGCCCCCAGAACATAGCCACCCCCTTCTCGGTCTTGGGCATCCAGCTGCTGTAGGTGCTCCTGCCTGGGGACTGGGGAGGACCCCCTGGAAGGGCTGTAGCCCAGGCCCAATGGGCAGGCGTGATGTCTGACCATGACACACCAGTACAGTTGAACTAGGGGTCACAATATTTCAAGCTGCTATTGACCAGCCAGTTTGGCTATTAATAAATAACTAGTGCCCTCACCACCCCTTGTGTGTTCCAGGACCCCCCAAGAGAGCCCCCACTGTTCAGCAAGTGACAGGGTCACATCTGGCCGAGGAGGGGCCTCAGGTCTCCACTCCAGTGCCACAGGGGGCATCCGTTCTGCTTGGCAGGTGCTGCGCCTTATTGGTTGTTTGAGACTAACTGTCACCCTGCCTCAAAGCACTCAGAGCCTTAGAGTCCCCATCTTAGGGAGCCAAGAGACAGGCTGGGAAAATCAAGGATTATCCTCTCATTCAGTTTGTTCTGCAGATATTAATTGAGCACTTACTGTGTACCAGTCACTTGTTAGGCTCTGGGAGGGTAGTAATGTTTCAGTGTTCCTCCCTACAGAAATCTTAGAGTCTAGTAGAGGAGACAGGTGTGTAAAGAGGCAATTGTGGGATGCCAAAGGGTCGGATAAGAGAATAGGTTTGCCTTGGGCATGCACGGAAAGAGCACCTCCATTGAGACGGGGGCAGGAGGGAGTGGTGGGACACGTCCTGGAGGAAAGGGCATCTAAATAGAAACCTAAAGGATAAATAGGAAAAGGCAGGGGGCGGCTTCGAAACAACAAACATTTATTTTTTAAGATTCTGTGAGTCAGCTGGCTGGTTTTCGGATCTGGGAGGGTTTAGTTCATGTGTGCGGTCAGCTGGTGGCTTGGCTGAGTGGATGCCCTGGGATGGTCTCACTCCCCTCTCTCATAGTTGATGGGCTATTGCCTAGAGCAGGCGTGGGCAAACTACGGCCCGCGGGCCGGATCCGGCCCGTTTGAAATGAATAAAACTAAAAAAAAAAAAGACCGTACCCTTTTATGTAATGATGTTTACTTTGAATTTATATTAGTTCACACAAACACTCCATCCATGCTTTTGTTCTGGCCCTCCGGTCCAGTTTAAGAACCCATTGTGGCCCTCGAGTCAAAAAGTTTGCCCAGCCCTGGCCTAGAGGGTGTCAGATAAGGTCTCTCTGACCTCATCAGGCTAGCCTGGGCTTCCTCCATGGTGGTCTTGGGGTTCCAAAGAGCAACACGAGAGGACAAGCCCCATTAGACAAGCACTTCTGAAGCCTCTACTTGTACCACGTTTGCAATAGTCTCATTGTCCAAAGCAAGTCACATGGCCAAGACCAGAACTGATGTGGGAGGGGACAATACAAGAACATGGTGCAATGGAAACAGCCACAACCACTACTCATCCCTCTTCTGTTCTCCCCCACTAGGATGACGCTGTATATAGGGAAGGATGACGCTGGCTTCTATGTTTCCAAAGCACTGGTTCACACAGGGGTGGCCTTGGTGGTGAGAAGGGGTCTCCGAGGGGCTGGAAAGAGGGGATGGAGCAGGAGAGCCCCCTCACTCATGACTCTCCATCTTCTGCCATAGCCTCGTGGACTGACCCTGGCCTCCATGGATGGCCCCACCACAGATGAGGTGACACTTCAAGTCTCAGGAGAGCGAGAGGGCTCACCTAGCACGGCTGTCAGATACCCCTCCGGCAGTGTGGCCCTCCCTAGCCAGTGGCTGCTCATTGGTGAGATTCCCTAGCTCAAATTTGGAATAGATGACGATGAAGGATGTGATCCTGGCTTCTGATCTGGAAGACAGAGGTCACCTTCAGCCCCTGGACTTTCCCCTGCCCTTTAGGACACCATGAGCCACCCCCAGTCCTGCACACCACGATGCTGAGAGTCCATCCCACCCCGGGGAGTAGAACTGCTGAAACTAGACCTTCCAAGAGCATGCAGGCCCCAGCCCTCTTATTGGAGGTCAGTGCTAAAAGGGCAGAGGGCAGCCTGGCTGGTTTGACTCAGTGGCTAGAGCATTAGCCCACGGACTGAAGGGTCCCAGGTTCAATTCCAGTCAAGGGCACGTAACTCGGTTGCAGGTTTGATCCCAGACCCCAGTCAGGGCATGTGCCGGAGGCAACCAATCAAGGTGTCTCTCTCACATCTATGTTTTTCTCTCTCTGTCTGTCCCCCTCCCTTCCACTCTTCCTAAAAATAAATGGAAAAATATCCTTGGGTGAGGATTAACCTAAAAAAAATAAATACATGAAAGGGCAGAGGGATGGAGGGAGACTGGCAGGTGAGTGGGCAGCTATAGGACATTTTCCTCGGCCTGCTATGATTAACATTTGGAGTGGGTCAGTTGATCTCACACAATTTCCCCAAAAGGAAAACTATTTTTGCTGTTATATGTGTCAAAAAGATATTGGTCATCTAAACTGTGAAACATGGGTCACAGTTTTCTTTTCTTTACTCTTCTTCAGTGTAAAAGTTACAAAATGGTTATCTAGTGAGAAAATTAAAACAGAAAAACTATAAAAGCATTCTCTCCTAGGAGAGAATTGGACAAGAAGCACTAGTAGTTCAAGGTTAGAAGGAACAGCCATGCCCGGCCAGCGTGGCTCAGTGGTTGAGTGGCGACCTATGAACAAGATCAAGGTTTGATTCCTGGTCGGGGCACATGCCTGGGTTGGGGACTTGATTTCCAGTGTGGGGCCTGCAGGAGGCAGCCAATTAATGATTCTCTCTCTTATCATTGATGTTTCTGTCTCTCTCTCTCTCCCCCTCTCCCTTCCTCTATGAAATCAACTTTATTTTATTTTTGTTTTTTATTGGTTTCAAAGAGGAAGGGAGCGGGAGAGAGAAAGAGAAACATCAATGATGAGAATCATTGATCGGCTGCCTCTTGCACTCCCCCCACTGGGGATCAAGCCCGCAACTCGGGCATGTGCCCTGACTGGGATCAAACCAGCGAACTCTTGGTTCATAGGTGGACGCTCAACCACTGAGCCACGCCAGCCGGGCTATGAAATCAATTTTTTAAAAAAATTTTAAAAGAAGGAACAGCCATGATCTGGAACAATAATTCTCAAATCTGCAGCTCATTAGAATCACTGAATGCCCACTCCAGCCCCATGAATTAAGAATCTCTGGGGAGAAAAAGAATCTCTGGAGATGGATACCTACATTTTTTGTGTTTCCTCAAAAAGTATTTTTTAGTGACACCCCGGGAGATGCTGGTCACCAGCTGGGTTTGGAAGCCCAGCCTCCTGGGGCACCCTGATGCTTCAGCACCACGGAGAGCGCCCTCCCCGCACCGTGCGGGCTCTCATGGCTGCCTCTTCAGCACCACGGAGAGCGCTCTGTCCCCCAGCAGGCGGGCCACTCACCCACTGCCCCTTAAAGTAAACCCAGCCCTGTACTGGTGACGAAGGGTGAAGGGTTCCCCCGTGAGAGCAGGTGCTGAGCGAAAGCCCGTGTGTTCCCAGCTCCTGAGTCTGAGTCGGGAGGAACTTTGGGACCTGGAGCTGCACCCTGAAGAGAACACCCCAGACTTGTATCTAGGACTGGGACCCCAAGACCTGCTGGTGGCCAGCCTCACTGCAGTCCTCCTGGGAGGGTGGATTCTCTTCTTAATGAGGCAGGTAAGCCTGTCACCCAACCTCAGGTCTGCCATAGGGTAGCCGAGGGAGCCGTCTGCCCTCCTTTCCAAGACACTCAGCAGCTCCGATTCTGCTCCCTGCCTTCCTCCCAGTGGCACCCAAGCCCCTGTGCTATGTTCATGGTCTGGTGCAGGGCGTCTCGGGCACAGCTACTGGGCCCCCCACGGACAGGGCCTAACCAGGGCTGAGCCCTCCTAGGCCTGTGTTTCAGCAGCAGCAGCTGGCAGAGAAGCAGCAGCAGGCCCTCCTGGCACCTGCGGGCCCCCCTCCCACCTCACCGGGTGCTCTGCCCCAGCTCCCCGGGACCACCCCACAGGACCAGAAGAGGCTGCAAAGCCCCTCTGAGCAAACCCAGCCACTTGAAGACCCTGAAGGTGAGCTTAAGTGACGGGAAAGGGCGTGCCAAGGACAGAGAAAAGAAAGTCGGCTTGTTAGAAGCCACTAGTGGAGTAGCTGAGCCTGAATGAGTTAAGAAGATATGTTGAATAGTGCCTGCTACGTAGTTGAGCACTCTACAAAGGTGTGCCGTTCTTTTTTGTTATCGTCGAAGATTCTGGGTCAGACAGAACTGGGTGTGGAGCCAACACCATCTGTCACATGGAAATGATAACACCTAGTTACACCATCATTATTACATCACACAGAGGTGCCCTGGCCGGGTGGCTCAGTTGGTTAGAGTGTTGTCCCTTGCACCAAAAGGTTGCGGGTCCAATTCCCAGTCAGGGGACATACTAGATTCTGGTTTCAATCCCCAGCGGGGTTTGTACAGGAGGTAGCTGATCAACCTCTCTCTCTCTCTCTCTCTCTCTCTCTCTTTCTCTCTCTCTCTCTCTCCCCCCCCTTCCTCTCTCTCTAAAAATCAATAAAAAAAACTATTCTTTAAAAAAACCATTTTTTAATTGATTTTTTACAGAGAGGAAGGGAGAGGGATAGAGAGTCAGAAACATCGATGAAAGAGAAACATTGATCAGCTGCCTCCTGCACACCCCCCACTGGGGATGTGACCGCAACCAAGGTACATGCCCTTGACCAGAATCGAACCTCAAGGAATCAAACCTGGGACCCTTCAGTCCGCAGGCCGACGCCCTATCCACTGAGCCAAACCAGTTAGGGCAAACATTTTGTTTTTTAAAATATGTTTTTATTGATTTCATAGAGGAAGGGAGAGGGAAAGATAGAAACATCAATGATGAGAAAGAATCATTGATTGGCCCCCTGCTAGGGATTGATCTCACAATCTGGGCATGTGCCCTCGACTGGAATCGAACCCAGAACCCTTCAGTCCACAGGCCAATGCTCTATCCACTGAGCCAAACCAGCTAGGGCTAAAAAAACATTTCAATTATACAGAAGTGATGGTATTAATATGTGTGCTAAAACAATGTCATATTTGGTAACAGTGACAGTAAATTACCTAGATACCATTTGATACCATTTCTGCTCTTTAGAGCTTTTTATTTTCTAAACATTCTTTTTTTCTCCATTTACTCCTATGAACAATCCCTTCCAGCCTCCTCTGGCACACGGGCTGCCCCTTGGGCCTCCCCCATGCGTTCCTTGATCTAGTTCAGGCTGCTGCTTCTTTGGCTCTGGGCTGGGCTGTTCTTCGGTCCTTTGCATAAACTGCTACTGGCACCTCCTGGTCACGGCTCAAACCCCAGCCTTGGAGCCTGTACTCAGGCTGAAGTCCACCCGCCATGCGGCTCAATGCTCGGTGCTGCTCCAACTTACACCTACGTGTTCGGCTTCCTCTGCGGAGAGGGAACAGCTACCCTTCCTCAGGGGCACCTCTTTTAGGAGGTCCCCCCGCTGAGCCCTGAGCTGCCGCTCCTGTCACCTTACAGGCTCTGGGTAGGTTCCACCGCACCCCGACACACTCATCTCCTCGGCCCTTTGGACCTGAGCGGAGTCTTTCCCCAGACACCCCAGGTGGTTCCCGTCAAATGGCCCTGTCGTCCCTCCCAGTTGCTCTCACCACCACCGCCCACTAGGCCCCGTCACTGACAGATGTTCATCCCTCCCAGGCGTCCTCTCAAGTCCTTACCCGCCAGTGTTACCAGGCATCCTCGGAGGCGGAGAGGATGCGGAACCCCAGCCCTGGCTCAGCCAGGACACCTTGTTCCATAAAACACCTAATTTTTTTTACCCATTATAAAAATAATCCAAGTGATCGCAGTAATTCAGGACAAGCATCTAAGAACATAAACACCCAGAGGGGCCTGTTATGACTCAGTGGAAACAGTCTGTATGTGATACTGGATCTCCTCTATTATATATGTTTAGAAAACAACGATTCTGTCACTTCTCTTGCTTAAAGTGCCTAGAAACTCTTTACTTTGGCATTCTCACGACTGCTAGGCAGAGCCTAGAGCGACGGCAGCTGCCGGGCGGTGTGACACACGGGGGCTGGGTGAGCACAGAGGGGGCACGCTCAGGTGTGGGGAAGAGTGAGCGCCCTCAAAGAGATGGCTGAGCTCTGGCCCCAGGATAAGATGGAATTCCCCGAGAGAGCCGGGGTGGTGGGGCGGAGAGTCCAGGTGGCACCCACAGCACCAGCAGAGGTTCAGAGAGGAAGGGAAGCAGGTGCGCAGGCTGGAAGCTGAAGGAGGGCTGCACACTCGGGCCCACGTGTAGGCCAGCGGCCAAGGAGCAGAGCCACCGCATGGAAGGAAACAGGGAGAGCTGCGGACCGTGCACATTGCAGAGCAGGTGCTGGTCCGCACTGCCTTGCAGATGAGCAAACCAAGGGCACACAGTGAGGTGACTTGTCCAAGCGCACACACAGTGCGTGCAGCACCAGGCACTGGGCCTGCGCAGTCTGGCACCAGGCTGGGCGTGGAAGGGGGAACAAAGGGGAAGGCAGAGCAGGGCTGGGGTGGGCAGTGGTGGCTCCCTGAGACCCCGCCCTCCTCTCCCCTAGCTGAGCAGCTCACTGTGGTGGGGAAGATCTCCTTTAACCCCAAGGATGTGCTGGGCCGCGGGGCAGGCGGGACTTTCGTTTTCCGGTGAGTGGCAGCCAGGAGCCAGGCTGGAGACGTGGCTCTCACAGCCCTTCCCGCATCGTCCCTTGGAGAGCTGTCCTACCCTTTGCCCTCTCTGAACCTCCATTCCCCCACCTACCAGGGGACAGTTTGAGGGGCGGGCAGTGGCTGTCAAGCGACTCCTTCGTGAATGCTTTGGCCTGGTGCAGCGGGAGGTCCAGCTCCTGCAAGAGTCAGACCGGCACCCCAACGTGCTCCGCTACTTCTGTACAGAGCGGGGACCCCAGTTCTACTACATCGCCCTGGAGCTCTGCCCTGCCTCCTTGCAGGAGGTGAGGCTGGGGCGCAGGGCGGTGTGGGGGAGGGCCGGAGGGTCCTGGGCTGCAGTGACCTTCCCCTTGCTGCTCCTCAGTACGTGGAAAACCCAGAGCTGGACTGCTGGGGCCTGGAGCCGGAGACAGCGCTGCAGCACCTCATGTCTGGCCTGGCCCACCTGCATTCTCTACACATAGGTACCCACCCACCCTCGATCCCCATCTTCCACCCTGCCTTCCCCACCTGCGCTCAGCTGCCTCCTGCTCTCACAGTGCACCGGGACCTGAAGCCAACCAACGTGCTCATCACGGGGCCCGAGGGCCAGGGCCGAGGCAGGGTGGTCCTCTCCGACTTCGGCCTGTGCAAGAAGCTGGCAGCCGGCCGCCGTAGCTTCAGCCTGCGCTCAGGCGTCCCCGGCACAGAGGGCTGGATGGCACCTGAGCTCCTGCAGCTCCCGCCCCCCGACAGCCCGGTGAGTCCTCCATCACCTGGCCCAGGGCCTCCTGCCCAGGCTGCACATCACACTGTGTGAGCTGGAACTTGCTCCTTCATTGTAAAGTGGGCTCATTCATCCTTTCCTACCTAGAGCAGTGATTCTCAACCAGGGACTATTCCACCACCCAGGGGGCCCTGGGTAATGTCTGGAGATATTTTTGGTGACCACACGTGGTGGGTAGGGGGGTGTTACTGGCATCTGGTGGGTAAAGACCAAGGATGCTGCTAAATATCCTTTGACCACGCCCCATAAAAGTTATCAGGCCCAAAGTGTCAATAGTGCCGAGGTTAAGAACCCTGAGCTGAAATGGCTTTACCTCTTCACTGTGCTGCAGAATCACCGGGCAACTTAAAAAAGTCAGCTGCCAGGCCCCATATCCAGTGACCCCAGCCTGATCCGCTGGGGCAAGGCCAGGGTCTTCACATGCAGCAGCGTAGAGAAGCGCTGGGTGGAGGGCTGGGAACATCAGATGAGCGAATAGTCGAAGCAATGTCTGACCCTACAGACATGTAAGTTTGGGGCCCCAGGTTTGTGTGTGTGGAAGCAACAGTCATGGGCATAGATGACAGCGGCACAAAAGGACAGTCGCTGGGCAAAGCTGCTCCCACGCCTGACGTCTAGAGAAAGCTAGAAGGGGCCACCTGCAGGCCCAAGGACAAAGGCACGGCTAGGAGCCTGTCAGGTCCTTTCGCTTTTTAATTAGTGGCCAACGCTTTCGGGAAGTTGCACATAAACCTCTGGAGTTCTGGAGCCTCTTGAGAAGTGAAAGCTCTGCCGCCCAAGTGCCCTGGGTGCAACCAGCAGAGCTTAGTGCCAGGCGGCTGTGGACAGGCCCCCCCCATCTGTCCTCACCGCTGCCTCTTGCCACACGCCTGGCGGCTTCCCTTCCTGATGCTCCCTGCTACATGTGCGGGAATGGCGTCCGGAAACCCAAGCTAGAAGCTCAGTAGGGGCAAATATTGGGGTGAAGACCATGGGCCTTCAATGGTGCAGAGGGGAGGGACCTAGGGATAAGGGGCTGCCTCTCAGAGGCATCCCAGAGTTCTTCGCTGAGCCAGACACCCCTGGGAGAGGTTAGCCCCGCAGACTCCGGGCGGACTTCCTCCTTACGCCCCTTCCTCCGGCCAGACCAGCGCGGTGGACATCTTCTCTGCAGGCTGCGTGTTCTACTACGTGCTTTCCAGCGGCAGCCACCCCTTTGGAGAGAGTCTTTATCGCCAGGCAAACATCCTTGCAGGCGCTCCCTGTCTGGCTCACCTGGAGGAAGAGGCCCATGGTGAGAGGGACCTGACCCAGCAAAGAAGGGAGGAAGCAGGGCATGAGGCTGGGGGCCTAAAGACACCCCTCCCCCCGCAGACAAGGTGGCTGCCCGGAGCCTGGTGGCGGCCATGCTGAGCCCCCGGCCGCAGGCGCGCCCCTCTGCTCAGCAGGTGCTGGCCCACCCCTTCTTCTGGAGCAGAGCCAAGCAGCTCCAGTTCTTCCAGGTCAGGGGGAACGGAACGGGGTAGCAAGTCCCAAGTGTGGGTCCTGAGCAACGAGAAAGGGGAGGCCAGATTGGCTAGGAGAAAAGGGACTTGTCTACCTGCACTAGGCAGCCCGGCTCCTTGCCTAAACCAAGATGGAGCAGACTCCTAACCGTTGCCATCTTGGCGCTCCAGTCCACTCGTCACCGCCCCCCCCACTCCTCCCACCCCCCCTACCCCCCACCCCCCACCCCCGCAAGCCGCCCCTTGTGAGAGCGAGCACACCTGCTCCTTTCAGCCCCAGTGGCCACTCGTGCTGAACCTGTGCCCAGGTAGCCCATTCCATCGGCAAGACCCTGAGCAAAGCACCCTGCCCCGAGCCGGCTTGCTCTGTGAGATGGAGAACAGCACCCACCCCTGGGCTGCTAACGACCTGGTGGGACAACAGGAGGGCGGGCTCCTGGGCGTGAGGCCTCGGAAGCTAGTCACAGGCTCAGGAGCTCTATGGGGCCCTAGGACGTCAGTGACTGGCTGGAGAAAGAGTCCGAACAGGGGCCCCTGGTGATGGCGCTGGAGGCAGGAGGCTCCGCCGTGGTCCGGGGCAACTGGCACAAGCACATCACAATGCCGCTGCAGACAGGTAGAGGCCGGGCACGAGGGGGCGGGAAGGGGAGCCCAATGGGACCGCTCAGCCCACAACTTCCCCGCCCACAGATCTGCGAAGGTTCCGGTCCTATAAGGGGACCTCGGTGCGAGACCTGCTCCGCGCCATGAGGAACAAGGTGCGTCTGGGGCTCGGGCGGGCCTGGCTCTTGGGAAGGCTTGGTCTCCGCTTGCGCTGAGCCAGGGCCCTGCTCTGACCCTGCAGAAGCACCACTACAGGGAGCTCCCGGGTGAGGTCCGGCAGGCGCTGGGCCAGGTCCCCGACAGCTTTGTCCAGTACTTCACAGACCGCTTCCCGCGGCTGCTGCTCCACACGCACCAGGCCATGAGGAGCTGCGCCTCCGAGAGCCTCTTCTTGCCCTACTACCCGCCGGCCCCAGGGACCAGGGAGCCATGCGCAGCAGCTGCTGGGAGCGGAGGCCGGCCGGCTGAGGAGCCAGGCCTGGGCTGAGGCTGGCCTCCCATGGGAAAATTCCTGCAGAGGCTTGGAAGCCTGGGGATAGATGTTGGAGCAAAGATGTGCCGAGCGCCCAGGTGCCAGACACCCCTCGGAATACAAGAAGAAAAAGGTTCTCATGTGTTTAATGTGTATAAAGGCGGGGAAAGGACAGTCCTGGATCCAACAGCAACATTCTGTACATACAGTGTGGGTGAGAGGGAAGGGAGGGGCCATAGAACCCACACGCAAACATGTACAAAAATAACTTACACAGCAGCCCCATCTGTAATGGCTCTCCACGCCCAGGGCTGGGGCACACTATAAAACCAGGGCCAGGGGAGCCGACCAGAACGGGCCAAGGTGCTGGTGGGGGTCACGGAGGCACCAGGCCCAAGGGGGCGGGCCTACGAGGAGGCCTTGAGGCGGTTGGTGGCTGAGCGCGAGCTCAGCAGCTTGTCCACCATGGTGCGGGCGTATCGGAGCCGGCTGGCCAGCTCCTTGGAGCAGCCAAACTCCTCCAGGAGGCTCAGGCGGTACGTGCGGAAGTCCCGCTTCTCGTTGATGTAAGTCACGGCGGCCATCAGCGGGCACAGGATGAGCTTGGTGTGGTCCTAGGAGGGGAGGAGGAGGGACAGGTGGTGGCCAGTGAATTAAAGGTCCAGCTGTGTGTGTGGGGGAGCAGAAGGAAGACAGCCCAGCTGGTTGGGGGCCCTCACCCCACTCCCTTCCTGCTGCCAAGGGCAGTTCCCACACCGCCCACTCCCCGCCCAACCCAAGCCCCCCGACAGGCACAGACCCCCACGCCCACTCCCACGGCCCGGCTCACCTGGAAGAAGTTGATCTGCACACAGCCATTGCTGAGGTGCAGGATGATGGCACTGCGGGTGCGAAACCAGGTGCGCAGGTAGGGCAGCCGGGCCAGCTCGTCACCTTCCCGTGGTGTGATATTGGCCCCTGCCTTCAGCAAGTGCTCGCTCATGTAGTTCCGGAAATACTTAAGGAGGGTGATCTAGGGGAGTCAGAAGTGCAGAGTTGGAGCCCCATCCCGGCCCATCTCCCTCCCGGCAGCACGGGCCACGCGGGCCGGCCAGCACCCACCTTCTTGACCAAGGAGCTGGGATGGGAATTCACGGTGAGGTAGGACTCTGTGCCGTCGCGCTCTATGTACTGCAGGCTGTCTCCGTCGTTGTAGAGGATGAGGCGAGTCGAGTCATTGAAGAGCACCCCCACGCTGTTGTCACACAGTTGGTATCCTAGGGGTAGTGGGGGGAGACCTCAGAAAGGGGAGCAGGGAGCAGGGGGACATGGGGAGCTGGCACTGGAGGTCTGGGATGGAGCTAGGAGAGCTGGGAGAGGACCTAGCAGCCAAAAAAGGCAAGAGGCCGGAACAGGTCAAAGGGTCACAGGCCGCCTGGAGCCACCACCCATTCTGGAAGAAACCTACCAAGGCCGTACTTGTCCGAGTAGTCCACCCACTTGCTGACCCAGAAGATGGGGATGCAGGCGGGATCCTCGGCCTCCTCTGGACGGAAACAGACAGATGATCGGTCAGAACCAGGCTCTTACCCTCAGTGAGCAGCAAGCAAAACCCAGCCTCAGGAGCTTGCACTCTAGCCACAGGGACAGAGACGGACCAAAATAAGTGTGAACAGAATGTTTAAGTTGCTTCCATTATGGTGAGTCAGTGGCTGGCAGGTTCTCTAGCTTTCTAGTTTTGAGTGATTCAAATACTGTGAGAAGACAATTCCAAATACATCAAAGTGTTATACACAGTCACCGCAATAACCCTTCTCTAATACAGAAATTCAATATGAAAACTTTAGAGTCTGCGGGATGAGAGGTGCTATAGATCATATAAAGCAGGCACAGGGAATGCCAGTGCTAGGAGTGGTGCCAGGAAATGCTTGTGAGGGGCCGCCAGAGCAGACATCTGAGAAACACGAGTGTGTGAGCCATGCAGAGCTGCAGGAAGAACGCTCCGGAAGCGACAGTGTGCGCAAAGCTCTGAGGCTGGAGCACGTCCTGGTCTGTTATTTCAACCATCTCGAAGGCCAACCAGGAATTCACTGAACAGAAGAAACTGCGGACAGGTGCCCAGGCCGCAGTGAGGTACTGGGAGATGGGAGGCAGAACCCATGAGTCAGAAAGGAAGGGCCAGACCATGGAGGGCTTGGGCATCAGGCTAACTCATTGGGACTTTAATCTACAGGAAATGAGGGAACTGGACAGATTATGAGGACAGGGGCCTGGCCAAGGCCCACACTTTGCGGGCTGAGACTCCCCGGTCTCTCGCGATGCCTGGAGCAGCCTCGCCCCAGGCGGCTGCAGTGCCCACCTTGCCTGACCAGCCCCCGCTCCGAGGGCTTGGAGGCGTTGACGCTGTGCAGCTGCTGCAGCATATCCCCAAGGTGGCAGTCGACCGCCTCATTGGTCTCCCGGACCGCAGGCTCCTCTTTCTCTCGGGGCCGCTCAGGCATGGGGTTCTCCGTACCTAGGAGATGAGACGTGGTCATTAGCTGGCACCAAGCAGCAGGCTGGGAGGGTACGGGACCCTGTGCCCAAGCTGGTACTCTCTCCCCAGAGAAAATCCCTTTTAGCTGCTATTGATTGCTCTGGGTGAACCTAGTCCGTGTCAGGCTCTTAGAGCTCAGGCTCTCACAGGCACCTGGTGCTCACTAGTACCTCCAGCACCAGGCAAGCCCTTGAGGAAGGATCCACAGCCACAGAGTCAGACACTCAGAATGACAAGTATCTTCAGCGTCCAGGCAAATGGGAGGGTCAGTAAATGGTCAGACCAGCAGGATGAATTAAGCAGGCACTTAACAAAAATGTAAGCGACTGCCCACCCTAAAATGTGCTTTATTTACTTCTATGCCCAACAGCCTGGAAAGACCCACACTGAGACGGGACATTGGTCACATCTGAGTGGTGGAAGCATGGTTTTGTCTTAAGCTTCTCTGTTTAACCCTTTTCCCACCACCATATGCTTATTCCCTTCCTGAAATATGAAACCCTTCTTTACAATATTTGCAAATCAGAGTTTTCCATTTTAAAAAAGATGCTGTGGTAAAGACTTAAGTGTGAAATATTTCAGATTTGCCTTTAAAACTCTAGCCAAGCCAAAACCGGTTTGGCTCAGTGGATGGAGCGTCGGCCTGTGGACTGAAAGGTCTCAGGTTTGATTCCGGTCGAGGGCATGTGCCTTGGTTGCGGCACATCCCCAGTGGGAGATGTGCAGGAAGCAGCTGATCGATGTTTCTCTTTCATCGATGTTTCTAACTCTCTATCCCTCTCCCTTCCTCTCTGTAAAAAATCAATGAAATATATTTAAAAAAAACTCTAGCCAAAAAAAGGAGGAAGATGTGGAATAAATATAGGCAAATGTAACTGACTTTTGAAAATGGATGATGTAATACATGGGGGTTCATCATACAATTCTCTCTACTTTTTAAAAAATATATATTTATTGATTTCAGAGAGGAAGGAATAAGGAGAGAGAGAGAGAGAAACATCAGTGATGAGAGAGAATCATTGATCGGCTGCCTCCTGCAAGCCCCCCACTGGGGATCGAGCCCGCAACCTGGGCATGTGCCCTTGACCGGTATTGAACCTGGGACCTTTCCGTTCACAGGCCGATGTTCTCTCCAAACCGGCTAGGGCCAGTTCTCTCTACTTGTGGGTAAGTTTGAAAATTTCCAGCATAAGAAGTTTTTACAGAATGTTTTATGTTCAAAAATTAAAGGCAAAAGATAAAAAAAGCAATCCCTAGCCTTGACCGGTTTGGCTCAGTGGAGCGTCGGCCTGCGGACTGAGGGGTCCCAGGTTCGATTCTGGTCAGGGGCATGTGCCTTGGTTGTGGGCACATCCCCAGTGGGGAGTGTGCAGGAGGCAGCTGATCGATGTTTCTAACTCTCTATCCCTCTCCCTTCCTCTCTGTGAAAAAAATCAATAAAATACATTTTTTAAAAAAAGCAATCCTTAAAATAACACTATTACATGATAGCCCAAAGAATAAATGCCCATGAGTCCAGACTGACATAACTGAAAAAATAAATACATGGGAGAGAAGCACCAGCTCCTCCTTACAGAAGTATTCCCATGAATGAATGTGGCCGGAGCCAGGAGAGAACCATCATGGTCAGAACACCATGGCAACAGCTGCCACAGGCAAGAGCCCCCAGGAGTGCTGGCATCAGTGGGCGGAGCCTGAGGAGCAACAGTCTCAGGGAAGCCCTGGCAGGCGCGTTTTAATCATCAGAGAAAACGGTGCTGCTGCAGAGAAGCCCTTCAGACCCACCAAGACCAAGTGATCAAGACCGACATCTGCCCTGGCCCGCGGGGCTCAGTGGTTGAGTGTTGACCCATGAACCAGGAGGCCAGCTTGGTCCCCAGTAGGGGGCATGCAGGAGGCAGCAGGTCAATGTTTCTATCTCTCTAAAAAATCAATAAAAACATTAAAAAAAAGAAGAAAGACTGATATCACCAGTAAAAGAAATGTCAAAAAATTAACCCCAAGAGAAAAATAGATAATCCTTAAAATAACAGTATTAGGTTATAACCGAAACAAATGAACTTATACATTAAATTGGCATATATTAAATTGATGCTATATCCACACAGAGAAGAAAAGTATTTCAAGTGATCTTTTTTTCACACTATCTTTTTTTAAAAAAAATATATTTTATTGATTTTTTACAGAGAGGAAGGGAAAGGGATAGAGAGTTAGAAACATCGATGAGCGAGAAACATTGATCAGCTGCCTCCTGCATGCCCCCTACTGGGGATGTGCCTGCAGCAAGGTATATGCCCTTGACTGGAATCGAACCTGGGACCCTTGAGTCCGCAGGCCGACGCTCTATCCACTGAGCCAAACCGGTTAGGGCCACACTATATTATCTTTAGTGAAATATATTCCAAGGACAAATAGAACTGCAAGAAAATAAAACATTCATTTAACAAAAGGAACTAGTTTATATATGTTTAAAAATGTATGTATATTAAAGTAGGGCGACAAGATTTTCAGTTTAAGAGAAAAGAAATACAAACATAAAAACCCTAAAACATTATTTAGAATCACTTATAAATTACCAAAAGAAAAGCAGTAACTTCACAGTAGAGAAAAAGATTGCTATAAAACAAGATCATATCAACATTAAATTTCCTGAACCTGATAACTGCGCCATGTGCTGTGGTTTTGTAAAAGGATCTTTGTTTGGGGATATATACATTGAAGTATTACGTTGTAAAGACTAGAGTATATAACTCACAAACAGTTCAGAAGAAAGAGAGGGAGGGGAGGAAGAAAGAGTACTGATGAAGCAAATGTGAAAAAAATATGTGAATTGTGGGTCTGGGTAAAGTGGATATAGGATTTTGTCTCTTCTCACACCTTTTCCCAAGTTTGAAATATAACAAATAAAATGTTGAAAAAATGTGAACTGGGCCCCTAGCCGGTTTGGCTCAGTGGATAGAGTGTCTGTGGACCCATTCCATACCCTGGCCTACGCCCTGGTCGGGGCGTGTAAAGGAGGCAACCAATCAATGTGTTTCTCTCAATCGATATTTCTCTCTGTGTTTCCCTCTCTCTTTCAATCAATGGAAAAATATCCTCGGGTAAGGATTAACAAAAAGAAAAAAGAAAAAATGTGAATGGGAAATATCACCAAAAACTCAAGCCCTCCCCCGCTCCCCACATTAAGTATTTCCTAATTCTGTCCTCTGAGGAGACCTAGAAACAATAATAACCTAATCAGTGGAGTGGTTTGATAAGATGTCCATCCTTTTGAAGACAGACACACTGAAGTTTATAGGGCATAAAACGCTACGGTGTCTGCTATTAACTTCAGAGGAACAAAACAGGAGATGCAGCGCACGAGGCTCACTCTTAGTGACATGAACCTGCTGGGTGCTCAGGAGTCCACTGCCCTGAGTTCCATGTGGACATCTGAGGTTTCTCATATTTTTCTCAATGAACCATACAGGAGTGATGGCTAGAATTTTTCGAATAAGAATTTTTCAGGTGTGCCGCTAAGTCCACTCTGCTCTCTTTGGGCCTGACAGGTGTGATCAGCGGTGCAAGGTCTGTCTTTCTGACAGAACCAAGGGCATCTTCCTATGGAGGATGGGGCCAGGGGCCAGGGGCCAGGGGCCAGAGCCTGTCCTGCTGCACCCCACACTCTGGGCCACCCACCCACACACTGGAAGCCTAGGCTCTTTGCGGGGAGGGGCCTGTTGTCTGCCCAGGCCTTGTTTTACCTTTATTGAGGACTGAAAGAGGCTTCCGGCCGCTGGGGTCCAAGCTGCTGGGAGCAATGGAGAACCTGGGGGGGACGGTGAGGCAGGTGACGGGCAGTCGGGCGGGGATGTAGCCAGAGGTAAAGAACTCGTCGCTGAGCAGCTCATGGATGGTGGGGCGGGCGGTGGGGTCGCTCTGAAGCATCTTCTGAATGAGGGAGGCGGCCACAGGGTTGATGTGCTGGAGCAGAGACAGGGAGAGCCATAAGCCACATGACAGAGCCCGGGTGCAGCACCGCGCCAGGACCTGCAGCCTGTTCCCCATGCAGCTCCGTCAGCGCTACAGACAATGCCAGTTCCCCCCGTCAGCTTTGCTGAGTTGACAAGCCGTGAGAATGGTTAGTCTCCCTTCCTCTCGAAACTCAAGATGGAGCCGAGGTCGATTTGTCCCTGAGTCTGCTCTTGCATGATTCCAGCTCTCCCCACTAGACGAGCACTCAAGAACACAGGCTTTGGGGTCACAGAGACCTGGTGTAAGTCCCAGTTCTGCCCACAACACCAGCTGTGACGAGTATCTTCATCTATAACATGGGGACACGGTGCCAAGCCTGGAGCCCCGGTGAGGAGGTTCCGTGGGCGATAACCCAGCACGGGTCAAATGCACAGTGACAGCTAGCATGAACTCCACACCCACTGAGTGCCAGGAAACTCCTCAGCACACCCTGCTATCCTCCCAGTTAACCTTCACAGAACATGTGCGGGGGGAGACCTCTGTGACCGCCATGCTCTTGCAGAGGAAACTGGGGCACAGAGGTTAAGTGCTAAGAAAACACAGTAAGTGGCAGAGCCAGCACCCACAGGGGCAGTCTAGCGGCTCGAGGACCCACACTCTGAACCCTCCATGCTGCGTCCGTCTGACAGTTAACTGACCCTTTAGGACACACTGTCTTCATGGGGACCGGGCTCTTGGCTGCACACAAGCAAGAACACCAAACAGGAAAGCGGCCATGGGCCAGGTGCATTTTCACACCACGGTGGACTCAGTGACCCGCGACTGTGAGCACCTGCTGTATGCGGGGCGCCGTGCTAGGTGCTGCGGAGGCAGCAGCTCCGCTCAGGGCCACAGTTCCGAAGGGCCAGGCCACTGGCCCATCCGCATCAAGGCCACTGCCGAAGCTTATGCAGCACGTCTCCTTCTGCCTCCTACTGCCTTCCCATCTTTTTGGTGTTTGTTTTTCCTCTGAAATCTACAAACTCCCTTCCCCTGGAAAAAATGCTTTTGTGCACAGATGTTCCGTTCTGGATGCAGTTTCAGACACGGACCCTGGAAGGCTCTGAGGCTAGCTGAGGTGTGGAGTGGACCTCTCTCTGTGTCCCCAGCTTCTAGCTGGGCTCAGTAAATAGCTTTGGGGGCGAGGGGGTAACAAAACATAATCAAGTTCAACTCCAACTGCTTTTAGTCACCTTGGGAATACTGTACTCATTCTTCTTGATCCGGAGGTAGGTCTCTTTTAGGCAAGATGTCTCAAAAGGTGGTTTGCCCACTAGCAAGGTATACCTGTAAGCACAAGGTGGAATTTGGCTCAGTTCTCAGCCAAAACAGATGCAGGAGGAATCAGCTCAGGGCCAGAGCGAAGGCCAGGCATCCTCTGGACACTCACTCTGTCCCTGAGGACAGTTTCCACGCCCACGGAGCAGCCCAGAAACCAGAGAGAGCCCGCAGTAGATTAGAGGTGATGAGAACAGGATTCTTGTGGGCCAGAGATTTTTCAGCAAAAGCCCACAGTGTTCTAGGGTCCCAGAGGCCACCAGCTGATACAGAACAAGTCAAGAAGGGGGCTGCCGTGCCTGCAGAGGCAGCTCTGTGTTTAATAGTTCTGTACTTAAAGCCTGAAGTTTCCATTTGAAATAGCTCCACTGAAAAAAAGTATGAAGGCCGAAACCGGTTTGGCTCAGTGGATAGAGCGTCGGCCTGCGGACTGAAGGGTCCCGGGTTCGATTCCGGTCAAGGGCATGTACCTGGGTTGCGGGCACATCCCCAGTAGGAGATGTGCAGTGCAGGAGGCGGCTGATCGATGTTTCTCTCCCATCGATGTTTCTATCTCTCTCCCTTCCTCTCTGTAAAAAAAATCAATAATAATAATAATAAAAAAAAAAGTATGAAGGCCATTGCCACAACTCATTTCTGACTCCGGTCCCCAGGCCAACAAAGCCACACCTGAAAAGGCGCTTTCCTACCACTCAGCTCCGATGGCCTTGGCCCACGTCCTCGCACCCAATGCTGCTTTCTAGATCAGTGGTTCTAAAACTTTTGTGCATGAGATCAGCCAAGGACTCGGTTAAAATCTGGATTCTGATTCAGGTTCTCCATTTTGAACAGGTTTCTAAGTGATGGTGTTGCTGGTCTGTGGGCCACACTTTGAGCAGCAAGGGGCCCGGCTGCAGGAATCCTACAGCCTACACCAGTGTCAAGAGGAGATGCGGAATTAGGCTGTTTTGGGGTAGTCTGCCCTGGGAGCAGCCTTTTCATAGGCAGATCCATTCACAGGTGGGATTTCCAAAAGAGCCCCTGCTGAGGCCAGGGGGTCCCCCAACTTACATAATGCACCCAATGGACCACACATCCACCTCGAAACTGTGCCCTTTCTTGCTCAGCACCTCAGGAGCTATGTAATTAGGAGTTCCGCACAGGGTCTTCTTCCTTTCCCCGTCATATTCGACCTTGGTTGCCAGTCCAAAATCCCCTGGGACAGAGGGAGGAAGGGGCGGTCCTCAGATGCTAGCCTGTCATCCGTCAACACAGACTACTGCCTTTATGGATCCTGTTGGACCCCCGAGAACCAGGGTCATCTGAGCCTTCAAGCTCTACTCCTTGTATGCAGCACGGACTCCCCGGGAATCCCCCCACCATGCTGGCCCAAGCAGGGGGCCTCTCACTGACCCTCCTAACCCCTCCTCTTAGAAAGGAGGGCTAAGCTTCTAAAAGGGAACTGACAGGGGTAGAGAAACTAAGGGATCAAGCAAGTAAACTTCAAGACTGCTACTAGGCAAGCTTGTGAGGAATAGGGAGGGATTGGGACTGCGGCAAACCAGAGTGAGTCTAAAGGGAACAGTTCCTTTTTAGCCCAGCAAAGAGCTGCCCTGAGGGAATGCTGTCCTTGTAATGCTGGAGTTTTCAATTGTTTACAAAGAGCTGCAGTCCTGGCCAGTGTGGCTCAGTTGGTTGGGCATCACCCTGAGCACCAAAAGGTTGCTGGTTTGATTCCCAGCCAGGGCGCATGCCCCAGCTGCGGGCTGTCCTGGTAGGTGTGTAGGAAGCAGCCAATCGATGTCTCACAATCGATGTTGATGCTTCCCTCTCTCTCCCCCTCTCCCTTATTCTCTAAAAATCAATTTAAAATCTTTAAAATAAATAAATGAAAAAGGAACGCTAAATCAAAACTTGTATGTTCAGCCTACCAATTTTAAAAATGGAAAAATCATTTAAATTCTTTTAAAAAAAAATATTGTCAGAAATAACAAGTGTTAGAGAGAAATGGAGAAAAGGGAATCCTCATACACTGCTGGTGGGAACATAACTTGGTACAGCCACTATGGAAAAGTTTAGAAGTTCCTCAAAAAATGAATAGAGCTGCCGAAACCGGTTTGGCTCAGTGGATAGAGCGTCAGCCTGCGGACTGAAGGGCCCCAGGTTCGATTCCGGTCAAGGGCATGTACCTGGGTTGCAGGCACATCCCCAGTGGGAGATGTGCAGGAGGCAGCTGATCGATGTTTCTCTCTCATCGATGTTTCTAACTCTCTCTCTCCCTTCCTCTCTGTAAAAAAATCAATAAAATATATTTTTAAAAAAATGAGCTACCAGATGGCCCAGAAATCCTCTTCTGAGTATCTACCCCCAAATTTTGAAAGCACTTTAAAAATATATATATTTTAGATCACAAAGGGGGGGGGCGGGGGTGAGAATTGGGGACATCTGTACAAAAATATATTTTTTTTTAAAAAAAAAATATATATTTTTATTGATTTCAGAGAGGAAGGGAGGGAGGGAGAGAGATAAACATCAATGATGAGAGAGAATCATTGATTTGCTGTCTCCTTCATGACCATTACTGGGATGGAGCCCGCAACCCAGGCATGTGTCCTGACCAGGAATCAAACCGTGACCTCCTGGTTCATAGGCTGACACAAACCACTGCACCACACAGGCGGGGCAAAAACCACTTATTTTTCCAAGACATGGAAACAACTTAAGTGTCCTTCGATGGATAACTGAAAGAAGATGTGGTACATATATACAATGGAATACTACTCGGGCATAACAAAGGATGGAATACTGTCATCTGAGACCATATGGATGAATCCTGAGAGTCTCTTGTTAAATAAGTAAAATAAGTCGAACAGAAAAGGACAAGAACCATGATTTCACTCAGAGGTGGGATACAAAACAGAAAGCAACAAACAAGCAAAACAAACTCATAGACACAGACAACAGTATGGTGGTTACCAGAGGGGACGAGGAATGGGGGGAGGATGAAGAGTAAGGGGGTCAGATATATGGAGACTGGACTCTGGGTGGTGAGTACACTGCACTATACAGATGATGTACACCGAAACTTACAGGGATGATCAACAGCCCAGCCTTCCCACCTTCCTCCTCCCTCCCCGCTCCCAGGCGCCTCTCTGTCCCCTGCAGGCCCAGCACCTCACCTATTTTCACCTCCAGGTCCTCGTTCAGGAAGAGGTTGCCTAGCTTGAGGTCCCGGTGAATGACCCGGTTTCGGTGCAGGTACTGGCAGCCAAGGACCACCTGCCGCAGATAGTAGCGAGCCTCGGGCTCCGTCAGTGCTTTCCTCCGTTTGTGCAGTTCCAGGAGAGACTGGGGGGCGGGGGGGAGGAAAGGGAGGAGGAGGAATGGGGGGTCGGTACTGAGGTCCAAAGGTGGAGGCGGTATCATTAGGTAAAGGCAGCCCCTGACACCCCCACCCCCGCCACTTCTTTTCCAGAACAGCTAGGATCTGGGCTCTCCCGTAAACCTGGCTGCACCGTTCATAGCACCCCCTCTCCTACCAGCTCCTTCCCAAGCCCCTGATGGGACCCCTCTCCCTAGTCTCAGAGTCCCCAGTCACCCCCTTCCCGGTCTTTCCGCAGCAGCAGATCCCTTTCCTGAACCTCCTCCTATCACCCTCTCCCAGACACAAGCCCAATCCGGAAGCTCGAGGGCAATGGCACCCATTCCCCCGGACTCCACCCTTAGCAACTCCGGAAGCCCTAGCGTCCATTACCAGGGCTCCCCCCACCCCCACCCCCGCAACACCCCGCGTCCAGGAGCCAACTTCTCTGGCAGCAACAAGACTCGGGCTCCATTTAACCGAACCCCCTTCTCCAGTAGCTCCAAGCTCTGCCCAGGAGCTTTTCCACCGCCAGCTCGAGGTTCCCAGCGCCTCCTCCCCAGCGCCTCTCCTGCAGCTCCGGGTGCGGGCGCTCCACCTCGGCCCCGGGCAGCTCCAGCCTCCCAACAGGGACACTCACTCTCCGGCGGCAGAGCTCCAACACCACGAACACGAAGTCGTTGTCCTCGAAGAAGCCGTGGAAGCCGACGACATGCTGGTGGGCGAGGCTGCGGTGAATGGATATCTCCATGGACATCTTCTCCTTCTGGTGCGGCTTGAGCAGCAGCGACTTGGGCACGATCTTGCCCGCGAACACCTCCTTAGTGTCCGCGTCCGAGATCTCGAAGCACTTGGCAAAGCCGCCCTTCCCCAGAAAGCGGCCCCGCAGATAGCGCCGCCGGCTGCGTGGGTCCACTAGGACCTCCGGGATCTCTTTCCCCGGCGGGGCGGCCGCTGGAGCCCCCGGAGCTGCAACGCCGGGGCCCCCGGCTCTCCCTGGGTCGGCCGGTGCCCGCGCCAGCTTCCCTGCAGCCGCCGCCGCACTCATGCTCCCGGACTCCCCGAGCCGATCTAGCAGGGTCTGGGCAGAGGCTGACACCGCTCGGCTCCTCCTCGAATTCAAACGCGGCGCCGGGAACGTTACAAAGGTCTACGCGCCGCTGATTGGCCGCGGGGATTTAAAATCCAAACCCGCCCGCCGCGCGGCACTCTGGGTGCGCTCGGCCCCGCAGCCGCCTTTAAACAGCACCGCCCGAGCGGCGGGGAATTGGGGGGTGGGGAGGGGAAGAAAGGGTGTGTTGATTGACAGGGAGTCGGGGACGGTAGGCACGTGGGATGCATGGGCCATAACCGAGCAGGAGTTCTGGGCTTCTCCCTCTCCGAAGCCCGGGAAGTACCTCCTCCAGGAAGCTTTCCTTAAACCTTCCTCCACCCCCACCCCGTCTTCTAGAATATAAACTCCGAATAGAGACCCGAGAGCGAGCGTGGGAGAGCCTTAGAACCCGCCTCCCATGCCATCAGTTCTCTTCCGAGCCACCCCCAATGAACTAAAATCCAAGTAAAAACAGGATGCTTGCCATAAATTTGCATCTTCATGTCAAGGTCCCTGATCCTCTCCAAGTAACAGCTGTTTCTGTGACCCTGGCTTACAGAACAAGCTACTCAACCTACGGTCCAGGGACCACCATTAGCATCACCTGGGAGCTTGTTAGGCAACCTTTCAGGGCCGCTGCAGACCTCCTGAGTACAATCTGCCCAGGTGATTCCCACACATACTTAAGTTTGAGAAGCTCCATACCAGAGCCCCCGGTGCACAAGCACGTGTGGCCTGCTCACTGCTGTGCTTCCCAGTGCCTAAAAGAGTAGACCCTCAGAGTTCCGTCAGAGGGAGGGATGGCTGGTTGGCAGACTGCCTGGCAAACTGACAGGCCAATGCCAACTCTGGCCCGCAGGTGTTTTGTTTGGCCCCACTCTTTATTTTTTTTAGGCCCCCCCCCCCCATTTTAACATTTGGATTTATTTAAAGCACTTAAAAATCAAGAGAGCGCTCACAAAATTCAGACCCATGGCTTTTCCTGAAAAACAAAACTAGCAGCTCTGGCAACTCTATGCCTGCACGTTTTCCCATTTTGCCAGAGTTCCCAGCTCCCCACCTGCCACCTTTGACCATTTGCCTATCTGGCTACTGTAGATACCTGAATGGCAACCCTGGAGTGGCAAAATAGCCAAGTTAGAAGCCCTTTCTCTGTGCCCTGTCACCCTTCTGTGTCTCTGATAGAGCCCGGCAAAAATCAGCCACACTGTAAGGACTCTTCACCTGCCTCCCAAAAAACTGCGCGGCAACGATGATGTCCTTCCTACCCCATGTCCCGAGCTCCCAGTGCCATGCCTGTAAAAGGGAGGGCAAATGTTTGCTAATAAAAGGGAGTGGTTTGTTTTTTAAATTAAGTCTTTTTTAAATCTCTGTGGTTTATAGTCTTCTATTTTCTTTTTATTGAAGTTAACTCTACATACAGAAAAAGAATACATATCATAATTATACAGCTCAGTGAATTTTCACAAATTGAACACCCCATGTAAACAGCACCCAGACTAAGAGAATGCTACCGATCCCTCAGATATCCCCCTGTGTCTTGTGTAGGGGGTCCCCAAGACCACCCCCCAGTTCAGTGATTCACTAGGAAACTCACTCAGAAGACAGCCCTACTTATGGCCAGATATGATGTATTACAGAGAATGGCTGTGAAGCAGAACCAGCTGGGGGAAGGGCGCACAGGCAAAGTGGGAAGGAAACCAGGCGCAAGCTTCCACGAGTCCTCTCCCAGGGAAGGGGCACAGGACACACCGAGTTCCTCCAGCCGTGCGCTGTGACCACACCAGCAGAATGGGAGCTGGTTAGGGACTCGGTGCCAGGACTTTTCACTGGGGCGGGCTGCATAGGCACCCTCGGCCTAGCAGACACCGAATTCCAGATTCCCACAGGGAAAGCAGGTATTCCGCAAAAGCACATCGTTTGTACACACAGTTTGGGCACAGGGAGTCACTTATCGTTTAGTGAATGATGAGAAGCCTCCTCAAGTCCAAGTTCCCAGTCGCCAGTCAAGGGCCAACCTTGCCAACAGGCCTTTGCAAGGCGAGCAGTCTCAGGCTGCTTTATTAACTCATTTCTACACAGTTGATCCTTGGCCCTGGGGCAAGGCTTCTTTGCAGCAAAGTTATTATCTGTAGGACGCACACAGGGGAGACCAATCTGCAGGACCGACCTCTGCTATACCTATTGGGGGGTCCTGGATCTAGCCGTTAAAATAAAATAACTCCCAGTAACCAGAAAAGTCTATCTTAGAAAGCCAGATGGCCTCCTCCTTAGTTCCTGTCTGGCACATTTTTACCTGGCCCAAGGCATCAACTCAGGTACAGCACAGCTGTGGCCTGTAAGTTCAAGCTCACCTGAAGCCTCCAGGGCCGAGCCAGTGCGGTGATGGGCACAAAGCACAACCCCAGAGGGGCCATGTGGCCCCCTGAAAGTGAGTTTATGATGTTAGGGTACACCAAAAAGGACAGACATTAATCAGCAGAAGTTAATAGCGCCCCCAGTGTAGGTCCCACCATGGGACCTCCTGACCTAGAGTTCCCAGGCCAGTATGAAAAATTCATCCAGCCAAACCGGTTTGGCTCAGTAGATAGAGCATCAGCCTGCAGACTCAAGGGTCCCGGGTTCGATTCCGGTCAAGGGCATGTACCCTGGTTGCGGGCACATCCCCAGTGGGGGGGCGTGCAGGAGGCAGCTGATCGATCTCTCTCATGGATATTTCTAACTCTCTATCCCTCTCCCTTCTTCTCTGTAAAAAATCAATAAAATATATATTTTTTTAAAAATTCGTCCAGCCTAGCCAGTGTGGCTCAGTGGTTGAGAATCGACCCATAAACCAAGAGGTCATGCGCCCTGACTGTGGGCTTGATCCCCAGTAGGGGAAGTGCATGAGGCAGCTGATTGGTGTTTCTCTCTCTTCAATGTTTCTCTCTTCCTATCCCTTCTTCTCTCTTTAAAATCACTTAAAAACATATTAAAAATTAAAAATTTTGTTCAGTTCTTGGTTTTCCGGGGATTGCCTGACGGCTGCCTGGAGGGAGTCCGTTCCCGTGTTTCATGTCCATGGTACCAGTTTATCCACCTCAGGAGTGTGGACAGCACTTGAGGGTGTTCTGATGGAGAGCGCAGGGGCCTCCTCTGTGGTCAGTCAGTGCTGCCAGGTGTAGCCACAGACCCAGCAGTCTGAACGCAGAGCCCGCTCGGTGCCTGGGAGGAAGCACTGGAAAGCTTCCAGGGAGACAGAAAGCTTCCAGTAATAGTTCTGACAAACAAAGATCAGAATGCTCTTCCCATCCCCAAGGCTCCCCGGGTGCTAGGTTTCTGCTTTTTCTCCACTGTTACAAAATCAGCAGGCCACACCAATCAGCAATCCTAACTTTACACATATCCTTTTCTTTAAAAAATACTTTTATTTCAGAGAGGAAGAGAGAGTGAGAGAGAGAATATTGATCGGTTGCCTCCTGCATGCGCCCTGACCTGGAATCAAACTGTGACCTATAGATTCATAGGTCGATGCTCAACCATTGAGCCAGGCTGGCCGGGCTCTTTTCTTTTTTTGATGCTTCTTCAAACTTTTCTTTTTAATTTTACAATGCACACAGACATTATTCCATGCAACAGATGAAAATGTGCTACTGACACATAGGGGGCTGCAGTTGGATAGCAAGCATGACACCTAGAGCAAAGCCTAAGCATAAGGTGAAAGCCCTGTGCTTAGCGAATGCCTGGCAGGGGCTACACGAGAGGAATGCCTTCAAAGCTCCTTCGTGGGCCTTACAGCCACCCGAGTTCCCTTGGGTGGAAGGGTCCTGTAAACTTTTTTGTATCCACATAACCTCCCTCCTCACCCCCCGCCCCAATTTCTGTCTGGGTTTCTTCACCTCATCCTCTACCCTAAGCAAACCCTCAAATTCTCTTAGCTCCTCAGGGCTCAAATGCATGTCCATGTAGGGCCTCTTTGTGTTCCCCGAGGTACTGAGCCAGCCTCTCGTTCCTTTTCCTTTTGGCTTTTCTGGGCACATCGTCCCCCGTTGGGTGCTTTCCTGCAGCCCTTGGTTCGATGGCTGGTTCTCCTTTTGGTTTTTCATGACTGGCTCCCCCTGGCTCCCTGACTCTCCCTGACTCTCCCTGACTCCCCCTGGCTCCCCCTGGCTCCCCCTGGCTCCCCCTGGCTCTCCCTGACTCCCCCGGCTCTCCCTGACTCCCCCTGACTCTCCCTGACTCCCCCTGACTCCCCCTGGCTCTCCCTGACTCCCCCTGACTCTCCCTGACTCCCCCTGGCTCTCCCTGACACCCCCTGGCTCTCCCTGACTCCCCCTGGCTCTCCCTGACTCCCCCTGGCTCTCCCTGACTCCCCCTGACTCTCCCTGACACCCCCTGGCTCTCCCTGACACCCCCTGGCTCTCCCTGACTCCCCCTGGCTCTCCCTGACTCCCCCTGACTCTCCCTGACTCCCCCTGGCTCTCCCTGACTCCCCCTGGCTCTCCCTGACTCCCCCTGACTCTCCCTGACTCCCCCTGGCTCTCCCTGACTCCCCCTGACTCTCCCTGACTCCCCCTGGCTCTCCCTGACACCCCCTGGCTCTCCCTGACACCCCCTGGCTCTCCCTGACTCCCCCTGGCTCTCCCTGACTCCCCCTGGCTCTCCCTGACTCCCCCTGGCTCTCCCTGACTCCCCCTGGCTCTCCCTGACTCCCCCTGACTCCCCCTAGCTCTCCCTGGCTCCTCCTGGCTCTCGCTTCTCCTCTAGTACTTCCTCCTGTCTTGTCTGTCCCTTGTTCTTCTCTTTCCCTCATTTCCTAACTTTTCCTTGTCTTCCCGTGTAGGAGCTCCTTCTAGCTTTGCAGCATTGAGGTGCTCTTCGTTGTCCAGCTCCCCCTTGATTCTCAGGCATCCCTTCACTTTCACTGTAGAGCTTTTTCCTGTTGAGATGTCCTCTCTTTTCCTGTCCTGTGGGAATTCTAGACAGGTTCCTTCTTTGCTAGTGAGGCCATGTGCTGAGAACAAAGACACATGGACCTTTTCCCCCCATGCCCATCCTTCTCACTCACTCGTGTTCCTCAGGCAGCGACGAGGCCTTCGCACTGACCTGAAAGAACCTGAGCAACCATTCAGAGTTCTCAGCTCAGGGTCTGACCACAACCAAGGAGCTACATTTGTTCAATCACCTCTTATTCTCAACCAGTCCTTTCTCCTGGAAGGATTGTACAAAAGAGGCATAAAAGCATTTAGCCAGAAAGACATGTTCAGGAGCTGGTCAGGCTATGTGAAGGCTGAGCTGTCTTCCCCAGATTCCTATGCTGAGCCCTGACCTCCACCACCTCGGAACATGACCATAAAGAGGTGATCAAGGTAAAATGGGGGCATTCGGGTGGGCCCTAATCCAATACGACAGGTGTCCTTATGACAGGAGATTAGGACATAGGCAAGACAGAGTGGTGACCATGTGAAGATACAGCAAGAAGGTGGCCATCTGCAAGCCAAGTAGAGAGGCCTCAGGAGAAACCAACCCTGCCAACAGCTTGATCTTGGACTTCTAACTTCCTGAGCTGTGAGGAAGTAAATCTCTGTTGTTTAAGCCACCCTCTCTGTGGTATTTAATGGCAGCTCTTGCGGATTAATAGAGGATGAAACTCTGAATTTTCAAAAATTTCAAAATGGGTCTACATAACCTCCTACCCTTTATCCACAGAGAAAGATCAATCCCTTTCTAACACAGCTATGTATGAATCCTCACCCTGCCTTCCTAAGGTGTCTGTGCCGGGGGCAGTGGGAAGGCAGAGTCAGGCTATCAACCCATTGTGGCAAGTTGCAGCAATCCAGAAAGCTGAACAGTGCAATAACCCCAAAGGAGGCCCAGAAGCTGATCTGTCAAAAGCAGACAGAGGGGTCACAGTCCCTGTAATGTGTCCTCCAACTGGCAGCTTTCGGCCAGGATCACAAGTTAGGATGCAATTAGCCACTGGTCAGAGATAAAGAGCTGATCAGCAGCTTGATTTTAGATGATCCCATCAGAGATCAGGCCCTTTTCTATGGCATTTGTATGAGACCCAAATGGCCCAGCCAGCATCTGCGACACACGTTTTCATAATTCAGAGCTCCACAGAGGGGATCCTGAGTCTCCAGGTGTCCCAAGGCCTGTGTCTGCTTTCAGTCCAGCACAGCTCCCGCTGAGGCTGGAAAGGCACAAGCAGCCAGTCTGAGTTTTCAGCTTCTTGTCGGGTGCCAGCAATCAGGATCAGTGAATTTGGGATTCCGAATGAGCCATCTGCTTTTCTTCAACAGCAGCAAAGGTATGCTGCAGTGCCAGGTAGTCCAAATCCAAGTGACAAGCACAGCTTCCTTCTTATCTTTTTTTTTTTTTTTTAAATATGCTTTTTATTGATTTTAGAGAGAGAAGAAGGGATTGATGAGAAACACATCTATTGGTTGCCTCCGGCACGCCCCCTACTGGGGATCGAGCCTACAACCAGGCATGTGCCCTGACTGGGAATTGAACTGGTAACCTCTTGGTTCATGGGTCCATGCTCAACCACTGAGCCAAACCAGCTGGGCGCTTCCTTTTTATCTTGTCCGTCTTAGAATCCAAACTGACCCACTCAAAAATATGCACATCAAACTGGGCAGTCATCAGCCAATCTGGGTCAGACATTTGATTTCAGCAAAGGCTCATTATCAATTTAACTGCGTTTTCAGTTTCCAAATGGGCATTTCCACCCAGAGATTGCCTCTCTGTTCCTGTTGTCTCCCGCTTTCCAGAGGCGCCAACAGACCAAGTCATAGATAGCAACAATCATCAGTTATGGAGATTTGTTCTGGTTTCAATACCCAAAGAATTTAAATTCTAACTTGCTGCTGGCAAAAAGCAAGAAAGTTGTATACCACCACCACCTTCTTAATTTGATTGCAACTTTCTTTGATTGGGATGATTCCTCTAGCATTTATGAAATTATAAGCATATAACATTTTAAATCAACTTTGTCATATATCAAGATACAACAGCAACAAAAATACAAAGCCATGTTTTAAAATTTTTTCCCTTTTTTCTCATTGCAAATTTATTCAAACCCCTAAGCAGAAAATTCAGCATTTACAGGGCTTCCATTTGAGGCCTGCAACATTAACTCCTTTCTGCACAGACCCTGTCCAGTAACAAACCCCAAGGGTAGCTATCCACTCTCCTAAGGTCAGTTTTTGTTTTGTTTTGTTTTTTAATATTTTTTTTAAACTGAATTCAGAGAGGAAAGGAGAGAGAGGTAGAAACATCAATGATGAGAATCATTGATCAGCTGCCTCCTACACACCCCACACTGGGGATCAAGCCTGATCCTGCACATGTGCCCTGACCTCCTGGTTCATAGGTTGAAGCTCAACCACTGAGCCACAGTGCCCGGGCAGGTCAGAGCTTTAAGCACTGTACGCAACCAATAAAAATATGTTAGGATGTTTTTCATTCATACATTTAAAGGCCACTGAACACCCACTGCATGCCTGTTTTATTTGTTCCATTTAGAAACACTAAAAAAATAATGAAGCATTGAAGAAACTTCCTTTAATTCCTTTCCATTCTTTAACAGCTGTTTTCATTTCCCTTCTAATCCCTGTCAACATGGAGTTTCAATTTCATATAGGTGCAGTGATGCCCTGTTAATACAATCTATCTGCATAGTGTCAGTAAAAATACTGTAACAGTGAGCCCTTACTGAGCACCTACTATATGCCACTCATGGGGCTAGAAGCTTTACAGAAGTGATCTTGTTCAACCTTCACCAAGACCCCAGGAGAGAAGCATTATTATACCCATTTGAAGATGAGGAAAGGAGGACTTCTGGATTAAGTTACTCACCCAGGATCACACAGACACCAGGTGACAGAGCCTGAATTCCAACCCGACCCTGCTGACTCCAAAGCACACCTGCTGTCCACTGGCTCTCTGCACACTGCCTCCTTGGGCCTTATCTGGCAAGCCCCAAACCCAGACTCATTTGTTCACTCGCTCATTCCTTCCCCCAAAAAACAATGACATATTAGTTAAACTGATGGACTGCCCAGCTGGCACTGAGCATCGACCTAGGAACCAGGAGGTCGCCATGCGATTCCCGGTCAGGGCACATGCCAGGGTTGCAGGCTCAATCCCCAGTGTGGGGTGTGCAGGAGGCAGCCGATCAATGGTTCTCTCTCATCATTGATGTTTCTAGTTCTCTCCTTCTCCCTTCCTCTCTGAAATCAATAAAACTATATTTTTTAAAAATAAAATAAACTTGGCCGAAACTGGTTTGGCTCAGTGGGTAGAGCATCAGCCTGAGGACTGAAAGGTCCCAGGTTCGATTCTGGTCAGGGCCATGTACCTGGGTTGCGGACACATCCCCAATAGGAGATGTGCAGGAGGCAGCTGATCGATGTTTCTCTCTCATCGATGTTTCTAACTCTCTATCTCTCTCCCTTCCTCTCTGTAAAAAATCAATAAAATATATTTTAAAAAAATAAATAAATAAATAAATAAATAAATAAAATAAACTCATGTGCCGGAAGCTGGTCCATCCTTGCTGCTTGACACAGTCGCTGCAGGAAAGAAACATCTGCACAGCATATGTTTCAAGGGACCTGGCGTATATAGCATACTGTTCTTAATATGTTTGCTCCCCTTAGCGCTATGTGTTTTAACCAAGGTCACCTCTCCGAGAAAGGTTGTTTCCCCAGGTAGGGATTTTTCCCTGAAGTTAGGGAGGGGATAAAACCCCTTAACTAAGTGCCAGGCGGGTAGTTAATCACTTTAACTACAAACAATCACGCTTAAGCTACATAATCTTTACTCCCTGGAATGGAGATAAGAAACACCCTAACCTTTGCAACAGAAATTGACAGGATTAAAATCAACTAGTATAAATACAGATGTAACAAGACAATAAACACCAGAACTTCGCTGGAGATCCAGACCAGAACTTGGCTGGAGATCCTGGCTAGAGATCCTGGCTAGGCTGCTGATCAACTGAACGCTGTCTCCGTGTCATTCCTTCTTCGCCGACTCTGTCCACACCTTTGGGGACCCCTGGACCTGCTGGGGTTGGGCCCCAGCAATGACCCTCAAGAAAGGACCCTCAGGCCTCCATCACAGACCTCTAGTTTGTTTCCTTGGCTCCCCCCCGGCCTCCACCCCCACACTAAGCTGTAAGATCCCTATGGGCAGAGCCTGGCTCCATCTTATTCTCCACTGTATCCCCAGGACCTAGGGCAGTGCCTGGAAGTCAGCAGTGGCTCAGTAATAAACGAGTGATGAAGCATGATGCTGGGCCCATCTTCCTTGCCCTAAAGAGCAGCAAGTGTATGTTCTACAAAAGCACCCCCATCCCTGGGGGCTCGAGAAGTGCTTCAGTCATCAGGGACTTATGGGAGCTGGTCCAAGCTGGCAGCACATTTTGCTAACACCTGTTTTGAAATAGCGAGGCATCTGGACACATTGTCCCAACACTGCCAGTGCCATTTCAGGGGACTTGCAGCTCCACAGAAGCTATCCCAGATCAGCCAGCTAGATCTGACCACCATGGCAACCATCCAGGTCTGTGAGATGCCAATCTGTCCTGGAGGTTAGCTCAGGGCGAGTCAGCACACGGCTGGGGCTCCATGTTCTGGATGCCTGTGGGCTCTCACCAGCCAGATCAAGATGCAAAGAAAGGCCTCCCTAGCCAACAAGATCTCTCCTTTATGCAAAGAAACTCCCAAGGATGTGTTAAATAGGAGCAATGTTTGTCTGATTTATTTCAAGTCTGCCATTACTGAAATGGGTCGGAGTGACTAAGAAAGGAACTGTGGCCTCAGGCTCTGAGTGAAATGGCTCATGCAGAAGTGATTAATTCAGAAGCTACCACGGATCCCAACCAACCACAAGGGCCCCGTGCAGTCATGTAGAACAGAATCTGTCAACAGAAGGCTCACAAGTCAACCAGTCAACCTTGTTCTCTGCACCAGGGGTCCTGCAATGTGACTTAATCTGGCTTAGGGGGAAGCTAGCGAGAAGGATTCACATCCCAGTAATTACCCCATTAAGTATGTGATGGATACTGCCACCTCAGGAGCTCATGGCTAGTGTGAACTCAGACAATAACACAGGTACATAACTAGAATTCTACCTAGACCTTGACAAGGACCCCACCATCGGTACTACAGGTCCATAAAGAAGCAGTTCCAAGCACAGGAGCATCCTCCAAAAGACTCTTCATTGAATATTCTACTTTGGACAAGCTACATCCTCTCTGTGCCCCCTAATCTAGGCCCAGGCACCACTCAGTAGGTACCCCCAACCCCCAAGACAAAGATCTGAGATTGGGCAGGGGTAAGGGTAGGCAGGGAGAAAGAAAAAGTGAAGACATCCAGAGAAAAGGAAAAGGCTTGACCTCAACATCTGATGGTTTTTCCTGTTTGGCACCCATTCTTCCCTCTTCTGGTAATATCACCCCGCCCCCCCAATACCACTACCAGCCCCCAACTCTCAGTCCACATGGGTATGTGCCCCAGGCCTACCCGATCAGTGTATTCTATCTTCCTGGCCACAATGGTTCCTTGAGGCTGGTTACCTCCCTGTTTGGGACCAATGACAGCCAGGTCCAAGGGTTTTGTCAGGGAAGAGGAGCTCTTTCTACCAATAACGAGCTATGGGGTCACTCATGAAGCCTGAGGAGGAAGTCAATTCAAAGGAAAGCAGCATAGAGAGCTGAAGAGAGACAGGTCCCTGACGATGCTGTTGTGAGTTCTAGGATCCAGCCTGACACCCAATCTAATCCTGACCTTATAAGCTAATGAGCCATTAATTCCCCCTGCCCTAAGCCAACTGGAAAGAGTCCCAACCAAGGGCTCTCCCATCTGCCCGCTCTAGTGGGAGATTGAGAAGACAAAGATACTTCCTTCTCTGGGATGGTGAAGGTAATTGTCTGATGACAGGTTGTCCCTGGGGGAGAGCCTCCACGGAGACAGAGTGCAGCTGGCCTTTCCCAGTCCACATACTTACAGCCATCAACACACTTTCAAACAGTACCAGTCCATGCAGACTGGTTTTGCTGTAGTTGGTGTTTCGGTCTTTTCAGCACCTTGTTTTGTTAGTGGGTTAGGCTATTTCTCCACCATGAAGCGATGAAGGAAAGGCCATGACCCACAGCAGATTTATTATAGTGCTGTACACCCTTGGCCACAGTGAGTGATCAAAGGGGGCATGGGACTCACAATAAACCACTGAGAATCTTTCTCTTGGATTTTCCAAATTAGAACCAGAGGGAAGAAACCTTTATTTCAAGGCCATCAAGCTGGGAGGATGTCAATCTGGAGATGTCAGCTGCCGCCTGCCCTAATGCATAGAGAAAGCCCACTTGCAGTGAGAGAAAAGGAAGCCAACACACAGCCTGGGAGAGCTCGCTTTCTGTCTCCCAGTGTCCTCAGTGTTTGCCGCCCAGCTAGAGACTAAATTTACAATCGCCCTTATTGCTAAATGTTGCCATGTGACAAGATAGTAGGAACTTGGGGGCCTGGTGACATGGTAGAGCCCAGCCACCTACCTACCCTGGATCACCTGCCTATCCCTGCACTCTTAGGTGAGAGAGAAATGACCTTTTAGCTTGTTTGAGCCACTGTATTTTGATTTCTGTTATAGCAGCCCAGTCTGTGCCTTTATTAATGTGAAGATGAAAAAGATATAAAAACAAACGGTCCTGATGGGGCTTAAATCTCAGAATACCATTGTCCCTTCAATGATGATGTTATTACTTCCGAGTGCCTTCTAAGTGCCAGGAACTCTCCTTATTGTTGACATATAATACCACATTTCATCTGCACCAACCCTGTGGGGTGCCACTGGGATTCCCATTGTACAGCTCAGGACAGAGACTGAGTAACTGCCCCAAGGCTCATATCTCATTGCCTCCCAAGCAGGTTTTTCCATGATTTGTTGTGTAAGCCAATAAAATCCCCTTTTTTTGCTTAAACTGGCTCAAGCTAGATTTGTCACTTATAACAAAGTGGTTCCAATTGTATTTTTATTTCAACTAGTTGTACAATCCTAGGGAGTGCCAACCGTATGGTACAGAATTTTCAGATACTATTAATGACTGAAAGCAAGATAATTCTCCTAAGACACCTGCTCACATTTAACTACTCAGACCACAGGTGTAGCTACAAGACAGCAGGGCACAATGCAAGGAGACTATCTCCTCAGAGGAGACACTAGGCTTCCTGCCTGTGGCAGACATCGTTAGATGGTTCACCCCAAACTCATTCCCAATCCCCCTTCTCTTGCCTGCCTGAAAAACCAAAACACTGGTTTTCTCAGCTTTCTGTACAGCCAGATGGCACATCTGGGGCAATGAAAGGTGTAACTGGGAAGGATTCCAGCACAGTAACTAGAAGTACGGACTATAGAGACAGAATGCCCAGGTTCACTGTCGCATGAGCTGCATAGATCTGGGCACTGGACTTAACCTCTGTTCCTTGGGGAGAAAAAGTGCACCGACCTCATGGTGGTTGTGGAGATGAGAGGAATTAACAAATGTAAAGAACTCAGTAGAGTACCTGGTATGTGGTAAACACTCTGTGTTAGCAATTGCTATTTTAATCGCTGGTACATGCCAATATGGAGCAATTTCTAAAGTAGGTTGTTGATTCAAAGCAGTGAGGTGCAGAACAGCACAGCTCATGTGTGATCGCATTTGTATGATCATGGAGGGGCCGGTGTGTGCACACATACACACCTGCTTGTGCAGATACAGGCTGCCTCTGCCAGGGGAGACCAGAGCCTGCCCAGAGTGGTGGCCTCTGGGATTCTGGAGTGAGAAGACCTACTTCATTACATGGCCCTTCTTTCCTAACTGGACTGGACTTCTGGAATCATATATTTAAGTAAAAGATTTTTAAATTGTTTTTGTTTTAAAAGACTCAACCCCCTTCCCACTTTCTCTTAGTTTGCACTGTTCCCCAACAAAATGGAAGTCAAAAAATTATGGCTGTTATCCTATCTAATAAAAGAGAAACATGGTAATTGGCGTACGACCACTACCCTTCCCATTGGCTAATCAGGGCAATATGCAAATTAACTGCCAGCCAAGATGGTGGCCGGCAGCCAGGCAGCTTAAAACTAACATGAGGCTTGCTTGCTTCAGTGACAGAGGACTCCAACGTTCCCCGCCTGCCGCTGCAGGCCTCTGAGCTGCAACTCTAAGCAACTATGTAACAAATATAGAAGCTAAACAAAACCCCAGAAACCTGCTTTAGTCGCCGGGATTCAGCCAGCAGGATCGGAACATTGTAAGCAAAGGCCAGAAACCTACTTTCAGCAGCGGAGGCCTAAGAGCTGGAGCCAAGCCTCAAAGCTAAAGCTGGCCCAGAATTAAAAAAAAGAGAGAGAGAGAGAAAAAAAGGAGCGGTTGGGAGCCTCAGTTACCCCCAGCCTGAAAACAGCCCTCAGCCCCTCACCCAGACTGGCCAGGCACCCCAGTGGGGACCCCCACCCTGAAGGATGTGTGACCAGCTGCAAACAGCCATCATCCCCTCACCCAGGCTGTCCAGGTACCCCAGTGGGGACCCCCATCCTTATCCAGGACACCCTTCAGGGCAAACCAGCCGGCACCCACCCATGCACCAGGCCTCTTCCCTATAAAGTAAAAGGGTAATATGCCTCCCAGCGCCGGGATCAGCGGAGCCGAGAGGCCTCCCGGCACCGGGATCAGCGTGACAGGGGGCAGCACCCAAACCCCCTGATCGCCCTACGGCTCTGTGTGTGACAGGGGGCGGGGCCACAACCTCCCTATCCACCCTGCTCTGTTCATGACAGGGGAAGGCGCCCCAACCCCCTGATCCACCCTGCTCTGTGGGTGATATAGGGCGGCGCCCCAAACCCCTGATTGGCCCTGCTCTGTGCGTGACAGGGGGTGGCACCGCAACCTCCCCATCGACCCTGCCTTGAGTGTGACAGGGAACGGTGCCCCAACCCCCCAGTTGGCCCTACCCTGAGCGTGACTGAGGGTGGCATCACAACCTCCCGATCGCCCTGCTCTGTGCATGACAGGGGGTGGCACCCCAACTCCCCAATCGGCCCTGCTCTGAGCCCAACCAGGGGCTGCACCTAGGGACTGGGCCTGCCCTCTGCCACCTGGGAGCAGGCCTAAGCCAGTAGGTCGTTATCTCCCGAGGGGTCCCAGACTGCAAGAGGGCACAGGTCGGGCTGAGGGACCCCCTCCCCCTCGAGTGCACAAATTTTTGTGCACCAGGCCTCTAGTATTTCAATAAAGCTGGAAAAAATTACACAAGAAAATGGACAGTTAGTTGCATAAAGTGGTAAACAATCCAAACACAGGCGGGATGGAAATCTGTTGGACATGCCCTGGAAGATTTCTCTAGTGAGCAACAGGTTATATTCTGCCAACTCTAAGATGTACTTTTTGTGGCACAAAAGGAGAAGGGAGCTGGAGGAGAGGCCAGGGTATGATGAAAAACATGCAATTATCACAGGCGGCTGGTACAGACAGGAGGCTGGTACAGACAGGCGGCTGGTACAGACAGGCGGCTGGCACAGACAGGAGGCACAGCAGGTGTGCTCCAAGGGCAAGCTTGTCCCTTCTGACGAGCCTGGGCTCTAGAGCCGGACCGACAGTGCTGTGGCTCCTGGGCCAGCCACTCCTTGTATTGGACCCAGTCACCTAATAGTCTCATCTGTAAAGTGAGAGGAACATCCACTTTCCAGGGTTGGTGTGAGCAGCAAGGCTGCAAGCAGAGAGCAAAGTGCTGGAAGAATAGAGGTAGCCATCGTTGGAGGGCAAGAGTGATCACCTTCAAATGAGTTGTTTGGTTGTCAATCTTTTAATGTACAAACATAAAAAAAAAGACAAAGCAGAAAGCAGTTTTACATTGAATGAGGAGAGATAATTGCATACAGCTACCGACTTACAGCCGGATATTGAATCACTACAGCGCCTGCTAGACCTTAACTCCACGGCTGAACTGTTCCACCCTCACAGAAGAATCAGAGCACTAAGCAAGGCCAACATTCCCAGGCCTTCATTTCTCATCCTCCTTCTAAACCAAGAGGTCAGAGCAGGTCCAGGGAGGGTTGCACTATTACCCAGGAGACAATAAGAATGGCACTGGCGACTTCCCTGACTGCTCGGGACTGTCACAGAGAGACTTTAAGAGGCCCTTGTGTATACAGGTATTTTGGTCTGAACTGTAAGGTTTACAGCAAATATAGGGTGGGTCAAATGGTTCCAGGCCAGGGAACAATTGTCACAAATGTCATGTCTTCAGTGAAATAAGGCATATACTGCTGCCCCCAAATACCCTGAGGCAAGGATGGCTGCCTGACCAGTCCATCCACATGAGACTCAAACCTGGGACTTCGCAAAAATCAAATCTGGGTGCTGAGGGTCCTCCTAGTGAAAGCCAATGGCCCTACAACAGAATGCTAGAAAGTCTTTTCTTAGTCACCCTTGGTTAAAATGACAGTTCAGGCCCTGGCCTAGCCAGTTTGGCTCAGTGGATAGAGCATTGGCCTGCGGACTGAAGGGTCCCGGGTTCAATTCCAGTCAAGGGCACATGCCCAGTTGCAGGCTCGATCCCCAGTAGGGGGCATGCAGGAGGCAAACGATCAATGATTATCTCTCATCATTATGTTTCTATGTCTCCCTCCCTCTCCCTTCCTATCTGAAATCAATAAAAAAAAATTTTTTTTTTCCAAAAATGACAGTTTAGGTCATTTGGGAAAGCAGAGAAATATTAACCACCCCTCCTTTCATGTTTCAGTAGCCAATAGGAATCGGGGCCCTGAAAAGCCACAAACACTTTTTCTTCACGATTATGAGCAATTGCAGCAACTGGCCAAATGTGTTAGTGATAGGAAAGCTGAGAGCAACCCATGTGATGGGTCTCACAGCGGGGAATTCATGGCCACAGCAGCACACTGGCTTCATGACTGCCATGCTGGACAGAGTGCCTACTCTGCAGCCTGTCTCAGCAGTACCCAGCCATCCACAGGACCGAGTGGGAGTGCTATGAACAGATGAGTCTGTGTCCCACAGATAATGGTATGAAGTGACTGTTAATAGGTACGGTTTAAGCAGAGCTTTTGGAGACAACTCCTCCAGATGGTCTATTATTAAAGTCTTAAGAGCTCAGAGCCGAGGATGATTGAGAAATTCAGAAGAATTAAACAAAAAACCCAACAACAACAAAAAAGGATGGGTAGAAGGTGTCAAAGACATAAGAGCTCTTTGTAGATGCTGACTGGCTCACTTTGTCCCCAAGTTCATCTTAGAGCTCAAGCGAATTCAACACGAGACAGACACATTAGACCTGAGTCAAGGGCAAAAACTTCTGGTAGTAGCTCTTGGTGACGTCAATCATCAGCTCCTGGGTACATTCTGGAAGCTCCCCCGAGAAGAGTCCTGGGGAAAGAAAGACCTGATCACCATGGAGAGCCAGGAAGGCCTGCAGCTCTGAATCCCGTTTAAACCCCTAGGGAGCCTTTTCTTTAGTCAAAATACTAGGTTTTCCATCTTTGGTGCTAACAGAATACTTCCACTGACCACCTTCTAGATGATAAGAATGTTTATGTGTGAGGAAATAAATAAATAAAATGGAGAAATCTATTCCAAGTAAAAGAGCTTAGCACATTATTGCATGATCTGAAGTTAAGGCAACTCTGACTACATCAGAGGTTGTTCCAGACAAGGACTGGTCCGTCCCTTGGATTCTGGTGTGACACCTCCTAGGCAAGTCAGGGTGAGCATTCTCGAGGTAAGAAACTGCCCTGCTAGTCATACAATGGAATGAATCCAACATGCACCAGACAAAATATGGGTCAGAGTCGGACAGAAGAGATAAAAGATGGGCCTCAGACTGAAGAATATCCAGGAAAGAGGCATTCCCCTGCACTACGGGTGGAAGTGTAAACTCATATGGCCATTTTGAGGCGTAATTTAGGAATAGCTAACAAAACTTTTAGAAGTTCATACCCTGTGACCTGACAATCCAACTTCAAGTATTTATTCCACAGATAATCTTGCCCAATTGCACAACATATATATATAAATGCATCAATGCAGCAGTTTCTAATCATGAAAACCCAGGTACTATACAACTTCTAATGACACCTTATACAGGGCACAGACTAATTATGCTGTGGTACATTTATGTATTCAAAGTGTGGCTCAGTTGGTTGGGAGTCGTCCTATGCACTGAAAGGTTGCTGGTTCAATTTCCAGTCAGGGCACATGCCTGGGTTGTGGGCTCCATCTCTGGTGGGGGACATGCGGGAGGCAGCCTATCGATGTTTCCCTCTCTCCCTTTCCCGCTAAAAGTCAATTAAAAAAGAAAAAGGAATGAGGTGAATCTCTACATACTGACAAGAAAAAATGTCCAAGATGTACTGATATATTGTTAAGAAAGCAACTTTCCACACAGAATAGAGTATGATTCTGTTTATATATGCATAAACAGTTTCATATATTCATATTATATACTCATATACCTATACACTCATATACATACAAACACACATATGCACTATATATATATATATATATATATTTTAAGTGCATTGCTAGAAAAACCTCTTAATTTCTTTTAACTTATTAAAGGTCCTTAGAACCAACCTATGGCTGACAGCAGAAGTCAGGGAAGCACTGCTAAATACTTCAAATCCAAAGAAACACTGTGTTTGGAGCTTCTGATGAAGGATCCAAGCCGCCTAGGCCCTTAGAGGTCATGTATAAATGAGGAAGCTGAGGCCTAGAGAGGGTGGGTGTTCAAGATGTGAGAGCTGGTTAGTGAGGAAGCCTTGATGTGCACTTTGAGCCCTACTTAGAGTTAGTACTTTGTGCATTGTGATAAGATACTTCCCATGTTCGTTTTATGTAGTTTCACAACAAATGCTAACCATCTAAATGCTCTGTTGGCAATCTCCATCTTTAATAAGAGGCATAGGGTTTCAGGAAAACTGGCCCTTGTGTTCGTAACCAGCTACGATGGGCTATTACACTTGACCTTAGCCAAAAGGCCGAGCAGCAATAAGATGGGCTATTGCTTCAATTATTTGCAGAATCTGCCTGGCCTGGGGCCTGTGAGTTCTTGGTTCCTGACCCAGACGCTTTCTGTATGATTGGCCTCTCAATTTGTTCCATGACTCAGATTCATGGTGTGGAGCCCTCCTTGACTTCTGCCATCAGCCCTAAGTTGGTTTAAGGACCTTCAATAAGTTAAAAGACATTAGGAAATTTCTCTAGCAATGTATTACCTTTTTTTTTCTTTTTAAGAGAGAGGAAGGGAAGGAGACAGGGTGAGAGAGAAGAGAAGAGAAGAGAAGAGAGGAAATAAAACATGAATGTGAGAAACAAACACTTATCCGTTGCCTCCTGTGTACGCCCAGAATGGAGATGGAATCCACAACCTAGGTATGTGTCCTGACTGGGAATCAAACCCACAACCTTTTGGTGTATGAAACAACACTCCAACCAACTGAGCCACCCGGCCAGGGTACAATGCACTTCTCACCTCAGATGAGATGTTTATCTGACAATCTGACCTAGCACTGGCTGAGATCAATGAGACTTTTTCTCAGTGGAACCCTATATGGGGAGAATTACTAAAGATGTCTCTTCCTCCTCTGCAAAAGCAGAGACGCGTGAAATAACAGAATGGCCAATTTCCACCCCAAAGAATCTGGGTGGACGATGTTGTCCATCTTTGAAAGTCATATTCAATTATCTGAGTAATGAGACTGTTTAAACTGGAAAAACAATTAAGCCACCCACTAGCAGATATCCATCTACGAATTTGTGATGTGCCTGTGTATACGTCATAGAATTTCTATTATGTAAACATGCATAAGACATAACTGTTGCCCTGGCCAGTTTGGCTCAGTGGACAGAGTGTCAGCCTGCAGACTGAAGGGTCCCGGGTTCGATTCCATCAAGGGCACATGTCTGGATTGCGGGCTTGATTCCCAGTGCAGGGCATGCAGGAGGCAGCCGATCAATGATTCTCTCTCATCATTGATGTTTCTATCTTTCCCTCTTCCTTCCTCTCTGAAATCAATTATATATATATATATTAAAAAAAGAAATGATGCTTAGGGTGGGGGAAATATGAGGTTCCATTTTCCTTTGATTTCAGTGTTTTCCGAGCTTTCTAGGACAAGCATGTATTACTTGTTTTCTCACATGCTGTGTAATCAGGAACTCTTAGCTCAAGAGGGTTTTTACCTACGAGCATTCTGTCAGCCAAGGTTGAGAGGGAATACAGTTACTTCTCTCAGCTGTCTAGAGTTGTCACTGGTATTAGACCATGCTGTATGTTCACTTTTCAATGTGGACATTCCTGGGCAGGGCAGGAAGTGTAAGTTCAAATCACCAACCAATGTGCGCATAAGGCCGTAGTTAGAATTCTCTGGAGAGACTTCCTTTTTCCATGTAGCCGCCCAGGCCAAGAGAGACATGCCTCTCTCTGTTCTTCCTGTGCTGGTGACAGACTTGCTCTACATCAACTTTTACTGAGGTGAACCCTCCAAGAGGCCCTCTGCCATGTGTGGATGCAAGGCTCTCTCTCTTCCCCACACAGTATCCACCCTCAGCCACTCCTTTCTGAAGACAGCGTCAACTGAAGCGTGCTCCCAGTATCCATTCCGTTTCCTCTTTACTTCTGACCCATGGGAATGTCCTTATCCAACTATGCATTTAAAAGGATACCTGTAATATTGTAAACAGCATTCTCACGTACTTTGTAGTAGAAGAATTTTTAAGTCAGCTAGACTAACATACTGTCAGAGACAGAAATTGCCTGCATGGCTTTTGTGAAGAAAAATCAACGAGTTTTCATAGTCAGTACTGACGGTTACCTGGGCAGCCTGAGAAGACAGTGAATGGTGGGACCACCGTTTCTGGGGGTAGTACTGTGTTGTCAAGAATTTTGCAGCAGTCTTTCAACACACACCGGCGTCCCTGAAATTACAATATTATTAACAGGAAATAGATCAGGAAATACGAATAAACATGGATGGCTATTTTATATTTTCTTCATCTGTGATATCTTACAATAGCCAGGGATAGTGACAAGAGGCTTGGCCACAGTTCCCTGCTTCAGATGGTACCTGACAAGCAAGAGGAGGTAGGAATATAAGTGTGAGTGTGAGTGTGAGTGTGTGTGTGTGTGTGTGTGTGGAGTGGGGGTGGGGGGGCACATTTCAGCTGGAGGTTATATGCTGGGGACAGTCCAGGTTATCTTAAGCATTACAGACTATATGACATTCAGTCTTCTAAGAGTTCTGTTTAATTTTTTTTTCTTTTTTTAATTTAGTGGACATCTGTTTTGCTTGCTCAACCTCTGTTCCCCTTTCCTCTGGTAACAGAACCTGTATTTCTGTTGGGAACTACCCCTGTGCCCAGCTCAGCCCATGTGCTTCCATTTCCATCCCACACTCTAAACCCCAAGCTGGCCACAGAGACTGGTCTAGAGCAGCAGTCGCCAACCTGTCGGACCTCACGGACCACCAGTGGTCCACGGATCACCGGTTGGCAACCGCTGGTCTAGAGAATTGGCATTTGAGCCAAAAACCAGTCTGATGAATCTCAACATCAGGATTCTGCTGGGAGCACTGAGGGAAAAAGCTCTTCTCAACGAAGTTTCCAAAGGATGGGACAGAAACAGGAGCGCTATCTTGTTTTCATGAGGAAAGACCCTGCCCGAGAGGCTCACACAGAAAAACAGAGAAGGGAAGGAGGCTGATTCTCACTTCTTCACTCAAAGTCCTAGAGCCACTTAAGCAGGAAATCAGAATCCACTTCTACACTAATGATTGTATTAGTCCATTCAACTGTTTGAAGGTGTAGGCTGAGCCTTATGTCTGACTTTATTCACGGCCACCAATTTTCCATTGCCATCACCCACGGCATTCTGAGGGTAAGAGCGGACATCTGGGAGAGCCATCTGTTCCATGGGTTAAGGGTAAGGAGAGGCTCTGAAAACAGTTTAGAGGTGCGCCTCAGGCTACTTGCTATAAGTTTTGTTCTGTACCAACTTATATTTACATCACCAGGGCCTGTAATTCACTGTGTGAATTACCAAAGAATTTTACCAAAGAATATGAAAGATACTTTCATTTAGTTGTGACCAAATTTTCCCCATTATTAAATACCCAAATATACCCAAATCGGATGCTTTTTCAAGAATTAACAGATAGATTGACAAATGAATTTTTTTTTTTTACCTCTAACGCACTTATATTTCTAAGGTCCGAATTTCTTAAGTGTCTACTACGTTGTCTCTAGCTTTGTGGACAATAGTTTTGGCAATACTTGGCAACATCTTTAGCTCAGAAGCAAGTCATTACTGCAGCTATTCATCCTCCTTGCAAAGTTCTCTTCCATGAATTCCCTGATATTGTCAATTTCAAAATCCAGCTGGTGACCAGCTCCCTCATAATTTCCCAATGATTCCAAGATGCTATCTTAGCTCCTAATAACTCAGACTAAGCACATGGAGCCCTGAATAACAGGCAAGAGAATGTGCTATGTAAGGCACGATACATTCACATACAGAGATCTGGGCACAGTGGGCCCTGGCCAGTTTGGCTCGGTGGATAGAGCGTCGGCCTGTGGACTAAAGGGTTCCGGGTTCAATTCTGATCAAGGACACATGCGCGGGTATGGACTTGACCCCCAGTAAAGGGCGTTCAGGAGGCAGCCGATTGATGATTCTCTCTCATCATTGATGTTTCTATCTCCCTCTCTCTTACTCTCTGAAATCAATCTATATATATCTATATATCTATATCTATATCTATATCTATATCTATATCTATATATATATATATATGAGAGAGAGATGTAACAAAACAAAACAAGAGGAACACGGATCTTCTGTGTACCACCAGCCTGCTTTGTCCACTGGTTGACCATTCTGCCCACTCAGAGAAATGATGTTCATTTTGATTTCAGAGCTTTCTGGGTAAAAAGATCAATTAGATATCAGCAAAATTAAAAAAAAAAAATGTAGGTTCTTCTTAGGCATAATGAATTGGCAATAGTGGAGAAGGCTAACATCTAAAACTACTTCTTTTTCTTTCCTGGAGAATTTTCCTGAAGGGGTCAAGAAGTGCATGTTGCTAGCATTAAGCTACCTATATCTCCTGAGACAAGTTATTCAGCATCTCTGAGCCTTTGTGTCATCTGTGAAATAGGACATAAAACCAACCTGCAGGGATGCTGTCAGGATCAGAGTGGTAAATGCACAACTCACAGCACAACAGTGCCTGTTAATACTGCCTGTTGGACTTTTCCCACTGGCATCCGGGCAATTCTAATTAATACCTAAAACTTCACGTGGATGCTATAGGAAGGACCTGTGTGTCAGGAGACACGCCAGACTCTTTTAAAAGACTCTCACATTACTTGAGAATCTGTAAAGGTTCAGCAAACGAGGACAGTGCTACCACTACTGAACAATGACTGTGAAATGACAGTCAACTGATACACTGAAAAGTGACCCACAAAGCAGTGCACCTGACAACGGGACTAGACTTCCCCAGGCCTGGGACTAGCATCTGGCCATGAACCTTTCAAATGTCTGCTGCAGGGCTAAAGGACAGGCTGAAGGACTAAGGTGCTACGCTGAGGTCTTCTTGGCCACAGGACATACCAGGAAACCCAGCTGAGGCTTGGAAAGCCAGCTTCTGCCAACGGGACGTGGGACAGGCTGGATTTCACTATCTTCCCTCTTCCTTCCACAGCAGGCCAGGTCTCTAACACTAAGCACTCTGGAGGAACATACCTGGCAAAACAACCACCTCCCTGATTCTGAGTAACAGGTCAGGCTGGAATGCTCCTCGCAGCAAGGGCTTCTCCCCTGCACGGTGCCTGTGGCTCCTGGACCGTTAACTGCACAGCTGCTACGAGTTTTCCGATACTCCAGGATCAGAGTCTCATCCAGAGCGGAGAGCCAGCTCTGTATTATTAGGAGCAGCCATTTAAAAATATTAAAAAGTATTGGCTTTTCCTAGAATCTGGTCTGAAGTACAAATTTAAAGTGGAGGAAACATTTTCCCTAAACAGTTTGGCTCTGATCATTATTAACATTCTTATAAATCCTGCCTGAAATCAAGCTCCTCATCTGTGAAATGCCAAGAAACCCGAGTGAGACCAAACAAACTGATGCCAAGTCTCCTGGGACCAGATCCTACGGGTTCTGCTGAGCAAGGTGCTCCCATGCACCCTCAACTACCTGCAGTTCCCCTGAAGTCATGTCCTGTGGTGACTCTGAGCCTTACACATGCCAGCCTCTTAACCGAAATGCCCATCCTCCTCTCGTCTATGAGCCAGTTTTACTTCACCCTTCACTCACCTCTCACCCCACCAGACAGTAAGATCCCTAAGGTAAGGCAACAGGTAGGACATATAGCAGCATGACCATTCATACCACCTGGATTCAAATCCCAGCTCTACTTAATAGCCTCATCAACCCTACAGTATCTAAGATCTTCAGTGTTACTGCAAACAGGGATAACAGCAGCACCTACAACACCCTTGGATGATTGTGAGGAGTAAATGAAAAAATTAAAGGAAGGTCTTTAACATCACAGGGAAGAGGTTCAATAAAGATCAGCCATGATCATGAATGCCTAGGAAAGAGCTCCAAATGCAGTAATAATGCCAGCGGACCAGAAGCTACTTCTGCCTTGTCTGGTCACAGACGCAGAGGCCACTGATGGGAGGGACAGGAGCCAGAGGGCAGTGAGGCTGCTTAGTCACCAAGTCACCATACTCACAATCACACAGTTCTTGCCAACATGAACGTAAGAGCCAATCTGAGCCGCGTTGACCACACAATCTTCCTCAATAAAAACATGGTCCCCAATATGTAAAGGGAAGAATGCAACCCTATAGGAAAAAAGACGAACAAAGGTCAAGGTGAGGTATTTCTGGTCAAGGCTTATAAAACTATAGATCCTAATCTCAAGTTCATCATCTTGTCTTATTAAAACTGTTCCTAGCAAGGAAGGAATCCTCAGGCTAGAGAAATTCTATAATTTCCCCAGTATTTTGTCAGAGATGGCAAATCTAAATTTCAAACTTTTTACCACTATATTCTATATAAATTTTCCTACTAGCTCAATATCAGAAATATTAGAGCAAGAAAACAGCAAGGCAGAAGGGGCAAGATATTCTAAGCTAAAGGCACTGGCACCAAATAAAAATGAGTGCCTGTGTGCTCATTCCTGCTTCCTTTGAAAACGTTCACAGATCACATTTTTAATAATCCTATATAATAAAGAGCTAATATGCTAATTAGACCAAAGAGCCGAACGACCTTCCAGATGAAGCCTGGGCTGCGAGGGCTGAGCCCCTTGCATGAATTTTGTGCATCGGGCCTCTAATCTGCTCTGTAATATGGCCAGGGACTGACATCAGGTTTGTGGGATATAAATGCTAGCACCCAACAATCTGAAAATGGATATATTCCTTCATTTTACTGAGTGCCTACTATATGCCAGACTCTATGCTAGGAATTGGGGATATAATGGCAAAGATAAAAAATGCAACCCTGCCCACAAGGCACATACAATAAAGAGAAGAAACAAAATTAAATAAGTGATTATACAGCAAGTAATTAGTTACAACTGAGGAAATGCTACAGAGGAAAACTACCATGACATGTGAGAATATAACAAGGAATGGAGGTTTGGTAAAAGTTTAATTGAAAGTAACACGTATAAGCCAGGACTTGGATGGGAGTAGGTGTCAGTAGGCTTTCTGAGGGCTCTAATATTGCTCTCATTCTCCAGGTCTCCTACAGTGTCACGGACAGTGGTTTTGTGGTCATATTTACGAGTAATTTCAGTATCTTAGGATGGAAAATATTTGGACTGGAATGAACATAAAGTAGGTGGATGCTCATTGGCTCTTTCCAGCCCTGGGTTCTATTCTGTCACGAGTATTTTGTCAGAGATGGCAACTATATATATATATTTAGAAAGCGATGGCAAATTTACATACTCTTTAAATTTTCCTGAATTCACATTTTTAGTCGGTATACCTTGTGTGGCAATAAAGTCCCTGATCTCATCATAGTTTACAGCAGTACCATTAGTTCTTTAATCTTAAGTTAAAAATTCCAAACTGTATTCCATTATATGCATATGGGACATGCATATGTGTGGGACAAAATCCCTATCACCTCCTGTTCAGGTATTGTTGCTATTTATACTTTCATATTTCTATATTTCTCACGTGGACCATTCTTATTTACACATCTCTCCACTCACCAACAAACTCTACAATATGCCACACTCTGTGCGAGGAGTTGGGATGACAAGGGCAAGGATAAGCAATGCAATGTTCGTTCTCAATGCTTTCCTTGGACCATATCTAGCCCAGTAATGCTTTTAGCAGAAACTGGAGTCAACACCTCTAGCAGAGTATCGGCCACTACACAAAATCACAAAAGGGTACCTACCACAAGGTTTTCTGGTTTCCCCTAATAGCCTTCTGAGATAATGAGTGAATAATTTCTTGTGAATGTTTGAGTGACTCCCTACTCCAATCCCCATATCTTGGAAAGCCTGGAGCCCAACATCATTATGGGAGATGCAGGATTATCCCTGCATGATTCACTCCTAGGTATTAAAGTTAGTCTGAGTTAGCTGCTCTCTTCCCTGTTCCCACCTTACTTTGTTCAGACCCATGTGACAGGACTATCACATTACATAGTAGTGATCACATTATATAATAGCTATGTGTTTATGTAAATACTAGTGTCCCAGTGCACGGATTCATGCACATTGAGAGGAAATTAATTAGAAGAAATATTTTAATATTGCTATTTGCCCTTTCTCTATAATAGGAGTGTCAACCAAATTCATGATCGACAATGACAAATCGAAACACACATGTGCAATTGGTGCCAGTGAGAGCTTTATATGTATCATGCATGCGCGAGTGAACTTAGCCATATATATATATATATATATATATATATATATACACACACACACACACATATATATATACACACACTCATATATAATAAACTTCCTTAGACCTGCTCTTTGATGTAGCTAAACTTTTTCCAGCCCAGTGAAGCACCCCAACTTCTCTTTCAGGTAATTGTCAGCAACACAGCAGTAAATATCAACACAAAGCAGATCATTATTGTAGATCACACAGGGAGAACAAATGGTAAAATATTTAACTGTAGCAGTGTTTGACTATATTCTGCACAGTGAGAAAACCTGAAGTCATTTTCAAGTTCCACCATTTCTTACTTCTTTTCAGTCGGTTCAAGTTTCTAAGCTTTCTAAATCTCCGTTTTCTGGCTAATGAAAAGAAAATAGGATTCCACTGAGTCTCCTAGCTACCTGCTCCAGGACTTCTGTGAGGATCAAATGAGATGAGGCATGTGAAAACGCGTCACAGACATTTGATTAAAGTGTAAAATGTTTGCACCTGGCTATAAAGCAAGTCGTGTTCCTGGGCTGAAGAAACTGCAAGGAGGCTAGTCACTAGGGAGAGGAAGCCGGGCGTTGCTACATGACGTCATTACCCGGTGCCCACAGCGACTGTTTCCGGGCTGGGGCACCGGGGCTGTGGGCCGCATTTTGCGCCATGGGGTCTTGGCAGTGTTGGCTGTGATTTGGTGAGGTGTCGCTCCCGGGTGGTGGCAGGGCCTGTGTCCCACTTGGGGGAAGCCGAGTGTTGGTTTGTCAGCACCAGGTCCGTGGTGCCGTGTATTTTTAAATGGCCAGTGCATGTCATGACAGCTTCTGCGTAGAGTGTCTGCCCCCTGGTGATCAGTGCGCATCATAGCTACTGGTCAGACGGATGGACACTTAACCTTTTATATATATAGATTTCTACCACTAGGTTTGAAGAACCTTGAGGTAGGCCCTGGCCAGGTAGCTCAGTTGGTTAGAGTATCATCCTGATACGCCAAGGTTATGGGTTCAATCCCTAGTCAAGGCATATACAAGAATCAACCAATGAATACATAACTACATGGAACAACAAATCAATGTTTCTCTCTCTCTCTTCCTCTCTCTCTCTAAAGATACATACACACACACACACACACACACACACACACACACACAAAACCTTGAGGCAGGAATGCTATTTTATCCATCTTTATATGCCCTGCTTAGAACTTAGTGACTGGCATAAGGAAAGTATTCAATAAATGCTTGCTGAATTACTGGATGAAATGTAGATGTCACATGTAGGAACTAGGAGAATAAATTAGCTAAGGAGAAGGGAAACAAAGAGAATGCCACCATGTGGGTAGAGTGGCCAGTTTTCCTGCCCTGTCCATGTCCTTCTTGGACACTCCTTATTCCTACTGCGAGATCAGTGGACCTGAGTTGACCTGCCCTCAGGTCACAGCTATTAGACCAAGGGTGAACAGTTAACTCATACTGAGCCAATCAATCCCCTCTCCCATGAATTTTAAATAAGACCTAAGATCTCTAGTTGGTATCTGCTGGAAGTCTAAATGGAGAAATGATATAAATGAGGGGCTGCAGTAGCAAAGTCAGCTCCAGGAGGAAAGGGGAAAGACAATCCGAGAAAGAGGGGAGGGAAACAGAAGTGCAGAGAGTACAGATCAATAACCAAGTATCATTTTGGAGACAGAGATACTAGATATACAGAATATTGTCTTGATTCTGGCAAGGTGACTACTTTGGGGTTCTAGTTCCTCATAAGGCTCAGCCCCTTTTCTAACCTTAGGTTTCATCAAATATGCCTGTGTCTGTTTAATAAGAACCCCCTTTGCTTTTGCCAGATTAAGTGGATTCTGTTTCTGACAACCAACCGACCAACCATCAACTAGACTAGGACGACCACCACCAGAATTCTTACTCAGCATCTCCAACAACAGCATAGACCCATTCCTTGCACCACAATCAACACATGGAGAACACCACCATTAGCAGCAGCTTGCCCAAGACTGAAACAAGATAATTAAGTTACATACCCTTTGCTGAATTTCTTGAACGGTGGCCTTATGACACTCCGACTTTTCACAACACAATGACGTCCAACTCTTACATTTGCCAGATCTCCTCGGATAATACAGTCATTCATCACAATGGTCTATAAAACAAAGCACACTTAAAAATTATCAACATAGATGAAAACATAATAACAAAAAAAGCAGGTAACAAGACCCTGACTGAGAATTGTGGTGTGATCTACTGCAAGCATGGCAAACTCATGGTGCACGCTGCGTTTAAATAACGAGTTTGGCCAGAAGTTTGACATGCTTGATCTACTGAGTCTAATGTTCTACCTAAAGGTATAACTTGTAAGATTAAGACCTTCTTTGGAGCCTGATTTGAACAAACCAATTGCAAAAAAATATCTTGAAATACAGGAAAGACTAAACATGGACTGAGGATTAGATGATATCAGGGAATTACTAATTTTTTTAAAACTTGTAAGAGAATTGCCCTTATAACACTGACTGCATGGTTTGCTATTAAAGTTCCGTCTCTGTGGCCTTTTTTTGAGCCATGGACAGTGACTTTTACCTGCATTATTACATGGTGCATCACAAGGGTAAGTTCAGCTCAATGGGAAACTGAGATATGCCAATGACAGCAATTACAAAAATGTCATGATCAGAAAAGAGGCTTATGTACATAAGTGTGAGGGAGGAACTGAAGAGAATTGCTGACAGTGAAATTACCAAAGAGAATGATGTTGTGGCCTCCCGCAACCGAGTGGGCTGGCAGGAGCTTGAATTCATTATTGGAGATGAACACAATTCTTTCACATCAAAAATTGGTTTTGTTGCCTAGCCAGCGTGGCTCAGTGGTTGAGCATCGACCTATGAACCAGGAGATCATGGTTTGATTCCTGGTCAGGTCACCTGCCTGGGTTGCAGGTTCAATCCACCATGGGGGGCATGCAGAAAGCAACCAATCAATGACTCTCTCCCATCATTGATGTTTCTATCCCTCTCTCCCTCTCCTTTCCTCTCCGAAATAAATTTTAAAATATATATATATTTTTTTAAAATATATTTTATTGATTTTTTACAGAGAGGAAGGGAGAGAGATAGAGAGCTAGAAACATCGATCAGCTGCCTCCTGCACATCTCCCACTGGGAATGTGCCCGCAACCAAGGCACACGTCCCTGACCGGAATCGAACCTGGGACCTTTCACAGTCCGCAGGCCGACGCTCTATCCACTGAGCCAAACCGGTTTCGGCTAAAATATATTTTAAAATATTGGTTCCCTTATTCATGTCAATCAATCCAAGGACCCAAAAGACTTAAGAGTATTTTATTATTTTGACCAGGACCTAAAGTGTTTGGTCTTCAGTCTTATTGTATTACACTTCAAGATTAGAATGAATATTGGTGTGGAAACAAGGGTGGTAAGAGTAGCAGTTTTTAATTACCATTATCAGGAAATTTTTGTGTAGATCAGGCCAATATTTTTTATAAACTATAAGTGATTGTCTTTTTTATTTAAAAAAATATTTTTATTGATTTGAGAGAGGAAGGGATAGGGAGAAATAGAAACATCAATGATGAGAGAGAATCATTGATCAGCTGCTCCTGCACGCCCCCTACTGGGGATCAAGCCCACAACCTGGGCATGTGCTCTGATTGGGAATCAAACTATGATCTCCTGGTTCATAGGTTGACGCTCAACCACTGAGACACGCCAGTTGGGCAGTAAGTGATTATCTTTAATAAATACATAACAAAATGCAATTTTTGATCAACTGAAGGACTTGTATGCATGCATATAAGCATAACCAATGGACATAAGACACTGGGGGGTTGGGGAGGCCAGGGGATTGTCAAGGGCGGGGGAAAAAAAAGGACACATAGGTAATACCCTTTGTAATACTTTAAGCAATAAAACAAAACAAAAAAAGAACTTAAAAAATGCAATTTTTATTGTTTTATAAATATCTGAATGTGTGCAAAAAACCTCACAACTGCTTGTAGCTGAAGATGTTCCCCTTATATCATAAGCTTTCCCCAGAACAGCCTTTGACTAGGCCTCCCTGAATGAACAAACATTTACTGGGAACACCTGGAGTAGACCTAGTTTATGCACCTCCTTGGATTTACTCACAGCCACGCCATGGCTGCTTGCTCAACAAGAGTCCTGGTGGCTCCTGACTTTGCCTTATTTGGTAGCACAACTACCTCCAACTTCATGCTCCCAGAGGGGGACTCAGTGTGGTTCTGGTAGCTCTCCCAATGTCTGGACTCAGATTAGGTGCTACTCTGCAGGCTTCCCAGAGATTGCCCAGAGGGGTTGAATAACACAACCCAGAAATGTGGGGGAACCAATGCCCCATACTTGGTAAAGAGTAGGTATTTTTGAAATGTCTGTTGAATAAATAAATGAATGGGGTAAAAAAAAAGTGTATATGGCTGGGATTGCAGCTGGAAAAGTAAACAAGGCACCAGATCATGAGGAATTCCATATGCTGAGCATAGAAACTTGGACTTTTTTCCTAGAGGATATAAGGAATCAATGAAGATATTAGCCAACGATTGGAACAAGTGAATGTTCATTTTAGAAATATTACTCTTGAAGAAGTCTAGAATCTGAATGGAGGAGGGAGAACTCCTCACTGTAGGGAAAATAACCCTTAGATGACTACAGTGGATGAAGGTAAAAAGAGACAATGAGCCTTATCTAAGTCAATAGCTGGGCCGAGGAAAAGCAATAAATTAGAAGTACAGAAATCTGACCAAGCCTCTAGATCCGTGGTCGGCAAACTGCGGCTCGCGGGCCACATGCGGCTCTTTGGCCCCTTGAGTGTGGCTCTTCCTAAGCCTTAGGAGTACCCTAATTAAGTGAATAAGAATGTACCTATCTATATAGTTTAAGTTTAAAAAATTTGGCTCTCAAAAGAAATTTCAATCGTTGTACTGTTGATATTTGGCTCTGTTGACTAATGAGTTTGCTGACCACTGCTCTAGATCTAACTACCAATTTACAGGGAGGAGGGGGCAATGTAAATACAATCAGTCAAATTCAGAAGATTGAAAATTCTATAGAAGAGTGATCCAATTTCCTCAATATAAGATGGCATGGGGAGCCCTGGCCGGTGTTGCTCCCTGGTTAGAGCGTCAGCCCCCATACCGAAGAGTCACAGGTTCAATTCTTGGTCAAGGGCACATACCTAGGTTGCAGGTTCCATCCCTAGCCCAGTTGTGGTGCATCTGGGAAGTCAACCAATTGATGTGTCTCTCTCACATCAATATTTCTCTTTTTCTCTCTTTCTTTCTTTCTTTCTTTCTTTCTTTCTTTCTTTCTTTCTTTCTTTCTCTCCCCCTCCCCCTCCCTCTCCCCCTCTCCCTCTCCCTCTCCCGATATTAGGAAATTACTGTGTTTTTGAAAAAAATTATAAGAAGGATACTCTACTATTTAAAGTCTTTAAATATGAGTGATACATATGCAAAGTATTTATGGGTGAAATACTACGATGCTTTAAAATACTACAGGTCGGCTCCCCATCCCAGTCAAAATATGTTTGGGAAATGATTAATGTCAGAATATCACTAATTGTAGAAGCTGGTGAATTTATTATATGGTCTCTCTACTTTTGTCTTAAAAGTTCCAAAATAGCCCTAACCGGTTTGGCTCAGTGGATAGAGCGTCAGCCTGTGGACTGAAGGGTCCCAGGTTCAATTCTGGTCAAGGGCATGTACCTGGGTTGCGGGCACATCCCCAGTAGGGGGTGTGCAGGAGGCAGCTGATTGATGTTTCTCTCTCATCGATGTTTCTAACTCTCTATCCCTCTCCCTTCCTCTCACTAAAAAATCAATAAAATATGTAAAACAAATATATATATATAAAATATATATATAAAAATATATATATAAAAGAGTGCAACTGAAGAAGAGAAGTGATTCAAAATAGAGGCAACAGTGTGTTAAAATGAAAGGAGGTGCCTATGAGACCCTTACAGGGAAGAAATGGTACTAAAGCAGAGTTCACTGCACTCAACAAGGGAAAAGGCAGAGGTGGAAGTTGGAGGCCCAAGGATAGCACCTGGAAACCTGTTTTGTGTCGCCCAGACAACATTTTTTATCATTTAAATTAACTGCTATTATTTGAAAAGTGGAACATTTTGCATTTTTAAAAATCCAGATTTCTAGTTTCTTTTGGAAAAATCAGAAGCTCTGGAAATATAAGCGTATTTTCTCACTTGAAACAATCAGCTTGGGTTTAACTAGGACATGTATTGTCCCAAGTCACCAGGCCCCACAACACTATTGTTTACGCCCAGTCTTTATATGTGTGTGTGTAATGATTTATTTCAGAGAGGAAGGGAGAGGGAGAGATAGAATCATCAATGATGAGAAAGAATCATTGATCAGCTGCCTCCTGCACACCCCCCACCAGGGATGGAGCCTGCAACTTGAGCTTGTGCCCTGACGGGAATTGAACCATGACCTCCTGGTTCATAGGTCAATGCTCAACCACTGAGCCGGCCACACCCAGTCTTTTTACTCATTTTATCCCTGTCTACTCCTGCAGGCGCTGTGACACCTGATATAAAGGCTCAGAAAAACAAAAGTGTCAAAGTTCGCAAAGGGACAAGAACTAGAAACATACATGGACTGTTCATAATAGCAAAATTGAAAACAAAATAACTAGTTATTCACCAACAAGTGAGGGGAATAAATGGAATTGTACACAGCAGTGAAAATGCACAAACCACATGAATCTTAGAAATAACAGTGTCATATTAAATGTTTTCTACTGTCATAATTATATGTTAAAAAAGTCACAGAAAACCAAGTAATGCTAAACCATTTATATAGGTTTCCCCAAAAAATGTATACACATTTTAACAGCTGATTCTATTGCATATTGAAAATAAAATGTATTTTAATAAATACTGCCTTTATAATTATTCAAAATGTGTATACATTTTTTGGGACACCCTGTATTACTTAGGGATACATATGTTTGTGGTAAAACATTTTTTTTAAATAAAAAATTTAGCCCAGCTAGTGTGACTCAGTGGTTGAGCACTGAACTATGCCTTAAGGGGTTGCTGGTTCAATTCCCCGTCAGAGTACATGCCCAAGTTACGGCTCGATCTCCGGTGGGGAGCATACAGGAGGCAGCTGATTGATGTTTCTCTCTCGTCGATGTTTCTATTTCTCTCTCCCTCTCCCTCTCCTTTCCTCTCTCTGTAAAATCATTGAAAACATATTTAAAAAATAAACACATAAAAAAAATAAAGAATTTCTGTAAGACAAAGTTCAAGATAGTAATTTCCTCTTGGAAGGAGGCAGAAGTAAGGAATGGGAGAGGAAGACAAAGGTAGCACTGTATTACATGTTACAGTTCTGCATTTGGATGGTGGGTTCCTGGTATCTATTTAATTTTTATACTTTATAACAACATATTACATATTACTCTCTGTGTGTGCCAAATAGTGCCAAATAAAACATCTTTTTAAAAAGAAACAGATGGGCCAAACAACCAAAACAATCTTGAAAAAGGATAAAGTTGGAGGACTCATACTTTCTGATTACAAAATTACTGCAAAGCCACAACAACCAAAACAGTATGGTATTGACATAGAACAAACATATCAACCAATGGAGCAAAACTGAGAGTCAACAAAGAAACCATGCATCTACAGCCAACTGATTTTCTAACATGATGCCAAGACCAAAATGGCACTCAGACAACTGGATTTCCACATTCCAAAAGAATGAATTAGGACCCCCTATATCAAAAATTAATTCAAAATGCATCAATGAGCCCTAGCTCATTTTTCTCAGTGATTACAGTGTTGTCCCTTGGACTGAAAGGTCCCAGGTTCAATTCTTGTGAAGGGCACGTACCTCGGTTGCAGGCTTCATCCTCAGCCCCAGTAGGAGCAAGGGGGAGGCAACCAATAGATGTGTCTCTCTCACATCAATGTCTCTCTGTCTCTCCCCCTCCCTTCCACTCTCTTTAAAAATTAATGAAAGAAATATTCTAAGGTGAGAATTAACAACAAAACAAACCAAAAAAAAAAAAAATGCATCAACAACCTAAACACAAGTGCTAAAACCAAAAAACTATTAGAAAAAAATATAAGAGTAAATCTTGTGATCTTGGGTATGGGATTCTTAGATATGATAGCAAAACCTTGAGCAACAAAAGAAAAAAAAATAGATAAATTTGACTTCATCATAATTAAAACCTTTTGTGCATCAAAGAGCATCATCAAGAAAGTGAAAAGAGCCCTGGCCAGTGTGGCTCAGTTGCTTGGGCATCGTCCTGTGCACCAGGAGGTTGCTGGCTCAATTCCCAGTCAAGGGCACTTGTCCAGGTTGTGGATTCAATCTCCAATAGGCAGCTGGTCAATATTGCATTCTCACATCGATATCTCTCTCTCCCTTTTCCTTCCTCTCTCTCTAAAAATCAATAAACTGCAAAAAAGAAAGTGAAAAGATAATCTCAGAATGGTAGGATTTATTTGCAATCATATATCTGATAAAGACTTAATATGCAGAATATATAAAGAACTCCTATAACCCAACAACAAAAGGACAACACAATTTTTAAATGGGCAAAGTATTGAATGGATATTTCCCAAAGAAGATACACAAATGGCCAATAAACACATTAAAAGATGTTCATCATCATTAGTTATTTGAGAAATGCAAATCAAGAACTACAATGAGATACCATTCATACCCACATCCAAATAACGGAAAATTACAAGTGTTAGTGAAGATGTGAAGAAACTGGTACTCTATTGCATTGTGGTGGAAACGCAAAATGGGTCAGCCCTTTTGGAAAATAGTTACAAAGTCACAAAACTAAACACAGAATTACCACATGGCCCAGCCAGTGTGGCTCAGAGGTTGAGCGTCAACCCAAGAACCAAGAGGTCACCAGTTTTTGTTTTAAATATATTTTTATTGATTTCAGAGAGGAAGGGAGAGGGAGAGAGATAAACATCAATGATGAGAGAATCATTGATCCGCTGCCTCCTGCACGGCCCCTACTGGGGATCGAGCCTGCAACTTGGGCATGTGCCCTTGACTGGAATTGAACCCAGGACCCTTCAGTCCACAGGCCAATGCTCTCTATCCACTGAGCCAAACCAGCTAGGGCGAGGTTACTAGTTTGATTCCCGGTCAGGGCACATGCCCAGGTTGTGGGCTCAATCCCCAGTAGAGGTGTGTACAGAAGGCAGTCGATCAATGATGTTCCTCTTTCATCGATGTTTCTATCTCTCTATCCTGCTCCCTTCCTCTCAAATAAGTAAGTAAATAAATAAATAGTTTATCTTTAAAAAAAGAATTACCACATGACCCAGCAATCGGAGTCCTAGATATATACCCAAAAAAACTGAGAACAGCTACTGGGGATTGAGCCCGAAACCCAGGCACGTGTCCTGACTGGGAATGGAACCATGACTTCCTGGTTCATAAATCGATGTTCAATCACTGAGCTACGGGGGCTGAGCACAGAAAATGTTTTATAATTAGCTGAAGGATTTCCAAATGAGTCAGATGAAGTTAATGGAATTTTCTATTTCTGTGCTAACCAGTGTGTCTATAATTACTAATTATATCTATTTACTGAACTATATTTCCTTTCCATTAAATCTCAAATGGATATGATGCGCTAATGGACATACAAATTTTATCTTTACTAAAAATATTTGCGATCTCTTGATTACAGTTATAGACTATTTTCCCTCTGGAGGTTAGAGGTATAACATTTCAAGGAATATTTAGTATTCCAGATGGCAGGAGACACAGACTTCAATGTTTATTAATCTCAAATACGTCTTGATATTTTCTATGGTTCTTAAATGTTCTATTATCTTCAAGTTTATTTAAAAAAAATTTTAATCCTCCCCCGAAGATATTTTTCCATTAATTTTTCGAGGGAGTAGAAAACAGAGGGAAAGACAGGGCCCAGGTCAGGGAGGAACCTGTAACCAAGGTACGTGCCCTTGACCAGATCAAACCCAGGACCCTTCCACTGAGCCAAATTGGCTAGGGCTATCTTCAAGTTTCTATTTATCTCTCTGCCATTTTGATTTATTCAGACTGAAGATCTTGAGCCTTTCATATTCCATTTACAAACTGGTCTTAAATTGTACTATTTTTCCAAATGCTCACATTAATTCTAAGTGTTTCAGTTAGGACTGAATCAGTAATTATTATCAAACAGATAAATATATTAGTACTACTTTAGTTTCTGCACTAAAACGCTTTGTTACATATTTATGTTTTGTGTCCAGTATTTCAATCTTGGGTAATAATCTTGGTTGTGGGTGCCATTGTATCATTTCCTGGCATAAAAGGAAAAAGGCTTTTTGTTGCCTCCTTTTATTGAACCCCTTTTGTATTTAATAGATCTAATCTGGAGAATTAAAAGAGAGAATTTTTAAATATACAGCAATAAATGGGAAATGTGGCAACATTTTATCTGCCCTGCTGATGTAATAATTTGTGAAAAGAAAGCAAAGGTATGCATCCAGGGGGTGGCTTTGTCCCTTACCTTGCCATTGAGAACGATGTTCTGACTTCCGCACAACACCGACTGGCGACTAACTTTGTTCCCAGAGGCCTAAAAGGAAACAGCAGGGAATGAGGGGGGGCAAGCTGCGTGGGTTTTGAGCTAGAGGTTTCCGTCAAGGAAGTTCGTACTGGAGAGAAAGGCTTGAAATTCTACAAGGAATGAGTCCAGAATTTCAATGAAGCGAGGGTGGACTAGGAAACGAGGGATTCAAAGAACAGATGCAGAATTTCGATGTGGGAGGTCTGTCTATAGTTTAGTGCAGCGGTTCTCAACCTGTGGGTCGCGACCCCTTTGGGGGTCGAAAGACCCTTTCACAGGGGTCGCCTAAGACCATCAGAAAACACATATATAATTACATATTGCTTTTGTGATTAATCACTATGCTTTAATTATGTTCAACTTGTAACAATGAAAATACATCCTGCATATCAGATATTTACATGACGATTCATAACAGTAGCAACATTACAGTTACGAAGTAGCAACGAAAATAATGTTATGGTTGGGGGTCACCACAACATGAGGAACTCTATTAAAGGGTCGCGGCATTAGGAAGGTTGAGAACCACTGGCCTAGGGGCACCAGAGATGTGGATTCAAGCCCCAATTCTATCTCCCAATTTTAAAGCCCTAGCCCCAGGGTAATGATTTCACCAGTATCATAGAGTTGGGAGATTCAATGAAAAACAAAATAAGAGTAGTAACGTTGATTGAGCCACTTACACACATCACATATTGACTATAAAGAGCTTAACAGTCTTTAGCACATAGTAATCAATTACGACAGGTTCCTTTTTAAAAGCCCGAAGTCTGGAGCTGTAATTAATATTAGGATGGACGAGACCTGCCCTGCCTTCTATAAAGCATTTTGTCTCTACGAGGAAACCGGGATTCAATGAAAAAGCCTAAACTTGCCATTTACGGAATAAATAAGGCCAGACCTATACACGCCCATAAACGCCACAGGGACTGGGGTGGGGCAGGGACAAGAGGGGGGCACCGGCCCCAATGGGACCCCGGCCGGGAGAGGGACGCGCCGATGTGCGGACACCGCGCACCGTCTCGATGTACTCGGACTTGTTGTAGAGCAGCTCGCCCAACTCCATGGCCACCAAGTCCTCCAAGCAGCTCGGGCTCCAGCCTAAGCCTGTCCGCCGCTCAGTCCGCCGGGGATGCCGGGGATGCCGGAACTTCCGGCGAGCGCTGCACTTCCGCTCCCAGGCTGCCTCGGGTCTCGTCCCCAGCTCCGCCCCCGCGAGGCGGCCCCGCCCGGCGCTCAGCAGTCCCGGCTGCGCGTGCGCGACCCAGCGCGGGACTCCATTGGCCGGGTTGACGGCGCGCGGGAGCTGGCCAGTCGCGCGCTGCGGGTGCCCCGGGCGCCCCTTTCCTTCCCGGGGTGCTGGCGGGGCCGGGCCCACAGGAGTCCGCTAGTCCGCAGCCCCGGGCCGGCGACGGCTGCTCTTCCCGTTCGTTCGCCGGCCCGATGGAAGAACCTTCTGGGAAGCCCCTCAGTTTTGAGGAGAAGGAAAAGGTGCGGGGGTGCGGGAAGGGCGACTCGGAACTCTGCCCCCTTCCCCGGGATTGCCGGCCGCTGAGTCCCGGCGACGCGGCGCGCTGGCCTGTAGCCTGCGCTCTTCGGCCTCGCGCTGCCCGCGGGGTGAACGTGTGGAAGAGCGCTGTGCTCGCCTGGTGGCATTTAAAGACACTCTTTATTTTTTGCAGCACGAATGCATAAATACGAAATGCAAAACTGTAGCTAAAGCTAAAGTCCCCACCGACACCCTCCCTCCGCCCCCACACTCAGCCCTCGCTTCGCCCACCCACCCAGCCTTAGGCTGGCGGGTGCGGAGCGGCGCGCTTGTAGTCTCTACCCACCAAGGAGTGGGGTTATTTTTTGGAAAGGAGAGTGTGCATGCAGGTACAGTCGGGACGGTTCTGCAGCGCCCGCTTTCCTTCTCCATGTTAGTACGTGTTTATCGAGCAGATTTTTTTAGGTTCTGTGTAGTATTGTGCAGAATGGAAGTGCCATCTTTAGCTGTTACTCTGCTGAGACAGGCGGTTCCTGCTTTTGCTTCTGCAACAGTAACAGTGTTGCTCCAGCCCTCTGAACTTAGGCTGATTTTAGCTAGAATGTATCTTGTGCTGGCTGGTCCAAGCTTTGTGCTACACTCTCCATTCACATTAACTCAACAGTCCTGTTATCCCAGCCTACTTTCTTTTTAATTTCAGAGAGAGGAAGAGAGAGAGAGAGAGACAGGAACAGAGAAACAATGATCAGTTGCCTCCCACACGCACCCGGGGATGGAACCTGCAACTTGGGTATCTGCGGTGACAGGGAATTGAACCCCTCACTGTTTGGTGTATGGTGATGCCCCAACCAATGGAGCCACACCAGCCAGGGCCTAGCCTACTTCCCAGTGGGGGTGAGAAGGGCATTTACAAGTCAAGATAATTCCCAGATAATTGATAAGCCTGGTGACTAATAGGACGATGTAAGAAGCAGCCTGGCACAGATTTAAGAGCACAAACTGGAGAGCTGGACTGCGTGGGTTTGAATTACATACCATTTAAACTGTGTGATTTTAGACAGTCAGCTTTCCCTCTGAGCTTCCCTTGCCAGCTCCTTCCTGCCCAGGCCCAGGTTCAAATGGTCCTTAGAAACCTCTCTGGCCACCCTCTCTACCGTAAAGTAGTCCATTCCCGTAACTCAGGAGCTCTCATGCCTCCCTGTTTACCTGAGTTTGATTACCATGTGAAATCATGTTTATTTGCTTTCTTCTTTGTTATCATTCACCTTATGTAAGCTTGACCACACTGTATGTCTAGCACCTGGAACAATAGCCGATACCCTTAGGAACTGATACGACTATTGTCTCCAGGTGGTAGAAATACCTGGACCAATAATTGACAAATAAGAGATTCTGTTTTCACTGAGAGTGACCGCTCTTTTTTGTTATTGTTAATCCTCACCTGAGGATATTTTTTCCATTGATTTTTAGAGCAAGTAGGAAGGAGGGGAAAGACAGAGAAACATCGATGTGAGAGAGACATATCAAATGGTTGCTTCCTGTACGCACCCCAGGTGGGGCCGGGGATCAGGCCTGCAACTGAGAGGTACGTGCCCTTGATCAGAATTGAGCCTGAGACCCTTCAATCCGAGGGCCGACGCTCTATCCACTGAGCCAAACCAGCCAGGGCGAGGGTGACGGGTCTTGCTACTTCGGAGGATCTCACAGTGAGAATGGGAGCGGGGGGAAACAGAAGTAAGCAGAAAGCAGAGTAATAAATACCATGATAAAGCACAGGGGATAAGTGGACTGTCTGCCTGGATTGAAAAGAGCCTAGAAGTCTGTTCTAGGGAAACAAAAATCTAAGCTGAGGCTTGCGGAATCAGTAGGAATCAGCAGAGTGAGTTGGGGAGGAAATGCTGCCGGTGAGAAGAACAGTCTGTGCAAAGGCTCTGAGACAGAGGGCTTGGCGCTTTGTGAGAAGTGAGAGTGATGTGGTTTGTGCCCTCCACTGCCTCTGGCTGAGGGACCGCTGAGCCGGCACGCATGTCCGGTAGGCACTGTGCCCCTTCTCTTTCCACTGCTCAGAGTTGTCCGGTGTTTTTCTTTCAGTTGAAGGAAAAATTAGCATTCTTGAAAAGAGAATATAGCAAGACTCTGGCCCGTCTTCAGGTAAGTGAATCTTATTCTCTCAAATTGAGGTATTGTAGTACAAACTATAAACAATTCTTCGTAATACTGAAGGTTTAAAAAAAATTATTTTCCCTTAAATTTGTTCCTTGAGCTGCTTTTGCTTTCTCTAGCGGGCCCAAAGAGCTGAGAAGGTTAAGAATTTTATTAAGAAAACAGTGAAAGAACAAGATTATTTGCTCCAGCCAGAAGTTTCACCGAAGCTGAACCACTCAGGTAAAGCTAGCCCACTCACTTATGCTTGCTTTATTATTCATTTTCCAGGGGTATTTGGCTGTGGTTCTTTTCCTCATGAGGATGCAATGGACTCTTTAAAGTGTACAATTGGGTGGTTCTTTCTATATATTCACAGGAGCATGCAACCATCATCACTATTTCTAGAACATTTTCACCACTCCCAAAAAGAAACCTCTTACTCATCCCCCCATCCCCCAACCCCTGGCAAGCACGAATCTACTTTCTGTTTCTGTGGATTAACCTTTTCTGGACAATTCATATAACTGCAAGCATACAATATGTGGCCTTTGGGACTGGCTTCTTTTACTTAGCATAATGTTTTCGGTGGTCATCCACCCAGACCTACATACATCCAGGCATGCATCATTACCCATTCCCTTTTGCAGGTGAGTAATGTTTCATTGTATAGGTGTACCATCATCTGTTAATCCTCACCCGAGGTTATTTTTTCCCCATTGATTTTTAGAGAGAGTAAAAGGGAGGGGGAGAGGCAGGGAGAGAGAAACATTGATGTGAAAGAGACATGTGCCCCGACTAGGGCCAGGGATCAAGCTTGCAACCAAGGTACGTGCCCTTGACTAGAATTGATCCCATGACCCTTTAGTCTATGGGCCAACACTCTAACCGTTGAGCCAAACCAGCCAGGGCGATATACCATCATTTGTATATCCATTCATCAATTGATGGACATTTGGGTTGTTTCTGCTTTGTGGCTGGTATGAATTTGGGCTATTAAGCTACCATGAACATTCATGTGCAAACATTTGTGTAGGTATTTGTTTCCAATTATTTTCGATATGTGCCTAGGCATGGAATCGCTGGGTCATATGGTAATTCCACATTTAACTTTTTTTTTATTGACTTTTAGAGAGGAGAGAAAAACATGGATTTGTTGTTCCATTTATGTATTCTTTGATTGATTTATTGTATGTGCCCTGACTGAGGATTCAACTTGCAATCTTGGCTTATCAGCACAACACTCTAACCAACTAAGCTAACCAGCCAGGGCTATGTTTAACTTTCTGAGTAATTGCCAAACTTTCCTATAGCAGCTGCACCATTTTGTATCCCACTACAATGTGGGTAAGGATTCAAATTTCTCCACATTCTCGCCAGTACTTTTAATTTTCCATTTTAAAATTGTAACCATCCTGGTGGATGTGAAGTGGTATCTAATTATGGTTTTAATCTGCATTTCTCGGTGACTAATGATGTTGAGCATCTTTCCATGTGCTTAGAGGCCATTTGTCTACCTTCTTTAGAGAAATGTCTATTCAAGTCCTTTGCCAATATTTTAGTTAGGTTATTTGTTTTTTAATTCTGGGGTTGTAAGGGTTCTCTTACTGTAGCTATTCAACCCTTATTAGATGCATGATTTGTAAATATTTTCTCTCATTCTATGAATGATAAACTATGCTTTCAGTTGGATTGTTTATTTAGTACTCTTTTTCCCTCTCAACTTTTAGTAATTACACTTATTGCTTAGTTATTGGAAAGATTTTTTAAAATATATTTTTATTGATTTCAGAGAGGAAGGGAGAGGGAGAAAGAGAGAAACATCAATGACAAGAGAGAATCATTGATAGGCTGCCTCCTGCATGCCCCACACTGGGGATTGAGCCCACAACCTGCACACGTGCCCTGACTGGGAATCGAATCGTGACTTCTTGGTTCATAGGTCGATGCTCAACCACTGAGCCATGCCAGTAGGGCTGGAAAGATTTTAAAATTAAATTTCTACGTATGTACAGAGAAGTGTGTCTGGCTGGAAGTACTCTTAAAAACAATGGCCATCCCCTAGCTGGTTTGGCTCAGTGACTAAAGCGTTGGCCTACTGACTGAAGGGTGCCAGGTTCAATTCCAGTCAAAGGCACATGCCTGGGTTGCAGGCTTGATCCTGGGCCAGTAGGGAGCATGTAGGAAGCAGCCGATCAATGATTCTCTCTTGTCATTGATGTTTCTCTTTCTCCCTCTCCCTTCCTCTCTGAAATCAATAAAAAATACACTAAAAAAAAAGGTCATTTCTCATGTTAATACTTAGGTCATTTATAATCATGAAATTGGAGGCTATTGAAATAGGAATGAGGTATTAAAATTACGTGAGCCCTGGCCGGTGTGGCTCAGTTGGTTGAGCATTGTCCCGTGCACCAAAAGGTCACTGGTTCCACCCTGGACAAGATACACGCACAGATTGCAGATTTGATTCCCAGGCAAGGGCACATCAGGATGCAACGGATCGATGTTTCTCTCGTATCAATATTTGTCTCTCTCTCCCCTTCTCTCTTCCTCTCTGTCTCTAAAATTAATAAAAATGTATTTTTTAAAAATTAATTGAGCCCCAAAAAAACCAAACATGAAATAAAATATTAAGTGAGATATGGGGAGATATTGGTCAAAGGGTACAAAGTTTCAGTTATACAGAATGAATAAATTCTAGAGATCTAATATACAGCATGGTGATAATAGTTAATCCTGCATGTATATTGTGTACTTGAAATTTGCTAAGAGAACTAAGTGTCCTCAACATACACAAAGATATTGTAACTATATGAATTGATGGATATATTAATTAACTTGATTATGGTAACACTTTGCAATGTATACATATATCAAAATATCACATGTACACCTTAAATTTATGTAGTTTTTATCAGTTGTACCTCAGTAAAGCTGCAAAAAAAATAAGAAAAAAAATGACTTCAGCCCTAGCTGGTTTGGCTCAGTGGATAGAGCATCAGCCTGTGGACTGAAGGGTCCCAGTTTAACTCTCGTCAAGGGCACATGCCTGATTTGCGGTCTTGACCACCAGTAGGGAGTGTACAAGAGGCAGCCAATCAATGATTCTCTCTCATCATTGATGTTTCTATCTTTCTCTCCCTCCCCCTTCCTCTCTGAAATCAATAAAAACGTATTATTTAAAAAAATGACTTCAGCCCTAACCGGTTTGGCTCGATGGATAGAGCGTCAGCCTGTGGACTGAAGGGTCCCGGGTTCGATTCCGGTCAAGGGCATGTACCTGGGTTGCAGGCTCATCCCTAGTAGGGGGTGTGCAGGAGGCAGCTGGTCAATGTTTCTCTCTCATCGATGTTTCTAACTATCCCTCTCCCTTCCTCTCTGTAAAAAATTAATAAAAAATATTTTTTAAAAAATGACTTCAATAAAAATAGATAATCTTTTAGTTTAACAGACATTCTAGCACAATTCTATTTGTTTACATTTATTTAAAATTATTATGATTAGATTATGGAAAACTTGAACTTTGCTTTGCTTGAGTAAAATACATAAACTACTAAGTAAATATTTATAATATTTTTAAGTAATAGAGTATTTATATGTAATATTTAAAAATAAATGTAGAATTTCTGGTTTCACTTTAAAAGGAAAATATTAATTATATAAATTTTTCTCCTTAGAACCTAAAACTAAAGTATCTTCTTGTGATGCATTACAAATCAACACCTGTCTCAATGAAGAAACTGGAGACATTGAGCCTGAGTCCTCCAACGCTGGACATGGCCCAGTGCAAGGATTACACATGCAGAGAACAGATGATATACAGGAGGATTTTGCCGACAGTGTCAGGGGCCCTGATGGTGAGAAAAGGCAGAGTAAGTTTCCAGGGAGAAGAAAGAAGCAACAGAAGAGAACATTTATTTCACAAGAGAGGGAATCTTTCTTTGACCCTGATCCACTTATCCTGTCTAGAAAAAATCTAAAGGAACCAGAAGAAATCAATAGAGAAAATCCTGAGACACCTGTAGCTAAAATAAGAACTGACTTTCCAAGTCCTCAGTCTGACCTTCCAGATTCTCAAGCACCAGTTACAGAAACTAGTGGAGGGAGTGTTTTAATCCCACCAAAGGCCAAACCACAAAGCAGTGTGGATGCTCTTTCAGGAGGGAATCATCTCCCCAGGGTGTCTCCACCTCCTTTGCATGCTCCATCAGACAGCAGTAGCGGTCAGCCCCTTCAGCATCGGCCTTCTAAAAGGAACTGTGAGCGTGTTCCTCATGGCTTAAAAACCATTAGCCCTACCTCGCCTGTCAACTCAGAGGCACAGGACAGAAAAATGACTGTCTTTACAGGTAACCCAGAGGTAAATAAAACTGTAAGTCCAAGTGGCCAGCTGCCTAGAAGTCTTGACTTAGAGGCTGATAATGCATATTCTGTAAATGAATTCGCTTATAGCTTATCAGCAAATGAAAACCAAAGCTTAAAAGAACAAGATCACACAGAGAAGTCTTCAGAATCTCCCAGTAGTGCTCTTGATGTTAGAAATGAACATTTTCAGGAAAGTGAGGTTCTGAGTCAGTGTAAAAGTCTTGGCCCAGAAATAATCTCTCCTGTTTCTGCAGAAAATCAAGCACATTCTTGCCCCGTGCTCGAAGGCCTTTTTCCTGCAGAATATTATGTAAGAACAACGCGACATATGTCAAATTACCAGAGGAAAGCAGCCCTGGAGGCTGTAATTCAAAGTCACTTGGGTGTCAAAAAGAAAGGCATTAAAAATAATAAAAAGGAAGCTACTAAAATTTTAAAATTTTCCAATGAAGAAACTAACCAAGATGAACTTAGGGTGTATGACAGGTGCACAGAAAAAGCAAGTTCAAGAAGTCCTTTTCAGAGATTTCTCTCATTAACTGAAGTCAGCTCTCCCACTGGGCACACCACGGATGATTTTTCCAGGACTTCGGTTACACAGTCATCTGGTAGAAGACACAGAGGGAAAAGAAAGTCAATCCCCGCGCCGACATTACATCACCAGGAACTACTTTTGCCCACTTCTGGCGCATCAGGTGTTAATAGGTCCAAGGACAAAGATCAGAACGAAAAAGCAGTTATTCATGGTAAGAGGGGAGTTCAAGGTAAATCAAGGTGTGGTTGAGGATGGTGATGACGATGGCCTCTAAAGCTTATTATGTGCCTGGCGCTTTCTAAATGTTATACAGACACTAACGCATTGAATCATCACAGGAGGTAGAATCTGTTTTTATCCTCGCCTTACAGATGAAACTAAGGCATAAGGAGATTAAAGTGCTTTAATTAATTAAAGTGACAGAACTGGGGTTCAGACCTGGCCATGTGATGCTAGAGTTCACTATTCTGGTTGGAAAAGTTGACACAGAGGGAAAATATATTGGAAGTTTACCTAAAATTAGTATTCACGTACAACATAGTCTTTATCCAAGGGTAGAAATATAACTAATATAGGAAGTATTTCTGAAGTAAGATGAAATATGTGTCAGACTCTCACAGGAATGATCGTGGAATAAAATACAATCAAATCTGAGCAACTTTTTTGAGTAAAATAGCCAATATAATCTCTCTGAGCTCTCTGGGATACAAGATTTTGGAAGCTAGCAAGTGAATATTTATTCATTTACTTGGAAGTCATATCTGATAAACTGAGCATGAAAACTGGATAGTTCACTCTGCTTCTATATTAGAGGTCAGCAAACTTTCTATACAGGGCCGTGTAGAAAATTGTGCTCTATTAGAGCTACTCAAGTAAAAAATAAAGTGCAAAAATAGCCACAGACAACATGTAAATGTGACCATATTCCAATAACTCTTTTTTTGTTTGTTTGAACCTTTTATTTATTTATTTATTTTTATTGCTTAAAGTATTACAAAGAGTATTACATATGCCTCCTTTTTTTTTCCCCGCCCTTGACAATCCCCTGGCCTCCCCTATCCCCAGTGTCTTATGTCCATTGGTTATGCTTATATGCATGCATACAAGTCCTTTGGTTGATCTCTTACCCACCCCGCTCCTGCCCTCCCACCCTCCCCGGCCTTCCTGCTGTAGTTTGACAGTCTGTTCGAGGCAGCTCTGCCTCTGTATCTATTTTTGTTCATAAGTTTATAATGGTCTTTATTATCCAGAAATGAGTGAGATCATGTGGTATTTTTCCTTCATTGACTGGCTTATTTCACTTAGCATAATGCTCTCCAGTTCCATCCATGCTGTTGCAAATGGTAAGAGTTCCTTCTTTTTTACAGCAGCATAGTATTCCATCGTGTAGATGTACCACAGTTTTCTAATCCATTCATCTACAGATGGGCACTTAGGCTGTTTCCAGATCTTAGCTATGGTGAATTGTGCTGCTATGTCCAATAACTCTTATTTACAAAAATAAAACCTGCTTTCTCTATGTCCTTGGACTCAGGCCCTGGTCTGTGCCCTATAATTAATCTATATATACAAAAACCTAAGCGACTGAACCACCCATTGCCATGATGCTCACTGACTACCAGGGGTCAGATGCTAAACACAGGAGCTGCCCCCTGGTGGTCAGTGTGCTCCCACAGCCAACCTCCTGCGGCCCCGATTGAATTCGTGCACCGGGCCTCTAGTTAAAAATAAGAGCCATTATGATGTATCATCTTCTAAGTCAATAAGAATACAAAGGAATAGAAAGTAGGGCAATATAAGAATAAACTAGAAACTTTTCTATATGTTGACCTAATCTGCTATTTTAGTAACCTGCAGCTACATTTAAAAAAATTTTTAATACCTTCACATATGAATAATAATTCAGTGACATTGAGTACATTTACAACATGCAACCGTGATCCCTACCTAGTTCCAAAACATTTTTATCACCTGACATGGAAACTCTGTACCCACTAAGCATTTAATCTTCATTTCTTCTCATCCAGCCCTTGGCAACCATCAATCTATTCTATATGGGTTTACTTATTTCATCTCAATGTATTATACAATGTGCAATCTTTTATGTCCGGCTGCTTTCACCTTGCTTTCAAGATACATCCATATTCTAGCATGTATCAGTACTTCATTCTTTTTTTATGGCTGAATAATCCATTGTATGTATCTATACTAGCATTTATTTATTCATTATTAGGTGATGGATTCAGATGCATTTTGAATGGTATAGAAGAATTCCAGTCTCTAAGAATCCTATATAATAAAACCCTAATATGCAAATCGACTGAGTGGCAGAATGACTGGTTGCTATGACGTGCACTGACCACCAGGGAGCGCTGCTCAGCTAGAATCCGGGCTCACAGCTGGTGAGCACAGCGGCTGTGGCAGGAGCCTCTCCTGCCTCCGAGGCAATGTTGAGGAGCAAGCCCAGCTTCTGGCTGGCAAGCGCAGAGGTGGTGGTGGGAGCTTCTCCTGCCTCTGTGGCAGGCAGACATCCCCCAAGGGGTCCCGGACTGCAAGAGGATGCAGGCTGGGCTAAGGGACACACACAACGCCCGCCGCCCCCCCCCCCCCCGCCCGCCCCAGTGCATTAATGCCGTGCACCGGGCCTCTAGTAGTAAATAACTCTTCGCTTGAAAGGGGGTCTAAGTTTTCTTCAGTGAGAAAAGCCAGCATTTTGTAGACTGTATTCTGGTAGTTTGTTGGAATCATAGTCTTAGAGCAGAAAGGACTTTAGAGATTCTTAGTCCATTTCCTCTCTGAGGGGCCAGGGAAGGTGAAGTGCATGGACTTGCCCAAAGTAGCACAGCAAGTCAGTGGCTGAGCTGTGACTAGACCCTTGTCTAACCCCAGCTAACGCTGCCAGCACCTGTTTGGGCGACTGCGCGAGAAGAGCTGCTAGTTAGCCACGAACCCGGGGCTGATTTTTGAACTGTTCACTGAGGTTTCAGGGTCACGGAGGAGGAAAGTGATGAACTGTTAACATCCTGTTGGAGTTCAGAAGTGCACTCTTTGTTGGGGGTTAATGTCTCTTGTTGGGTATTTGTTATTATTGTTCCTTTCTGTTTTAGGGAAGGAAGGTCACTGCCAAAAAGAGGACTCCTTTTCTCCCATGAATAGCGCCTGTTTAGCTTTGGGCGGCAATGCTTCCAGTGCTCCGCCTCGTAAGAATGAAATGCTAAGTTTAAAGCAGCTGTCGTCTTTTCTCAAAATCACAGACTTTCAGTTACCTGATGAAGACTTTGGATCTCTTAAGCTTGAAAAACTGAAGTTCTGCTCAGAAAAGCTGATTGAGCCTTTCGGATCAAACGTGTACGGAGAGAGGCATCTGAAAGAGGGAAATTATCTTGTTTTGGAGGAACTGACTCCTAAGCAAATCCACATGGAAATGGAGGACTTGGAAGAGGAACTGATTGTTCTACCAGGAAAAGCGCCTCCTGAAATGCCAGAGCTAAAAAGCCAGCCTGGGCAGAAGGGCCTTTCCTCGCCCGCATTACTCTTCACTCCTGTAAATACTGTTACACCGGACGGTAATGGCCGACCGACAGCAGATGTGTGCTCCCCCGCTTTCCCCGTCTTAGGCACTACTCCAGCTCTTGGCTCCCCGACACGCTGTGACAAAGTGTCTGCAGAGGTTGTTGAACTAACTTGCTCTTCACCCCAGCTTTCTCCTGGGAAAGCCAGTGACAGTGAGCAATGCCACAGTTGCACCAGCCAACCAAAATTAGATGGCAGCCTGCGTGTGACAGGAAGGAAGGGACAGCCTGGCGGTGCCTACGATTCTGGTCCCCAAGCAACACCTTTCCCCACTGGGTCATTCCCTTCCAAAGAAAGTCCACTCTGTGGAAGCAAATGCCTTGACTCAGGGGAACATTCCATCGAACAGGTACAATCTGCTTCCTTTGTGACATTTTCTCTGAAGGAATGACGCACCTCAGGGGCTTCTGTACACATTGGCTCCTCGGTGTTTAAGAATGTTTTGATATGTTTCCTTGATAGGACATCACTGTAAACTTTAAATTCATTCTGGGGAAATTAAAGTTAATTTAAAAATGTGTTTAATATTGGCTTTGTCATCAGTGAAGCAGTTTGCCATAAGAAGTGGGCATTTTGATGAGTGAATGATGCAGCAGATGTCATACGTAAAGTGTAGATTAATGGTGTGACTTTTGTTTCTACAGACTGAATTAGCAGACGTTCCTGCTTGTGACAGCTTAAACCCAGGCAACCTACAGTTGGTTTCAAAGTTAAAGGTCAGAACACTGTTACCTTCTAATGTGTCTTTGTCTTACATGTAAAAAAAATGTGATGAATAGGAAAATGGAGAATTTTATTAGATAGCTTTTCATTTTTTAAAATACGTTTTTATTGATTTCAGAGAGGAAGAGAGAGAGAAACATCAATGATAAGAGAGAATCATTAATTGGCTGCCTCCTGCACTGCCCCCCACCGGGAACCGAGCCCACAACCCAGGCATGTGATGTGCCCTGACTGGGAATCGAACCATGACCTCCTGGTTCACAGGTAGACACACTCAACCAGTGAGCCACGTCGGCCAGGCAATAACTTTTCATTCTTAATACTATTAAATAAATTTGGTAAAAAGGATTCAGAAAAACAGATTTAAGTTCTTTGTTTTTCTCAGTATTCACCTATATTTATATTTTGAGATCATCTGAAGAAGTTTGTATGTCAAGCTATTGCCAAGAAAACTTAAGCTCAGTAACGCAACTTATTTAAATAAAAATCAGGCATTAACAGGGAGAGAAAGGAAGAGGAGTCATTTGTGACTCTCCTACCCCAAATCATCTAATGTTTCTAGAAGAACCACTTAAGGTGATATATCAAAAAATGGGTAGCAGTTCTTGATTGTGATGTAGTGAATGGTTAATCTTTATATGCTGTGTGATGTATGTGGTTCTAAGAAATATAAATTACAATATTCTCTTAATGAGCCCTGGCCAGTTGGTTAGAGTGTCATCCTGATATGCCAAGTTGGCAGGTTCCGTCCCCTGTCAGGGCACAAGAAGCAATCAGTGAATCCATAAAATCAGTGGAACAACAAAGTTGATTACTCTCTCTCTCTCTCTCTCTCTCCCTCCTCCCTTCTCTCTCTCTCTCTCTCTCTCTCTCTCTCAATTCAATAAATGTTTTCTTAAACCCATCATTGCATTAAAAAAACAATAGTCTGTTAATGACATTTTAGTAAATCCTGAGAATTAGACTGGACCTGTGACTTAGTTACCTTTGTATTCACGGTGTAGAGTACAGTTTCTCAATGTCAGCGTTGCTGACATTAGGACTGGATAATTCTTTGCTGTGAGAGGTTGGGTGGCCTGTGCATTGTAGGATGTTCAGCAGCAGCCTTGGCCTCTACCAAATAGAGCCAGTAGCACCCCCTCCCTAGTTGCAACAACCAAAAATGTCTGCAGACATTGTCAAGTGTTCCCCAAGGAGGGTTGCAAAATTGCCCCCAGTTGAGAACTGGTACAGAAGAAAGAGTTTAAAATCCACATAAATTGTTTGCCAATTACTGGCTTTGTGACCTTGTGCAAATCATTTAGCCTCTGAGCTCCAGATTCCTTTTCAATAAAAGATACATAGTAATACCTGTGTCATTTCAAAGCTATTCTTCAATCAATTTTAATAATTTAGTTTCTTCAGGAATCAACTGTTTCATTGTGTCTTCAAGTAAAAGCCCCCATTTCTAAAAAATATTTTTTTCCTACATCAGATTTAAGAGATTTGTCCATTCTGTTGGTCTCGTAGAAAATTAGTTTTTGGTTGTACTGATAGTTGGAGTTTTCATTTCCTATTTCATTTACTTTTGTTTTTACCCTTAATAACCCCTTCCTACTGTTTTTCATTGTGGTCCTTTCATTGTTCTTTTACTTTCTTGAGCTGCTTGCTTACTTTATCTTTCTGCTTTTTTAAAAAATATATTTTATTGATTTTTTACAGAGAGGAAGGGAGAGGGATAGATAGTTAGAAACATCGATGAGAGAGAAACATCAATCAGCTGCCTCCTGCACACCCCCTACTGGGGATGTGCCCCCAACCAAGGTACATGCCCTTGACCGGAATCGAACCTGGGACCCTTGAGTCCGCAGGCCGACGCTCTATCCACTGAGCCAAACCAGTTAGGGCCTTTCTGCTTTTTAATAAATACATTTATGACTGATTATACTTTTTTGGGGAAATCTTGCTTTGGCCACATGCTGCGTGTTTGTTCCCCCCCCGCCCCCACCCCCCCTTCCCCACCACCACCACCAGGCTGTATGTTTGGATGCCTAGTGCTCTCCTTGTTGTTCATTTAGAAATAGTGTGTTATTTCAACCCATGAGTGGTTCATCAGGATGTTTAATTTCTAAGTGGGCATGTTCTTATGGGCTATCTTTTGTGGTTAAATTTGAATGTATTCTATTCTGGAGTAGTCTATTTTATTTTTTTAGGTTTTTTGTATGTGTGTTTTTTTGAGAGAGGAAGAGAGAGAGAAACATCCATTGGTTGCCTCCTGTATGCGCCCCGACCGGAGATTGAACCTGTAACCTAGGACTGTGCCCTGACCTGGAATCCAACCTGCAGTCTTCAGGTGTATGGGACTATGCCCCAGCCAAGTGAGCCACCCAGCCAGGGCGGAGCTATGCTTTTAATTTACATCATGAGATGAAGGTGTATGGGCAATTTTTTTTAGTTACCTGTGAGACCCACCATGCTCTATTTTGACCTGCATAAAACTTTCATTACACTTACTTGGTATTTAATTAATCCTTGTCATGTATCACTTTTCATATTTTTTTCATAAAACCGACCCCAAGTATCCCTTTAGCATAACATTATTGCCATTCTGGTTAGAATCCTTCAGGTTCCTGTTCCGTGGATGTGAGTGCCATGTGGTGGGAAGTAGCTGGTGTCAAAGAGCCGTGCATCATAACTGCTTGTGAATATGCAGTTTCTCTTTGGAAACCTCTGGATACTGGGCAGTGGGAAAAAAAGTATTCCTGGCACTTTGCAGAGGTGAGTCCAAGTCTAAAAGAGATCTTTGCGGTTATTTGCATGATAATGGGTCGGCAGCTTACCAAAGGGGGAGCAGGGGTCTGTGACTGCAAAACAGAACAGAGAGATAAGCTTTATTAGGAGAATTTCAAACATAACAGAAAAATGGTGCAGTGAGCACCATGTCCCTGCCATCTAGTCTGCAGTTCACATTGTGCTTCATTAGCTTTACCGCGCGTTCACCCAGAGGTGGGTCTTTATCTCGAGCTGATGAAGCAGCTTGGCATTTCCATCTGTTCTGACTTCTAAGCATGCTGACACCCACCAATCTTACCCTTCATGAAAGCATCGTTCCTGCTGCTTTTCTGCGTGTGTTTTCTTCCAGGTCCTGTCCACCTTCATACATGTCCACCTGGTGCACTCCTAGAGGCTTACAATTTTTAAACTGCTTTTTCTCACTTAGCATATAAACAGTTCTCCTTCATACTTATCTATGTAGAATTTTATTTATATTTCCAGATTTATTCAAGTATAATTGACAAATAAACTTGTAATATGTCTAAAGTGTACTTAGCGATCATTTGATATGTGTATACATTGGGAAAGGAATCCCACAGTTAAGTGATGGAACACATCCATCACTTTGCATAATTACCTTTTTTTTCTTTTTGTGAGAACCTTGAAGATTTAATCTCCTCTCTTAGCAGATTTCATTCTTGTTCTCTAGTCTATCCACAGCTTCTTGCTCTGTGCTTGTGCTCAATAAATAAATATTTGTTCAGTGAATAAATTTATTTTAATGGTTGTATTGGCTCAGATGCCAGAATTTGCTTAACTGTTCCCCTGTTGGTAGGAGCATAAGCTGCATGAATAAATGCTGCAGGAAACACTGTTATGCATGTAGCTTATTTGGACTTATGACTAATAAAAAAAGGGTATTTGCCGAACCTTCTCACATTTCCAAATGTTGGAAACTATCCTGGTATAGTAAGAATGAAAACAGATGCAACAAATTTTGGAAAATTTAGATTGATTAAAAATGAAACAACCAAACATCATTTTGGCTCTTATTTTATTTAGGTTCCAGTGTTACAGATAGTTCCCATGCCTGATGTGTGTAACCTTGTGTGTGTGGCCTTAGGGAATTTGGAAATCAGAGAAATCAGGTGCGTAGTTCTCCAGAAGTTTTCTTTTCCTGTATCTTTCACTTGATCCCGCACTTAAGTTTCCTTTTAAAATTTGAACCTAGTCCTTTACTATTAAAGACTTATTCCTGCCCTGGCCGGTGTCGCTCAGTTGGTTGAGCTTCCCAGGCACTGAAAGGCTGTAGGTTCGATTCTCAGCCAGGGCAAGTGCCCAGGTTTCGGCCTTGACCCAAAACCTGGGCTTCCCTGAGTCTGCCCACATGCATGACATTTAAAAGGTCAGCCAGATAATTGGGCAGAGATTGTAGCAAGAGTTTAGGGCTCTTTTCTGGCGCTCTGCTTTTGGGATCTCTCTGCCTCACTTTCACGCTGAACCCATAGGACAGAAGGGAAGCAGCCGGTGAATGTTTCTCTCTCTCCCTCTCCCTCTCTCTGTAAAATCAATTTTTAAATTTTATTTTTAAAAAAATCCCAGAGGGGCCTCCAAAAAATAAATAAATAAATAAATAAATAAATAAATAAATAAAATAAAAATTAAAAAAAAAAAAAGACTTCTGACTTCTCTGCACTTTTTTTATCTTTGACTTAGGGCGTTACTTTGTTCCTCTGATGGTGGATGTGAAGAGCAGGTGCTCCTGAGGACTGGAAATATACACGCCGTGCTTGGCCTGACAGAGAGGAGGCTAGTCAGCAGCGGCAGGACCCTCTGTGATCAGCAAGTAGAGATCATGACATTTGCAGAAGGAGGGTAAGAAAAGCACCAGCTGATTTAACCATTAGATAAGGAATGAGTTCATCCCCGGGCTTCAGAGAAAGTTGGATCCCCAGCATCTTTTCCTTCTGTGCTGTGGGCGTGGTGTCGCAGGTTCTGCTCAGCACTGGAACGCAGAGCAGTTGGAAGGGTGGAAGCGGGCGTGCAGGGAGGAAGCCAGGGCAGTGGAGAGGCTCAGCAGATGTTGCTTGTTCCTTTTGTCTTTGAAATCTCTGTGTGCCCCTTAAATATTCCAGGTACCTCAAGATTCTAGACCAGCCGTGGGCAAACTACGGCCCGCGGGCCGGATCCGGCCCGTTTGAAATGAATAGAACTAAAAAAAAAAAAAAAAGACCGTACCCTTTTATGTAATGATGTTTACTTTGAATTTATATTAGTTCACACAAACACTCCATCCATGCTTTTGTTCCGGCCCTCCGGTCCAGTTTAAGAACCCATTGTGGCCCTCGAGTCAAAAAGTTTGCCCACCCCTGTTCTAGACACTTCTCTTGCTCCACACACTTGGTTTTCATGGCTTCAGTTACTGTCCAGCTGCTAACTACTTCTGAACATACATTTCCAGCTCTGAGCTCTTTCTTGACCTCTAGACCTGCATGCCTCTTCATTAGACATCTGGGGTTCCTCCCTCGGATTCAACACGCTGAAAACGAAGCTCTTAGTGTCCTCTGTGTCTGTTGTATACTCCTTTATATACTTTATTGTGATTACTAATCTGTCTTTTCTAGTAATGGACGGCATATCTTTTTATAAACTGCTGCAGTAATCTAGACAAGAGAAAATTATTGGCTTAAATTAGGAAAGTGTTAGTGGAGATGGGGAGAAGCAGACAGGTTTGGGACAGGTGAGATGATAAAATCATTAGGACTTGGTGATGGAGGAGAGAGAAAGGAGGGAGACAAGGAGAATGCCCAGGTTTCTGGGCTGGCCACCTGGGTGATGGTGCCATTCGTTGGGATAGGAATGCAGAAAGAAACGCGAAGTTTAAAGAGAGCTGGTGAATCTAGTTGGATATGATGAGTTTGTGGTGCTTGCAGTATATCCAGGTAGATAATTAGAAGTAATACATGTTGTAGAAAGTTTAGCATAGACATGTTTTCTGATTGGATCTTTTTTCTGGTATTGGGTTAAAGTTTATTGTACAGAGTTCAATAATATGTAGAAGGTCTGCTTAGAAAGTGCTTTGCTACACGTTTTCCCTTTCCACTGGAGATGAAAGAGTGGGTTTCCCTGGCTGAGCTAAAGCACTGGAGATACCTCCCTGGAGCAGAGCTGAGGAGACCAGCACAGGCAGAACAGACCAAAGCACAGCGGAGCAGACCAGCACAGAGCGGAGCAGACCAGCACAGAGCAAAGCAGACCAGCACAGAGCGGAGCAGACCAGCACAGAGCGAAGCAGACCAGCAAGGAGCAAAGCAGACCAGCAAGGAGCAGAGCAGATAGGGGCCTGGCCTCAGGCCCGCCTGGTCCTAGGGCTGCCTCGCAACCGCGCTATTTTCACAGCTGTGCTGTGTCACAACTGAGCTCTTTTCCACTGAATAAAGTTTCCTTCTTCACCGCATCCCCCCTCCCCCCAAAAAGTGCTTTGCTACCAAGTGCTGGTTTTTTATGCTATTTTAAATGCAGAAGTGAAGAAAAGCAGTTTTTGATGCCTCCCGAAGAGACGGTACTAACTTTTGCTGAGGTTCGAGGGACACAGGAAGCTCTGCTTGGTACCACTGTAATGAACAACATCGTTATTTGGTAAGTTTTCCCTCAAGATCCTCAGTTTTCTCCTCTGTAATATAAGCATATACCTCTGATTTCACAGGGTCAGTAAGATGAAATAAGAGGCCGTAAATATGATAGTTTTTGTTTGTTTACTGTCAGATGCTAGATACTTATAAGAGCATCATATTAATTCAGACATTGTGAAAAGTATCAGTCTGAGTAGACTATCAATGAATGAAATTTTATTGGCAAAAATGTGTGATTGTTTCTGCTTCTGGTTAGTGCTTGAGTGGCTTCTACCAGACCAACTCTCCTACTTCAAGTGACTATAAACCCTGGAATAAATATAAAAATCAACTAACTGAAGACACTGGAGAGTGAGAAAAAGAATAAAGATACTGGAGGGGGTTCGACCCTTAGAGACAGGAAATGTCACTGGACAAGTTTCCGGTTCTTATGGCTTTTAGTAGAGGGCAGGCTCCACTCCACCACTGATTCGCCAAAAGCTTGATAGAAACCTTCTGATGTGTTGTAGAATTGTATACCTGAAACATGTATAATTTTGTAAACCAGTGTCTCCCCAATGCATTCTTTTTGTTGTTAATTCTAAACCAAGAATATTTTTTCCATTTTTCTGAGTGGAAGGAAGGGAGGTGGGAGAGAGAGAGAAACATCAATCTGAGAGTCACATTGATTGGTTGCCTCCTGCACGTGCCCCGACTGGGCCAGGGATAAATTCTGCAATCCAGGTACATGCCCTTGACCTGGAATCGAAACCTCAGCCCTTCGGTCTGAGGGCCAACGCTCTAACCATGGAGAAAACCAGCCAGGGCTCCCAAATACATTTAATAAAAAGAAAACCTGCTGTCCTGCTGGTTCAGTGTGAAAGTGAGGCAGAGAAATCCCAAACGCAGAGTGCCAGAGAAGAGCCCTAACTCTTGCTATAATATCTGCCTAAATATCTGGCTGACCTTTTAAATGACACGTATGTGGGGCAGACTCAGGGAAGCCTGGGTAAGGCATAAAGAACTGAACTAGGTTTTAAGGCAACTGGAATTTGAGGTTAGCCAAGTTAACAGGTTACTGGGTGGGCGGGAGGGGGCCCAGAATTAATACTCTTCAGGGAAACCTAAGAAAATCCAGAGTTTATGTGAAGTGTCATCCGTGATGCCTAGAATATAATCCAGAATTACTAGGTACATAAAAAATGGTTCATTACAGGATCCAAACTGTAACTTTGTGATAGGGAAACTGAACTCAAGGAGTCCCCAGCCACCTCTCTTTCCTGACCACAGGGAGAACCATGCCTGGCCATCGGTCTTGCAGGGTTAATTTGTATTAGGAGAATAATGATTTTTTTTTTCTCAGAAGCTTTTCCATTAACTGTTTTCTTGGGGCCAGAATGGGTCTTGAAAAGAGAAAGTTATGATATGAATGTCACTATTACCTACCTCTTCTGCACTGCCCATTGCTAACCTTCTGGGAGTAACGTGGGAAAGCATGGCCCCTGAGAGAAGCCTTGCCCTCCTCCCCAGGGAGCCCTGGAAGGGGACCGTGTTCTAGCCTGCCAGGGGCCTGTTCTCACATTGCTGCATCTAGAGCAGCAGGCTCCCACTTGAGCACTTCCCTCAGGTCTCAGGTCTTATTGGAGGACAGTGTTCTTTACCAAAGTTCTCTTTTCTGTTCTTTCTGCTATTTCTATAGTCCAGACTTCATTATGTAGCTCCGAGACTATTAATTTAATCTAGTAATTGCCATGAACCAATATTCAACCTCCAGATCATCTTTTATGCTGTTATTTTATAAACACTCTTACTCCCAGCCCTCTCCTCTCTGCCCCAGAAAGAAAACCTTTTGTGGGGCCCATGTTTGCTTTCCTTCAGCTTCCATTTCCCAGGCTGTACTACAAAAATTCCCTGTTCAGCGCTCCGTACACTTGGCTACCTTTTTTCTTCCCATCCCTCGTTTCCCCCCTTTTGCTAATAGTTGTCTTTTAGCATCTCATATGTAATGGATCACAACAGAATTTGGGATTGGGGAGGGACCTCTATACTAAGAGTAAGTTTGAGTCCTAATTAAGGGGTACCTTTCCCCACAGTTGCCTTGAGTTCTATCATATCACCTCAGCCCTCATGGGCATTTCCCTGTCTGAATGCCTGGGCCCTGATTTTTAATTTAGCGTGTGCTACTTTGTATTATGGAAGTCCTTGAAGATAGTGCCACATCCTATATCAATTCTTAGTGCCTGTCTTAGCTGTTTGCTTAGGGTAGCTACTCAAAGAAGTATGGCTCACGCTGTCTATCAGAAGCTATCTTTTACCTTTGGGCTCTCTATAACTATAAGATGTCCCTCAAAAAAGTATATACACTTTGCCATGGCTGATTTGGCTCAGTGGATAGAGCGTCGGCCTGTGGACTGAAGGGTCCGGGTTCAATTCTGATCAGGGGCACGTGTCTGGGTTGTGGGCTTGGTCCCTGGTGGGAGGCATGCAAGAGGCAGCTGGTCGGTGATTCTCTCTCATCATTGGTGTTTCTATTTCTCTCTCCCTCTCCCTTCCTCTCTGAAATCAATAAACATTTTTTTTTAAAAAATATATACACTTTAACAGCTGATAGCTCAATTTTTAAAACAAAATGTATTTTAATAAACACTGCCTTTATAGTTATTCAAAGTATGCATATACCTTTTGGGGGACACCCTATACATGTACATACAGTAATTGTTCACCTTTCCTGTGGGACTCCTTATTTGTTGGGTGCCTAAAGCAATTCATGTTATACTCCAGGTTCAAGTGGCATTTTTTTAATAATTTTTCCTGTTTTTATTGATTTTAGAGAGAGAAGAAAGGAGAGGGGGAGAAAGGGAGAGAGAGAAACATGCTGAACACACCCCTACTGTAGGCATGTGCCCTGGCCAGGAATCAAACCAGCAACCTTTTGGTGCAGGGGATGGCTCCCAGCCAACTGAGCCACACCAGCCAGGGCTCAGTGGCCTGTTTTGAAACTACTGCTGGAGCTTTAAATATTAAATCTTGGTCAAGCTACATTAACTGAGTACCATCTTTCACTTATTTAATAGATATTTGAGTCTCTACTTCTCTGTGAGGGATGTAAATATGAATCCTGGCCCCAAGGCCCCTAAAAACTTGTAGGTAAATAAGATTGCTTCACAGTTCCTAGTGTCACAATAATAGAGCTTTGGGATTTAGGAGAGAGCAGTTACTATCTACAGAACATGCACTAACCTCTGTAAGGGATACACCTGCTCTGGTGTCCCTTGTATGAGGAAAACCTGGCATACCTTCATGAGAATTTAGCTTCCTGTCTTTAGTTTTGTATACACTACCTGGGCCCTAGAAGTTCAGAAGTATGTGTTGAATGATTGCATTCTACCCTCAGTATATATTACATTAAAAATAAGGCGTGAGGACAGTACTATATGGAATTGGAGGTGAGGAGACTTCTGTGGACTGGTGCAGACAGGGAGGAGTGAGGGAGGCTAAACTGAGCTCATGCTGCTGGGAGAAGGTGGGCCATAATCTGGGCCATAATCTGGGCCATAGGAAATGATGGGTGTTGGTCAACACGGGGAGGAGGTTGGCCAGTAATGAGGGATTCGGAAGGATAACTTGAACAAAGGCAGAGAGCTGGGAACATGCGTACATGTTGAACAGATACTGAGCTGTCGGGCACAGGAGCAGTGTGAGTAACAGTGCTACAGAGCTGGCTTCGTGAGGACTGTAAGTACCATGAAAAATTACTTGGACTTTATCCGTGGCGAATGGGAGCCAACTGAAAGGGTTTCATAGGCAGAGTCACATGATAGAACAGTTGTTAATGTCACAAATCCTCAAGCTGAGGAGTGGTTCCAGCAAACTTTCTTTTTTCTTTTACATTTATTTATTTTTTTTAAATATATTTTATTGATTATTTACAGAATGGAAGAGAGAGGGATAGAGAGTCAGAAACATGGATGAGAGAGAAACATCAATCAGCTCCTGCACACCTCCTACTGGGGATGTGCCCGCAACCAAGGTATATGCCCTTGACCGGAATCGAACCTGGGACCCTTCAGTCCACAGGCAGATGCTCTATCCACTGAGCCAAACCGGTTAGGGCTCTTTTACATTTAGCCTCTTCTCTCCTTTCACCCTTTTTTCCATTTTTCACCCCAGCTCAGTCTTTCCTTCTTTCTGTTATCTGGGGCTGGCTCTGGAATAAGCAGATATTATAGAGACATAATTATACGTCTCTTTCAGGTGTCATCTCTTGCCTAACCAGATTTGGTTTCCTGACCATTGTCCATGGAAAATTTAGGTATAACAAAAATTATGACAAAATCATAATGATTAGAGCTATACCATGTGCCTAATATTAATACCAAGTAAAATGAGATCATTGAAACCCTTTCTCTTTAAATTTGGAGAGATTTCTCCCTAGTTGCATAGCAGAGGGCTAAACTATCAAATTAAACCATTGGCCATCCCTGGCAGGTATGGTGAAGTGGTCATAACAACAGCCTGCACACCGAAAGGTCACAGGTTCAATTCCCCGTCAAGAACATGTACCTGGGTTGCACGTTCGATCCCTAGCCCGGGTCTGGACATGTGTGGGAGACAACCAATTGATGTTTTCTCTCTCTCATCCCCTCCCACCTTCACTCCCTTCCACTCTAAAAAATCAATGGAAAAAATACCCGTGGCAGTGGATTAACAACAACAAAAACAAAATACCATTGACCAAATTAAACTATAGTTCTGTTTTTAGCTCAGGCTGTGATTAAACAAAATAAGGTCCTGTGTCCCTTAGTTTGTTCTTGTTCCCCTCCTGACGGATGCTGTGATAAATAAGAGAGTTTGATGTGAAAACCAGTTTCCTGGAACAGTGTTATCAGCTTACCTATTTTTGGTGTCTAAGGAATTTAAAAACTGGTCAGCTCCTGAAAAAGATGCACATTGGTGACTCCTACCAAGCCTCCGTCTGTCACAAAGCCTATTCTGAAATGGTAAGTGCCAGTCAGCCGGGACCATTCCGTGTCTGTCCTGAGTGCTGCTCTTGGTATCACTGAGTGACTGCAGTAACTTAGTGAGTAGTAATTGACTGGCCCTCCTTGTTGCCTGTTTTTTTTCAAAATTGGACAGCAGTGTTTGTTCTTCTTGAAATGGATGAAAATAAGTGTTGGTACAGTATGATTGCTTGGTGAATTTTCTGGCTGTATGACTTAAGGGCAAACATTAATTTCTGGCTGTGAATTTATACCGAGAAATATTATCCTATTAACAGAATTGGCTCCCAACCACATTGCCATAAATCAGTGGTTTTCAACCTTGGCTGCACATTAGAATCACCTGGGAATCTTTTTAAAATCCTTTGTTATGGGGTTGGCTTCATGGGGAACTCTTGTGGCCCCACCCCATAACAAAGAAACAGAATTTCTGGAGGATGAGGCCCAGAAATCAGGATTTTAAAAAAGATTCCCAGGTGATTCTAATGTGCAGCCGAGGTTGAGAACCGCTGCCATAAATGATTTCTGATGTGAATGTATATCCTGAGGAAGGATGATTAAATGGTCATAGACATGCTTTTCTCTTAGACTTCAGTGTTCTCATATAGAAACGAACCACAGCCTCTTAGCCATTATGTTAATACAGTTGGCTTACAATCTGGTTTTGGCATCTGAACAGGTTGGAGGTAGTTGTCCCAGGGTCAGGAGTCACTGCTCATGCATGTGTGCGCTGTTGAGCCATAAGCAGAGACAGAAGCAGCCAGCTGGGTGCTTTATGGAGACTCACTTGCCCAGCCCCAGGGGCAACCCTGCGGGCCTCAGCACGGGGAGGCTCTGAACGCAAAGGGGGCATCTCTCCCTAGCCCAGCAGCATCTGTGGACATGAATGCAAAAGTTTTGTGGTCTTAGGTAATCTGTCACATGGTCTTGAGGCTTATTATTATTCATCCTAAAATAAGAGGTTGAATTCATCTCTGGAATTATTAAATTTATCTACTAAGCATTTATCTTTGGTATTACAACATTAATACCTATTTCATTTTAAAACATTGAGAACAGAAATGTGAAAAAATAGTAAGAGTTCCCCATGAAGCCAACCTCCAGAAATCATAATTTATACCTGAGTGCAGGAATTGGCAAACATGTCTGTAAAGGGACAGACAGTGAGTGTTTAACTTTGCAGGCCACATGGTCTCTGCTGTAGCTACTTGCTCTGCCACTATCGCATAAAATCACCCAGAGATGACAGAAGAAATGGGTGTGGCTACATTCCAATAAAACATTTTGGACAATAAAACTTCCCCATATGCCTTGAGCCAGATTTTACCTGTGGGCCATAGTTTGCCTGACCCTAGTTAAGTGTATGGCATTTAACATTTTTTTTTTAACTCTCAGTTGTTTTCTAATTATAAAGGTAATGTATTCTCATTATAAAAATTCAGTTACTCTGGCCCTGGCCAGGTGGCTCAGTTGGCTGGAGCATCAATCCATACACTAAAAGGTCACATGTTCGATTCCCAGTCAGGGCACATAACCAGGTTGCAGGTTTGATCTCCAGTTAGGGAGTGTACAGAAGGTAACTGATCGATGTTTCTCTCTCACATTGATGTTTCTCTTTCTCTCCCTTCCTCTATTTAAAATCAACTTAAAAATTTTTTAATGTAGTCATTCTGGGAATGTGTAAGGTAGAACTGGGTAAAATGGCCCAATAAATAATTTTTCCTATTTTACCCCCAAAGATAATTATTTTCAACATGTAGCATACATATAGACATGTATTCATATGTGTGTGACAAGTATCTTCACACACAATAATGTTAATAGAACATGTAATTTTTGCCCTGGACAGTGGCTCAGTTTATTGGAGCATCAGCCCATATACCAAAATGCTGCGCTTTCAATTCCTGGTCAGGGTGTGTATTTGAGGCAACCAATCAATGTTTCTCTTCCTCCCTCCCGCCCTCTCTTCCTTCCTCCCTTCCTCCCTTCCTCCCTTCCTCTCTCTCTCAAATCAGTAAAAACATATCCTTGGGTGAGGATTAAAAGAAAAAAAACATGTAATTTTAAAGCTGGGAGAGGTTTGTGACATTTTCCCACAGAAACGACCATGGGTCATGGTGTATTTTTTGGTCACTCACACTCTATAAATACAAATGAATAAACTGTTATAGGCTGGCCTTAACTCTAGTCTCCACTTACGATTGCTTTTATGGGAAAATATGTTCTGAATGTCCAAAAACCAACTGACAAATGAGCATTTCTAGTTTGAGGCCTCCCGTCATGTGCTTATTTCCCTCTTTCTCTGGCCGGCGTTGCCTCAAATGGGCACCTGGGGTGTGAGCCGCATCTAAGGTGGAGGGCGGCGCATTCGCCCGACTCACCGCAGAGACTGGGAATGGCTGGGAGCCTGACGAGTCTGTTGATCTTTCCTGTGAGCCTTTCGTTTTGTCTCTGCCAGTTCTTTCTTTCTCTCACCATAGTCCTAATGATTTCTTTGGTTATTAATTTTTCTTCTAAATCAGGGGCTCCTTTTTGTTGTTCTGAGTCATCCTTGTGCCAAAGAGAGGGAGCCGTCGGGAAGCCCCGTGTTCCAGCTCATTGCGATCAACCCCAAGACGGCCCTGAGCGTGGGTGTGATGCTCTACTGTCTTCCTCAAGGGCAGGCTGGGAGGCAAGTGTGCGACTGCTGGGCAGTGAGTGTGACCTTTGAAAGGCACCTGTGCACATACAGAAACCAGATGTTTTTGTGTCATTTAGATGAAAGGAAACATGAAACACTATATATAGATCAAGATAAAGAATGTTAAGAAGAATAGTGTTCAGCCTTGGCCAAGTGGCTCAGTTGGTTGGAGTGTCATCCCCTACTCCAAAAGGTGGCGGGTTCAATTCCCGGTCAGGGCACATGCTCAAGTATTGGATTCAATCCCCAGTCAGGGCGCATGCAGAAGGCAACCGATTGAGGTTTCTCTCTCATATCAGTGTTTCTCTCCCCCACCCCCCACCTCCTCCCTTCCTCTCTCTATAAATCAATTTTTTTTAAAAATGAAGTAGAATGTTTAGTAGACCTGAGTCAAGCCTCAGGTTCCCTGTATACTGATCCCACCAGCATGGCGTTGGATAAGTATTTTTTGTGTATTTAAGCCCTGTGTTATCCCATAATGAAAACATTTTAAATACAGAGTAATTAATATTCTCTACAGGAGACTTATAATTTATGTTATTTCCATTAAGAAAAGTTTTAAATGTACTTTAGGAAGACATCTTTACTTCAAAATCTGAGCCTCCACCATGTAGGCAGCTAATATTGATCTATTAGTAAATATTTAACTAAGTTTTTTTTAAGGTTTTTTGTGGAGAGTTTTTTGAGAGAGGAGAAGGGAGAGGGAGAGAAACATTAGCCGGTTGCCTCCTGTACACCCCTCACTGGGGATCAAGCCCATAGCCCAGGCATGTGCCCTAACCAGGAATTAAACCAGCAACCTTTCAGTGCAATGGACGACACCCAACCAGCTGAGCCACACTGACCAGGGCTAATATTGAACTATTGACTGAGAAGATCTGTTTATGGGTGGCACTCTGCACGGTGCTGGTGATATGGCAGTGAGACAACACACATTTTCATTAAGCACTTCCTGGGGGTTAGGACTGTGCTATCAGCTGTTTCATGAAACCTCACAATAATCACCATGTCCCCATTTTACTGCTGAAGTTAAATAATTTGCCCAGAGTCGCACAGCTCTTGCTTTGTTAGAATTTAAAGCCAGGTAGCTGACTCTAGAGCCCCATCTTAAAAAGACAACCTGACTTCTGCCTTATGATTACAGTCTTGTGGCAAAGATACCCACCAAATGTGAAAATAGGATGCTCTCATGTCGTGTAAGACTCCCTCCACGTTCTGTGTGGAGTAGGGTTCGGTTTCTGAAAGAGGGGCCGCACACAAATGAGAGAGAAATGACACGAGATAATCTTGAAATATTGGGGGACCTGGCGGGCAAGTCCAGAAGGACTTCCACGGATGCTCGCTCCAACCTTTTATTTGGTCTGGGGTAGCCCTAGGGTAAGGAGGTTTCAATGACACACAGACTAGGTCATAGCATGACCCTTAGGCAATTTACATGATTAAAGGTAGGGAGGTTGTTTCAGCTATTTACATGATTAAAGGTAGGGAGGTTGCTTCAGCTACCATTATCTAGATTAACTGGGTGGTATCTAGATTAACTGGGTGGTACACAGCCCTGACCTTTGCTAGGGCTTCAAGGTTACTAACTTTTGGGGGTCTCTGTCTATACTCAGCTAGTGAAGACAATAAATAGACTCTGGCACTCTCACATTGTGACAAGTGCTGTGAAGACAGAAACAGGTCATGTGATACAGTGTGGGTGGATAGACAGGGATTAGGTGTGACCTTTCTGCAGAAGCAGCAGCCTAAGTAATAACAAAAGCTCAGTCATGCTAAGGACTGGGTTTAGAGCCTGCCAAGGGGAGAGAATAGCAAGTGCGAAGACACTGAGGAGACTGAGTTTGGCCACAGTGAGCTAGGGTGCACGGGGTACAAGGTGCATCAAGAGATAGGCGGGGACTGCACAGGTGTTCATGTCCCGTACTGCAAAGAGAAGCATTCCCATTTCCAGGTATTTTTGTTCTTGTTGCTTTGGGGAGGATGGTTTTGGCCTCTTAAAATACATATGTGTAAATATCCTATATAATAAAAGCCAATCGACCAAACAACAGAACAGTGGGTTGCTATGATGCGCACTGACCACCAGGGGGCAGACACTCAATGCAGGAGCCGCCCCCAGCCCGCAGGCCCTAAGATAGCCAAGGCAGTTGCCAGTGGGGGCTCCCTGGTCACCCCACTGGTCACCCCGCAGAGGGAGGCAGCGGGGAACAGGGCCAGTGAGTGGGTGGCACCAGGTCAGCCAAGGTGGGTGCCAGCAGGGGTCCCCCGATTGCCCCACCGGTTGCCCCACAGATCCCACAGATGGGTCCTGATAGCCAGCCAGGCCTAGGGACTCTACGTATGCACTAATTTCGTGCACAGGCCTGTAGGATATAATACGGTTTGAATCGTTTCTTTTCTGCTCCATGTTAGGTTCCTGGAAGGGGATGTGAAGGATCATTTCGCAGCAGCGGTATTGACTTCTGGAACAATTGCCATTTGGGACTTACTTCTCGGTCATTGCACTGCTCTTCTTCCACCCATCTCTGACCAGAACTGGTCTTTCGTTAAATGGTCAGGTACAGATTCTCATTTGCTTGCTGGACAAAAAGATGGAAACATATTTGTATATTTAATAAGTTAGGGTAAGGTAAAAACACGGTGTTCTGGATATATTTGGCCTCCTTGTATTCTTTGGAGTTGTAGCTATAAGGAAAGTATCAGAATGGCATTTAAAGTAATTGTATTCTTTTAGACATTTTATTCTGATGGTGATGGCCCTACTGATCTTTAATGTTCATTTATACATTGGGGGAAAGGACTTCAGGTTAATTTTTGTAATTCCTCCATTTGTGCATTTGCTTTTAAAAGTGTACATAAAGCTTCAAGTGTTAATAAATATTTATTTTGTATGCTCTCCTCCCGGGAGCATGCCCACACCTTTCTTGCCCTTGTCTTTCTCAGGCGGCTTTTTCTCCCTGAGCTCTAAGGGTCCCCATGAAACTTACAACCAGGGGAACCGGGGCAGCAGTAGCTAGTCCCAGGCTAATCCCTGAACCTGTCTCCAAGGGCTTGACTTTTTGTGCCGGGCCAGCTCTGCCAAGGGTTCGGTGAGCCTGAGGGTGGGCGGCAAAGAATGTAGAAAAGACAGACAGAGAATAAACAGGTCTAGGTGGATCTCCTGTGCCTGGCTAAGGCTACAGAGAGGGACCCAGACTGCAAGCTGAGCCTTTATTTTATAGCCAGAGGTAAACAAGGTACTGGTCACCATAGTTGCAATGTTCTTGTGAGTTTCACTTGTTTTGGCAGCACTTGCTGCATCTCCCCCAGCCCATTAGCTACCCAGATAGGATCTAGGGAGTGTCATAAGGTCAAGCCTAATTATGCTCAGATGGCTGTGCCCTCCAAGCTGGGACTTGTTTGTGGCTCTGCCCACAGGTCAGTCTAGGCTTAACCCTATAGCCACTTCTTACATCTCGCCCTTTTTTTATTTTTAAGCTACCATAATGAAAGTAAAACTTAAACATCAAGAACAAAACTCTGGCTAATAAAACAATAACAAAACAATGCCAATGCAAAACCCAAACAACAGACCTGTTAACATTTTAAAACTTGAACATCAAGAACAAAACAATGCCAATGCAACACAGCAATGAGAGAGAAATCACACGACAGTAACATTTTCTACTAAATGGAAGTTTCTTTTGCCGATTTACTCAGAGTCCTCGGACTTGGCTGCGCAGGACTTTGCAGAAGCCTGGCAGCTGACCACTGCTAGCACAGCCAGACACGTGACTGAGGGAGCAGCCTCCACTTCCTGCTTTTCTGCCACCTGCTGGGCCTCAGTTGTTAGCGTCTCCAGCTGACCCCATGTTGGCACCTCGGTCCCTTGCGTAGCCTTCCTTTTCTTCTTTTTTCCGCTTTGCTGTCATCGGAGCAACTCTCAGTCTTTTGAACGAAGGGACAAGGACCTTCTCTGGGTCCACTGTGGTGACGCACATAATGCTCTGGTACCCAAATTGGCTGCACTGCTCCTTCTGGAAAGATACAAACACAACCTCTGCCCCCCATCATTACTAGATCTGGTAAAACTCTTGTCCGGTTTGTGCGTCCTTCCACCGGGCTGCCCCGGCGGAGACTATTGCACTGGAGGTCCAATGCCTTTCGGCTGCTGTACAGCTCTCTGCGTTGTCATTCAAAAAATTTAACACACGGGAGGAGGCAGGAAACCAAACACGAGCAGGAGCTGGGTGGGCACCATGGCTGGGATCTCCACCACTGAGACGTGAAACGCAAGATCCAGGTGCCGCAGCCGCAGCCGCAGCCGATGGTGCCGAAGAGAGGGCCGAGCGCCTCCAGCGGGACGTGGAGGGAGAAAGGCGGGCTCGGGAACAGGCTGAGGCTGACGTGGTTGAAGAGGGGCTGGACCGGCTCAGGAGCGCCTGGCCACTGCCCTGCAAAAGCTGGAGGAAGCTGAGAAAGCTGCCAGTGAGAGCGAGAGAGGTATGGAGGTTATTGAAAACCGAGCTTCAAAAGATGAAGAAAAGCTGGAACTCCAGGAAACCCAACTCCGAGAAGCTCAGCACATCGCAGAAGAGGCAGATGGAGAGTGTGAAGAGGTGGCCCGTAAGCTGGTGGTTACTGAGCGAGACTGGGAACGCACAGAGGGGCGAGCTGAGCTGCAGCGTCCCGTTGCCGAGAGCCGGGTGAGCAGATGAGACTGATGGGCCAGAACCCGAAGCGTCTGAGTGCCGCTGAAGAAAAGTATCCTCAGGAAGAAGACAAAGATGAGGAAGAGAGAAAGATTCTTACTGACAAACTCAAGGAGGCAGAGACCCGTGCTGAGTTTGCTGCGAGATCGGTGGCCACGCTGGAAAAGACAATCGATGATTCGGAAGATAAACTGAAATGCACCAAAGAGGAGCACCGCTGCACACAGAGGAGGCTGGACCTGACTGCTGGACCCGAATGAGAGGGAGAGCCACCCGTCCTACCCTGCCGCCGCTCCTCCCCTGACCCTGACTCCGCCTGGGGCCAGCCTGCTTGAAGCTGACCTTTAAACTGAGGGCTGACCTTGAACTGGAAAGCTGCTTTCTCCTTTCACTGCCTCCCACCCCCCCACCCGTGTCTTTTTCACCAAATTGTCTCTGCCTCCCCTCAGAGATTTTGATAGGGCTAGAGGCTGAGCACCTTTGGGGACAACATTTAAGGGAATGTGAGCACAGTGCAGTGTCTTTAGAAGCATGTTGTGATGTACACATTTTGTAATTACCTTTTTTGTTGTTGATGTGGCAACCATTTGTAAAACAGTCCAAATGATTCCACAGTCCTCAAGCAGCAGTCTAATCCCTTTCTCACTTGTAGGAGATAATTTTTCAACTTAATCCATATTGCCCTCTCCATAGAGGAGGGAAAAATCTATGGCCTGCCTTACTGGGATCCACATAGAGCCCAGAGAACGACTCCACTATGGAGAATCATTGCTTTGTGCAGAGTACTAGCCAAATTGAAAAGGTGATTCCAGGAGGAGTTAACCTCCCCCCAGAAAAGTTATGTTTAGGTTTCAGCTTTTAAGGCATCTTTAGGCAAGTCATTTTTTTCATCAGAAGTGACCAAATTAAAATGGTGAGACCTCTCTGTCAGAGACCAAATTCTTGTCCCATCTCTGCCCTTTCCCCAATGGTTCACAAAGTGGATCATGTGCCACTTATGTTGAAGTGACCAGTTACTTGCTCTCCTGCCTCCTTGAAAGAAAGAAAATGATGTTTTTGCCACTGATTTAGCCAAATGAAACTCATCTCATTACCTTCTGGGTCTGAAGCTGCCATCTCCAAAAGTGCCATCTCATTGTGCTTTGTACCAGTTAGTGCTGGAGAAATCTTGAATAGTTTATGTACAAAACTTTTAAAATTTTGTATTACTTTGAAACTTTGCTTCTTTGGGGTTGGGGCACACTGGCCACCCCGTCTGGCTGTGAGAGCTCGCTACAGTCTGGGCTGGCAGTGTGCTGATCTTTAAGTTTCTTTCCCTACCTAATGCCCCGTTTTTAGTGAGGTCTGTTAGGTGCGCATCCTGCAGCTAATTGGCCTAAAATGTACTCGCCTTTGGTGTGGTACCTGTGGCCTTGTTTTTAGGCCAGGAGAAACTGGCATGTTTATGGGCTCAGAGGAGAGAAGAACGAAAGTGAGAAAGAAGATGTCAGGGAGAAGAGATAACTGAGGTACATGGTCCCAAGGGAACAGAAGGGGCTGAGACAATATGCAAATGGGCTGGAAGGAGGGAGGGATAACTGCTGGGTGGTGGGTGACGTGTGCAGGAAGTTGACAGTTTATGCTTATATATCCTTTGATGGGAGCGCCAGCGAGAAGTACCAGAGTCCTCTCTTAAATCTTCCCAACTGTAAGGACTTGATCTCCATCTTAATATTGAACCTTTTACCCACAGATCATGTAGGCTGACATTTTCTCTTTGCTGAAGGGGGAGTAGCTCTCCCAAAATACATCATTCTTTTTTTTAAAATATATATTTTATTGATTTTTTACAGAGAGGAAGGGAGAGAGATAGAGAGTTAGAAACATCGATCAGCTGCCTCCTGCACACCCCCCACCGGGGGTGTGCCCACAACCAAGGTACATGCCCTTGACCAGAATCGAACCTGGGACCTTTTGGTCCGCAGGCCGATGCTCTATCCACTGAGCCAAACCGGTTACGGCCCAAAATATATCATTTAAATAAGAGGTGATTTATTGTTTAACTGAAGGACTCGATGGAACACAAATATAAATGGGTCATGGGAAGAGAGGGTCTCAACTGAGTAAGCCATCAGACTGTCCCTGAGTTTTCCTCATGTTAATGCTACACGTCACCATCACGGGTCTGGCCCATGGGTCTGGCCCAAAGTGTGGCCTGGAAGGCATGATCCGAGGCTGGTGCGTCGCTGGTGATTTGCACACACAGACCTTATGGGCCCTGGTCCTTGGTCTCCATTCTGGTTTTTGGTGCCAATCAGTTTTCTGCAGAAATGGGAGGCTGCCACTCAAAATGGAGCTTGCCATTTAGTCACTGACCATTCCAAAGGGGTGTTACAGTTGCTCTTCCAATTGCATAATAAGCAGTGGATGGAGGTGACTGAGTCAGGGCGCAGGAGAAGCCTGGCATCGATTGCTAGCACTGCCATAGAACTCTGATTGGCATCACCAACAGCATGATGGTTCCTGAGGTTGTTTTCCTCCTGGTTGGTTAAATCAAATATACCTCCTAAGAAAGGCCTTCAGGGACCACCCTACCTAAAGTCACACACCTCCTGTACGCCCTCACTATTCCCTCCCCATTTACTGTTCTTCCTTGTGTTCATCACAGCTTCCTGGAGTTGTTTGTTTGCGGGGGGGGGGGGGGGGGTATTGTTATTTGTTTATTGTCCATCTTCCCACTGGAATGTAAACTCTATGGGAATAGACTGCCCGTCTGGCTTGCTCAGTGCTGTAACCTCCACAACTAGCACATCGCAGCTACTCAGTTTTTTAGTGAACACATAAGTAGAAATGTTTTACAACAGCGGGATCATATTATGCATTCTTTTTTTAATATCTTTTTACTGATTTTTAGGAAGAGAGGAAGGGAGAGAGAGAAACATCGATGTGGGAGTGTATCATTGATCAGCCTGGCCAGTGTAGCTCAGCAATTGAGTGTCAACCTATGAACCAAAAGTTCACTGGTTCAATTGCTGGTTAGGGCACATGCCCAGCTTTCAGGTTTAACCCCCAGTAGGGGATGTGCAGGAGGCAGCTGACCAATGTATCTCTGTCGTTGATGTTTCTCTCTCTCTATTCCTCTTGCTTCCTCTCTCTATATATAATCAATAAACACATATTTTAAAAAAATGATCAGCTGCCTCCTGTACACCCCTATCAGGGATTGAGTCTTCAACCTGGGCATGTGCCCTGACAGGAATTTGGTCCATGGGACAGTTCCCAACCAACTGAGCCACCTGGCCAGGATTCCCGGTTTTATTTTTAAATCCTTAGCCAAGGACATGCTTAGAGAGAGGAAGAGAGGAAGAGAGAGAAAGAGAGAGAGAGAGAGAGAGAGAGAGAGAGAGAGAGAGAGAGAGAGAGAGAAACATCCATCAGTTGCCTCCCACAGGTGCCCTGACCGGGGATCCAACCCCAAACCCTGGTATGTGCCCTGATGGGAATCAACCCACCATTTTCTCGTGTATGGGACCACACTCCATCCAACTGAGCCACCCTGGCCAAGGCTATTTTACTTAAATTTAATAAAAATAAAAGAAACATGTAAAATTGAAAGCATTGTTAGATTGTTCATCCAGGCAGGATCCACAGTTCGGAGTTTTATGTTTGGATTTCAGTATCTTTGAAATCCCTGCTAAGAAATGTGAGCAAATTAGCATAAACTTCCTCCATGAACCCACTTTTATGAACTATATTATTTATCCATTGTTTAACATGTATATGATTTTTATTGTAATTCCCACACTTATTAGTCTTACATATTTAAATCGACTCATTTTCACATTCTTATTTTATACTGTTTTGAGATATTAAATAGTTTTAATTTCTATGGAAGAATCGCGGCTTCAAAACTTTTAAATAAATGTGTTTCGGAACTTCCAGAGAGCAGGTGGAAGTAAGTTCCTTCCTGTGTCAATGATTGTGCTCAGGGACCCTGGTTGTAGTCCTGGCCCTGCCTCGGGCTGGAATGTCTGGGCCGGCGCCCCAGGTTGCAGTGCCGCCAGGGGCCGCCAGGGGCCGCCACCGCCGGGTGGGGCTCTGCAGCGCCGCTCTGTGCGTCGCCCGCGCCCAACCGGAGGGGGAACTAGACCCACGGGCGCAGCGCAGTGCACGCTGGGTCGGCGTAGCCATGGCGGCTCGTGTCCTTTCCTCCTGTGTCCGCCGCCTGCCCGCGGCCTTGGCGTCGCTGCCCCGGCTTCCCACGCTGGCCGCCGCCCGGCCGCTCAGCACCACGCTGCGCCCCGCGGAGACCCAGTCGAGGCCCAGGGCTCCGGGCTCGGCGCTCGCGCAGGTGACTCGCGGTGACTTTGCCGGGCTCGGCAGGGGTCAGGGACCGGGCCTGGGGCGGGGGTGGGGTTGGGGCCCGGGCGGCGGGGCCGCGCTGGCCTAGCGGGGCCGGGCATCTGGCTGGCTCCCTGCTCCCAGCGCCCCTGGCGGACGGTGCTCGGGTGACCCTGCGGGAGGCCGTGCGACCTCGTGGCAGCCCTGGGTTCGAATGTCGCCGCCCTTAGGAGGACGTGGGACGGGGGTCCTCGCCGCCGCTGCCTGTGGAGCGGCCTGAGCGTAGGGAGGACCGCCCGGCGGAGCTGCGGGCGGCGCTGGCGGCAGCTTCTCGGGGGAGGGGGGGTCTAAGGCGCGGGAGCGGAGGGGAGCCACGATGCCCGACAGCCGCCCAGGGCCGTTCTCCCCGATGGTCCCTCTGGAAACAAGGGTGGGGAGCAGGGAGCATCTAGCGTTTATGTGATGGCACCTCTAGGGTGAGATCCCTCGCGCCCTCCACCCCCAGGTCTGACTCCCCTTTGGGAGGAGGCCCTGCACGGGTTTTTGCTCGAGCTCCCCGGTGCCTGAAGCGCACAAGGTTCAAAACCATTGTCTGACGGTGGATAGACTCCCAAGGTCAGGCTGGAAGCCCCGTGTCGAGCTTCCGGACCTCGCCGTAACGGTGCTTCCAACCTTGACCAAGATGTCAGGATAACACCTAAGGCTGCCCGGGGCCAAATCAGTCCGAATTCATAGGCTTGGGCGCCTGAGGCAAGGGATTATTCTGTGCAGCCAGGGTTGAGATTTACTGACACTAGCAGATTGTTCACAGGACATTGTCCCGTTGCCTGAACTGGGAGTTAAATTAAGGGGTGAGAGCGGAATGTGGAGGGGCTGAGTGTGTTCCTGAGCTGACTTCAGTCTGCCCAGAGCAAAGCGATTGCCCCTGTCCTTAGAGCGCTGACACTCGCGTGATGGTGCGTGTAGGTCGCCTACATATGGATTCTGGGAAAGGGCTGAGAAGCAAAAAGGGGGGGAGAGAGAAATATCAGTGTGAGAGGGACACATTGATTGGTTGCCTCCCACATGCACCCCAACCAGGACCAGGGATCAAACCTGCAACCCATGTTTGTGCCCTTGACCAGGATCAAATCCTTGACCCTCCGAGGCGCAGGCTGGCGCTCTAACCACTGAGCGCGGCGGCCGGGCCTTTAAGATGTTGGGTTACCTGTGCTTGGTTTACATGTACGCAGAGGAACTGTTTTGTTTATATGTACAAGTGGTTTTGACTACGTGCTCCCATTCAAGCACCTTATTCTTTGTGGGTTGAGGTGGAGAGTAAGGAATGGTTCATGTTCATGCAAAGGTGCTGAGGGACAGCTGTGTGCCTGCAGGCCTATGCCAGCCGGTCAGGGATGTGAGATGGCTCCTAAGAAAGACATCAGTTCAGGTCCTCACTGGATACTTGGCAGCCCTGTGTAACCTGCCAGCTCCTCCCTCTCCCCATCGCCCCAGGCTGTTCTCTTTTCCCAGCGGACAGTCTGCCTGCCTCGCCCAAACCTTACATGTTGGTGAACTCCGGCGCGCTCACCGCACGCTCTCCCTGGACGGTCTCTTGGTTTCTGTTATGACCAGTCACCCAAGTCCCCACCTCCATTGTGTTCATCCCATCTGGGCGGCTGCTCCTTCCACCCTTGCCCTGCTGTTGGTTTTCCTCCTCAAAATTCATCCACTGCTGATCTCAGAGCAACCAGCTACTCACAATATCCTTTTTCCCTAAAAAAAAAAAAAAAAGGCGCTAAAGCCGCGTTCCCAGGTGTAAAAAGGTAAGACTAGAAGTAGAAGGTCGGAGAACAAGGGTGGTAGTCTAAAATGGAGCCCACAAGTCCGACATTTGACCCCGGCAGGCTCTGGATCCACACTCGCAGCCAGAGCACAGAGCATTTCCAGGGACTTCTGTGGGCTACGGTACCCACACGAAGACAAAGCCTGGTGCAGGGACAGCCTGACCGTTCCTAGTACCAGAGCCACATGACATGGGTGACAGTGATGGGCTCAGGACTGTGGTCTGGCCGCATTTTCACCCCCAGTGAGACAAACCTATTCTGTCTCGCTCGAGGCTCTGCGGCCCTGGCCCCTGCCTCACACCAGAGCCTGCGCTGGTCTGCCCCCTTCCCCTAGGTCGCCGGCAATTTGAACCAGTTCCTCTCACAGGCACACTACGCTTTCATGCCTCCTTTCCTTGGCCTGCCCTTCCCTCCTTGAATAATCTCCTGTCCTTGTAACTCCAAGTCCCTTCCCTTCCTCTCAGTGAATGACAACTTTGGTTACTGAAGCAGCCTATCAGCACCTTTGCTATGGCTCTTGTCTCTTTGTTTTTAATGTTTTTTAGTGATTTTTAGAGAGGGAGAGAGAATCATTGATGTGAGAGAGAAACACTCGGTGCCTCCCACATGAACCCCGACCTGGGGTGGAACCCACACCTGAGCATGTGCCCTGACCGGGCATCGAACCAGCAACTTTTTGGTGCACAGGATGACACTCAGCCAACTGAGCCACACCGGCCAGAGCTCGTCTCATTTTTATTACAGCTGAGATGACCTGTGTGGATGCTTCTCTGAAAATCGAGGTCATGTCTTTATCCTGGTCATTCCAGCCCATAGCACGGTGCACACACAGCACACAAGGTAGAGCTTGCAGGCGGCTGAGTCATGTAAATAAAGGGAAAGCGTTGCCACATGTGAGGACGGGTGTGTGTACAGTGCAGACGCCAGGACGACTAAACCCCAGTGAGCATGGTCTCCAAGGCAGGATGCAGGGCATGTGGGGCTGAGGAAGAGCCTATTGCACCCTTAAGGCTGCCCCAGGATGCCTGTGCAGGGAGAGGCCTCAGCTGAGGTGGAAGACAGCAGGCATGTTGTGAAGGCGCCGTAGGGCCCTGAGGAGTGTGGATGTTCTCTGTCTAGGTCAGGGAGTGAACATTAAACAAGGTTTGTTGCAGGGATGAGTGAGACCCCCCCCAGCCAGCCATGTGGGGTGACCAAGTGAGTAAATAACAGTGGACTGTGGAAGAGTGGAGACTGGCCTGGTCTGTGAGCAGGCATTTTGCAGACAGAGGGTGAGGAGTTCGTTTCCAAACTGGGCTCTGGGATGTGTGCTGCCGGCCGGAATTGTGCGGGCAGTTGGCAGATGGCCTTCAAAGCCGCCTCCTTCGGCTCCTTTGGAGTTTCCCTCAGAGCTGGGCCCCAGTGGAGAGAAGATGGGTTCTGATGGGAACTAACCAGGCTCGATAATTTCTACTGTTCCAGAGGGTAGTCCCTCATTCCTGCAAACAGTGCCTTCTCTGATGGCTGTGGGAGAAAGTTTCTGTTAAATAGAATTGTTAAGAGTACATCTTGAGGAAGAACAGTTAACATCAGAAACAGCACGTGTCTCTTTTGTTTTAAACAGTGGAGACCCAGCAAGCAGGAGCAGTAAGCCCTCCAGGAGGTGGGTGATAGTACTGTGTATCTCCTGGTGTGTGAGAACTAAAAGAATTGATGTGAGGGAGGGAAGTGCTGTGGCAGCACTATAGTCTGACCTGATCAGAAATAACCGAAGGGGAGGCATGGGAGGAAGCAGGAGCGGTGCGGTAGGGCTACTACCCAGAGCCTCACACTGGCAGGGCAGCGGCATCACCCGGTCCTGTGGGCGCCCTGCAGAGCACACTCCCTGTGTGCGTGCCCGGCATCATCCCACTGATGCCTCCCAACAGTCCTGTGAGCTTGGCATGTTGTTTATCCCATCTTACAGGTAAGGAAACTAAGGCATAGAAAGATTAGTAATGCCCGGCCAGTGTGCCTCAGTGGTTGAACATCAACCCATGAACCAAGAGGTCACTGGTTCGATTCCCGGTCAGGGCACATGCCTGGAGTTGCAGGCTGAATCCCCAGTAGGAGGCATACAAGAAGCAGCTAATGTTGTTTCTCTCTCATCGATGTTTTCATCTCTCTCTCCTTTTTCTCTCTAAAAAAAACAATAAAAACATTTAAAAAAAAAAAAAAAAGGTTAGTAAGAGCGAGCTAGTGCAGTCTCATTCCAGGGCCTGAGCTCTTGCCCACCTGCCTCTGCTGAGCCCACTTGACATTGGCACGAGGCCGCTTTAGCTTCATTTAATCACATAGTGCCCTGCTGTCAGGACAGTGCTGACCCCTAGTGGGCCACATGGGGAGCTGTGTACAGACACCCCTTTCTCTGTCCCTTAACTCAGCAGTAATCCCACCTCCCACCACGCCTGGATCTGCACGGACAGAGCCTCCACTAGTCCTTCCTCAAGGTCTTGTCTGTCATTACCTCTGTTCGCTCATTCCTCCTCCCTTTCTTTACTCCTTTCTGCCGCGGAAACCTCTTCTCGTCGTTAAGGCCTGGTGACATTCCCACATCAGACACCTCCTTAACCCGTGCTGTCATTGGAAAGGGAGGGAGGCTGGATTCAGACAAAAAGAGCAGGGCTCTGACAGCACCCGGAAGTACTCTAGGATCCTTATAAAACGGCTCACCGATGAGACCTCATTCTAGTGCCTCGGTTCTTCTCTTTGATTGACTGATAAGTGCTCATACAGAGTGTGTGCTGGTTTGGTTCACTTGGTGGTGTTTTTTATCACAATTTTTCATGGGCCTTTGTCTCAGGCACCTGAGCCCCAACAAGCAAAACCTATTTCCTATGGGAAACGCCCTAAGAACTCCAAACCATAGTATGGAGATCAGTTTTAGAAGGTGAACAAACCAGTTCAGATTCGGGACTTCCATAGCCAGCAGAACTACCCGCCTGTTTTGTTTTGCTCTGCACTGTGCCTGCCACAGCCTCACACCCGCCGACGGGGGAGCTGGCGCTCTTCGCACACGCAGGAGCCCCGTCCGGACCTAGCACCCCGGTGACCACGAACAGGTGGCCGGCAGAGAGATGGAGGCGGTCCTCCGCCCGTCAGCAATCACAAAGGCTCGTGGCGGGGCTGCAGGGGAACAGACCGGACTGAGGACGGGCAGGCTCTTCCTCTCCGTCAGCTTGGGAGCCAGGCCGCCGGTCAGCGTGGCAGCTCCTCTCCCTGCGGGTTATTGTGACGGGTGTGCCCATTAGAGGTGCGGGGGCTCACTGGCAGCGGCTGCTGTAGATGCACGAGAAGACGGGCTCTTCTGCAGACCTTGGACGATTTCAGTCTCACTGACCAGGACCAATGTCCAAAGCCAGTCCTGGCTCAGAGGGGAAGGTAGGCCTGCTGCTGCTGCTGACCGCCTAGGGCAGTGGTTGGCAAACTGTGGCTCACGAGCCACATGTGGCTCTTTGGCCCCTTGAGTGTGGCTCTTCCACAAAATACCATGTGCGGGTGCACACGTACAGTGCAATTGGAACTTCGTGGCCCATGCGCAGAAGTCGGTACTTTGTGGAAGAGCCACACCCAAGGGGCCAAAGGGCCGCATGTGGCTTGCGAGCCGCAGTTTGCCGACCACTGGCCCAGGGCATCAGAGTACCCAGCAGGGACCCAGTGCGGCCTGGGGGCCACACTTAGAATCAGAGGGTGGGTTCTCTAGAGCCCTAAGTGCTTTGTGGAAGATACCCAGTACAGGCCAGTGCATTTTCTGGGAGGCATTTTATTTTGTAATCTACTTTTATTGATTTCAGGGAGGAAGGGAGGGGGAGAGAGAGAGGAACATCAATTGTGAGAGAATCATTCATCGGCTGCCTCCTGCATGCCCCACATTGGGGACTGAGTCTGCAACCCAGGCCTGTTCAATCAGGAATTGAACCGTGACCTCCTGGTTCCTAAGTCACCGTTCAACCATTGAGCCACGCCAGCGGGGCACTTGAGGCATTTTAGGTTCAATGTTTCCTTCCTGCCCTTGCCCTAGGTGCCAGGCAGAGTCACACAGCTGTGCCGCCAGTATAGTGACGCGCCCCCGCTGACGTTAGAGGGGATCAAGGACCGCGTTCTTTATGTCTTGAAACTCTATGACAAGATTGACCCAGAAAAGGTAATGCGTGTGGTTTACATGTTCTTTTCTTTACATGCGTACTTAATCACGTGATACAAAATGCAGGCGTCCAGACGGACATGCAGTAAAAAGTCTCCCTGCTCAGTCCCGTTCACCTCTGGGAGGCAGCAGTGATTCCCAAAGATACTGAGCGTGTGTGCAGGGCAGTAACACACGCACATGTATGTTGTATGTGCTGCATGGTCTGTATCTCCCACCCTTTTAAAAGAACATAGTGGTAAGTGTACTGTAAACACGGTTATGCACCTTTCTGAACCTTTGGAGTTTTTCATAGCAACACGAAATTTCCTCTTTAATGATTGAATCTGTTGTGTGAGGATAGTGTGGTTTTGGAGGGTTTTTTTGTTTTTTGAGGTACAGCTGACACATAACATATTAGTTTCAGTTGTTTCAGAATATATTCATATATATTATGAATTAATCACCACAATAAGTCTAGTTAACGTTCATATCACGCAGTTGCAGAAAGTTTTTTCTTGTGACGAGGACTTTTAAGACCTAGTCTCTTAACTTTCAAATGTGCAGGACAGTACTACTCCCTTGGGTCACCACGCTGTACATGACCCCAGGCCAGCGGTTGGATGTGGGTGTTGAAGAACTCCTTCCGATGATCTGGAGGTCTGAAAAAGGGCAGGTGGTGACACACACCATCTTAGAAGGTCACTTCTAAGGTGTAGTGTCTTAGTTGTTCATCAGGCAGCAAGAAAAACCAAATCTCGAATGTCGTGCAGAGCAATGAACAAAGATCTTAATATGTAAAGTGAAATTCATCATTAGCTTTTTATATATTGTTAACCAATTTAAAACAGGTTGAGAAAGTTGACATGTAAAGCACACCAAGTGTATGTCGGTACACGTTAGAGGTATGTTAGTTATGGTTCCTCCCTGTTAAAAATAACCTGTGTCATGATTAGCACTGTACCACTCAGGTATCTAGTGAAGCATAAGCTCTCAGACTGAATTTTGTGTTTGGTGTCCCCTTCTTGCAGCTCTCAGTAAATTCCCATTTCATGAAAGACCTGGGCTTAGACAGTTTGGACCAAGTGGAGATTATCATGGCCATGGAGGACGAATTCGGTAACGCTCACTGGCTGAATCGTGGGTCTCCATATTGTGACGTGTGTGTATGATTTTAGAGGGAGAGAAACATCAATTTGATGTTCCACTTATTTATTCATTTATTGTTTGATTCTAGTATGCGCCCTGACGGGATGTAACCCTAAACCTTGATGTAGCGGAATGACACTTTTTTTAAAAGTTTTGTTTGTTTTTTAGATTTTTACTGACTTTTTAGAGAGGGAGAGGAAGAGAGAGAAACAGTGATGAGAATCATTGATTGACTGCCTCCTTCACGCCCCCTACTGGGGATCGAGCCCGCACCCTGGGCATGTACCCTTGACCAGAATTGAACCTGGGACCCTTGAGTCCACAGGCCAACACTCTATCCACTGAGCCAAACGGGCAGGGCTCGGGATGATACTCTTAACCACTGAGCACCCGACCAGAGCCCATAGAGTGATTCTTGATTTGGGTGGGTTAAAGTGAAAGAATGTGAGGAGTCTGAATTGGGATTTGAATCGATACATAAGTAGAAACAGTAGGCCCCCCTTCACACGCACGCCTGTGCCATGGTTTCCTGCGATGTCGCCTGTGCATGCTCCGGGTTATTCTGGTTTGGGACAGTTAGTTGTGCAATGAGACCATTCAAGGTTCCACAACTAATTTGGGGGATGAACTGCCTGAATAGAAGCCACGGGACTTGTGAGCCTCCCACAGAGCAGAGCTCAGTGGGCTCCTCAGATTCTGCCAACGAGAGGCATGGTGTCTGTTGAGGGAGGGTGGGATGGAATTTCTTAGGGGGTAATGACATATTCTAAAATTGGATAATGGTGATGGTTACACAGCCTTGTGACGATGCTAAAAACCGTTGAATTTTACACTTTTCAATGGGTGACTTTTCTATTATGTGAATTATATCTTTTTAAAAAGAACCAACCATTTTACCCAATACAGTATACACACTGTCTAGACATAACTGGGTCACAACTTGAATGGACTCAGGGTTGCTGGCAACTTGATATACTTGAGGGTGTTATGGAGGTATTGGTGCTTTCATGTGTAAGGATTTGCTTTTGGCCCAGCAGCCATGGCTCAGTGATTGAATGTCAGCCTGTGAACCAGGAAGTCACGGTTCAATTCCCTGTGGGGGCACATGCCCGGGTTGCAGGCTTGATCCCCAGTGGGGGGCATGCGAGGAGGCAGCCAATCAATGATTCTCATCATTGGTGTTTCTCTCTCTCCCTCTCTGAAATCAATAAAAATATATTAAATAAATAAAGGATTTGCTCTTTCTACTCTCATGCATGTTGTACATTTTACTTTTAGGGTTTGAAATTCCTGATATAGATGCAGAGAAATTGATGTGTCCACAAGAAATTGTAGATTACATTGCAGATAAGAAGGATGTATATGAATAAAGTATCAGGTAAATAACTTTACATAGAATGATGTTCTCCAATAGGATTAATCTCTGTGGGGTTCTTCAATAAAGTAAGACTCAGGAAGAAAAGGAGAATGGAAATGCCGGACAGGTTTTACTGGTTATAAAATGCAGGCCCTGTGGTTATCTGCCACTCCAAGGCACCAGCCTTACTGATCTAATCTTTATCCTCGAGGGGGGTTGAGAGCACTTAATTCCTGGACAGACCCCCTAGGGCAGTAAGCCCTCCTAGCACAGTCTCGTAGAAAATACTACACAAATTAACCAAGAAGCAGAGACCACTACCTCCCACGGCAGCCTAGGCCGGGCCTAGCTGTCCAGAAGTTGGGATGGCCTTAGCTGTTGGCTGTTAAGAGACCTCATGGGAAGAAGACAGGCTCTGGAGTCACACCCCTGTTTGTTGTCAGTTCTGTCACACTCTGAAGTCTGGTGGTTGTATGCAGGCTATCTAGCCTGTGTGAGCCTCCAGTTTCCCATATGTCCAATGGGGATAAAGGTAGGACCTACCTGGGATTTTGTGAAGGTAAAATTCAGTGGTGTATGCCAATCATTTAATACAAAGCTTGATGGTAAAGAAGCCGGTCAATAAATAAATGTAGCTGTTATCTGGGCTCTAGGATAATCAAGTGGTGAGACTTGTTAAATAAAGCCTAGCATTGGTGCCTGTAACTTCAGGTACTCTGGATGTAACACCTCAAAGATCTTTGTGTAAAGTCGGTAACAATACACCAAGAGAAATACTGCACTTACTGTGTCTTTTCCAGACCCCTTTTCTTCACCAAGAAGATAGAGGCGAGTGTCTGGCCGAGAAAACCAGTTTTGGCATCATTGCTGACATCAACAGAGCAATTCTGTTTAAACTTGTATTTAAATTGTCTAAGTTTTTGTGCCCTTTGAAAATAAATCTATAAAACAATATTTTTGTCAGTCTTTAGTTTTTCAGTGATGTCTATAAAGTACATTTTTGTATTGACTATGCTTAATAGGGTTTTTTTGTTTTTGTTGTTGTTAATCCTCACCCAAGGATATTTTCCCATTGATTTTTTGAGAGAGTGGGAGAGGGAGAGACAGAAAAACATCAATGTGAGAGAGACATCGATTGGGTGCCTCCTGCATGTGCCCCAACCAGGGCCAGGGATCGAGCCTGCAACCGAGATATGTGCCCTTGACCGGAATCAAACCCTTCGGTCCACAGGCCAACACTCTATCCTCTGAGCCAAACTGGCCAGGACTGTGCTTAATAGTTTTAAAGATCTGTCTGCTGACGTTGTATTCATGCAGCTCAAAAATGCATGACTTTTCGAGCAGTGTACTTAGAGTGAAACAGGCTTACCTGGGACGTCCTAATTTTAACACCTGGGGCAATTTGTTCTGAGTATTCTAACCCCCGTGGCAGCTGCACATTTTGACAAAAGTCTGTGGTTGCTTCTCCCTAAGAGATGAGGCCTGTGGTATTGCCACCTCAGTCATGGCTCTGCTGCACAGAGGGGCCAGTTCGCATCATTCAGTAACTGTTCTACGTCCCACAGGAGCCAGAACAGGAAGGAAAATTCACTGAATCACAGATAATTCCTTGGCAATCAGGGTCTGAGTGTTCAAATAATAGCAAAGGCCCTTTGCTCTAAGCACTGGAATGTTGTGTGCCACCCTCAGTAGGCAGCCCCTGGCCACATGTGGCTTTCCAGTGTGGGTGGCCCTGGCCCTGTGGCTCGGTTGGTGGGAACGTTGTCCGGTATAGCAAAAGGTGGCAGGTTTGATTCCCAGACAGGGTGCATACCCAGATTGTGGGTCCAATCCCAGATTGGGGTCCGTACTGAAGGCAACCAATCGATGTTTCTCTTTCCCTCCCTCTAAAGTCAATTTTTAATAAGCGTGCGAGCAGAGAACCAAGATGGCAGCATAAAGGCTTGCACGCACTGCCTTCCACAACCACATCAAAATTACAACTAAAATACAGAACCATCATTCAGAACCGCCTGAAAGCTGGCTGAGTGGAAGTCCTACAACTAGGAGTGAAGACAGCACACCGAGGCCGATGTGCAGCTCCTCAGTAGTGGAATCTGTGACCTGTCCTTTGAACCTGCGATGGCCTGTGGACAATGGCACGTGGTGGAAATGCACAAGTTTTATCACCAGGCATAGGAATGAAGCATTGAGGCTGTCCTAGACCTGCCAGCTGATCACGAATTTATGAACAAACGTAGGGAAGATCATAGAAGCCTGGCCTAGAGCAACAGATCCACCATCTGACTCATACATACCCAAGTAATATGTTTTATTTTTAAATTTATTTTTCAATCCTCACTCGAGGACTTTTTCCATTGATTTTTTAGAGTGAGAGGGAGAGACACATCGATTGGTTCCCACCAGGGCCAGGAGCCTGCAACTGAGGTACTTGCCCTTGACTGGAATAAAATCCGGGACCCTTCAGTCCACAGGCCCGAGCCGAACCGGCCAGGGCTGTTCATTGGATTAAGTCAGAGTTTTGGGTGATCTATCATGAAGCAATGTCTAATTGATATACCCTACAAAAAAAAGTGTGAGCGTGAAGAGATGGGACGGTGTGCATAGTTCTAATGGCCCCGAGCACCTGTACGCCTGCCTTAGTGCCCTCTGTGAGAGTGGCTGTGAGGCCCATTTCCAGCCCGACTTGCAGTGCAAGGGCACTCACTCAAACATCACATGCCCCCCACGTGCAGCACTGCCCCTGGGCTGAGCCCGCACAGGTGAGTCCTGTGTGCCTCCACTCCTGGGAGCTCACCATCCGGGAGGGGGACAGTTAGCATCCATGTGACATGTCACATTCAGATCACCAACAGTGCAAGCACTGCACGGTCCACGAGCAGGAAGAAACATTGCTAGAACTGTTGAACCTGAATCTGATCATGAGGAAACATCCAGAAGGTAGGGCTCTAAAATAGCCCTACCTGGTTTGGCTCAGTGGAGAGTGTGTTGGCCTGTGGACTGAAGGGTCCCAGGTTCAATTCCAGTCAAGGGCACATGCCCAGGCTGCAGGCTCAATCCCCAGTAGGGGGCATGCAGGAGGCAGCTGATTAATGATTCTTTCTCATCACTGATGTTTCTCTCCCCTTCTTCCTTTCTCTCTGAAATCAATAAAAATATATTATAAAATAAAATCAATGTCATGGGGGAGGATAGATAACTATAATAAAAGGAGACGAGACATCAACCTCAGGGGAGTGCGGGGCTGGGTGCCGGGGATGAGACAGCCCGTTAGGAACACAGTGCTACTGTGGTCAGACTAACCTCTTCTCAGGAGGTTCGCACTGAGTACTTAGAGGTGTAGCATCAGGGCTGCAGTGAGCTTCCAAATGCGCCAGAAAAAAAAAATAGCAAAAGGGTAACCAGTGACTGGGTGACGGCTATAAGCATGTGTAAGTTAGGCGTGTATGTGCGTGTGCACTATGCTATTCTTTCAACTTGTTTGAAAGTTGTCCATATAAGGGAGGAAATTCAACATGATACATGCAATGGAAAGTACACACGCCATACAACTGGATACACCAGCGATGAGACTGGTTACATAGGAAGTTATGCAATCATGTGGAAAGATTGTTAAGTGCAGACAGATTTGAACCAGCATGACCCCATTTCTGGAAAGCACACTGAAATGTTAATGATTATGACATGGTAGGCACAGAGCTTATTTTGTTCAGTATTTTGTAAATTATAAATACCATGTATTGTGTAATAAATGACACATAAAAGTCATATTTTGCCCTGGGCAGTGTGGCTTAATTAGTTGAGTGTCGTCCCATGCACTGAAAGGTTGCTAGTTAATTCCTGGTCAGGGCACTTGCCCAGGTTGTGGGCTTAATCCCCAGTAGAGGGAATGCAGGAGGCAGCCGATCGATTTTTCTCTCATCAACATTTATGTCCCTCTCACTTCCTCTCTCTCAAAATCAATAAAAACATAAAACTTACAAACCAGGAGTGCCCGGCCGGCATGGCACAGTGGTTGAGCATCTATCTATGAACCAGGAGGTCAAGGTTCGATTCCTGGTCAGGGCACATGCCAGGATTGTAGGTTAGATATCCATGCAGGAGGCAGCCTATCAATGATTCTCTCATCATTGATGTTTCTCTCTCTCTCCCCCTCTCCCTTCCTCTCTGAAACCAATAAAACTATATTTAAAAAACAACAACACCCAGGAGTTATATAACATGGGGTGGACAGCAGGAAGGGTTGTACCAGGAGTTATATAACATGGGGTGGACAGCAGGAAGGGTTGTACCAAGAGTTACAACATGGGGTGGACAGTAGGAAGAGTTGTACCAGGAGTTATATAACATGGGGTGGACAGCAGGAAGGGTTGTACCAAGAGTTACAACATGGGGTGGACAGTAGGAAGAGTTGTACCAGGAGTTATATAACATGGGGTGGACAGCAGGAAGGGTTGTACCAAGAGTTACAACATGGGGTGGACAGCAGGAAGGGTTGTACCAAGAGTTACAACATGGGGTGGACAGTAGGAAGGGTTGTACCAGGAGTTATATAACATGGGGTGGGCAGCAGGAAGGGTTGTACCAAGAGCTACAACATGGGGTGGACAATAGGAAGGGTTGTACCAGGAGTTATATAACATGGGGTGGATAGCAGGAAGGATTGTACCAAGAGTTACAACATAGGGTGGACAGCAGGATGGGTTGTACCAGGAGTTATATAACATGGGGTGGACAGCAGGAAGGGTTGTACCAAGAGCTACAACATGGGGTGGACAGCAGGAAGGGTTGTACCAGGAGTTATATAACATGGGGTGGACAGCAGGAAGGGTTGTACCAGGAGTTATATAACATGGGGTGGACAGCAGGAAGGGTTGTACCAAGAGCTACAACATGGGGTGGACAGCAGGAAGAGTTGTACCAGGAGTTATATAACATGGGGTGGGCAGCAGGAAGGGTTGTACCAAGAGCTACAACATGGGGTGGACAGCAGGAAGGGTTGTACCAGGAGTTATATAACATGGGGTGGACAGCAGGAAGGGTTGTACCAGGAGTTATATAACATGGGGTGGACAGCAGGAAGGGTTGTACCAGGAGTTATATAACATGGGGTGGACAGCAGGAAGGGTTGTACCAGGAGTTATATAACATGGGGTGGACAGCAGGAAGGGTTGTACCAAGAGCTACAACATGGGGTGGACAGCAGGAAGAGTTGTACCAGGAGTTATATAACATGGGGTGGGCAGCAGGAAGGGTTGTACCAAGAGCTACAACTTGGGGTGGACAGCAGGAAGGGTTGTACCAGGAGTTATATAACATGGGGTGGACAGCAGGAAGGGTTGTACCAGGAGTTATATAACATGGGGTGGATAGCAGGAAGGATTGTACCAAGAGTTACAACATGGGGTGGGCAGCAGGAAGGGTTGTACCAGGAGTTATATAACATGGGGCGGGCAGCAGGAAGGGTTGTACCAGGAGCTATATAACATGGGGTAGACAGCAAGAAGGGTTGTACCAGGAGTTATATAACATGGGGCGGGCAGCAGGAAGGGTTGTACCAGGAGTTATATAACATGGGGCGGGCAGCAGGAAGGGTTGTACCAGGAGCTATATAACATGGGGTAGATAGCAAGAAGGGTTGTACCAGGAGTTATATAACATGGGGTGGGCAGCAGGAAGGGTTGTACCAGGAGTTATATAACATGGGGCGGGCAGCAGGAAGGGTTGTACCAGGAGCTATATAACATGGGGTAGATAGCAAGAAGGGTTGTACCAGGAGTTATATAACATGGGCCGGGCAGCAGGAAGGGTTGTACCAGGAGTTATATAACATGGGGTAGATAGCAAGAATGGTTGTACCAGGAGTTATATAACATGGGGTAGATAGCAAGAAGGGTTGTACCAGGAGTTATATAACATGGGGTGGACAGCAGGAAGGGTTGTACCAGGAGTTATATAACATGGGGTGGACAGCAGGAAGGGTTGTACCAAGAGCTACAACATGGGGTGGACAGCAGGAAGGGTTGTACCAGGAGTTATATAACATGGGGTGGACAGCAGGAAGGGTTGTACCAAGAGCTACAACATGGGGTGGACAGCAGGAAGGGTTGTACCAGGAGTTATATAACATGGGGTGGACAGCAGGAAGGGTTGTACCAGGAGTTATATAACATGGGGTGGACAGCAGGAAGGGTTGTACCAAGAGCTACAACATGGGGTGGACAGCAGGAAGAGTTGTACCAGGAGTTATATAACATGGGGTGGGCAGCAGGAAGGGTTGTACCAAGAGCTACAACATGTGGTGGACAGCAGGAAGGGTTGTACCAGGAGTTATATAACATGGGGTGGACAGCAGGAAGGGTTGTACCAGGAGTTATATAACATGGGGTGGACAGCAGGAAGGGTTGTACCAGGAGTTATATAACATGGGGTGGATAGCAGGAAGGATTGTACCAAGAGTTACAACATGGGGTGGGCAGCAGGAAGGGTTGTACCAGGAGTTATATAACATGGGGCGGGCAGCAGGAAGGGTTGTACCAGGAGCTATATAACATGGGGTAGACAGCAAGAAGGGTTGTACCAGGAGTTATATAACATGGGGCGGGCAGCAGGAAGGGTTGTACCAGGAGTTATATAACATGGGGCGGGCAGCAGGAAGGGTTGTACCAGGAGTTATATAACATGGGGCGGGCAGCAGGAAGGGTTGTACCAGGAGCTATATAACATGGGGTAGATAGCAAGAAGGGTTGTACCAGGAGTTATATAACATGGGCCGGGCAGCAGGAAGGGTTGTACCAGGAGCTATATAACATGGGGTAGATAGCAAGAAGGGTTGTACCAGGAGTTATATAACATGGGCCGGGCAGCAGGAAGGGTTGTACCAGGAGCTATATAACATGGGGTAGACAGCAAGAAGGGTTGTACCAGGAGTTATATAACATGGGGTAGATAGCAAGAAGGGTTGTACCAGGAGTTACATAACATGGGGTGGACAGCAGGAAGGGTTGTACCAGGAGTTATATAACATGGGGTGGGCAGCAGGAAGGGTTGTACCAGGAGTTACATAACATGGGGTGGACAGCAGGAAGAGTTGTATCAAGAGGGTAAGACAGGCTAGCAAGGCTTCGAACAGAACAGCCTTGATAACTCTGAAGGTCAGCCCGGCTGAGCGCAGCCACGTGGTGCAGGCCAGGGCTCCTGGGGAGAAGCACCCCCACTTGCATGTGCACCGGCTGCCCCGACCTGACGGCCTCTGGGCGCAGGAGGAAGAGGTCACTGCTACTTGCCCTAATGGCGTCTGGCTTGTGGGTCCCAGATGAGAAAGGGGTGTCAGCTGTGAAGCTGCAGGTGTGGTGTGCTATTCAGGCGACGGGTTACCTCCTCCTCCCTATCATCTGAAGGAGCCTGAAGCAACCATTCAGAACTGGGATCAAACCCGGAGGAGCCCACTGCCGAGAGCAGCCTGTGGCAGTGCCAGACCCTACGGCCCGACAGCACTGCTTCGGGGTTTGAGGTACCGAAATAACGGAGAGAGTCAGGAGGGGCCGTGGGACCAGAGTCTCTGGGAACATTTACAAAGCAGAGGGAAGGCGAGAGTGTCCAGTGGAAGTGGTGCTGGTGTCATGTTTGTTCCTGGGTCTTTGTGGCTGTGGCGGGAACTGGAGCTCCACCTCAGTGTGTCACCAGCCATGTCCTCCGAGGCCACCTGGCTGGGTGAGGTCACAGAGGCAAAGCCAGGTGTACAGACAGGGAGGTGGCATCGCCTCCAACACCTGGAGGCCGGAGCGGGAGGAGGGTTGTCCCACCAGGAGCATGGCCTGGCAGTGACTTTGACTCATACAGAAGTCCATCAAATCAAATCTCTTTATCAACTGTTTTTTGCTGGATATACTCAAATCTGGATATACTCAAAGTCAAATAAAGAAGACAGGAAAATGGTTGGCCATAGTTGGCTCCAGGCCCAGTTCCAAACATTGGTCAATCCCCAGTATGGATTAGGCGCATGAAGAAGTGGAAGGAAAAAGGAGACGCAATTAATTATCAAACTTTAATTGATAGGCTAATCTTACAGGATAAACAATAAGACAGCTAGTCAAGGTTACACTTTTTAAAAAATCCAGCAGCGCAAATCTAACAGACTAGATACGTTCCTCTCCTCCCAAACAGGCATTGGATTAAAAACAAACCAGACCAGAGAAGACACAAGAAACATGGTACTTACGTATATTGTCAATTCATTCTGGAGAACTCGTTAAGAAAAAAGAAAGCGGTTCTTGACATTTGGAAAGCAGCAGGCCACTCGGCCTGCAGGGAGATGGGCCAGATGTTCTGCACCGGAGGCCCTGACCACTGTTAACTTCAGAGAAGCCACTGGGCCCTACTAAGAAGGAAGCAGGTGCCAATCCTAAGTAGAGATGACATTGTCACAAAGCCTTAAAACAAAGGGCCAACCTTTCCCAAGGCAACAGGCAGAACAGGCAAGGAGACTGTGGCACAGGGTCCATCCCGTCCCTTCCTGCTCCGGTGAAGACTGGGGGAGCCAGAGCGCGAGCCCGGGAGCTCTCCCAGGCACATGGGTACTGAGGGAAGGGGAGAGCAAGCCCCTCCTGGCTGAAATACGACAAGTTTCCAGAGCCCTGGCAACGCGGCAGTTCGTCTCTCTGGCCCTGGGAAGGCAAAGCAGCAACTAAGGAGACTCCTGAGGCCTCGCTGGCCTCCTGCGTCCACGAGTTATAGGAAAGGACATCCTTAGCTCAGTTCAGCCTCATTAAGGAAGCGCTACTACTACTTGCAGAAGGCCCATCAGCAATTAAAACACACACACACAAGCACAAAAAAACATCAGAGTTCAGGATTCACAAGTCTCGTTCTCTGCTCAGGCTGACTGAGCGGCCTGCCCGCAGCAGGCATTACTGTCACTGGCTGCCAAGTGGCCTCCGGGAGGGAAAGAAAGGCGTGGCACCAGGGAGCCAGGACCTGCAGGAGAGGAGGTCCAGCACGAACTCCAGGAGAGAGCAGCCCGGAGGCTGAGGGACGCGCCGCCTGCTCCCGCACCGGGAGCCCTTCCCGGAGCCAGCTCTTCCTCGGTCCCCCCGCACGCCTTGCGCCACTGTGAGGGGCAGTCAGGACCCCAGAGAAAGAGCTGGTCCATCGCACAGGGAAGAACTGCACAGAAACCATCCTGACAAAACACTAACACTGTGAGGCCTCTGGAGGGAGAGCCGGCAGCTTGCGGACAGGCTCCGTCTCGGCACACGCTGGGCCGTAAGAAAACAAATGCAGAGACTGCTCCCGGGACCGAGTGACAAGACTGCAATACTGCTGGGACCCAGACTCGGACCTAAATCCAACACCTCCCCAGGGGTTCTGGCCCGTCACCTCTGCTCTCCGAGGGCTTCCCACAAGATCTCCATGATTGTTCCGGCAGTCAGTGAGCCCATCAAACACGCCGACGAGAGACGTCAGTACATTATTGTGAATATACAGCATTTCAAAGTAAGGGGGAAAGCACCATTTTACTTAACATAAAAAGGCTCACGCAGGCTGCGGTCCTGTCTGGAAATGACGCCAGCCTGAGTGCAAAGCGGTTTGGCTCGTGGGGAGCAGGGAGAGATGGGACAAACTGTCCCTGGGACGAAGGGAGGGCAGCTGGCACGTAGCCAAACAAACAGGGTAAATGCAGACCTGGCGGGAAGGCCCTGGAGAGCAGCAGGGGGAGGCCAGTCTGGGGAGGAGGACGCTGCTTCCAGAGGAGAGAAGGCGTGTGGCCCCGCCGCGACAAGCCTCCAGGACGGGGGCACTGGCCAACAAGCCGAGCCGAGGCCGCCTGCCACGTGCTGGGCCCTGCAGGCGTGCAGGCAGCAGGACAGAGGCTGCAGTCAGTCACTGCTCCTGTTTCCAGGGAGGGAACGGCAGCTCCTGGGACACTACCCTTCACCGATGTACTTCTGCCCCGAATGCGAACTGGGAAGGGACTACACCGTGAGAAGCACGAGCCTGTCTTTGCCGGCTGGATTCCTCAACTACAGTTTGGAGGGAAGAGTGTAGAAGATCACCGTTCACTGGCTCACACATGCTAACACATTTCACAGAACAAGGAGAACAGCCTGGAATCGACTGCAGGTTTGGAAACTCTCCAGCCAAGCCCTGCTGAGAGCCTGCAGCAGCGAGGGGAGGACTGCCAGGGCGGCAGGGATCAGCACAGCACAGGGATGCCCCTCACAGGAGCCTTTCCTCATTCGGTCAACCAAGCCACAAGGGACACCAGGGTTCACATGGACAAGGAACGTAGGGGCTAAACCAGACAAGGGTGAGCTCATCACAAAAGCAATTTATCCCATAGTTGCTGTTGCAACACATCGCCAACCCACGAGGTCAGATGTCCTCTTGCTGAGAAAGGCAGCGTCTTTGAACGAGGGAGGCAGAACTTGAACACAACGCATGAGCAAAGGGACAAATGGAGAAGCACAACTGAAATGACCACTGGGCTGCTTGAAACTTTCAAAGTGGACCTGTGGCTACACAGATGCACACACGGTCTCCCACGGCACCGCCTGAAGAGGCCTGTGCCCACTGGGAACTGTGGATCTTGGAGCAGCACAGCTAGGCACACTCACGCCAGGCTGGGCGTCAGAACCAATCAGTGAGGGCTGCAGGCCACCATCAAGGAGGCAATGACCGCCCGAGAGATCGGTGCCCCAAGGCCAAGGTGTTTAGACAAGAGTCTGAGATCTCTGCTGCTCACCAGACACCAGCACGCGGGAGAGCTCCTGACCGAGACCTGCTGCGCCCCCTCCCACGTGCATTCGCGAGCAGCAGCACAGCGGGAGGAAGGCCAGGACAGGAAGCAGTGATGAGGTACAAAAGGAGGAACTGACATCTTTGGGTTTTCAAAACAAAAACTCCTATCTAGGAAGTGAGAAAATACAAAGGGAAAGAATTAAGTCTGAGTCAATGGACAGAAAAATATGGCTTACCAACCCTCCCACTTTGCATAAAAATTTTTATGAAAAAGAAATAAAATACCCCAACTCATCAAAACACAGTCCAAATGTTTGCAACCAAAGGTTTATGAAAATATTTGTTGAAATCACTTTTTAAAAAAAGCAGAAAGCTTTTGACCATTCCTTTCTAAACAAAACCTCGGCAGATCTACTCTCAAATACACTTAAGAGTATTCCACACAACACTTTCCGAGTCCAGATTTATTGGTTTCCACTGTACTGACTTTAAAAATGGTATGAAGCTGACTGCAAGAAAGGGAACCGGTGATTTAAGTTAGGATTAAGCTAAGGGTGAAAGAACATCACCTCTGGCTTCGGTCACCACATCGCCTAGATTGGGTATAGATAGTGTGTGAACAAAGTTCCGGAACTCTGAAATCCGGGGGTGCTGCAGGCCTCTCCCAGCAATGTCCTTCACTGTGGGTCAGTCTCCTGGGCCAGAGGTGAAAGTGCTTTCAAAAATACTGCCACTTCCCCAGCACCGTGTCTTTGATTGCATCCACATATTGAGTTGGAACCCAGTACACCCAGTAGTAAGAGGCTTCCGTGGGGCCCAACTGAAACGCCTGGAAGGGAAAAGGAAAACCAAGCGACACTTCAGAGGTCGGGAGGCTGAGCGGCAGCACAGCGCGCACAGGGAGGGCTGAGAGGAGGCTTCTTCAACGGGGCAGGGGCGACCTCCTGGGGGGAGGGGGGCATTCTCTTGTCTTGTCCAAAAGAGGAGCAGCAGCAGGAGGAAGCAAGCAGAGCGAACCCTAAAGCAGTGGTTCCCCAACTCGGGTGCACATCAGAGCCCTCTGGAGGGAGGGCGTGTCACAGCAGATTGGTGGCTCCCCTCTTAGTCTGGGACTTGGAGGGCTGGTGGGGCCGGAGCATCTGCAGTTCCTAGGAGCTCCCAGGTGAGTGGCACTGCTGATCCAGACCCTGCTGGGAACCACTGCCCTAGAAGCAGTCACACATGCACAGCAAACAGGTGAGCGCTCGAAGCAGCACTGCCAGCAAGACGAGCACTTGGAAACCGCCTGCCGGCCACTGTGAGGGATGCACAGCTAAAGTGATGTGCCTGGCCATGTGAATACTGGGTCACTTTTAAAAGGAATGAACTGGATCTATGGTAAATACAGACAGATCCTAATGTCGAACCAGAAGAGCAAGCAGCAGAATGGCACATACCACGATATGACTTAGGAAAACTGATAAAACACAAACACAGTGCTGAAGCCTGTTCATGGACACACATGAAAATGGAAGCAGAGCGGGGCAGGCCAAGTGGGAGATCGTGAAGAGGGCAGTGGGGAGGGGAGACAATGGGGACGAACTCACTGCTGGTAAATTATCTTTTATTTGAAAATGATTCAAAACAAGTTACAAAATATTTGCAATGGTCACTTCTTGGTGATGGGTATATGGGTTTGCTTAATCGTCTGTCCTTTCCTGTATTTTTTAAGATTTCTCTAAAAACAACAAAGCACAGCCACCCCCTTCTAACGTGAACTCTGGCATGTTAAGCTAGTGATATGGCGTCTGCAGAGAGGGAAACAAATCCTTTCATCAGGACAGAGGGAAGGTGCTGAGTAACGGTGCGGAAAGAGGGGCGATCAGAGCCACTGCTGCCAGAAATGACTGGAAAAATGAGCATTTAAATGAAATCTAAGGCACTGCCCAGCCACACCAGTCACTTAGGAGCTGGCCCCTCAACCTGTGTAAAACCCTCTCACCGGGCTGCCAATCACCAGGACTGCACACACACAGGGCCAAACCGGGAAGGCACACGCTTCAGAGGGCAGTGCAGGAGCCGGATGAAAATACCAAAATCCAATTTGAGCCCAGCCGGCGTGGCTCAGTGGTTGAGCATCAACCTATGAACCAGGAGGTCATGGTTCGGTTCCCGGTCAGGGCATATGCCCAGGTTGCAGGCTTGATCCTCAGTGCAGGGTGTACGGGAGGCAGCTGATCAATGAATCTCATCATTGATGTTTCTATCTCTCTCTCCCTTCCCTCTCTGAAATTAATAAAAATATTTAAAAGTAAATAAAAGATAATAAAATAAAACCCAACTTTTAAAACAAAAAAATAACTAAGCAAACAATCCACGTGCAGACCTTTAAAGACTCCAGAGACCAGGTGGCGGGCTGCCACAAGGCCCATGATGTGGTCACCTCTCAGAGGAGCACCCAGGAGCTCGGAGCCAGAGGCTGACAGACACCGACAGGACAGGAGAGGGGCAGGGCTGGCAGACCCTTCCAGAGCCCGGGTCTGCCATCTGTCTACAGAGCACTGCCAGGATGCTAGCTCCCCTTCTGCTGGGACCTCCCAACACCTCCCTCTGCTGTGGACGTAGTGCCACACCCATGGTCAGCACACTACTGTTCCTTCTCCATGGGACAGGCCAACCCAGCTACATCCCTGCTGGTCGGACACTGAAAACTGCCTCTTCTGACAAAGGCAGGCGGCCGTCCTCACCCTGTCACTGCTCAGGGCAGGTCCCTGTCCCAGCGTTTTTAAAGTGGCCCCTCCAGACAGTGCTGGGAAGTATGAGGACGTGCCTGAGCTGCTCCGCTCACTGAGCTCTCTCTGCTCTGCACAGACAGGGCAGTGCCTGCACACATCCTGTCTCGGGAGAGCACAGTCTGCCGGTCAGAGCAGACCTCCCCAAGAACAGTGTGCACAGATCCATCTCCCCACAGGGTCCCCTTGCCATGTGACCGTTGCAGCCTGGGAAGGGCAACACCGCCCCAGAGGGAGGAGGCCTGGGGGTCCAAACACCAGGACTAGGGGGAGGTTTAATTCTATGCACAAGAAAGAAGTTAGATGAAAGCCCACAAGCCCTCCTCATTACAGTTATTTTCCTGGTCTAAGGACAAAGCATTATAGTAAAGGGGAGGCAAAGACACCCAACATACCCCCTTAAACTGCTGGAAAAACGGGGGTGGGGGGACGGGAGTTGAGAGAACTAGGACTAAGTCAAGGGCGAGTTCTAGAAGAAAGCCCGGGGCCTTAGACGGGCGTCTCCTGGAGTGTCTCCTCGGTCACGCAGTCCCTGCTGGAGCAGCGCGGGCTACTTACCATCATGTGGTAGTCCTCGTGCCCCTCGATGGGTTCGCTGACCACGTTTTTAATGGAGCCCATGGGTAGCTTCTCGGTCCGCTCTGAGTTGAGAGGAATGACAGCCGTTATTCACAGGCCCTCCTGTTCTACTCCTGGGACGCAGCAGTCCCTCATCAGGGTGGTGGCTCTGGAGCCTCCTGGAGGCGCACATCCTCCTGCCCTCCAGGGGTAAGGAACCAGCCCTTCTGACAATGGCCCGAGAGCCCTGCGTGGGAGCTGGGACTTCTTAGGAGCGAACGGGGACCAGGATGTGGCAATGCCACAGCAGAGTATCTCTTTCCTGGTGTTCTTTTTAAAACTCTTAATAATGAATAACACCCAAGAAATCCCACTGTACCCTTACTGCCCAAGCCCAGCACTGGCTCGGGCTTTGGTGCCTGAGACAGTCGAGAGCCAAGAACAGAGGCACCAGCGTGCCCCGGGGTTCCCACAGATAGGGAGACTGCTGGCTGTGAACGACCAGGCTCTGGCCCAAGACCCTGCTCACTTGCCCCCCCAACCCCTCCCCTGGCCTGCACACCCCCATATACACACACGGAAGTCCTCTTAGAACATTAATTACCTCTATGATCAATAATCAAGAGCACACGGATCAGAAGACAGTCTGCAGCAAGTTTAAGGGCAGCAGGTGTGAAAGAGGCAGCACGAGGGGGGGGGGGGGGGAAACTGCTGGAAAGAGCAAGTGCAGCAGGAGGGGGGTGGCAGGAGAGGTGGGGGCGTCTGCCAACAGGAAACCACCCCGGAAGCAGCAAACACCGCAGGGACTGGAGAAGCTCTCAGCAGTTAAGTCAAGATTAAACCACACTAAAGCCTTGGTAGACAAAAATCTGGAAAAGGTGAAATCTGAAAACAGGTAACTGACAAGACAGCAGGAACTTCGAGGCCGGGGTTCTAGTCAAGCGGATAAATTGAGACATTTTATTTCTGTCCTGTGGGCCTCGGCCTGTGAAAATCGGGGGTGGGGAGAAAAGACCTGGAGGGTCACGCAGGCTATGACTTTTAGCGACTCTAAAACAGTGCCCCCAGCCAGGACCTGACCAGCTGGTGTCTTTAAGATAGAAACTTCTTTTTTATTTTTTTTTATTTTTTAATTTTCACCCAAGGATATTTCTCCACTGATTTCTTAGAGAAAGTGGGAGAGAGAGGGAAAGACAGAGAGAAGTATTGATGTGAGAGAAACACATCGATTGTTGCCTCCTGCACGAGCCCTGACCAGGGCCCAGGCTGGGGAGGAGCCTGCAACCCAGGTACATGCTCTTGATCAGAAGCGAATCCGGGTCTCTGGGTCCACAGGCCTACACTCTATCTACTGAGCCAAACCGGCTAGGGCAAGATAGAATCTTCTTAAAGCACCAACCACCTTGAAACGTCAGCAGTTTTCACAGGAAAATATGGATTTCTGGCTTCTTTTGAAAATGCAGATGTAAGAATCCTGGGCCCACACTTCCAAGTGGCCATCAGCTGGATTCCAGGTGCGACTGCCCTACCAGCAGGGCACAGGCTCCCCACGGCCTCACCTGTGCTCCCCTTTCTCACCCCCTGCCTGTTCTCGCCGCACTAGCCAGAGGCTGAGTCCGGCCTCCCACAGCCAGAGTTCCCGCCACAATGAGGAGCCCGTGAGCGTCCCCTGGAGAAGGAGGCCAACAGGAAGATGAAGCCAGTGCTGGGGGCCCACTCCCAGAACGCGCTGTCCTCTGAGGGTGTGGGCGACACCCAGGGCACGGCGCTCATGGGTGCGTGAGAGGGCGGGTGCCAGGAGGCAGGGCTCTGGGAGGGAATGAGAACCCGGGCAGTGGCTGGCCCCGGGACATGAATTCATGGCCACGCCCCTTAGCAAGGCTGGCGACCAGGAGGCTCAACAGCTCTGCCACCCACAGGTCCTGTGGAGCTCTCCTTCGCGCCCGAGGGTGGCCGCTCCCACAAGCAGAAGTGGGAGCCCCGCACAGGCACCGTGGGTCCTCGGCAGCCCCTGCACACTTTCCTGTCGCACAAGTACTCCCTCAGGGGCCAGCCTGGCTGCACCTACCCGCTGGGCCACTGGTCTTTCCTGGGCGGCCTCAGCCACTGCCTCCCCTTAGGCTGCCCAAGTGGAAGTGGCAGGGCTTTAGCGCACCGCGCACTGATGGAGGGCTGCGCCAAACCACCTGCGAGCATGGAGAAGTGAGGAGCTGACAGGCGGGCAGCTCACAACGGAAGAAACAACAGGGGTGGCGGGACCGGCTCTGCAGAAGCCAGTGACCTATTAAAGGGGCCCAAAGCCCCTGAAGAATGCGGGAGCCCTTCAACAGTTTGCAAAACTTGCTCTGATCATGCAGTTAGAATCAAATGTGAAAGAAAGGACATGGCAGGTTACCAAACAATTGTTAGAAAACTCAAGCGCTTTTGGCATGTCATTCTTTGTTCACTCTAAGAACCAGGATAGGGGTGAAAACAAGAAACTTACTTTCATATTTTGGATAAAAATCTCACTCCCCATCACCCCAGCCCTGATTATTTTCCACGAAATTTTGGTCCCATCTGAAGCAGAATCATCTAATGGCCTGTCCCTGAAACTCATCAGCCTCAGAGGATAGGGCCCCCTGGACTTCTCTTTAGCGTTTACCTCGAACACTGACCATCTACAGTGCTGGCAGAAACAGGTGACTTAGGCATGCTCGGTCCCCTCCGGAATCTAACAGGGGACAGACAAGTCGGAGAGTAATGAGTGCTCTGGGGACATAAATGAGTGCTCTATTTGGGGGGGGGGGGTGTCGGGAGGGCTTCATAGGAGGACATTTAAGTAGGGCCTTGGAAGAGTTTATTACTCACAGGGATGGGAAGAAGGCTTGCAGGGAAGCACACAGCATGAACAAAGGCACGGAGCTGTGCAGAGCGCGTGGGAACATTCAGCAAGCGGTGCTGGACACACAGGGTATGACAAGGTAAGCGGGGCAGGAAACTAAATCAAAAATTTAAAGGGGCCCTAACCGGTTTGGCTCAGTGGATGGAGTGGCAGCCTGCGGACTGAAGGGTCCCGGGTTCAATTCCGGTCAAGGGCATGTGCCTTGGTTGCGGGCACATCCCCAGTGGGGGGCGTGCAGGAGGCAGCTGAATCGATGTTTCTCTCTCATCGATGTTTCTAACTATCCCTCTCCCTTCCTCTCTGTAAAAAATCAATAAAATATATTTTTTAAAAATTTAAAGGGGTCCCATTCTTGAGAACACGGAACACTATGGTTAAGCATTTGAAGTTGGCTTTAAAGAGCCAAAGGTTTATGAGCACAAAAACCAGTGAGGGGGAAAAAAAAAAAACAGTCCAGAAGGTGGGCTGGACAGAAGAAATCAGAGATGGGCAGGAAACAGGTTAACTCCTTTCAAAGACCAAGTGTAGAGATTCTAGGAGTCTTAAGCAGCACAGTGGAGTGGCAAAGAGACAGATGACTTTGGAGCGCTGCTGACAAGACTTTGATCCTTCGGGGGAAGAAAGAGAGAGCAGTCAGAGTTACCTCCCAGCAAACAGCAAGCCTGGCCCACCGTGCACAGGGGTCGGTGGGGCAGGCAGAGGGCAGCCAGGGCGGGAGGGCTGGTCCCCAGCACTAAGAAAACCGATGTACAGGGGCCAGGCGGGTGACATAAACGAAGGATGCTGGCCACAGGCAGGTCAGATGGGACAGTGAGAACGGTAGCAGGCCATGTGAACTACTACTCAGTCCAGCTGCTGGTTATCCGTGAGCATCCAAGTCCACACTGGCTAAACCTGGGGATTTTTTTCAAATGAAGCCAAAAATCGGATCAAGTGAAAGCTCCAGTTTTTTTTACAGATTGTGTGTAAACAAACAAAACCCTCATCTAAGGGCCAGACCTGGCCCTCAGGCCACACGTCTGGGACCTCTGGACAGCCAATGTTGGATGGATTGGTCTTCAGATCAGACTAAAAATGAGGGGGCAAAGGGTCCAAAGAGAAGCATCTAAAGCAAAACCAAAGCCAGGAACACGCACAGCACAGTGCAGAGACTTGAGAATGAGGAGCAGACTGGCACTTGGGAGGAAGTGCGCCCGGAAGCCAGAGGCAGCCAGCCAGCCAGCGCGGGAGTGGCCACGTACCTTTAGTGCCAATCCACAGCTGGTCTTGTTCTAGCTTAAAGGTGAGTCTCACTTTTCCTCCGGACTTATTGTACATGCCAGACAAGGGGACTGTGGGCAGGCGCTCCTGTGGTGAGAGGGAGGGACCACCATCAAAGGAGGACAAATACAGAAGAACAGACGGGACGAGACGGCAGCCCAGGCAGCCCAATGGGCCCTGGTTTTGAGAGTGCGCACGACAGAGCATGGCTTACCTGGGCCCCCTTCACAGATGGCATCACGTCTTCAGGTTTCCCTTTATCCAACACTTTCCTGTGTTGCTGCAACGCAAGTCAAAAGAGCTCATTAAATGAAAGTAGACTGCATTTCGTTACATTCCCACCTCTGAAAAGCAGGACGAAGAAAGCCTAATGTTCTGTTCAATAGCTTGTACTGCCTACAGACAGGGCCTCCGACACGACAGAGCAGCCCGGGCAGCAAACACTTGTGGCTGGAAGCTTGGCGACTAAGCGCTCGAAATGGGGCTAGGACTGAGGAAATGCACCCCCAATTTTACTGAATTTTAATCAATCACACCTGGCTGCCACACTTAACATCAAAGTTCTAGAAAGCAGGACCTTACAGACTAGTTCAAAGAAAACCTATTTCCTCCCACAGTCCTCACTGAAAGGATTCAATACCAAGCTATTGCTCTCCTGACAGGTTCAAATTGGCAGCAATTCTGCCAACTTACACTCCCAAAGACACCTGGCCTGATGCTGGGATGCAGCTCAACTGCCTGAAGGGGCACTGCCACCATAAACGGGGACTTGTCTGCTGCAGAAGTCTTCCTGCTGCCCACCCTCAACCCCAGCTAGACACAAAGCCTGAAGAACCGAATTTCCCAAGACAAATGCTGATTACTCGAGAGCCTGACCCTATTAGCAAGTCTCTAACCCAGCCCACCCCAGTTTGAGGCAGATCCTTATGAGTTCTAACAAGGCTCCCCTGAAACAGCTCCTGACCGGCCCACGTGCCTGAACCCGATTTCCCTCCCATTTGTGGCTGTATAGACACAGACACTGTTTAGCAAAGCTAGAACTACAGAGCAATGAGTGGGCAGAGGGTAAAGAATTAACCTAATTTAAGCACCAGGTGGCCATAAGGCTCACTGGCATGGCAGAAACCCTCCAATGGGAATAGACCCACCACTGCCAGACTGCTAACAAAGGATCCCCTATACAACAGTCCCAGATTTCTGAGCCACTGATAAAGTCACAAAGATGGGGTCCTGTCATTAGGCGGTGTTATGCCTCATAACTGGCGTTAAACACTGCAGCATGGATTACAATCTGAATTTGACTCATCTCTCACAAGTACCTTTGGAAGAATTTTCCCTGCACTGTGGAACAATTCTAAGCCTGTTAAGCGATCATTTGTAACTCAAAACCTGTATTCAAGAGACATGTATGCTCCCAGGTGTGGCCAGTGAGCATGCTCTCACATCTGCATTCTCATATCTGACGTCTCACACATGTGGTAGAGCAAGACGGGAATACGGAAATAAACTCAACTGGTTATAAGACATTTTGACCCCACAATTGGGGGTGGAAGTGTCCAAATAAACACCTTTTAGATGGTAACATAGGTGTATAACTCCTTATTTTAAACCCCATAAACAGATGTTTTGAACTTTTATGAAGGCCAAAGGTTTTAGGGTGTTTGTGTGTGTGGTGTTTTTTTTTTTAAGCCTACAGCACCCAGTATTCCCAGGTGGTCTCCCATCCAAGTACTAACCAGGCCTGACCCTGCTTAGCTTCCGAGATCAGACGAGATCGGGCGTGTTCAGGATGGTATGGCCGTACACTGTAATATTTTTAAAATACGTTATATATCCTCCACAGGGTTGGGGGACGCACACTGCCACCAGCTACACTAACATTTTTATGGTAAAACATGACTATTCACGTTAATCCTGGTCAGGTTTTGCTGCCACATTTACAAAAGCACGTTTTGGGGGTTTGGAAACGCACACACAAGGGCATATGGACTGTGACAGAAAACTGTCCTTCCCACTGTTGGTCCTGTGCCCTGGTGCCTGGTCACTAAAGCCAGTGTTCGCCACTGGACGCTCCCCCAGGACACAGGTTAGGATGAGAACGCCTCTTTTCCCGGAACACTACCGAGAGCGGGCTTGCTGGGTGACAGGATCACAAGTGACGGTTCTTCCACGGGCACCCTCTGACACTGCAATACACTGACCTCCAGAATGAGCCACCGACGAGGAAAAACCTGGCCCCTGTCTCAGGGACCAGCAGGGGAAGTCAGCACAGTTCTCTTCCCAGTGCCTCACTCGGCTTCCCGAGGTGTCAGTTTTAGAGGAACCTCTGAAAGCTACTGAGGCTCATGTCTTTCCAGAAATGGGCTTGTTGACTTGTGGGAAGCCACACACCAAAAGGCAAACGTAAGCACTTGCACTGACTGGGGAATCAGTTCTAGCAATGCACTGTTCTCTGGCACTGACCAGGAGAAACCCACGTGCGATTTGAAGCCTGCCCCTACAGAGGCCTTATCCTAAAGGAGATAGACTTGAGACACACTGACCCGCCAGATGAGACAAAGTTGCAAATCTCAGGTAGTTGTCACCTCCACTCAACAGCCAGCGGCACCCAACTGCTGCCATAAATTTCCATCATGGGCCCTGTCCAAAAAGGAGCTTATTCTAGGGAGAATGTAACCAACCGCGGCTCCAGAAGCCTCACACTTCCCAGAACGAGCAGCCGCACGGCGGACTCACTTTCTGCCTGCACAGCGGCTCCTTCTTGTTCTCTTCGGCCTTGGCATCCTGCTGCGCAGAGTCTTTGGGCGTGTTTACTGCTAAAACATCATTTATCGTGGAACCAACCACCATGATCTTGGCTCCGCTGGTCACCTTTATTTCCCTCAACGTCTTATCCTCGGGGACAAGTCCCTTATACATGACTTTCTGCATGGCTGGCGGGAGACCTTGGGAAAAGGAGGCAGACAGTGAAAGGAAAATCGGAAAACTTACTTGGCCCAGAGTACTTGACAACAGATCCCAAAGTGAGTGCTGCTCGACCGCCTACTACTTTTGCACACTTGGGCAATTCACCACCTGCCTCAGCCTCAGTTCCCAAAACTCTGTAATAGTGACGGCAGTCGTTCCTTCTGTATGGAACTGTCTTAAAGACCACAAGGCAGGACAAACAGTATTTAGTGCGGCTCCTGGAAATTCAGTAACCGATAAAAATTAGCTGTCATTCATTCCAAGCTGTCCCTCAATCTTCCAATCACTCCAATATTAAGTGAGAGTCCACAGGCCTCGGGGATACAAAAACCCATAAGGACCAAGTTCTTGTTTTTAGGGAGCCTACAAGCTACACGGAGAAAGCCTAGACCAGCGGTTCTCAACCTTCCTGATGCCGCGACCCTTTAATACAGTTCCTCATGTTGTGGTGACCCCCAACTTCATTGTTACAAAGTGAACATAATTAAAGCATAGCGATTAATCACAAAAACAATCTGTAATTATATCTGTTTTCTGATGGTCTTAGGCAACTCCTATGAAAGGGTCGTTCGACCCCCGAAGAGGTCGCGACCCACAGGTTGAGAACCGCTGGCCTAGAGGGGGAAAAAAATCATTTCAGGAGGCCAAGTGCTGTCCACGAGATGAAATTAAGTAGCAGGAGCACCTGGGAAGGGGCCAGCGGGCCGGTCACCAGCAGCGTTTCCTAGACTTCCCTTATGAGAATCACCTGATATTCGCGAAAAACAAATCCGAGGCCACATTCCAGCCCCACGGACTCAAAATCTCAGGCGGAGCAGCCTGGAGTCTAAACCTTGCAAGTGCTTCAGGTGGTTTTTATTAGGTGTCCGGGCAGCACTAATTACAGGCTCGGGCCTGGGACTCCGGGCGGGGCTGCAATCCCAGCTCGGCCGGCCACTTAGCGCTCTGCAATGCCAGGCCTCGTCTTGCCCATCTGGGTAATGGGCATCCTGGAACCCACTCCCAGGGCCGCTGTGAGCACGGCTGCCGGGCGAGCGGTCAGCGCGGTGCCCAGGCGGCGTGCGCTCCGGGAACCGGGGCGAGGCGGGGAGGGCGGCGGGGCTCCGTGCCGCGCGCGGGGCTACCTGTAATCGAGTGAATCTTCTGTTTCAGCTCGGAGCCCGTGCTGTCCAGGGGGAACTTCACGTCGTGCTTCGTCTTGTTCCAGATGATCTTCAGGTCCACCAGCTCCCGCGCCGCGCCGCCGCCGCCCGCGTCCTCGCCATTGCTGACCGAGGCCTGCGCCGCGGGGTCTCCGGGGGGCTGGGCCGGGGCCGGCTGCAGGCTGCCTCGCGCGGCACAGGCGTCCTCGGCCGCCGCCCCCGCCGCGGCTTCGGCCTCCACGCAGTTGAGGGGCCGCGCGGGCGCCTCGGCCGCCACGGTCTCGGCCTCCGTGTCCATGCCAGGCTCCTCCATGCCTGCAAGAGGGGCAGGGGGTGGGCGCTCGCCGCGGGCTGGGCCTGCGGCCGGACCCACGAGGGCGCCGCCGCACCCTGGCTCCCGAGTCCGGGCTCTCCCCCCCACCAGCCCCCGGGCCGGGCCGCGTCCCCGAGGAGCGACCGCTTCACCCGCGCCCAGCCCGGCGCCCTCCACCCCGCCACACTCACCATCCGGGGCCCCGGCCGCCGCCATGATGATTGTGTACAACACCCACCGCGCCCGCAGGGGCCGCCGGGAAAAGGCGAGCTGGCGGAGATTGGCCCCCGCAGCAGCCCCTAAAATCTCGCCCAGGCTAACCGGAAACAGGTGGAGGTTTCTATGGAGACCCGCCTCCTCCGCTTCCCGGGCTCGGCCCCTGCCACGCTTTAACTTTCCGCGGCCGAGGGGGCAGGGCCCGGGAAATCGCCCGCTCGATGGGCTCTGCCCTCTAGCGGCCGAGCTGGGCCGCAGCCGTGCAGGGGGCGTGGGCTCGCCGGCTGAGTGGCCTGCGCCTTTAAGGGGCGGGGTGGGGCCCAGTGTGGCGGAAGCGGATTGGCTGGGAGGCGTCCCGGAAGTGGTTCTCGGAGAAGCCCACGTGGATGAGTCGAACCCACATGGCGGTGCTCTTGAGGACGCTGCTGCAGCCAGGGAGGCCCCCGGGAGTCTTGGGGCGCTCCCTGGGACGGCGTGAGGCCAGCCTGGGCACTGGTTCTGGGGCTGCGGTGCGAGTGCGGTTCGCCCCCAGCCCTACAGGTAATCTTAGGCGACGTGACGCTGCAGGCCGAAGCCCATCGTCCGGTGCCCGCCCCCAGAATGTTTCCAACGAACCCCTTCCGGTGGATTAGCCTGGGAGGGCAGCGCGACCCCATTTTGCAGGGGCAGAAACAGGTCCAGGAGCGGAAATTGTTCCCGCGGACAGGAATTTCGTTGTTTATTGGGTTGCACCTCTCTTTCGGTCTTTTTTTCACGTATTCAGTAAATGTGTGCTAAGTACACATTGCGAGGTACTGTTCCTCTGTGATACAATGACCATCTAGCAGTCACGTGTGCCACATGGGAAATGAAGCAGGAGAGGTGACGGGTTAGTTTAGGTAGGATGCTCAAGCACATCTTGAGGAGGTGACATTTGAGCTGAGAACCAAAAGACAAGAATGCAGTGTATAGGAGGAACCTGAGCAGAGGAAATTGCAGGTACACAGGCCCAGTAGCTAGTGTTGGAGCTAAGCAGGCCAACGGGAGTTCGGGGCCCACTGTATGCCCCAGTGGAGATCAGGTCAGGGCCTCCCCACCCGTCCCCAGAACTGAGCTCTCTTTTGTTAGCCCCTGCTGAGTTAGAGCCCTGTTTCTTGATTAACCCTTTCACCCACCAGTTCCCAAAATTCTTTTCTCACGAGGCTGCCTCTGCCTTCACAATGAACCTGCCTCTCCTGAAACCCAGGGTCAGTATATAAGGCTGCCTGTGTGGCAAGATCCCAGCTGCACAGAGCGACAGGAATACGGATCGGTACTTTTATAAAATTAGTATAAGTGGATTGCTAGAAAAATGAAAACCTAAAAAGCATACAAAATATGAGCCTACTTTATGTTTAATTAAAAAGGAAATTGTCCTGTCAAACTGCTGGTCTCAGCATATTGCTCTCAATTTCTGTGCTTCCTTGCAGCACTGGTTTGGGAGCCAAAGCCTGAGATTTTTGGCTTTGCCACTTCTTCCAAGCTGTGTGACTTGGAGAAATTACCCAGAGGCTCTGAGTTTATCTGTCTGACAGGGCTAGTGATAGTACCCAGCTCATGGGTTTGAGATAATGTAGCTGAGGCACTTAGCAAGGTCTGGTACTTATAGAAAGCACTTCATAAACAGTAGCCTGTATTTTGATTGTTATTATTAGTGTTTTGCTGATTTGCAGGAGCAGCCCATATGGCAAAGGCTGTGGACTACAGGGTGTTCTTTGGTCAGCATTTAGGCCTCACAGCAACCCTATCAGGAAGGTGTCTATTTTTTGTTTTTAATCCCTCTCATAGATGAGGAAATGGAGCTCATCCAAATTAAGTCGAAGGGGTACCAGGTAGTAAATGGTGAATGCAGGATTTGAATCCAGGTCTCTACCTGTAAGAGGTCTTGCTTTTGCCCTAACCAGTTTGGCTCAGTGGATAGAGCGTCGGCCTGCGGACTCAAGGGTCCCAGGTTTGATTCTGGTCAAGGGCATGTACCTTGGTTGCAGGCACATCCCCAGTAGGGAGTGTGCAGGAGGCAGCTCATCGATGTTTCTCTCTCATCGATGTTTCTAACTCTCCCTCCCTCTCTGTAAAAAAATAAAAAAAGGAGATCTTGCCTTTAACTCCTAGACCCCTGTCCTCTGTCTTGGGGACCGCTGGTTTTGTGGTGGCCTCGCAGTAATTAGCTGGAGGTCACACACATATCTGTTGAAATGGGTCTGCCTGACCCTAAGGGAGCTGTGCTGTCTCCTGTACTTGGAGGTGCAGGTGAGCTCATTGTGCAGACAGGGCCGTGGGCTAAACCTAAGCAGGTAGGATAAGGGGAAATGACAGCCCTGGGGAAATTGTTCCTTGTAAGCTGTCAGTCAAGAATGATGGAAAAGTAAAATCTTAGGAGTGTTGCCCTAACCGGTTTGGCTCAGTGGATAGAGCGTCGGCCTGCGGACTGAAAGGTCCCAGGTTCGATTCCGGTCAAGGGCATGTACCTTTGTTGCGGGCACATACCCAGTAGGGAGTGTGCAGGAGGCAGCTGGTCGATGTTTCTCTCTATCCCTCTCCCTTCCTCTCTGTAAAAAAATCAATTAAAAAAAATCTTAGGAGTTTAAATTCAGGTGAAGAGAAATGTGGAATCAAAGGTTACTTTTGGTTCGAGTTTAAAGCCAGCACTTAATGTAAAAATCTCAAGTAAACAAAATTCAAAATGTATAATGAGGATAGTCATGACAGTGCGTAGAGGGTGTATGTAAGATATCATTTTATGGTATTTTAAATTTGTAATTAATTTTTTCCAAGCACATCATTGAATTTGCATAAGTTAAATGCACATGTGACAGCGGCTTCAGTGGCTCAGCCTCTGCCTCGTCTTTGGGTGAAACTTGGCCTTGAGGCAAATCTCAAAGTAGCGTGATGGTTGCATTTGGAGGGAGTTGGAGCCTTTTTACAAAATGACCTACCAAACTTGGGTGGTCTCCCTGTTCCAGAAAGAGGGGCTAACTGAGTCATCAGTGCCCGTCCTCTGTGCAGTCTGACTGTCCAGGTGCTAGCTGGAGAGATGGGACGGAGGTAGCGGTTTCTTGGGCTTTGATGTTCTTTGAGACATTCTGTTACAAACAGAGCTTGCTTGCCCCTCGACTGAGGCTCGTCAGCTCACATTCCCTGTCTTCTGAGCTGTTCTCTTCTACCAGGCTTCTTGCACCTGGGTGGCCTCCGCACTGCCTTGTACAACTACCTCTTTGCCAAGAAGCACGGAGGGAGCTTCATTCTGCGGCTGGAGGACACGGACCAGACCCGCCTGGTGCCCGGGGCAGCGGACAACATTGAGCACATGCTGGAGTGGGCAGGTGAGGCTGGCTGGGAAAGGACTGCAGTCTTCCCCCCGCTTCCAGGAGGGAGAACAGGGATTCCTGGAGAGAGGGGGGCGTTTGTGCTACCTGGGGTGGCAAGGGCCACCTGAACAGAGACTTCAGCTCCCTGAAGAAAAGCTCCAGGCTGTTTTGAGATTCCTGTTCTTATCCCGGAATCTCAAGTCCTCCTAGGAGCAGGCAGGCATAGGCCGAGTGTGGGATGGGCCTGGCGAGCTGGACCTGTGCTCAGTGGGAGAAAGTTCCAGCCCAAGTTCCCCAGTGGGGATGCGGCCCAGCTTGTCCAATCTTCTGCCTTCCAAGAGGAGCCACAACTCCAGGGTTTTGTTGTTTTTCAGTGACTGTTTCCCACTGTTAAATCTGAGCTCAGGCTTTTGAGGGCTTTTAACCACATTGTATGAGTGAAAGAAAATTTATTGGCCGCTGAAGTCGATTTTCTTGTGGGAACGTTAATCCTGAGCACAGCCAAGCTCAGGGAGGGTCAGGGGGCGAGTGCTGTGTTCCCTGGGTCAGCAGTTGCCGACCTGCTGGGAGAGGTATGACCAGTTAGCTCCCCGAGAAAAAGTAACGAAAATACCAAGACTGTTTTGAGATGTGTATTTTAATCTCAGGTAAATTAACTGGACTCTGGATTCCTAAAGGGCAGAAGCCAATTTCATTTCTGTCTTTTGCCATAGAGGGCTATAGCAGATACTAGGTCGAGATTAGCTGAATAAAAGGGTATTCATTCAACAAGATAACATACTGTGACCCAGGAAGCGTTCCAGCAGTGAGCAGAGACTCTGTGCTCACTAAGTAGGGGAGACAGGCAAACAGATTAATTCTTTCCTGTGATATTAAGTGGTGATGAGTGCTATGGAGAAAGGGTGCAGGGGAGGGAACCCGTGGGGAGGGGTGCTCGTTTAGACGTGGTGGTCTTCGCTGTGGAGGTAACATTGGAGCAGAGACTTGCACAGAGGGAGGGCCAGCCCTGAGGTTACCTAGGGGAAGAGTGTTCGAAGCAGAGCGAATAGCAGATGCGAAGGCCCCACAGAAGCTAAGTGCCCGGTGAGTTAGAGGAGCTGTCGTGGCCCGAGCACAGTGAGCGGGCAGAGTAATGAGGTGTGCGGGAGATGGAATGCCATGCGGGCCAGGAGAGAACGCTCACCGCCTGTGACTCTGCACTGGGCACGAGGGGGTGCTGACGAACAGGTCCTGCTCTCGCGGAGCCCCTGGTGCAGCATGCATGTGTGAATGACGCCCACCCTGGCGTTTTGATGAGGCAGAGGGCAGCTGCCCAGGCACCCCAGGGCTGACCTGGAACTGCTTGCTTCAGGAAGTCACTCTTTTGGGTTTGTGGGGGTTTTTTTTGGGGGGGGGGGGGGGAGGGCATTGACATGTAATTCACATAATACGAAATTCACCATTTCAAAATGTACTATTCAGTGATTTAGTATAGTCACCGTGTTGTGCAGCCATCGCCACTCTCTAATTCCAAGACATTTCCATCACTCCAACACGAAACCCAGGACCTATTCCTCCCCCGCAGCCCCTGGCACTGTTCATCTGCTCCTGTCCCTGGGTTTGCCTATTCTGGACATTTCACATAAGAGGGGTTACACAGTAAGTGGCTGTGATGACTGGCTTTTACTTAGTGTAAGTTCGTCTGTGTGGTCGCATATGTCAGCACTTCATTCCTCTAGGACGGTCATTGTGCAGAAATACCACATTTTGCTTATCCGTTCACCTGAAGGGGGGCGTTTGGCTTTTTTCCACTTTTTGGCTATTATGAGTCACTGCTGTGAGCATTTACGTCCTAGTCTTTATGTGAACATATGTTTTCAATTCCTCTAGTGGAGTTACTCTGGGCGTGCCACACGCTGAACACGTTCAGGTGGATCAGGAAGGGCCCGGTGGACCTAACCCAGCCTCCTCTTCTGACAGATGAAGAAGAGGAGGCCCAGTGGGAGAGGGAGCTGGCTGAGTGCCTGGCACATACCGGTGGCGCACGAAGCCGCGTGACCAGCCTCGGGAGAAGGCACCGTTTGTGTGCTTTTACAAACGAGGATGCGGAGGCTCTGAACGGCGACTCGCCCAGGGTCTCAGTGCTGGCCAGTGCGTCTGAACCCGGCCTGTCTCCTTCCAAGTTTGTGTGAACGTCGGGAGTGCGGGATTGCTCCTGATTCATTTGAAAGCTTTTTGAGGGCAGAATGGCTATCATTCAACTCTTCTGTGTCCCCTCTGCCCCCTCCTGGAAGCGTGCACAGTTCAGCACGTCCTCTGACCTGAGGCACCTGGACCGTGGGCTGGGGGTTTGGCTGAAAATAGACCACATTTCCTCCCAGGGCTTATAGTGCAGCTGCTAGAGGGCTATGTGCTTTGTGAGCACTGATGCTTTTTAAAACAATATTTCTATTGATTTTTAGAGAGAGGAAGGGAGAGGGAGAGAGAGAAACATTGACTCTGCTGCCTCCTGCACACCCCACCAGGCATCAATCCCACAGCCCAAGAGTGCCCTGACTGGGACTCGAACCAGCAACCTTTCAGTGCATGGAATGCCCAACCATCAGCCATACCGCCGAGGGCCACTGATGCTTTTAGTTCTCACTCTGCACAGTAAGCTGTCGGCTGCACTTTTCAGAAAAGGGAATGCAAAGAGGCAGTACAGGGAGTGGTTAAGAGCATGGACTCTGGGCCAGTTCACCTGGGTGTGAATCCAGTTGTGCCCCTTATCCTTGGCCAAGTTATCTGACAAAGTCCCTCTGTGCTCCGTGTCCTCGTTAGTGAATGGGGAGAATAATGACATCTTCCTGGGGTGGTGGTTCTGAGGCTTAGTGAAGATCACAAAATAGAAAAGCAGCTGGCAGGTGCTTAGCACTCTGGTGCTCTGGCACCTGGGTCCCTGTCACAGACAAAGCCCGGAGTCCAGCCAGGCCTGATGGGCTGTGCCCTGAACCACACTCTTCCTCCTGAGTCGGCTGGTCCAGGCCTGGGCGGGTTTCCCCTCCCCAGGGAAAAGGTGGATGGAGAGGAAGTGCAGTTGGGAGTGTGGACATGGAGCCAGCACGCCTCTGCCCAACCCCTCATCCACCAGGCTGCGTGGCCTTGAGCATGGGACCTCTGTGCCTGAATTTTCATCTGCGAAGGGGAAGTCATGATAGTACTGGACACATGTTGTCGGGAGGACTAAAAGCTTAACTCTGTTTGCCAAGCCCTTAGAGCAGTGCCCGAGAGCCAGTGTCGCGTGCATCTTATTACTTGGTGATTGCTCTCTCCATGCTCCAGGCATCCCCCCTGACGAGAGCCCACACCGGGGAGGCCCCAGCGGGCCCTACCTGCAGTCCCAGCGGCTCGAGCTGTACGCCCAGGCCACGGAAGCTCTGCTGAAGACCGGGGCTGCTTACCCCTGCTTCTGCTCTTCACAGCGGCTGGAGCTGCTGAAGAAGGAGGCCCTGAGGAGCCGCCAGACACCCCGGTGAGAGCCCCAGCCTGTCGTGCTGCCTCCTCAGAGTCGGGTGTGTTTGTTAGCTGTTGCTGCAGAACAAGTCACCCCCAAACTTTTACGGTCTCACAGTTTCTATGGGTCAGGACGCTGGGCATGCTCACCTGGACCTTTAGCTCAGGGTCGCTCCCAAGGCTCTCCCAAGGCTCAGCTCGCGGAGGATCTGCTTCCGTTTCCCTCGAGACTGTCAGCAGGCCTCAGGGTGTCCTGGCTGTTGCCTGGAGACATCTGCTCCTTGCCACGTGGGCCTCTCCCTACGGCAGCTCACAGCATAGCCCGGGCTTTCCTCCGAGAGACCAGGGAGAAAGCAAGCGAGTGAGACAGAGGCCAGAGTCTTTCGAGGAAGTGACAGCTCATCACTGGTTGTACACTGTTCATTAGGAGGCAGTCACCAGGTCCAGCCCGTACTCACAGGAAGGGGATGGCACCAGGACAGAAACCAGCAGGTGGGGGTCACGGGGGCCAGGTCTGAGCTGCCAACCGCCTTCGGTCCAGGGAGTAACACATCAAGTAGCTTTAGTGATTTGTTATTTGTTGATTTGTTATTAAGTAGGATTTTCTCATGTTCAGGAAAATAGATGCACAAAGCTCCCTCCCAACACTGACCCTACCTACTCAGGTCCTCTCCAGACACAGCTGGTGTTAGAACTTGCTCGTGTCTCCTGCAGAGGCATCAGTACGTACACTGATACATGCCTGTTATTTCTCTTCCCCCTTCAAATGGTAGCACAGGGAGCACTGTGCGACTTCTTGTCTCAAGGATCAGTCTGTATCAGTCCACAGTCTTTTTGTTTTGTGAGTTTTTTTGTTTTGTTTTTTTAGTCCACAGTTTTTTTATGCTTACATGGTATTCCATTGTATGGATATGCCATCATTTACTTAATCAGTTCCTTAATAATGAACCTTTACTGGTATGTCATTTGTAGTATTTGTTATAAAAAAGAGAGTTGTGCCCTAGCCAAGTTGGTTGCATACACCAAAAGGTTGTGGGTTCAATTCCTGGTCAGGGCACATACCTAGGTTGTGGGTTCAATCCCAATCTGGACATGTGTGGGAGGCAGTCAGTCAATCAATGTTTCTCTCTCTCTCTCTCTTTTTTTTATATATTTTATTGATTTTCCACAGAGAAGAAGGGAGAGGGATAGAGAGCTAGAAACATCGACGAGAGAGATTGATCAGCTGCCTCCTGCACGCCCCCCACTGGGGATGTGCCCGCAACTAAGGTACATGTCCTTGACCGGAATCGAACCCGGGACCCTTCAGTCCGTAGGCCGACGCTCTATCCACTGAGCCAAACCAGTTTGGCAGTGTTTCTCTCTTACATTGATGTTTTTCTCTCTCTTCCTCTCTCCCTCTCTCTCTGAAAATCAATAAAAACATATCCTTGAGTGAGGATTAAACAAAAGAGAGCTGTGCCTGGCAGTGTGGCTCAGTGGTTGATCATCGACCTATGAACCAGGAGGTCACGGCTCGATTCCCGGTCAGGGCACATGCCTGGGTTGCGGGCTCGGTCCCCAGTGTGGGGCATGCAGGAGGCAGCTGGTCAATGATTCTCTCTCATCATTGATGTTTCTCTTTCTCCTTCTCCCTTCCTCTCTGAAATCAATAAAAATATGTGTGTGTGTTTTTAAAAGAAAGAGCTGTGACAAAGGATGTTGACAGGCATCCTTTCGCACACATGTGTGTTTTGTTAGAGACCTTCCAGGACGTGCTGCCTGGTGGCCCCGCACTAGCTGCACTCCCATCAGCGGCGGCCTCATAACTTAAGCTCCAGTTTCTGTGAACCGATTGCACCAGGGCTCGGATGTTCGGATAAGTTCACGACATCCACTGCAGCACTGCCTCTTCATTATAAACACTGTACTTACCCACCTACAGAAGATGGCTTTTTTTGCCCAAGATCATATGGTCTTCAGAGACACAGATAGGGCTCATGCCCACCATCAGTGTTGTTAGCAACTATGCCGCTCTGCTTCCCAACAGGTATGACAATCGGTGCCGGAACCTGAGCCAGAGGCAGGTAGCTGAGAAGTTGGCCAAGGACCCCAAGCCTGCTATCCGCTTTCGCCTGGAGGAGGAGGCACCAGCCTTCCAGGACTTGGTATACGGCTGGAATCGGCATGAAGTGGCCAGTGTGGAGGGGGACCCGGTCATCCTGAAGAGCGATGGCTTCCCCACCTACCACCTGGCCTGCGTGGTGGATGACCACCACATGGGCATCAGCCACGTGCTGCGTGGCTCGGAGTGGCTGGTCTCCACTTCCAAGCACCTGCTGCTCTACCAGGCCCTGGGCTGGCCGCCACCTCGCTTTGCCCACCTGCCCCTGCTCCTCAACAGGGACGGCAGTAAGCTGTCCAAGAGGCAAGGGGACATTTTCCTGGAGAGTTTTGCTGCTGCCGGCTTCCTACCAGATGCCTTGCTCGACATCATCACTAACTGTGGCTCAGGGTTTCCAGGTATCCACTCACCTGAGAGTTCCCGGTGGGACCACAGCAGTGAGGCGCCAGGATTTGGGTGCAGGCCCACCTGGTCTGCAGTCCGGCTGTGCCACCTACCAGCTGCGTCAACTTGCATGGGTTCATGCTTTCATTCCACAAATGTTTACTGAGCCAGACACTGTCCAGTACTGGGGCTCCAACAGTGAAAAGACAGGCATAATCCCTGCCCTCAAGGAGCTTGCGATCTCAGTGTTGGTTGCCTCATCTATAAAATGGGGCTAAGTGTCTACCTCGTAGGCATAAGTTAAGATTCACTGAGCTCATGAGTGTAAGGCCCCCAGCACAGTATCTCCCACAGGAGGTGCAAAAATGACAGCTGCTGTGATTTTTACAATTATAGTACTACTCTAACAGTATCACTAGTATTACTGGGACCATAGTTTATTCCAAGTTAAGCCTTTATCCTTGGCCCAAGACTTAGAGCCCAAATCTTAAAGAAGCACCAAATAGGCTAGGATGACCTCTTTGTGGGGAGATTTCTGATAATGAGGCAATAATAGTCTGCTTATTGTTTATTCTGCTCTTATTTAATCCTAACATATCCTTGGGAGGTACGGTCTCCACGGTTTGTAAGAGGATTGGGAGTCTCAGAGAGGTTAGGGAATTTGCCAGTGTCCCAGCTAGTAGGGGATGTGACAGGTTATTGTCGGCTGAAGTCCCCACAATGCCCAGTGGGACAGCTGCTGCTCAAAGAAGCAGCCCCGCACAGCCCGCTCTACTCTGGCTGTGCTTGGACTCATGGGAAGCTCCTAGAGCACTGGTGCCAGACCCCACCGGACCAGTGGGGTCAGGGGCTCAGGATGGCCAGACAGTGGGTGCCGTCCCTGCAGCTCATGTCTCTGAGGGCAGAGTGGTTAAACCATTTTTCACACCATTTTTTTTCCCCTTAATGACAGAAGCCTTTCTGCAAGTGAAAGCTCATTTGGGCCCTTGGTGTAAAAACATAGAGGTTGAGTCCCTTTGGTGGAAATGGGATGGGGAGCCCAGTGTTCACTCAGCCTCCCTTGGAGTTGAACGTCGGAGGGAGTTGAGCGCTGGGCTTCCCTCACTTGCAGAGAACCAGATGGGCAGGACCTTGCCAGAGCTGGTAGCACAGTTTGACCTGACCCGGATCACCTGCCACTCGGCCCTGCTAGACCTGGAGAAGCTCCCAGAATTCAACAGGTGAGTGGGGACTAGAGCGCCCTGCTGGAAAGGGCTTTCTTGCTGACGATGGGCCCCCACAGGTCCTGTGGGCTCCAGAATCACATATACCTGATTGTGACTGAGCTCAGGTGTTCAGTGCTGTGTGACCACAGGCAGTCACCTCGCCTCTTTAGACCTGTTTCCTCTTCTTTAAAATGGAGATAGTAAGAGTTCCCACCCTGTGCAATTGTTTTAAGAGTTAAATTCAACGTTGCATCAAAGTATCTGCGCAGCCCCCAGCACATAGAAAGTGCTCAACCAATGGTAGGTATCCTTTTATCATTACCATTATTCCTGTGTACCCCTCGTGTGGGTTCTGTTGACTACCAAAGCCAGGGTGGCGTCTTCATTTTAGAACATCTCCCCGCCCCCTAACCCCCAATCCCCCGGCCAACACTGAGGAGCACTGTCTCATGTCACCCGCCAACACGGAGGAGCACTGTCATGTCACCCACCAACACGGAGGAGCACTGTCATGTCACCCGCCAACACGGAGGAGCATTGTCATGTCACCCGCCAACACGGAGGAGCACTGTCTCTCATGTCACCCGCCAACACGGAGGAGCACTGTCTCTCATGTCACCCACCAACACGGAGGAGCATTGTCTCTCATGTCACCCACCAACATGGAGGAGCATTGTCTCATGTCACCCGCCAACACGGCAGAGCACTCTCATGTCATCCACCAGCACGGAGGAGCACTGTCTCTCATGTCACCCACCAACACGGAGGAGCACTGTCTCTCATGTCACCCACCAACACGGAGGAGCACTGTCTCTCATGTCACCCACCAACACGGAGGAGCACTGTCTCTCATGTCACCCAGCAAAACAGAGGAGCACTGTCTCATGTCACCCGCCAACACAGCAGAGCACTCTCATGTCACCCACCAACACGGAGGAGCATTGTCTCATGTCACCCGCCAACACAGAGGAGCACTGTCTCTCATGTCACCGCCAACACGGAGGAGCACTGTCTCTCATGTCACCCACCAACACGGAGGAGCACTGTCTCTCATGTCACCCACCAACACGGAGGAGCACTGTCTCATGTCACCCACCAACACGGAGGAGCACTGTCTCTCATGTCACCCGCCAACACGGAGGAGCACTGTCTCTCATGTCACCCACCAACATGGAGGAGCATTGTCTCATGTCACCCGCCAACACGGAGGAGCACTGTCTCTCATGTCACCCGCCAACACGGAGGAGCACTGTCTCTCATGTCACCGCCAACACGGAGGAGCACTGTCTCTCATGTCACCGCCAACACGGAGGAGCACTGTCTCTCATGTCACCCGCCAACTAGGAGGAGCACTGTCTCTCATGTCACCCGCCAACACGGAGGAGCACTGTCTCTCATGTCACCGCCAACACGGAGGAGCACTGTCTCTCATGTCACCCGCCAACACGGAGGAGCACTGTCTCTCATGTCACCCGCCAACACGGAGGAGCACTGTCTCTCATGTCACCCACCAACACGGAGAAGCACTGTCTCTCATGTCACCGCCAACACGGAGAAGCACTGTCTCTCATGTCACCGCCAACACGGAGGAGCACTGTCTCTCATGTCACCCGCCAACACGGAGGAGCACTGCCTCTCATGTCACCCGCCAACACGGAGGAGCACTGTCTCTCATGTCACCCGCCAACACGGAGGAGCACTGTCTCTCATGTCACCCGCCAACACGGAGGAGCACTGTCTCTCATGTCACCCGCCAACACGGAGGAGCACTGTCTCTCATGTCACCCAGCAAAACAGAGGAGCACTGTCTCATGTCACCTGCCAACACGGAGGAGCACTGTCTCTCATGTCACCCGCCAACACGGAGGAGCACTGTCTCTCATGTCACCCACCAACACGGAGGAGCACTGTCTCTCATGTCACCCACCAACACGGAGGAGCACTGTATCATGTCACCCGCCAACACGGAGGAGCACTGTCTCTCATGTCACCCACCAACATGGAGGAGCACTGTCTCTCATGTCACCCACCAACACGGAGGAGCACTGTCTCTCATGTCACCCACCAACATGGAGGAGCACTGTCTCATGTCACCCGCCAACACGGAGGAGCATTGTCTCTCATGTCACCCACCAACACGGAGGAGCACTGTCTCTCATGTCACCCACCAACATGGAGGAGCACTGTCTCATGTCACCCGCCAACACGGAGGAGCACTGTCTCTCATGTCACCCACCAACATGGAGGAGCACTGTCTCATGTCACCCGCCAACATGGAGGAGCATTGTCTCTCATGTCACCCACCAACATGGAGGAGCACTGTCTCATGTCACCCGCCAACATGGAGGAGCACTGTCTCATGTCACCCACCAGCACGGATGAGCATTGTCTCATGTCACCCGCCAACACGGAGGAGCATTGTCTCTCATGTCACCCACCAACACGGAGGAGCACTGTCTCTCATGTCACCCACCAACATGGAGGAGCACTGTCTCATGTCACCCGCCAACACGGAGGAGCACTGTCTCTCATGTCACCCACCAACATGGAGGAGCACTGTCTCATGTCACCCGCCAACATGGAGGAGCACTGTCTCATGTCACCCACCAGCACGGATGAGCATTGTCTCATGTCACCCACCAGCACGGAGGAGCATTGTCTCTCATGTCACCCAGCAAAACAGAGGAGCACTGTCTCATGTCACCTGCCAACACGGAGGAGCACTGTCTCATGTCACCTGCCAACACGGAGGAGCACTGTCTCATGTCACCCGCCAACACGGAGGAGCACTGTCTCTCATGTCACCCAGCAAAACAGAGGAGCACTGTCTCATGTCACCGCCAACACGGAGAAGCACTGTCTCATGTCACCTGCCAACACGGAGGAGCACTGTCTCATGTCACCTGCCAACACGGAGGAGCACTGTCTCATGTCACCTGCCAACACGGAGGAGCACTGTCTCATGTCACCCACCAACACGGAGGAGCACTGTCTCTCATGTCACCGCCAACACGGAGGAGCACTGTCTCATGTCACCCGCCAACATGGAGGAGCACTGTCTCATGTCACCCGCCAACACGGAGGAGCACTGTCTCATGTCACCCGCCAACACGGAGGAGCACTGTCTCTCATGTCACCCGCCAACACGGAGGAGCACTGTCTCTCATGTCACCCGCCAACACGGAGGAGCATTGTCTCTCATGTCACCCGCCAACACGGAGGAGCATTGTCTCTCATGTCACCCGCCAACACGGAGGAGCATTGTCTCTCATGTCACCCGCCAACACGGAGGAGCATTGTCTCTCATGTCACCCGCCAACACGGAGGAGCACTGTCTCATGTCACCCGCCAACACGGAGGAGCACTGTCTCTCATGTCACCCGCCAACACGGAGGAGCACTGTCTCTCATGTCACCCGCCAACACGGAGGAGCACTGTCTCTCATGTCACCGCCAACACGGAGAAGCACTGTCTCTCATGTCACCGCCAACACGGAGGAGCACTGTCTCTCATGTCACCCGCCAACACGGAGGAGCACTGCCTCTCATGTCACCCGCCAACACGGAGGAGCATTGTCTCTCATGTCACCCGCCAACAGGGAGGAGCACTGTCTCTCATGTCACCCGCCAACACGGAGGAGCACTGTCTCATGTCACCCGCCAACACGGAGGAGCACTGTCTCTCATGTCACCCGCCAACACGGAGGAGCACTGTCTCTCATGTCACCCGCCAACACGGAGGAGCACTGTCTCTCATGTCACCCGCCAACACGGAGGAGCACTGTCTCCTGTCACCTCCTCCATGTGTCAAGGGTCCTTCACTCAGAAACCGTCAGACACAGTTACCCTTCCCATCACTGCTGACATGTCCCAGTCTAAGGGACTGGGTGGCACACAGCAGGCAGCTTTGCAGTCACGGTTGCAGCAACTCCTCGCGCCTTCCCTGAAGCACTGGGGGACCAGCTCTCTTTGGTGCACTCCTTGCGTCAGTGCCCAGGACTGCAAACCGGAAATCTTTGCTAACTGGGTCTACTCTACTCAGTCCAACTGAGGTATGGGGAACCAGGGCCCTTTGCAGCCAAGAGAAGTCAGAAATCTTTTCTTCTTTTATTGAGTGATTGATTTTTTTTTTTTAGAGGGGGTGAGAGAGAAACATCAATTTGTTTTTCCACTTATTTATGCATTCATTGGTTGATTCTTTTATGTGCCCTGACCAGAGATTGAACCTGAAACCTTGGCTGGTGTATTGGGATAAAGCTATAACCAGCCAAGGCCAGAAATATCTTATTTTTGTGTGATCTCTTTCTAGTTTAAAAATGTTAGCTATTATTTTTTTACTAGAGGCTAGTGCACGAATTCGTGTACAGGTGGGGTATCTTGGCCTGGCTTGCGATTGGGCCGATCAGGTCCCATCTCGGCCGATCTCACCCAGTCCTGATCAAGCGCATTGGGCCGACGAGCCAGGGGTAGGGGCTGCGGGAGGTTGGCTGTGGGAGCACACTGACCACCAGGGGGCAGCTCCTGCATTGAGCGTCTGCTGTCTGGTGGTCAGTGCATGTCATAGCTATCAGTCCTTCTGTCACTTAAGCTTATATGTATAGATTGCTATTGATCCTCACCCGAGGATATTTTTCCTTTGATATTTTTTTTTTTTTTTTGAGTGGAGAGTGGGAGGGACGGGGAGAGATAGAGAAAGACACATTGATTGCCTCCCACACACACCCTGACCAGGGCTGGGGATCGAGCCTGCAACCAAGGTATGTGCCCTTGACCAGAATCAAACCCGGGACCCTTCAGTCCACAGGCCAAACTGGCTAGGGCATGTTAGCTACTATTTTAAAAGCAGCATGTATCTGGGTTGCTTGGGGCCCTCAGGCTACCTGTTTCAGACGTTGGCCAGGTCTCTTTCCTTCTGTAAGCGTAGAGAACTCCTTTGGCTTTTCCTCCAGGCTGCACCTTCGTCGGCTGGTGAGCAATGAGACCCAGAGGCGCCAGCTGGTGGAAAAGCTGCAGCTGCTCGTGGAGGAGGCATTTGGGAGCCAGCTGCCAGACAGGGCTGTCCTGGACCCAGCCTATGTGGAGAGGATCATCTTGCTGAGACAGGTGGGGCTGGGAGCTCTGGGAGACCAAGGGAGCGGAGCCCCCCATTTCTCCCCTTCCAATGCGTCAGCCCTGTCCCCAGTGCACTGAATGGCTGCCTCTTTCTCCAGGGTCACATTTGCCGCTTGCAGGATTTGGTCTCCCCAGCACACTCCTTCCTGTGGACTCGTCCTGCTGTGGGTCGCACGCAGCTGGGTGCCATCTCAGAGCAGGTGGATGTGATTGCCAAGCGTGTGCTGAGGTGAGTTTGCGCAGGCCAAGCTCAAGGTTGTGTACCCTCTTTCCTCCTCCCCTGCCTGGGTCCCCCTTTACCCCAGGGCTGGGCAGTTGGGCTCGCAGCACAACCCTTGGCCAGTGAGAGGTTTGGGGGAGCTAACCTCTCACCAACACTCTTGGTAGATGGGGAGCCTGGAGGAGCCCAGGCTCTCCCCAGAAGAGATGATGCATTCAGGTTAATGGGTTGGATCCACCTGGGTTCCATTCTGGCTCCACCTGTTACCCAGTTAGTTCACCTGCCCAGATGGCTTCACTTCCGCCAAGTTACTGCACCTGTTTGAGCATCGTTTCCTCATCTGAAAGGTGCAGGTGAAACTATTGCTTACTGTAACAGTACCAGAACACTTCCGATGACAAGGGCGGAAAACAGCCGTGGAGAAGAAGGACTGGTCTGTGTAATTGTGTGGTCAGAACAAGGGCTGACTTGAGGCTAATGCATGGCCCAAAAATACATCACTAAAGCCCAATTTCTCTATCTTTTTTACTCTGCCCACACTCCTCCATGCTGGCTGCTCTGGTAGATGGAGAACGGGTTTCTCTCCCATTACCGAGTGTACTTCTCTTCACCTAACAGTCCAGGGGCGAGCAGCTTTCCTCCTTGTTCCAGTGTCCTGCCATCCCTAGATTTGGTTCCTGTCCCTGTGGGCCATGGTGGCTCACGGACCATCCAGGATTCAGCCAGAGAAGGAAAAAGGAAAGAGAAGGCAGACAGGACATTTCTCCCCCTTAAGGACTTAAAAGCTTTCCCGCTAGCTGGAACTCTATCTTAAGGCCATGCCAGGCCTAAGGAAGCCTGGAAAATGTACTTTATTTACTTGGCAACCATGTGCCTAGCTAAAAATTTTGTTACTGCATACAAAAGCGAAAAAGTAACTTGTCTAAAATGATCCAGCTAGTCCGGCCAGTGTGCTCAGTGGTTAGAGTGTCGGCATGCACACCAAGGGCCATGGGCTCAGTTCCCAGTGAGGGGCACGTACCTGGTCCTGATTGTTTGTGGGCAAGAGACAGCTAATCGATGAGTCCCTCTCACATCAATGTTTCTCTCTCTCTTTCTCTCTCTCTTCCCCTTCCCACTCTCTCTAAAAAATAATGGAAAAGTATCCTCAGGTGAGTATTAACAACAACAAAAAGGAATACAAGCATGTGACAAGAAATACAAATGGTACGTCCCTGGCCGGGTAGCTCAGTTGGTTCATCGTCCCAGTGCCCCAAGGTTGAGGGTTCCATCCCTCGTCAATGCACATATAGGAATCAACCAATGAATGCAGAAATAAGTGGAACAACTAAATCAATCAGTCAATCTCTCACATCAATACATTTTGTAAAAATTAAAAAAAAAGAAATACAAATGGTACAAAAGGGTTTATAGCAAAAACTAAGTCAGTGCTCGCTTCGGCAGCACGTATACTAAAAACTAAGTCTTCCCTCCTACTCCAGCCCCCGACAGAAAGGCAGCCACACTTAGCAGTTTCCTTTGTGAGTTGTCTATATTCAAGGATATGTATATACAACTCTAGTCCTATCATTTTTTAATTTTGAAATTTAACATTTTGGTTAATACATTCAAACCTCTTAAGCCTGGATTTAAAACCTAGAAATGATAAGGTATGTATTTAGGCAGTCCTGTTTTTAATTCTTGTCCCCTCTTAGCCCAGTTCCAAAACCCTCTGTATGTTACGACTAGTCTTAATTATGTCTAAATAATCCTTATCTTCCCCTTTTTTTACACAAAAGGTACAATACAAGAACACCATTCTGTGTCTTTTTTTCCTTTTACTTAATATATATTTTGACCTATCCAGTACTTAGAGAGCATCCTCATTCTTTCCTACAGCTACATCTGCCCCATCACTATACCACTTTGCCACAATTTATTTAACACCCTCCTGCTGATGGACATTTGATTGCTTCCAGATTTTGCTGTTACAAACGATGCTGCAATGAGTAACCTTACCTAGACACCATTAACATGTTTGCAAGTATAGCGCCAAGATAAGTTCCCAAGAGCTATTATTAGTAATAATGCTCCCTTAATTTTGGGCATTCCACTCTAGGGGCCATTGGTTGTTATTCACTGGAAGTAATGTCATAACTCCCATCCTGACACAGGCATTGTTTTTAGAGGCACTCTGGTGCTCCCACTTGAGTCAGGAAAGCTGATACACAAATGATCGGAAGCTGCCAGATCTCTCAAAGTCCTGTGCCCACGCCAAGCTGCAAGCCAGCTCTCACGTGTCCTGGGCTGCCCAGGACCTGTCCCTTTCACCTGCTCCTTGGCAGATTGCTCCCTGCAGTGACATTGAGGAGATTGTCTATTTTCCCCCACATTTTATATTTTCAATATTTTGTCTCCTCCATTTCATAAATAACAGCAATCATGTAATCCAGTTAATGATGCAATAAGAATGATTACTTCTGTCTCCGGTTGGAACTCAGTTGCTCAAGTTTTGGAGTTAGTAGGAGATGTCTGTGCTGAAAGGCTATTTGTTCAGATATCTTATGAACCCGTACCCTGCACCAGCAGCACTGCACACTGAGCAACCTCTGGGGTAGAGCTGTCCGTTCCCCGTTGTGAGCAGGTGGTGTCGGAGTGGGCATCGTGGACCATCTGCCTTAGTCCCTGTTCAGTGTGGGACAGACTCCCCACCCTGCATCCGTCTCTTGCTGTAACTTCAAAGCAGGACTGGGGGGAAGTTTTTGCAAGTCCAGCTCTAACAATAGGGAATTCCTCTTGAGCTCAAACATACTTTTGGGAGATCTCGGCCGGACTGCCAGGAAAGGGCAATGATTGCTGGTCCCTGGAGCTTAGGTGCTTACATGCTTCCATCTGTGGGCAGAGGATGGTGGTGACAAGTCGGTGGCAGGGTCCTCGCTGGGGCTGTGGCCTCCTGATTGCCTCCTCTCTGCTCTTCTGTGTTACATCGAACAGTCTCCCCATGCCCGGTCTTGGAGCTGTTTCAGATCATTCCTAGAGGGCTCCGTACTTCCAGCCTACATCTAACCCAGTCCTGAGTTTCTTTATAGATACTTTTGCAAAGTCTCAGAGCTCTTGGGTGTAATAATACTGGCTAATGACTAGCTTTTTATTGAAATACTAGAGGCCTGGTGCATGGATTTTTCTCTTGCTCTAAGTGACCTTTTGACCGGTAGCTATGACACACACTGACCACCAGGATCTCACAGTCTGGGGCCCCTTGGGGATGTCGGACTGCCAGTTTCCGCCCGATCCCCGCAGGCCAGGCCGAGGGACCCCACTGGTGCACAAATCCATGCACCGGGCCTCTAGTATGCATATAAGATCTTTGGTTAATCTCTTCCCACCCTCCCCCCGCCTCCCCTCCCTCTGAGATTCATCAGTCTGTTCCATGTTTCCATGCCTGTGTGTTGAGCATCTGCCCCCTAGTGATCAGTGCACATCATAGCTACTGGTCAAACAGTTGCTTACGCTTTTATAAATTATAGACTAGAGGCCCGGTGCACAAAAATTTGTGCACTGGCGGGGGCGGCGGGGGGGGGGGTGTCCCTTAGCCCCACTTGTGCCCTCTCACAGTCTGGGACCCCTCGGGAGATAACGAACTGCTGGCTTAGGCCTGCTCCCGGGTGGCAGAGGGCAGGCCCAATCCCTAGGTGCAGCCCCTGGTCGGGCTCAGAGCAGGGCCAATTGGAGAGTTGGGGCGCCACCCCCTGTCATGCACAGAGCAGGGCGGATCGGGAGGTTGCGATGCCACCCCCAGTCACGCTCAGGGTAGGGCCGATTGGGGGGTTAGGGCACCGCTTCATGTCACAATTAAGGCAGGGTCGATGGGGAGGTTGTGGCGCCACCCCGTCACGCACAGAGCAGGGCCGATCAGGGGGTTGTGGCCCCGCCCCTTGTCACACACAGAGCCGCAGGGCGATCAGGGGGTTTGGGCGCTGCCCCCTGTCACGCTGCTCCAGGGGCCAGGAGGCCTCGCGGCTCCACTTGACACCGGGGCAGTGAGGCCTCACTGCTCAGCTGATCCCGGTGCTGGGTGGCCTCGCTGCTCCGCTGATCCCAGTGCTGGGAGGCCTCACGGCTCTGCTGATCCCGGTGCTGGGAGGCTCCACTGATCCCAGGCCGGGAGGTCTCGTGGCTCCACTGATCCCGGGGCGTGAGGCCTTGCGGCTCCGCTGATCCCGGTGCTGGGAGGCATATTACCCTTTTACTATATAGGATAGAGGCCTGGTGCACAGGTGGGGTCCGGCTGGTTTGCCCTGAAGGGTGGATCAGGGTGAGGGTCCCGCTTGGATGCCTGGCCAGCCTGGATGAGGGGATGATGGCTGTTTGTAGCTGGTCACACCCCCTTCAGGGCCGGGGTCCCCACTGGGGTGCCTGGCCAGTCTGGGTGAAGGGCTGAGGGCCGTTTTCAGGCTGGCGGGCGACTGAACCTCCCAACCTCTCCTTTTTTTCTTTTTTTTTAATTCTGGGATTTATTTACCTTCTACGGCTGTCACTGGAACTGAGAGCCGGCTTTAGCTCTGAGGCTCGGCTCCAGCTCTGAGACCTCGGCTGCTGATCTGGGTTTGTTTGGGTTCTATAATTGTAACACTGTTTCAGCTCTAGCTCCTAGGCGGCTGAAAGCAGGTTTCTGGGGTTTGTTTAGCTTCTATAATTGCAACATTGTTTCTTAGAGTGCAAGCTCAGAGCCCAGCAGTGACAGGCGGGGAACCTTGGCTTCCTCCATCACTGGTGCAACCAAGCCTCCTGTTCACTTCAGCTGCCTGGCTGCCGGCCGCCATCTTGGTTGGCAGTTAATTTGCATATCTCACTGATTAGCCAATGGGAAGGGTAGTGAAGTTATGGTTAATTACCATGTTTCTCTATTAGATAGAATGAGATCTAATACTTTTGAGTACTTCCCATTCAAGCAATGTACTTAGTGCTTTGCTTGTTTTAATGTAGGCACAGCATAGTTCTGTGAGGTGCAGACCCACAGGTGAGAACACGAGGCATAGAGATGACTGCACAGAGGCAGCAGTTACAGCAGTTAGTAAATCCTCTTATTTTGGTACCCGCTTTGTTTCCCTATGTGATGCCCACATGCTGGAACTCTGCTATGCGGTACCCTGGTGGTTTTTTCTTCCCCAGCGTGGGTGGGTCGCATGTGGGCGCTGAACCCCCCCCCCCCTCCCCAGGCTGGCCTGAACATTGTACCCTTTATGTTGTCACTAATTGATAGTCTTCCGAAGTCCTCCCTCCCGCTCACTTGCATTGGCCCCTGCGGGCCCCTCATAGACTGGCCCACTTCTAGGCTTTTAGAAGGACTTGGCGCCAGCTTAACTCAGGACGTGCTGAACGCAGAACTGAAGAAGCTGTCCGAAGGTCTGCCCGGCACCAAGCACAGTAACGTGATGAAACTCCTGCGAGTGGCCCTCAGTGGACAGCCGGTGAGACGGGCAGATGGGCTGGACTGTTCTCGGGAGCCCTCACTTACGCATTCAGCTAACATTCACCAGCAGCACTGAGCTCATCTTTCATACAACGATGAGTGAAACATGAGCACTCCCCTCACCCATTCATTCAACAGCACCTGTTGAGTGCCTACTGTGCCAGTGCCACTATGTAAAGAGGATACAGTAGTGAATCAAACACGCACACTCCCTCCCGTCATCCTTCACGGAGCTGGCAGTTGATTGGAGGTAACAGACATGTCAATACAGGAAGAAGAGGCTCCGGGGATGCAGCCTCGGCCTCAGAAATCAAAGACAGTGAAGTGCAGTCTCCGCCCTGGGGTACAGGCAGCGGTGTGGGGTTGGCTGGGGTATGACTGCAGACCAAGGCTGGGCTCATAGGCGATGTTTTCTCTTTCTGTCCTCAGCAAGGACCGCCTGTAGCTGAGATGATGGTGTCCTTGGGACCAAAAGAAGTGCGGGAACGCATACAGAAGGTGCTGTCCAGCTGACGGGAGATGTGCCCGGCGGTGGAGGTGGCTAGGAACCTGTGCGTGTGGAGACGGCCTTCGGAGGAGGAGTGGGTCCTGGGACCCTTCGGGAACTTGTAGCAGGAACCAGAGTCTGGGTGCACACAGTGTACACGTGGCTCCACACAGCCCCGTCCTCGCCCGCTGGCGGGGAAGCCCAGCGTCTTCTCAGCTCCCTGAGTCTGGAGAGGAAGGCTCATGTCTGGCTCCAATACCACACTGCATGGCAGAAGTTTCAAGCTGGTTCCTAGGACAGTCCAGAGGGCTCGTGTTTAGGCCGCCCGAGCTGCGTGACAAAAAGCCACAGAGTTGGGGCTTAAACAAGGACAGTCACTTTCTCCCTGTTCAGGAGGCTGGAAGTCTAAAAGGAAGGTGTTGGCAGATTTCTTTGCTCCTTGGCTTGCTGATGGCTGCTTTCTGCTGTCCGTACTGGTCATCGCCCTGGGTGTGCCCGTGGTGCCTCTGGGTATCCAAATGTCATCTTCTTAGGACACCAGTCAGATGGGATTAGCACCCACCCTGATGGCCCGGTTTTACCTTAATCACTTCTTTAAAGGCTGCACATACAGTTACATGCTGAGATCTCGGTGTTAGGGCTTCAGCGTACGACTTTTGAGGGGGACACAGTTCAGTGCATGACAGCTTGGCAGCAGCCTGGACTCACTTCTCTGCCCAGCTTGGACTCTGAGTGGCAGGGCTGAGCTGAAAGTCACTTTCTCTGGGGTTCATCAGGGGACAAGACTCATCTGTCAGGGTGGGCTGAGGGAGCACTTATGTCTTACACTTGTTTTTGTCCTGCACTTGGGGCAGCCTGCCTCCCTTCCCTACAGGCTGTCTGCTGCTCTCCAGTTCTTCAGCCTGGTCCTTGAACTGAGGCCTCCACCTGCCTATCCGCATCTCACTCACATCTGCCTCCTTATATCCATGACTGTCTGCAGTGAGATGTTCTTGGGGTGAAGAGAAATAGCTAAATAGAAGGAAGACAGTGGCTGGGACAGAGACCCACGGGCTTCTAGGTGTCTGGTGGCAGCCAGCCTCTGAGAGGCCCCAGCCATTGCTCCCTCTTGGTGTTCACCCCGAATAGGGCTGAGTTGAGATGCATCATGGCTTCCTTGTTCTCTTGGATCCCTTACTCTGCGGGAAACCACTTCCACGGGAAGACTCCCAGCAGCCCTGTGGAGAGGCTCATGTGGCAGGAACCGAGGCCGCCTGCCCGCAGCCAGGTGCGTGCCCATCTCGGGGGTCGGTCTTCCAGCCCCAGCCACGCCTTCGGGTGACCACATTCTGACTGACATCTCGACTGCAACCTTCACAAAAGAGCCTTAGCCACGACCACGAAGCACGGCTGCTCTCAGATTCCAGACACACAGAAATGATGAGATAATCGGCGTTCATTGTCTACAGCCACTGGGTTTTGCCCTGCCGGGTGGCCCGATTGGTCAGAGCACCATCCTGATGCACCGAGGCTGCAGGCTCAGTCTCTGGTCAGGACGCATGCAGGGAGCAACAGTGGGTGCGTGGGTGGAGTAACACATTGATGTTTCTCTCCCTCTCCTTCTCCCTCTGAAATAAGTCAATAATAAAGCTACTAGGTTTTGGGATAATTTGTTGCCCAGCAAGTGTTACCTCTTACCCTCTCCTTGTCCACGGGAAAAGGGAAAGGGGATAAAGAGTTGGTGAGCCTGGCTGGTGTGGCTCAGTGGCTAAGCATCGACCTAAGAACCAGGAGGTCACGGTTCATTCCCCGTCAGGGCACATACCTGGGTTGCGGGCTCCATTCTTGGTAGGGGTCGTGCAGGAGGCAGCCAATCGATGATTCTCTCATCATTGATGTTTCTGTCTCTCCCTCTCCCTCTCTGAAATCAATAAAAATAGGTTTTTAAAAAACGAATTTGGCCCTAACCAGCATGGCTCAGTGGATAGAGCGTCGGCCTGCGGACTGAGGGGTCCCGGGTTCGATTTCGGTCAAGGGCATGTACCTTGGTTGCAGGCACATCCCCACTAGGGGGTGTGCAGGAGGCAGCTGATTGATGTTTCTCTCTCATCGATGTTTCTAACTATCCCTCTCCCTCTCTGTAAAAAATTAATATATTTTTTAAAAACGAATTTGTTGAGCTTCACAGAGACCTAGTCTTTTCTTGAAAAGTAGATCATGAAGCTCTGTGCAAGCAATGGCCACCAAATCCGCCTAACAGCTTTATTGGCGACTACGTGCATGGGGTTTCGGTTGTGGGAGAGTCGCAGAGTCTGTGGGAAAGCCAGAGGCCGGGTCTGGCTGTGTAGGAGCAGGCGCCACGCCAGGCTCGCTGCAGTGGGGATGCGGGGACTGCAACTCTGTGGTTTGTCTCTGTTTGCATTTTCCCCTTCAGTTTTGGATGAGGCAGCGAAAGGTTCGGATGCTGGGAAGAGAGTTGCTGTTCCTTAGCTGGGAAGAGGTGTCCCTGCGGGATGCTGTCCAGTGGGCGGTAAAAAACTGTTCCCAAGGGAAAGTGTTTTTCCAAAAGGGACAAGTAACAAAATGTGATTTGTTGTGCACTTGCCTGAGGTGCAACCATGTCTGCGTTTCAGAATTTGCTGAAATGCTTCAGTCCACTATTTCATCCAGTCTTCACAATCCCATGAGAGGCATTTTTATTTCTGTAATAGGGAAATGGAGTCAGGGAAAGGTAATTAACTCTTCTGAGGCAAAGTGAGGATTTAAACTCAAGCTTATGACATCCCCGAGTCTGAGCTCAGCTCTTAACTACTGGGCGTCATCAGAGTCTCTGCTTCTCGGACGTGAAGGACAATTAGGAGGAGCTGCCTCATGCCCTGGCTCGTGGTCCTGGGGTGCGAATGTCTGACACAGGGAATGATGAAAACGCCGAGCTGTAAAGTGCTGCCAGTTTCCCAGCTGGCGTGAGTTGTGTAAAGCAGCATATGCCTTTTGGACGAAGGGTTTTGCCCAGGACCAGTGGGACTTCACATGTTTAAAATAACCTCAGTGTTTTTAGAGTGTAGTAAAACAGCGAGGGCCCTGGAGGCCCACTGCCTAGACAAACACCTGGACAAAGTCCTGGCCAGGCCGGTGTCATCCTGTTCACCAAAAGGTTGCTGGTTTGATTGCAAGTCAGGTCACATGCCTGGGTTGTGGGTTTGATCCCCTGTAGGGGGCAAGCGGGAGGCAGCTGATGGATGTTTCACTCTCACGTTGATGTTTCTCTTCCTTCCTCTCTAAAAATGAATCATCTTTTTTAAAAAGATCTTTTTTATAAAAAAGCCCAGTCCTACCAATTATTCACTGTGACTTCTGTACCTCAGTTTCCTCACCTGTAAGTGGGAATAACAATGGTACTGTTATGGGTTGACTCAGCAAGATAGACCACCGACTCAGAATTTAAATTTAGGAACCTTTATTAAGCTGGCCAGCTGTCTGCAGTCCCAGCACCCCGCCAAAGCAAAGGCTGAACTGCAGCCCTGACTGCAAGAGTTACAGCATATTTATTTGCAAAAACTACAAAGTTACAAAGCCTTGTTTACTCAATTTGTTCCCGACACAGTATAGCATTATCACCTTCCTATCTATGTTTTCCGGGAACAGAGAGCACAGTATATTGAGGAGGGACCATGAGACCATATCTCAAGGCCTGACCTGATGTCAGTACCTTCCTATCTGTCTGTTCCAGGAGCAGACAGCACAGCACGCCCCGATATGCAGCCCAGTACATTCCCTACTGGTCTTATTGGGAATCAAATCTTTGATTCAGCGTCCTCCTCTAAGATTCTGGAGTATTGGGTGTATAAAACCATTAACTTTACAGCCTGTATTTGATTTTGTATGAAATTGAGGAGGCATCTGGCAATGCAGGGGCCAAATATGAGCCCTAGAAGGAGCAGAACGACTGGTCCTGCCAAGGAGGAGAGCAGGGTAGTTAGCCAGGGGGACCAGGAAAATAAATTCTCATACCAATTGCCTTCAGCCCTTCTAGCCTCTTCTCCGTCAGCCAGCCGTTTTCGCAGCTGGCTAAGGCTTTCCCTGATCACCCCTGAGTGGTTGGTGTAGAAACAGCAAGACTCCGCTAGAGCCAGACAGAGGCCTCCCTGCTTCAGGAAAAGCAGATCTGGGCCTCGTCTGTTTTGTAATACTACCTCTGCGAGTGAACCAAGGGAGTCCTCCAGTTGGCTAACAGATTTTCGAGAGAGCTTAAATCTTGATATCTGCCTACTTAACTCTTTATAATTCTGGTGGCCGTGGACCCTGCAGGTCCTATTCCCATAAGGAGGGGGGCTAGGATGGGGGCTTCTGGGTTCGAGGTTTAAATGTTCTCGGCTCCCTTCTCCCGAATAGTAATATACCTGCGGGAGGATATGAGTTAGAATGCATAGTCCAGGGTCCATCGGATTCTGGAGGACTGGAGAGAAGATGCAAGGGGTTACACCAGTTGTACATGCCCACCAAGTCCCCTTCAGAGCTACTAAGTAGGTGGGGGTCTCTCCTGTGTAATTCTCTGGAAGTATGATAGATGAATTACATAGATCTGTATAGGTGGAACTGCTAAGGGGGTAGTTCATAGGGTACACACAAGTCCCGGGTTTAAGATGTCCCCAAGAGTAAGTCCTTGGTGTTTGTGTCCCCGCATACACAGTCCGTCTGGCAGACTTTCTGCTGAAAGGTTCCTGATGGCAGAGGCGTCCTCCCGGAGCTGGGCCCCTGCCCCTATCCCAACATAATAAGGGGGTTCAGGGTTGAGGCACAGCCAGCAATCCGCGGTCAGGTTTGGGGAAGTGAGATTTAGGAAAGAAAACATTAAGTCCAAGGTTCCCAGCAGCTTCCGGTTTGGTTTTCCTGCGCCTGTACCCAAAAGCTGTTGTAGGTCCCCAAGGGCTGGCGAGGTCGTGGCTGCAGGTGGAGTAGGGCTGGGGCTCCCAGAGCTCTGTGACCCAGGGGAACCAGGAGGTTTGGCTGGGGCTGGGTGCTGTGGCTGGCTCGGCCACTCTGGCTTGTCTAGGGGACGCAAGGGGCCAATCGGGTTGAACCATCGGGGAAGAGTCCGGCGTTGAATGGTGAAGAGCTGGCCAGGGTCTCGGCCACTTACATAGAGTCTGAGTCCCCACGTCTTTCCCCCTTCCCATTGGTCAGTCCACCAGGCGAGAGGCTTGAGGAGGACGGGGTTACAATTTCCGATCATGCCGTTCTTCTTCGGGGCCCCAGGTCGAACCTCTCTGTTCAGACGGAGGAGCTTGTCGGTGGGCGGTTTTTTTCATGGGGCTAGGGTCTCACAACCCCAAGAGGCACAATAGAAGTCACCCTCTCCTCCACAGTTACTATCCCCTTCCCAGGGGCAGACATAATGTCGAGTGTGCCACAATTCTTGTTCTAGGGTTAGGTCTCCGCACCCGTAACCCCTGGCTTTGGTGACCCGGGATGGCCCCCCGAGCCATGCCCAGTCAATGCAGTTTTGCTATGGGAATTTCCCCAGTTTTCTCCAAACAGTTTACAGAGATCTGTCGGGATGACAGGCGACCCTATTCCAACAACAGAGCCTATAACAGTCCCATCAATAGTACGTGTGACCTCCCAAGAGTAATTTCTGGCCGGATGGGGATTTCCCAGTCCCGGCTGCAGGCAGACGAGGAGAGTTAGGAAGAACACCGAGTGAGTCTGACCTTCAACGGGTCTCCGGTCTCCTGGACCCCCATCCCTCGACGCTGTTGTTCGTTTTCTTAACCTGCGTACGATGGATCCAGTGCCTCTTTCCTGCGACTTTGATGGCAGTTGGAGTGCTCTGACCTACCTGGTAGGGTCCATCCCATCTAGGTTCCAGGCTGCCAGGGTCGTGACGCTTCACCCAAACGAGATCTCCCGGAGAGAAGGCAGGCTGTGTTGGACTGGATCTCAGCACGTCCTCCTCCCGTACGGCTCTCACCACCCGTCGTGCCGACGAGACGCTGCTCTGCAAAGCCTGTAAGGACTTGAGCAAATTTCGGGTAGACAGTCAGGCAAGCTCTTCCTCCTTTAGGCGGGGAAGAAGAGGTGGTGGCCTGCCAAACATAATTTCAAAAGGGGTGAGTCCCTTTATGTATGGAGTGCACCTAGCTCTGAGGAGAGCAAAAGGAAGGAGACTTACCCAGTTTTGGCCAGTCTCTAATTTTAACTTAGTTAATGTTTTCTTTAAGGTCCTATTCATCCTCTCTACCTGTCCAGAACTCTGTGGCCTATAGACACAATGCAATTTCCAGGTAACCCTCAGGGCCTTAACTATGGATTGTGTAACTTTGGCGATGAACGCTGGGCCATTATCGGACCCCCTGTATAGTGGCAGGCCAAACCGGGGGACAATTTCAGTGAGGAGTTTTCTAACTACTACCTGTGCTGTCTCTGCCTTGGTTGGGTATGCCTCAGGCCACCAGAGAAGGTATCAATGAAAACCAGCAAGTATTTACACCCTCCTTATCCTCCTGGTATCTCGGTGAAGTCCACTTCCCAGTGTTCTCCAGGGTTCTGTCCTCGGAATCGCTGCCCCGGCACGGCCACAACAGGGGGCCCTTGGTTTACCCGGGCACACACTTGGCACCTCCTAGCCACATCTTGGGATATTTTCTGGAGCCCTGGGATGTAAAATTCTCTTCCCAGTAGTTCTGATAGCTTCGTTCCCCCCAGGTGAGTGCTCTGGTGGGTCTGGGAAGCAATGGTCCGCCCCGGGGCTTCTGGCACTATAGGCCTTCCGTCTGGCAGGATTAGCCATCCAGCCTCTCCTTCCTGGGCCCCTAGTTTCACAGCTAGCCTCTGCTCCCCCGTCACATAAGTAGGCTTCTCTGGGAGCCTTCGTGTTGGCAGGGCTACGAGAACTTCTAGGGGCCCTACTGGTCTTTTTGCCACGTCCTTGGCGGTTTGGTCTGCAAGTCGATTTCCCTGTGCTTCGGGACTATCACCCTTCTGGTGCCCTCGGCAATGAATTACTGCCACTTCTTTTGGCCCCCATATGGCTGCCAGGAGGTTAAGTATCTCAGAAGCATTTTTAATGTCCTTTCCTCCTGAGGTCAGGAGGCCTATTTCCTGATATAGGGCCCCATGCACGTGTACAGTGGCGAAAGCATACCGACCGTCTGTGAAAATGTTCACTCTTTTTCCTTTTCCCCACCGGAGGGCCTGAGTGAGTGCTATAAGTTCTTCCTTTTGGGCTGAGGTGCCTCGTCCTAAGGCCTGTGCCCAGAGAACCTCCTTTTGTGTCACCGCTGCCGCCCCCGCATACCGAGTACCTTCCTCTACAAAGCTGCTCCCGTCCGTGTAGAGGGTCTCATCTGGATTCTGCAGGGGCTGGTCCGCAAGGTCCTCTCGGAGGGAAGTGAGGGCAGTCAATGTCTCCTCGCAGTCATGCAAAGGGGGCTCAGCCTCCTCTTCAGGGAGGAGTGTGGCCGGGTTCAAGGCAGCTGTTTTCAGGAAGCTGATTCGTGGTGGGTCTAGCAGTAACACCTGGTGCTGGGTAATGCGGGCGTTGGACATCCATCTCTCCGGGGGGCTCCTTAATAAGGTCTCAGCTGCATGCGGAGCAACTACTTGGAGATTTCGGCCAAAGGTTAGCTTTGAGGCTTCCTTTACCAGGAGGGCGGTGGCTGCAATGGCTCTCAAGCAGTTGGGCCATCCCGAGGCCACCGGGTCAAGTCTCTTAGAGAGATAAGCTACGGGGCGCTTCCATGGTCCTAGGGGTTGTGTGAGGACCCCTTTCGTCACCCCTTTGTTCTCAGCTACATATAGCTGGGAGGGTTTGGTTAGGTCTGGCAGGGCGAGTGCCGGGGCGCTTACCAGGGCTTCTTTCAGTCTCTTATAAGCCTCTTCTTCCTTTTCTGTCCAGATCAGGGCGGCCTCCTTTCCCCCCGTTGCAGAGTAGAGTGGTCTCGCAATTTCTGCAAAACCTAGTATCCATAGCCTGCAATAACCCACTGGGCCTTGCAACTTGACCTCTGGCCCTGGCCCTTCAAAAGAGATTGTGGCCGAAACCGGTTTGGCTCAGTGGATAGAGCGTCGGCTTGCGGACTGAGGGGTCCCAGGTTCGATTCCGGTCAAGGGCATGTACCTGGGTTGCGGGCACATCCCCAGTAGGAGATGTGCAGGAGGCAGCTGATCGATGTTTCTCTCTCATCGATGTTTCTGACTATCTCTCTCCCTTCCTCTCTGTAAAAAATCAATAAAATATATTAAAAAAAAAAAAAAAAGAGATTGTGGCCCATAATTTACTCAGCAAGTCCCGGCCTAGCAGAGGGTAAGAGCACTTTGGCATTACTAGGAATGAGTGAGTCACTGAGCCGTTTCCTAGGTCGCTGATCCGACCTTTAGTCCATGGGTAGGATTTCACTTTTCCAGTTGCCCCTTTGATGGGGGTTTTGGTCTTAGAGACCGGACCCACTGGCTGTTGCAGGACAGAGAAGGTGGCTCCCGTGTCCACAAGGAAGTCCACCTTTTGGCCCCCCACTGTCAGTGTTATCCTGGGCTCTTGGGGGCCAGCTAAGCCCTGACAACCCTAATCCACCTCCTCCACCAGCACGGGATTCGGCTCCCCCGCACATTCAGGGCACTCCCTTTTCCAGTGTCCTTCCTTTTTGCAAAGTGCACACTGATTTTTCCCAAGCCTGGGTTGGACTCCTTTTCTCCCACGAGGCTTTCCTTTATTCTTATTGTCACTCTGGCCCCTTGGGCCTTTTTCCTCATTTAGGGCCAGGAGGACCTTGGCCATCCGGGTGTTTAAACCTGCCGTCGGGTCCTCCAGATTGTTAAAAACCTTCTGGGCTACCTCAACCAACTCAGAGATTGATTTCCCCTCAAAGCCTTCTAACTTCTGCAATTTTTTTCTAATATCTAGGGCCGACTGGGAAACAAATGCAACAATGACAGCCCTCCGATTTTCTGGGGCATCAGGGTCAATGGGGGTATACACCCGATAGGCCTCGCACAGCCTCTCCAGGAAAGCTGCCGGGCTCTCATTAGGCCCCTGGACTGTCTCTGTCACCTTAGAGAGGTTTGTGGGTCTCCGAGCAGCAGCTCGGATGCCCCCCAATAGAGTCTGGCAATACCGATCGAGAGCCTCCTTTCCCCCTCTCACTATTGGGATTCCAGTCAGGTCGCCTGGAGGGAAACACAGCCTCTAATCTGTCTTGGTCAGAGGTAGGCTGCCCATCCCGACCCAGTACAAATCTCCTCCCTTCTGCCTTGACACTCTCTCTCTCTCCTCCGAAGTGAAAAGAGTTTGCATCAACTGTTGGCAATCATCCCAGGTAGGTTGATGGGTAAAAAACACAGACTCTAAAAGAGAGATTAACCCCTGTGGGTTCTGGGAGAAAGAAGGATTCTGGTTCTTCCGATTGTACAGGTCACTGGTAGAAAAGGGGCATAGACCATGAAAGTTGCCCGTCGGGACCCAAATCTAAAGGGCCTGCCTGCCGTAGTGGCAGCATAGGAACTGCAGGACTGGCGGATGCCGCTGGGTCCTGCAGGTTCTTCCTCTCTCTCTCTCTCTCTCTCTCTCTCTCTCTCTCTCTCTCTCTCTCTCCATATGCTGTCCCTTGCCTAGTGTGAGGAGGGGAGAACGAAGCCGGGTCCTGGACTGGTGTTTTCGGAGGAAAGGAAACCGGCTGTGGAGGAGGCAGAGGTTCCGGGCCAGGGTCTTTAGCCACCGCCGGGCCGGCAGGGGGGGGGGGGGGCGGGGGGAAGCATACGGGGGAGGCCTGACCTTGGGGAGTGCCTCCTCACTTGGATCCTGGAGAACAGGGGGAGTCTTGTCCTTCCGGGCCGAAGCCAAGAGGACTGTCTGTCTCTGTTCCAATTTCTTTTTCTTATTCTGACAACTCTTTAACCACCTTGGTTTTTCAGCCAAAATATCGACCCACACTTGAATATAGGGAATTTGGTCAGGGTGACCCGGCCGGCCATAGACAACATGGTGAACCCGAAAAGCGATGGTTAAATCATAAGTCCCTACGTCCGGCCATCCCACCTGGAAAGTGGGCCACTCCCGTTCACAGAATTTCTGCAAATCAAAAGCATTAACATCATATCCGTAGTCTCCGGCTCTCTTCTTGAAGTCCTGAAAATTCTTAAGAAAACATTGCAGCGGGGTGCACACAGAAGCAGACGACGACCCCTGACCCATTTTGACAACAAACACCAAACAACAAATATCAGACAGACAAACCTGATGCAGCCTAGAGCCGCACAAACCAGGACCCCGGCCACCGTCGTGGCCGCGGGTCAGGACCAGGAGTACCGCTGCGTCCAGCCCTCCGTATAGGTCCTTCCGTGGGACATCCCAATTCCTGTTTAATGACCGGTCCTTACTCTCTCGAGAGTCCAGGTGGCTCGGTTTCCGAATTGGAAGTTTTGCAGCCCAGTACAGTACCTGTCTCAAAGAGTTGTAAGCCTGGGAATATGTGACATATGTAAAATTCTGAAAACAGTGCCTGGCACTTAACAACTGTCTATTGCCATCATTGTCATCACTGGTATTTTCTTTCTTAGAAATGGTAATCTTGGTTGCAAGGCATAGTAACAGAAGAATTCATTGGAAGAATTAGGAGTCTCTCGGATCCAAAGGCAGGACTTGTAGCTGCACCTTACAAGAGGCTGGAATCTTCCTGGATCCGAGGCACTCACTTTTGTCCCTCTGAGCCTGCAGTTTTCTAACATCTCTGTGTCTGCTCCCCTCATCCTGTGAGCTGGCTCTCTCTCTTTCTCCCTCTCTCTCTCTTTTTCTCTCTCTGCACTTGGCCAACAACTGCCTCAGCCCTAAAGTGGAATTGTCTCTCTTCTACACTACCAGTTACATAACTAGTATTCCGTTTCCAAGTTCCCAGGAGAGACTCTGATTGGCCAGCTTGGACCAGCTGTCTACTCCTGGTCCAATCAACTCGCCAGTGGGACAGTCATGTAATAAGTTCACGGCTGTAGGGGACCTACTCTAGTGAGTGGGACAGTGGTTCGTTCCCCTGAGAGTGCAGTAAAACCTCAACATAAGGGGCTCATTCAGGTGAGGGGGTGTTCATTAAAGCTGAAAGGCCGTTAATATAATAAAGTAGGTTTTCCATGTGTATGCTAAAAAATTCACAAATTAGTTTACCTGTTTTTAATTATGTTGACACGTTTATGTAAGTATGTATGAAAAGTTTAATTTCACAGAAAGTTTGCTATATGTACTACTGTAATTTTAAATTTATTCCAAATAGGTCTAAGTGTGTATATTCACCAGTCGCCATGAGTAAACAGAGATGCGCATTGCACATGGGAACATGGGCCAGTTGGTGTTAAAACTGCTGCTGAAAGTCATGCCAGGGGAAAACAGAACCAATGACCACGTGTGATGCAGTGTGGTCACATGCTAATCATTCACTGAACATTGTTTACAGGAGGTGACTCTTGGGTTTAAATATGTAGACTATAGTTGTAGATATGTAATGTTTATGTCAGTGAAATTATGATAGTGTTTTTTCCAACATGTGGCCTATTCGCTAAAATTTGTTAAAAGTAGCCCTAACCGGTTTGGCTCAGTAGATAGAGCGTTAGCCTGAGGACTGAAGGGTCCCGGGTTCAATTCTGGTCAAGGGCATGTACCTGGGTTGCGGGCTCATCCCCAGTAGCGGGTGTGCAGGAGGCAACTGATCGATGTTTCTCTCTCAGCGATGTTTCTAACTCTCTATCCCTCTCCCTTCCTCTCTGTAAAAAATCAATAAAATATATTTAAAAAAATAAATAAAATAAAATAAAATTTGTTAAAAGTAACAGTAATGGTTGGCATGTGCTGCCGGCCTTAAAGGGGAAACAAAACAAAAAAAGTAATAGTGAACGCTAGCCGGGCTGCTCAGTGGTTAGAGTGTCAGCCCTCAGACTGAGGGTCCCAGGTTCGATTCCGTTCAAGGGGACATACCTCAGTTGCAGGCTCTATCCCTGCGTGTGGGAGGCAACCAATCAATCATGTGTCTCTCATATTGATATCTCTCTCTCTCTGTTTCTCCCTCTCCCTTCTACTCTAAAAATCAATGGAAAGATTAATCCTCAGGTGAGGATTAACCAAAAAAACCCAAAAACTGAAGTAATAACACAAAAATAACCTGTTAATTTAATTATAAGCAAATCTTGGTTAAAAGCGTTTTTAAATTAACAGGGTTTTTATTTTCGCATATGACATACGGACCTGAGCTTTTGTCCATTAAATGTGAAACACATTAAATCAAGGTCCACAAAATCAAGGGTTTCCTGTATTCTCTCCCAGAAAGCACCCCTTCCCAGAAGATGGTCACTGTTCTGTATCCAAATCTGGACTCTCCCTCACAGTGCCATTTACTGCTTTGCTGTGTTCTTCCTGGCACTCATCACCATGTGAATGACGCAGTGTGTTTGTACACTTGTCTATCGTGCTCTACAGACTAAGGTTAAGGCTGGCAGGAAAGTTTTCCTAGTCTTGTTTTGCACCCTGGCACCTAACACTTGACCTTCACACATAGCAGAGTCAAAAATCTCATGACAGCCCGGCCAGTGTGGCTCTGTTGGAGCATACGACAGAGGGTCACGGGTTCTGTAGGCAACTGATTCATGTTTCTCATGTCAGTGTTTCTCTTTCTCCCTCTCCCTCTCCCTTCCTCTCTAAAATCAACAAAAACACATATCCTCAGGTGAAGATAAAAACAAACAAACAAACAAAAAAAAAAACCCTCGCCGTAACCGGTTTGGCTCAGTGGATAGAGCAGGGGTGGGCAAACTTTTTGACTCGAGGGCCACAATGGGTTCTTAAACTGGACCGGAGGGCCGGAACAAAAGCATGGATGGAGTGTTTGTGTGAACTAATAGAAATTCAAAGTAAACATCATTACGTAAAAGGGTGCGGTCTTTTTTTTTTTTTTTTTTTTAGTTTTATTCATTTCAAGCGAGCTGGATCCGGCCCACGGGCGTAGTTTGCCCACAGCTGGGATAGAGCATCGGCCTGCGGACTCAAGGGTCCCGGGTTCGATTCCAGTCACGGGCATGTACCTTGGTTGCAGGCACATCCCCAGTGGGGAGTGTGCAGGAGGCAGCTGATCGATGTTTCTCTCTCATCGATGTTTCTCTCTATCCCTCTCCCTTCCTCTCTGTAAAAATCAATAAAATATATTTAAAAAAAAAAAATCTCATGATGAGCAGGGGTCCAACTCTGCCAGATTCCAGCCGCTTGCCAGTGTCTTTGGCTGACTGGGAAATACTGCGTCTGTTGCAAGGTTTGGGATTGTAGTTAGCAGTCTGGTCCGTTGCCTGTCATAGGCATTGAAGCCACGACTTGGAAGTGAAGGATGGGGAGAAACGGAATGGTTCAATATGGAGGCATGTTTAGTGGGGACTAAAATTAGAAGTCTACCAGTATTCAATAGCTAATATTATTGTCTATGATAAAATTCCTATCTTCCCAGGGACCATGATTGTGCAGTGGAATCTCAATTCTCGAACTTAATTTGTTCTGGAAGGCTGTTCGAGAAGTGATTTGTTCAAAATCCGAATCTTTTGTTTCCACTAGAAAGAATGTAAATTGAATTAATCTATTCCAGACCCCCAAATTCATGTTTTAACCTTTCTTGCATACAGTACACGTCTAATTTACTGTTTGATCTATAAATACTTTAAGAAGGACATGAAATGTAAATTAATATTAAACAAAAAGGAAATGAAACATACATAAAAAATGACATTTTACGTACACAGTAGCACTCCCCTTTAATGCTGATGACTGATGATAGGAAGGAGGGAGGGATGTCATTGCTTGGGAGGGCAGTCTCCTTCCATGGAGACCGCAGGTAGCTGTTTCTCTGGGCTTCTTTCTCCGCTCCCTCTCTTTGCTCCTCGACAACTTGCTTCAGGCTCAGTGGGCCTCCGTCCCACGGAAAACCTGTCCAGTGATGTTCATTTTAACACCTGCCTGAAGTGAAGCGCTCCATTGTCATCGAACAAGTTTGTCTATCGCCCAGTTTGCTGCTTCTTTGTCGGGGTGATAAAACTGCGCTTCTCCGGCTCCCCAGCATTTCCCGATGAGTGGAGTACGAACACCCTCCCTCCCCTCCTCCTCTGCAGACTCCGCAGCTGCTCCTCTGAAGGCCCCGGAGCTCCTGGGAGGTCAGCTCGGTGCTGTGTCCTCACCAAGTCCTCCCCATCACCATCCACCTCCAAGCCATGGACTTTCCCAGAGACACAGTGTCCCCCACAACAGACTGGCTCCCCTCACAGCCCTCACAGGCTCTGTCAGCAACAGACGGGCCACAGTGTCTCCCAGGCTGGTTGCGGGTCCTGGAACACACTCCCCCATGCTGTCTGTGAGCCTTGAGCAAGTGAGGATATTAAAATGTTCCCTCCAGAACCCCCTGAGGGTTAAGTCTATGTCAGAGGTCACCTCAAAACACCTCTGAAACAGGGCCTTGGTGTAGAGCTCCTTAAAGTTAGAAATGACCTGCCGCACATGGCTGGGTGGAGTTGTTAGGTGCCGAGGACCCGGCAGTGACGTGCTCCGCCAGCTCCGCTCCAAGCCTGGAGGGCGGGCAGGAGCCTTGCCCAGGACAAGAAGTGCCCTGAGTGGCAGTTGTGTTTCCCGGAGGTATTTCTTCACACTTGGGGCAAACACTTCATGAATCCACTCAATTGAAAATTGTCGGTTCCCCAAGCTTTGCTGTTAGCCCTCCACGTCACGTTCCCTTGTTTTCATGACATTATCATTATTTTTAAACTCATGGGTTTTCAGAGTGGCCGAGTAGAGGCTTCCCTTTAAAGTCCCCACCCACATTCCCTGCCTTGTGGTCGGCAAGGCCCTCTCCTCCTGGGAGGGGGTCCTCTGGGGCCTGTCCCCCAGGAGGGGCCTGTCTCATCACAACCGAACGCCGTGGGGAGCAGACCCTCGGCCTGGACGTGTTCTTGACATTCGGTCACGGAATCCTCACAGCTCCTTCGCGGACACCAGCGGCCGCCCATGGCCCCCACACCAGGAGGCCACTTCCCTAATGTATCCAACCGGCCCCCTCGGCCTGAACGCGCCACTCTCGCCCTCAGGCCAGGGGCTCTCAGGAGGTCAGAGTGCAGCACGTTCCCTTTTTCACATATCATTGCCCCCAAAATGGTATCACTGGCTGACTGCCTTTTGTTTAGCCAAATCAACAATTTTTCTTACCTCTTCAGTTGCCTATGATGGTTGTTTTTTTTTTGTTGTTGTTGTTTTTAAAATACATTTTATTGATTTTTTACAGAGAGGAAGGGAGAGAGATAGAGAGTTAGAAACATCAATGAGAGAGAACATCGATTAGCTGTCTTTGCACACCCCCTACTGGGGATGTGCCCACAACCAAGGTACATGCCCTTGACTGGAATCGAACCCGGGACCCTTCAGTCCCCAGGCCGACACTCTATCCACTGAGCCAAACCAATCAGGGTGATGGTTGTTTTGTGAGCACTTCACACCCTTAGCAACATCAGCACTTTTTAAAAAATATATATTTTTATTGATTTCAGAGAGGAAGGGAGAGGGAAAGAGAGATAGAAACATCAATGATGAGATAGAATCATGGATTGACTGCCTTCTGCACGCCCCCTACTGGGGACTGAGCCTGCAACCAGACATATGCCCTGACCAGGAATGGAACTGTGACCTCCTGGTTCATAGGTCAACGCTCAACCACTGAGTCATGCTGGCCGAGCAACATCAGCCCTCTTGATGGCCTATTTGTGTTTTAAAATTGTGCTAATCATTGACTTTTGTCATGCCATACTCAGTAGTCAGATCAGACACGTGAACACCTCCATCATACTTTGCAATTCTTTTTTTTAAAATATATTTTTATTGATTTCAGAGAGGAAGGGAGAGGGAGAGAGATAGAAACATCCATAATGAGAGAGAATCATTGATTGGCCGCCTCCTGCACACCCTCCACTGGGGATCGAGTCTGCAACCTGGGCATGTGACCTTGATTAGAATCGAACCCAGGACCCTTCAGTCTGCAGGCCGATGCTCTACCCACTGAGCCAAACTGGTCAGGGCCTCAATTATTTCTTTTAAGGCTCAATCATTGTTCTCACAACTTTCCATTTTGCTGCTATTTTTTTTAAAATATATTTTATTGATTTTTCACAGAGAGGAAGGGAGAGAGATAGAGAGAGTTAGAAACATCGATGAGAGAGAAACATCGATCAGCTGCCTCTTGCACATCCCCCATCGGGGATGTGCCCGCAACCCAGGTACATGCCCCTGACCGGAATCGAACCTGGGACCTCTCAGTCCGCAGGCTGATGCTCTATCCACTGAGCCAAACCGGTTTCGGCGCTGCTATTACTAACCTTCTCAGGACCCATGGTGACTTACTGTACATATCTCTATATATAAAAACCTAAGCAAACAGCCAACCAGCTGACCAGCCAGTAGCTATGACACGCAATAACCACCAGGGGGCAGGCGCTCAATGCACAGGCATGGAAACATGGAACAGACTGATGAATCTCAGAGGGAAGGGGGTAGGGGGAGGACGGGAAGAGATCAACCAAAGATCTTATATGCATACTAGTGGCCCAGTGCATGGGTTTGTGCACTGGTGGGTCCCTCAGCCTGGATTGCAGGGATCAGGCCAAAACTGGCTTTCTGACATCCATTGAGGGGTTCGGGATTGTGAGAGGGCGCAGGCCAGGCTGAGGGACCCCACCAGTGCACGAATCCGTGCGCTGGGCCTCTAGTTTAATAATAATAAGCAGCAACAAAAGCAAAAAACGCCATGAAAATATTCACAGCACAATTCCCTGAGATGTTAACAACTTGAGGTTTAGTGTAAATTGACTCATGCTCACGCCTTCTCTCCTTTGTTGCCTGAGGGATGAGTGACTAGTCATACAGGTATCAGCATGAAAGGGTTGTTGGGTTGAGAACTGAAGTTCTGTTTCACAACCGAGACATTTTTTTCCTGTGAACAACTTGGTCGAGAACCAAAATGTTCAAGATGGATATGTTTGCGAACTGAGGTTTGACTGTAAATACTCAGAAAATGAGGACCCTCCGGGTGATAGCCACATCCAGAGAGGGAAGCTTTTAATTTGTTCAGGGGTGTCAGAGGGCTCTACAGATGAAGTGACCCTTGAAATGGGTTCTGAGGGATGAGTAGGAGTTTCCCAATTCTATTGGGGTTGGCAGGGTATTTCAAGCAAAGAGATTAAAAAGAGAACTTCACAAAGTCAGACATGATTGGAGCCATGGTAGGAGCTGAAGGAGTGGTAGAGAAAGTGGCTGAGAAACCAGGCAGAGGAGCAATCCAAACACTCCTTCTTTGCAGTCCTTAAAGGTATCAAGGAGCCAGCTGATGCAAACAACAAAACCCAGATTCAAGCCAGTTTAAACAAGATTTAGTATCCACATGACAGGAAGTTCAGCTCAGGCAGTCCCTAGGGTTGGTTAACTGAGCATTCATTGTGGAGCCAGGGCCTATCCATCTCTGCTCACCTGGCCCAGCATCAGCGAGGGCCTTGCAGGGTCCACTCTGCTCACACGCTGCTGAAGCGCTCCGCGCCTCTCTGCATCTCCTTCGTGGCTGGTCAGAGCTGAGTGCCTTCCTGCAGCTTTCCCCCTAAAAGCAAGACGTTTTCCCAAACACCCTCTGCCACTTGACTTCCCCATTCTTGAACCTATCACTGATGGGGAGGTGGGAGGGCCCCCCGCAGGTCAGGCCCAGGGCTGGGGTTCACAGCCAGTTTGGGAAGCTGTAGACACCTGAACAAAGTGTGGTTCCACCAGTGAAGACATAAATGCAAGCAGGGTCATCCTGGCAGCTATGGCAGAAAGATTTCAGCGGGGTCAGCCCAGAAGCAGGAGCCCTGGCAGGAGAGGGCTGGAAATGCGGCCGGGAGGAGGGCTGTCGTCCTGGGGAAGCCATGTTTCCTCAGCGCAGCCCGACCAGGTCTGTCTTCCAGCTGCACTCACCCATTCTTGCCGCGCACAAGCCCTCTACACTGGCCTCCAGCCCCATAAGCCTTCCTTAGGCCCCTGCCTTCATGCTGCCATCCTGCCTGGAATACTCTAGTCCACCTGCTCTTCTCCCCTTCCTGGTCACCTCCTTCCCAGCCTTTAGATCTCAGCTCCACTGCCACCTCTCCAGAAGGTCTCCTTACTGTCATTAATCACCAGCCCCCTACGCTTTTCCCTAGCACACAATTCGAATAGATTGTGTAAATAATTGTGTTAGTAATTAGTTCTGCAGTTACTCATTAATATCAGATTGTAAAATCCACAAGAGCAGGGACCTCCTCTGTCTTGGTCACCGCTGTGTCCCCAGTGCTGAGAATGGCGGTGGTTCACATAATAGGTGCTCAGTAAGTCCTGAGTGGCAGAACAGACACACATCTAGTTATATGTGACTAGAGCAGTGATGGCGAACCTTTTGAGCTCAGCATGTCAAAATTTTGAAAAACCCTAACTTAACTCTGGTGCCGTGTCACATATAGAAATATTCATAATTTTTTTTTGATATTTGCAACCATAGTAAAAGAAAGATTTATATTTTTGATATTTATTTTATATATTTAAATGCCATTTAACAAAGAAAAATCAACCAAAAAATATGTATAAAATGAACAAAAACAGAAAAACAATGTACATTTAGGAAAAAAATAATAAAAACAATGATCATCAAATGGTATGAAAACTAGAAATTAGTGACTTTTTTGGTGCTGAAGTTTGTCTGCTAATTCTTCGATGGAGGTTCATACTTGGTGCACTTCAAGGCCAAGCAAGCGCCACTAACTTCATCTGTTAGCCGGTTTCTTTTGTTCGTTTTAATATTATTTAATGCTGAGAACAAAGTCTCACAAAAATATGTTGATGAAAAAATTGTTAGCAAAGCCATCGCTAGATTTTTTATGTCGCTAAAAGTGTCAGGTACTCTGTTCCAAGCACTCAAATTTCTTGTTCGTAGTTGCACTCTTCTTCATTATTCAAATGATTTCATTCTAGATTTTCAAGTTTCAACCTTAAGCCAACAAACACATGAGTCCAAATGCTACCTTGAAAATCTGCAAGTTGCATCTCTAAATCATCAATTTGCATCCATTGGAAATGCTTTAATTCCAAAGTACTATAAACAACTACATCCGGATACTTAATTATTTTAATGTTCTGTTCTAGGCTTCTAAATTGGTCGAATCTTTCACTGAACTGTTCAAATAACGAGTTTACTATATTCTGGTACATAGTATGGACTCCATTACACTCGTGGTAGTGGCCTTCTCGAAATACTTTTTTATCCCAGGAAAATACTTATAAGTTTTAGTTTCAATATCTCGCTTGAAAATTTTAAGTTTACTTTCAAAAGATTTGATGTATCCAAATATAACATCAATACGTTTGCCAAAACCTTGTAATTTTAAGTTCAGTTCATTCATATGAACAGAGTGATCTGTAAAAAACATCAAATTGCTGACCCACCGCCGAAACCGGTTTGGCTCAGTGGATAGAGCGTCGGCCTGCGGACTGAAAGGTCCCAGGTTCGATTCCGGTCAGGGGCATGTACCTGGGTTGCGGGCATATCCCCAGTGGGAGATGTGCAGGAGGCAGCTGATCGATGTTTCTCTCTCATCGATGTTTCTAACTCTCTATCTCTCTCTCTTCCTCTCTGTAAAAAATCAATAAAATATATTTAAAAAAAAAAATTGCTGACCCACCTATGATCATTGATCTGAGGAAAGTCTGCCAGATCCTTCTTCTCCATAAATACCGTAATTTCTTCAAAGCACTCCACAAATCGCTCAAGTACTTTACCTCAACTCAGCCATCTCACATTATTGAACATTAATGGTCCACTGGAGGTTCAATCAACTTCCTGTAAAAGTGCAGAAAATTCTCGCTTGTGAAGGGGTCGAGAAGCTATAAAATTCACAATTTTTGTTACAACTGACATTAAATCATTCAATTCTGAGAATCCCAATTTGGCACACAACACCTCCTGATGGGTAATGCAATGAAAAGGTACAAGTGGATGTCTGATAGCTTCCATAAACAATTTCAGGAATCCCACATTTTTTCCCACCATATTTGGGGTCCCATCTGTTGTGACTGACACAATTTTAGAGATATCAATGTTTAGGTCACTGAATGTTTTTATAACAACCTTACATATTTCGTTTTCTGATGTACTTATTGGCACTGATTCTAACTTTATCAATTCTTCTCTCCTTGTGAGACCATCAGAATATCTAGCAATAATGGCCAAACGAGCATTTGATGTGACATCAGTAGTTTCATCAAGAGAAATTGAAAAATATTTACAACTATTTAAGTCTTTTCTTAATTGATGTTGTACGTTTTTGTTAAGACCTATTATTCTGTCTTTATAGTATTTTTACTGAGTGGCAACTCAGAAATTCTTTTAATAATATCATCTTTATTTTTCATATCGTGAAATAGAGCTGGTGCACATCTTAGAAATGTTTCCTTAATAAATTCTCCGTCACTGAGGGCTTTTCCATGCGGAGCTATGGAGTGAGCAATACAGTAACTTGCTGATGTTAAATTTGTAGAGCATCTTACAAATTTAATGATGGAATTTGATTGACTTTTATAGAGGTGTAGCTGCCTGGAAATATATTCCTTCTTTTCATCGATACTTTTTTTCAAGAGCTGACAATGATTAGTTTCAAAATGTCTCTTTACATTCCATGTTCTGCTTACTACCGTTTCATTACACAGTATGCACAATGATCTGTTGTTTCTGTCGACAATCCCGTACATCTCGGTCCCTATGTCTTGAAAGGGTCGGCTACTTCTACTTCCACTTCTTTTATCATTCAATCTTGCTTTTTTATTTTTTTGATTCTCCAACACAAGCCTGCAAAAATAAATAAATATAAATCACGGCGTTTTTTATAAAAGGTTGATAGGTTTCTTACTTATTAACTTTTTGCAGTGTTGTTGCACTGACTCCTGGTGCAAAACAATTCAAAGATAGTATGTATAACCAACAAATATATGGTGCTGTAATCAATTATCCGACACACAGAATGTCTCGTCGAGCCCTGTTGCACTGTATATCTTTTTCTTCTAACACTCCCACTCCTGTCTCCTAACCAACATGGCGATCAAGTGCGTCCGTTTGCCGAATGCACCTGAACGCACGGGAAGCTTACCCGAGGCACATGTTGACAATAAGGAGGCCGTTTCCAGAACTGGGCATTTTGTCACTCGAGTAAAAATAAAATGTCATGAGTAAAGATTAATCTCTTTATAGTGCAATTCTTAACCTTTTTATATTAATGTCAATATTGGAACAATGTATCTTGGATGTTTTCACTCTGTACCTTTGCTATGCAACACCGATGTACATGTTTACATCCGGTTTTAGAATTGCATTATTGATTATGAGTAACGTGAGTAATAATATTACTCGAGTGATGCCCAACTCTGGCCTTTGCGAGAGACAAATATTTGAATTACGCAATTTTTTGTCTCTGTCGATGCGTGTCACCCAAAATGAGTTCGAGTGTCACCTCTGACATGCGTGTCTTAGGTTCGCCATCACTGGTCTAGACAGCATGCCATTCCACTCCCCACCTTTCACCACCTCAGAGAGATGCCCTACAACTTCTCAGTTGTAGTAACTGTCAACCAGGCAAACAATTCTTGCCTAGAGACACACAAATTAATTCTGTCTGCAGGATGAACAACTCTCACAGCTGGTAGAAAAGCTGTTTTGTGCCCACCTGAGCATCTGTTGCAACATTCCTTTTCTCAGTATAAATCTGCCCCTTTGGCCCTAACCAGGTGGCTCAGTGGATAGAGTGTTGGCCTGCGGACTGAAGGATCCTGGGTTCGATTCCCGTCAAGGGCATGTACCTTGGTTGCGGGACCAGTCCCCAGTGGGGGTTGTGCTGGAGGCAACTGATCGGTGTTTCTAACTCTCTATCCCCCTCCCTTCCTCTCTGTAAAAAATCAATAAAACATTTTTTAAAAAAAATCTGCCCCTTTGTCTGACTTCTCTTTTGAATGGATTATAACATCTTGGTTCCTGCAGTTCATTAAAGTTAAAAAAATATTTAACATGTGCTCATGTCCTAATGTATAAGAGCCATGACTTTTCTGGGGGGGCGGTAGTTATCCTTTAACAAGTAAACAACTAGCACGCTGCTAGGGTAAGGTGTTATGGAGGAAATAAAGCGGAACAAGGAGGGGAACGGGCATGCCACTCTGGAGAAGGCGCTCGGGGAAGCCCTCCTGGATAAAAGTGCTGCCGATGGCTCCTTATCTGCCCTCCAGAGGAGCCGGGTGCGTCCGGGCTGGCCTGGCGGGACAGCCTCTGAAGGAGGCGAGGGCGCCGGCCCGGCAGGGGGGGCTGGACGGGCCGACCCGGGCCAGCGGTGGGCGCCCGCGGTGGGCGTGTCCGCCCAGGCCCCGCCCCGCCCCGTGACGTAAGGCCCGCGCCTGCCCGTCGGCGTGAGCGGCCAGCCAGGCGGCGGCGGCCGGCCGCGGTGCGGGGCCCATGGCGGCGGCGGCGGCGGCGGGGACGGCGGGGACGGCGGGGACGGCGGGCGCCCAGGCGGCCGAGGGGCCCCCGGGGCCGGCGGCGGCGCTGGAGCTGTGGCTCAGTGAGTAGCCGGCGCCCTGGACGCGGCCCAGCGCCGCACGTGAGGCCTGGCTCCCGCTCCCCGGCCTTTCCTCCGGGGCCTGCGGGGCGGGGTCCGCGGGGCTGCGGGCGGAGCCCGGTCTCCAGCCCCGGGCAGGCCTTCGCGGGCCCCTGACGTCCGGCCTGCCTTCCGTGCCGACACGGAAGCCGGTTTCAGCCGTGGTGAACCCGCAGGGGGGTCCCGAGCGGCGGCTCCCTCGCTCACCCCGTTTGGAGGCGGGGATGTGCCCCCTGCGCGGCCCCCTGCGCGTCGGGGGCTGGGGGGTCCTGCTGCCGTCTCTCCTGTCACCAGGTCCTCCTCCTGTGCGTGGGGTTCGCAGGGGCCGGACGGCGGGCGGGTAGTGTCGCCTCCCGTGAGCTTGACCCCAGGGTGGGCCGGGGTGGCCGTCCCCCCGGGGCAGTGTGCGCCGGGATCGGGCTCTTAGGGGCGGGGCACGGACGCCTCGCACCGGTCCTCGCTCACAGAGACAGTCTTCGGTTGATCCAAGCCTCTAGCATCGCCTTGTTTGTAGTGGGCAGAGGGACGCGTTGGTTTGAGTGCGGTAGTAGGAATGTTTGTTCCCCCCCCCCGGGACTGTTTCCGTGGATGTAGCATTTGAGTGGGTAATGGAGGCGACATTTCAGACGGAACCACAAGTGCACAGCCGGGGGCAGGAGGCGGCCGGAGCATTCAGAGGCCCAGGCTGCAGGGCGTTGGGACAAGTTGTCCCCAGGGGCTTGTTGCTGCAGAAGGGAGTTTATCATGTATCCCGTGATGTGGGGTTGAGGGGCAGACGTTGGACTTCGGCCAGAGGGTTTGAGATCAAGGACACCTCTTCAAAGGATCACCTGGCGCCATATGGCCTGAGACTTGGGGGAGGAGGGGTTAAGGCTCTTTTGGTGGTGTTTTGGGGCTCAGGTGGGACAGAGGCTTTAGGACGGAGAGTAGAAACAGTTAGCAGGCACAAACCAGCCTGGAGGCATTCGAGTGGAGGCCAGAGACGGGGAGGAATCCGGGCTGGGTCCCAGGTTTCTGGCTCCGTAGCCGGTTGGTTCCAGACCGTCACCTGTCGGGAGGAGCTGGTGTAGGAAGGAGGAGACAGTGGGTTGTGGAGGTTGCGGTGATGTTGGCGCAGTGAGAGAGTTCCTCTCTAGGTTAGTTGGTCGGCCCCAGGTCAGGTCAGAGCTGCAGGTCAGCTTGGGACTCTTCAGTTCATTGGCATGAGCTTGTCCAGGGAGGCTGTGAATATGAAGAAGGGCAGAGACTTGCAGACGGAGCATGGGGAACCTCAGCATTTAAGAAGCAGATAGGACCCGGCCAGCGTGGCTCAGTGGTTGAGCGTTGACCTATGAACCAGGAGGTCATGGTTCAATTCCCAGTCAGGGCACATGCTTGGGATGCAGGCTCCATCCCCAGTGCGGGGCGTGCAGGAGGCAGCCCGTCAGTGATTCTCTCTAATCATCGATGTTTCTATCTCTCCCTTCCTCTCTGAAATCAATAAAAATATATTCTAAAAAGAAAGAAAGAAAAAAAGAGAAGCAGATAGGAAAAGCTGCCTGAAGACAGAAGGAGAAGCAGACATAGGGTGGGCAGGTGGGAGCTGGGAAGTAAAAGGTGAACAGTAGACTTAGGCTGGAGTTGCAGAAAGCTCGAGTGGGCTGGGTGAGAGGACAGCAAGTGCTGGCCCACTGACCGGACCCGTTGACCATCTCGATGACCAGGTGGAAGAGATGAGAGGGAAAGTGCCCAAGGCAGCTCCTTGGCCGACGTAGTCCCAGAGTTGTAGAGCTTTCAGTTTTTCACATAGGGCTGGAACCTGCATCTTTACGTGAAATCTTTTGAGTTTTTAAAAGCCGATAACTATACCCTGGCCAGGTTGCTCAGTTGGTTGGAACCTCGTCCGATTGTGCCAAAGTTGTGGGTTTTATCCCTGGTCAGGGCACATACAAGAATCAACAATGAATGAATAAATAAGTGGAACAAGTCAATGTTTCTCTCCATCGCTCCCTCTCTTCCTTTCTTCCTTGCCCACTCTCTCACTTTCCTACCCTCCCTCTCCCTCCCTTCCTCTCAAGTCAATAACTAAAACATTAAATAAATGCATAATAAAAGCTGACAACTACTTCGAAAATGAAGTTCATCTAGTCCAGGCCAGGCAGAATTAATCTGTGGGGAGATGTAGTCTCTGGCTATCAGCACCCCCCCCCCCCTTTAAAAAATGTTTTTATTGATTTTTAGAGAGAGAGGAAGGGAGAGGGAGAGAGATAGAAACATCAATCATGTGAGAGAAACATCATTAATAGGCTGCCTCCTGCACACCCCCTTCTGGGGATCAAGCCCATAACCCCAGGTATGTGCCCTGACTGGGAATCAAACCAGTGACCTTTTGGTTCCTGGATGGACGCTCAACCACTGAGCCATACCCAGCCGGGCTAAATGGTGTTTGAATGTGAAATGGAGGAGAGAGAGTAGCCAGAGGGAATTCGGATGTAAAGGAGGTGGGCTTCACTGAGCCCCTCTCTACTTGATGCTGCTTTGGGGGAACTCTCCCTCCTGAGTTCAAGGTCCCACATTCAAGCCATTGCAGAGGGGCTTAAAGGTGCTAAAGGTCAGAGCTGGAGCAGAAAGGGAGACACAGAGCACGGGCACCTTTTGTTTTTCTGAATGTCTGGGAAGGAGATAAAGATGATTGCACATGCAAGTAAGTTTGTCAGTAACACCCCGTAACCCACTCCCCCCCCCAAAAGTGTTAGGGGCTGAATGGGTGTGAGGAAGGTGGGGGTGTCTGGGAATGGCTGGTAAGAGAAACAGAAGGGAGCCCACCTGGACACTTGGGGACACGGTTTCTCAATTTCAGTGCTGTTGACATTTTGGACCTTATAATTAATTCTGTGTTGTGCGGTCCTGTCCTGTGCATATAGCCCTGGCCTCTACCCACTAGATACCAATAGCACACACCCTTTTCCCAGTTGATCAAAAATGTCTCCAGACATTGCCCGATGTCCCTTGGGGGGTGGGGGGGGGGAGGCAGGATCACCTGATGCCTCCCGACCTCCACCCAGTAGGAGCAGAGAAGGTGAACTAGAGTTAAACCAGAGTTGTGGGAGGCGGGGATGGGGCACTGAGGGGGTGCAGTGGGAGGATGAGGGTGGGGAGGTTGCAAAGGCCAGGGCAGCAGGCTGGATGGAGAAGGAAGTCACTTAGGTTGCTGAGGACTGCTGAGCTCGGCTCATTGACAGACCTTGCCTCATTGAGCAGGGCAGCTGAGTTTCCAAGAGGGGACTAGAGTCAAAACAGGCGCCTTTTAGGGTGATAGGCATCAAAGGAATCAATACCTGTGTACACCTGGAGTAGTGCCTGGCACATAGCAATGTTAGCTACTGCTATCATTAGTCTTTCTAGTTTTGAGTGACAGAAAACTAGCTCATATAGGATTCCCAAAAACAGGAGAAAGGAAAACCATTACACCTAGAATAGGGAAGGAGTAGTTCCCAAAGGGTCATCAGGAAGCTGTTACCAGAAGTTTCACGCTTTAAAAATACACACAGCAACTTGTGTCATTCAGGAGTTTCCCCGCGTGGATGATTTTGGTCAGTGTTTCACATGACTGTGTAACTGCTGGATTCCTGTTAATGAAAGCCCCAGACACCCCGATGTATGGGTGTCCTGTGGCTTGGCTAACCAGTCCCCAGTAGCGGACATCTTAGGTGGTTGCCAGTCTCCTGCCATTGAAAGCAGACCAGGCCCTCTGGGTCTCTGGGATTCGCGTGGCTGGTCGTGCCGCCAGCAGGCAGTAGCTTAAAGCCGGGTGCTCAGTGAGCCCCTTCCAGCTGGACCTCCTCCCAGGGGGTGTGTCCTGTCTTTTTTCCAGCCCCACTTGTATGCCTCCCTTGGGATTAGGAGTGTCTGGGTTACAATCTATTTATGTCTCGGAGCTTCTCCAGGGCTGAGTTCAATCTCTGTCGAGGAGCCCAGCACAGGATACCCTTTAGCATATGCTTGTTGGATGGCTGCTGGGCCGGAGCAGTCAGTGCACCTCCTGCAGATGGGTCCCGTGCAGTGCAGTGCCTGCTGTGGATGGGTTGAATCCGATGCTCCTTAGGGCTCCCCTGTCGTATAGCACAGGTTGCTCCAGCCGGCCAGAGGGCCAGAGGCATGCCCCTGGCGTTTGGGTGCAGGGGGTGGGAGGTGGTATTTCTTCTGGATTAGTCACTCTAGGATGAGTCATTTCACTCACAATCAGAAGTGTAAGCAGTTTTCTTTCCTCTTTTATTTTAACTTTTTTATTTTTTTAATTTTAGAGAGAGAGGAAGGGAGAGGAGGGGAGAGAGAAAAACATCGATGTGAGAGAGAAATACTAATCAGCCAATCCCTGCACGCACCCTGGCCAGGAGACAAACCGGAGGCCCCCACTACCCAGGATGATGCTCATCCAACTGAGCCTCACCAAGCCAGGGCTCAACAGTTTTCTTTCTTTCTTTTTTTAAAAAATATTTTTATTGATTTCAGAGAGGAAGGGAGCAGGAGAGAGAGAGAGAAACATCAATGATGAGAGAGAATCCTTGATTGGCTGCCTCCTGCATGCCCCTAATGATCGATCGAGTGTGCAACCCAGGCATGTGCCCTTGACCGGAATCGAATCTGGGACCCTTCAGTCCGTAGGCCTTCGCTCTATCCACTGAGCAAAACTGGCTAGGGCTCAACAGTTTTCTTTTTTTTTTTTTTTTTTCTCTCTCTCTTTTTTTTTTTTTTTTTAATATTTTTTATTGATTAAGATATTACATATGTGTACCCTCTATCCCCCCTCTCCCCGCTCTCCCCCTCACCCCCCCGTTGTCCATGTCCATTGGTTAGGCCTATATGCTTACATATAAGTCCTTTGGTTGATCTTTCCCCCTTGCCCCCACCCTCCCCTACCTTCCCTCCAAGGCCCGACAGTCCAATCAATGCCTCTCCGTCTCTGGATCAGTCCTTGTTCATCAGTTTATGTTGTTCATTATATTCCACAAATAAGTGAGATCTTGTGGTATTTATCCACTCTCCAGTTCCATCCATGCTGTGGCAAATGGTAAGAGTTCCTTTTTTCTTTTTCCTCTTCTTAAAGAATACCTTTCAGTATTTCATATAATGCTGGTTTGGTGGTGATGAACTCCTTTAGCTTTTTCTTATCCGTGAAGCTCTTTATCTGACCTTCCATTCTGAATGATAGCTTTGCTGGATAAAGTAATCTTGGTTGCAGGTTCTTGCTATTCATCTCTTTGAATATTTCTTGCCACTCTCTTCTGGCCTGCATGGTTTCTGTTGAGAAATCAGCTGACAGTCGGATGGGTACTCCCTTGTAGGTAACTGACTGTCTTTCTCTTGCTGCTTTTAAGATTCTCTCTTTATCCTTTGCTCTTGGCATTTTAATTATGATGTGTCTTGGTGTGGTCCTCTTTGGATTCCTTTTGTTTGGGGTTCTCTGCGCTTCCTGGACTTGTAAGTCCATTTCTTTCACCAGGTGGGGGAAGTTTTCTGTCATTATTTCTTCAAAAAGGTTTTCAATATCTTGCCCTCTCTCTCCTTCTGGTACCCCTATAATTCTGATGTTGGTACGCTTGAAGTTGTCCCAGAGGTTCCTTACACTATCTTCATATTTTTTGAATCTCTTTTCCTTTTTCTTTTTCGGTTGGGTATTTTTTGTTTCTTTGCATTTCAAATCTTTGACTTGATTCTTGGGATCCTCTTGTCTGCTGTTGGATCTCTGTAAAGTATTCTTTATTTCAGTCAGTGTATGCATAATTTCTAATTGGTCCTTTTTCATGACCTCCATGGTCTCACCATACTCCTTGAGGGATTTATTAAATTTATCGGCGGTTTCCATAAAATTCTTGACAAACCTTATAAACGTGGCCTTGAACTCTATATCCAGTCGTCTGGCCTCCTCCGTTTCTGCCAATTGTGACCTGTTTCTTTGTCTCCGCATTTTGGCTGCTTCCCTGTGTTGATAGAGTGGCCTGCGCGCTGGGTGTCCTGTAGGGCCCAGTGGCTCAGCCTCCCCAGTTACCTGGGGTGGACACTTTTGGTGCACTCTTGGTGCCTCGATTGTTGTAGGATCACTGGGAGGAATTGACCTCCAGGCCAATTGGCTGTGGGAAGCAGCTGTGTCTGAAGTGGGAGGATGGACCCCCTCTGACCACTGGGTACAGTGGCTCCTGGATCTAAGGAGGTGCTAATTCAGCCCCTGCCTGAGGCCACACAGCAGGAACTACGAGGAGGCTCAGCTGTGAAGCAATGCAAGCCGCTGCGGGGCCTTGGGCCTTCTCTTGGAAGTTCCGGGTCTGGCTGGCCTGGCTGCAGTTAGGTAATTATCAGGTTGCAAAGTTCTGGGGCATTCACATGCAAAAGCCTCTGCCGCAGCCTGGGTGGGGCGGGGTCTCAGGGAGTCAAAAGGGCGGGGAAAGAAGCTATGGCTGATTCTCCGCGCCCGGAGTCGCGTCTCAGTGTCCCGGCAATGGCTGCAAGCACCTCCGAGGGAAATCTGCCCCCAAGTTCGCCCGCTGCCGCCTGAGAGAGCAGCCTCTCCCCGTATGAGACCTGGGTCCCCAGAGACTTCCCAGAACCGGAGTTCAGAGCAGTCGGGAGCTTGTGATTCAAAAAGACAGCCGCGTCCTCAGGTGCCACCCCCTTCCCGCGCGCGCGAGCCGCCGCCGTACCTCTGCATTCAGCCTCCGCAGCTCCTCTGGCTCTCAGCGTGCTTTTCTTTTCTTCTAGTTGTAGAAATTACACTCAGCCAGCCTTCCTGTTGTTTTGGACGATGTTTGCTCCGTCCTTTGGGCTAATTTTCAATTGTTGTGGGAGGCGACTATTTCCCGGTGTTTATCTATGCCGCCATCTTAGTTTTTCTCAACAGTTTTCTTAATATCTCTTACCAAGTAGTCTACTTGAAATGCCTACACACCTTGCTTTTATTAAGCTAATCTGTGACAGTAGTATTATTTGCTGCCCAAGTGCCAGTTAAATAAACCGCCTTGGTGCCAGGGGTAGCCATTCTCAGTGCCCTGATGGGGCAGTGATGGTCCTGAGACACAGGAAAGGGGTTCTGTGAGTTTCTCACTGGCTATGCCCTCTCAGGGATTGGCATCAGCAAGCCACTCATTAGGGGATTGGCATCAGCAGGTCTGGGCAGTTGCTTTGGCCCAGTTGGACCCAGTTTCTGTGCTGTGGGGGTCATGTTCTTTGGAGCTGCTCTAGGCTTCTGAAGTAGCTGGGGTTATGTGTTGGGAAACGCAGTTATTTCAGAACTGGAATAGCTGTCTCCTGGAGTCAGCAGTCTGTCCAGCCACCTTGCCAACTGCATAGCAAAAGATGAATCATTCATTCACGTAGTAAATACCTGTGCCAGTGACTGTTTTAGTGCTGGAAGGTGAATGATGTGGACCTTCTTGCCTAGGGAGCTGGTGACTTAGTGGCAAGAAAGGCAAGGAAACGAGTTCTCCGAGATGTCCTGCCTTTATCCAGGAACTGAACCTTTACTGTGAAGAACGTGCCAGGAGTCAGGCCGACCTGGGACAGTTACTGTCTCTCCTCTCATAGCTTTGTGGACGGGCGGGCCTCTCCACTAGTAAAGGGTGTCCCAAAATTCACGCAAGAAGTAATTTTGGTAGAAAACACAGGTTTATAATTAAAAATTGTAAATTTTTTATATTTCATAAAGTATACAGTATAGGGTTATGTATGGAATAGCATATCGGGTAAATGGCCTCCACGGCTTTGCTGGCACATACGCACTCTTGTTATTGCCTCAGTAGCCGCATTTTCGAAGAAGAATGGTCCGATGATGCCTCCAGCCCCAAATCCACACCAAACAGTGACACGCTGTGGATGCATTTGTTTCTCAACAATCACTTGTGGATTTTCTGAACCCCAAATGCGAAAATTTTGTCAACTAACCAAGCCATCAAGATGAAAATGAGCCTCATAGAAATTCAGCCACGTTTATGCAAAACGGTCATGGAAAATTTCAACAAAAGAGTGCGTATGTGCCAGCAAAGCCGTGGAGGCCATTTACCCGATATGCTATTCCATACATAACCCTATACTGTATACTTTATGAATCAATAAAACATTTACAATTTTTAATTATAAACCTGTGTTTTCTATCAAAATTACTTCTTGCGTGAATTTTGGGACACCCTTTAAAATGGCGAGATAATAGGACCAATTTCACCTGTTCTGAGGCTGTAAGGGCAGGAAGGCCTGATTGGAAAACACTCAGCATGGTGTCGGGCCACAGGCAGCTCTTTAAGCGGCAGCTGTGGCTGTTGTTGCAGTTACTGGGGCTATAACGAACCTTGAGTGAGATCTCATGATAAAAATAAGAAACACTCACACTTTATAGATCTTCCCGCTGCCTGGCCTTGGGAAAGGGTCTGGAACGTGACTTAGCCTCACAGAAGCTTCTCCTTTCTCTGGAAAAGCTGGTGCCTGTCTTGTCCTTTGACCTCCTCTGGGAGGCCAGTGAGGGGCTGGGGCCTGCCTGCTGTTCTCACGTGTTGAGTGCCGAATGCCTTTGAGGCGTCAGCCTTGACCTGGTAGTGAACCGAAACCTCAGGAAGCTTAAATGCTGTAGGGTTTTGTTAGATGCTTCACACCCCCTTAATCAGGTTTTCTGAGAGTCACTGTGATGACTGGAAAGGTGAGCTGAGGTGTTTTTCCTGGGGTTGTCTTCCATGGACCAGAAGATTTAAGCTAAAGTGTGGAAAATTTATTACAAGCAGATTCAGACTCCTCAAAAGGGAGGGGTCTCAATAATGGGCTTCCCCCCTAAAGCCTTGTAGTCCAGGGGTACACTAGTATATTTGTTAAAAGCCTGCTCTAGTCTGTGTTGTCACCTGATTGATTCCTCAATTCTTCTAGCCCAGCAACAGACCTGAACTGTCCCTGTGTCTATGTGCTCTCTGTCCCTGTGCTGGACTGTCCCTGTGTCTGTGTTCCCTCTCTGTCCCTGTGCTGGACTGTCCCTGTGTCTGTGTCCCCTCTCTGTCCCTCTACTGGACTCTCCCTGTGTCTGTGTGTTCTTTCTCTGTTCCTATGCTGTACTTTCTCCGGTTCGTACACCTTGATGCAGGCCCTCCCTTGGTTTCCCATGCCTCCCACTTTGAGTCCAGAAACATTTTATTATTTCTGCTTGGTTGGTTCCTGTGATTAGCCTGCTCAAACTGCCATGTCTGCCTCTGCCTATGTTCCACCTGCCTTTGCTTTCCCCTGGACCCTGCCCTATCCGCCTCCGTTTCAACTTAACCCTCTCAGCTGCTTTAAATAATTTGTTTCATGAGTAATTTATTTTGTACTTGTGGCTGAGGCATTGTGCTAAGCTCTGTGGGGAATATATGGCTTCTGGTTTTAAGAATTTTATTCCCTATAGGTGTAATAAGGCAGTTGTACATATTTTTAAGAGGAAAGGCTGAGGCTGTGTATTACAATAACGATAAGATTAGCTATTCTTTATTGATTACTTAATATTTGCTACTGCACTGATCACTTTAGACACTATCTTATTTTTATTTTTTATTTTTTATTAATCCTCACCTGAGAATATTTTTCCATTGATTTTTATAGAGAGTGGAAGGGAGAGGGAGAAACACACAGAGAGAAACATTGATGTGTGAGAGAGACATTAATTGGTTGCCTCCCACACGAGCCCAAACCAGGGCCAGTGTTCGAGCCTGCAACTGAGGTACATGCCCTTGACCTGGTCTGCAGGCCAACACTCTATCCACTGAGCCAAACCAGCTAGGGCTAGATACTATTTTCTTTAAATTCCATGACTATCCCGTGAGAAAGGTACTATTTTTCTAACTTCCCAGAGAGCCCAAGGACATGTATGTAATAAGGGATGGAGTTACCGGGGCAGTGGAATGTGGACCTTCAGAGAGGAAGAGACAGTTTCTGTTTTCTGTGGTGGGAGAAAAAGATCAAGGGCATCTTTTAAAATTTTTAAATATTTTTTTTATTGATTTCAGAGAGGAAGGGAGAGTAAGAGAGAGACAGAAACATCCATGATGAGAGAGAATCATTGATAGGCTGCCTCCTGCACGCCCCCTGCTAGGGATCGAGTCCGCAACCCAGGCATGTGTCCTTGCCGGGAGTTGAACTGTGACCTGGTTCATAGTCAACACTCAACCATTGAGCCACATCGGCTGGGCTTTCATATAGATCAAGTTTATGTTTATGAAGAACATGTTTATGAAGAAGGGGCATTTGAATTGGGACCAGAAAAGTGGATAGGATTTTGAGAGGTGGAACCTCAGAGCTTTAACGAGGAAAAAGGTGAGGAGTATATGGATATTGGTAATCGATTCCTTCGCTTTCCTTGGTCACCTTTTTCACTTAGAGTGGAAGCCGTGGGTGGGAAGATAGGTGATTACCTGTCCTTTGAGTCTCACCGTTGAGCTGGGGAGACACATGACTTCCACATGACATGAATGTGCCTGCAGTCAGGCAGAGGTAAACTCTAGTCAGCCGCTGAGTCTTGAGTAATCAGGATGGAGGAGAATTAGTAGGGGCTGGAATAGTAGGGGAGGAGGTTTCAGGGAGGAGATGGAAATTCAGATGGTTTTAGAACATCCGAATACATCAGAAATCTGACCCTGAGAATTAGTCTGTTTGCAGGGTTTGAAAGAGCTTCTCTGTCAGGACCAGTAAGCTATGCATTGGAGACGCTGGTTGGCCTTGATGGGCCAGACAGTGGGGAGAGGGGCGTGTTGGGAAGCTAGTCTCAGCGACTCCTTTTGTGAGAGAATGTGACCTGGCTCAGTCTGGGGATGGGGACACGTGGGTGGGTGTCCTTGGGCTGCAGCACAGGTTTTCTCGAGGGAGGAGAGGAAGAAGCTGCTACCATCAGCACCAGGAAGGATGCATACAAACGGGTGTCCCAGGGAGGTCGGGAATTACCCCTCCCTCAGTGGACTGTGGTCTCATGTCAGGCTTCTGATAATGCCCCGCTCCACGTAGCTCCTGCCTCTGGCTCTGCCCTGATGCCTTCACTGTTCAGTGTCCTCAGATTTCACCCAAGTATGAGTATTCAGGTGGGGAACCCTGGTATGATTGGATCTGGGTCCCTGGGAGTGTGTGTGATAGTGAAAAGGGACAGCATCATGAGGAGGGAAGGCGAGGAGATATCCTCAGGTCAGATTGACAAGCTGCCAACACATGGAGAAGCTTCTTACATAGGATGGTCAGGGAGGACTTCAATAAGCTGAGGCTTAGATTTAAGGGTGTTGCTTTTGAGGAGATGGTGAGATGACCAAGTGGAGCCACCTGGAGCCTCAGTGTATTCTGTCCTCCTGTCACAAAGCTAAGAAACTTACAAATAGCCTCCAGGGGCTGGCCCCTGCCACCCTCATGGCAAGGGAGTCCTGCTCCCTGCACTGGCAATGGAGCCCCTTTCAGGGCTATAGCTTGACAACTAATGTGCTTGTTCATTCAGTCAGCAAATGTTCACTGAGGCCGTGTCATGTGCCAGCCACTGCTTGTGGTGGGGACAGCACAGGGATGGGCCTGTCTCGGCTGTCGCCTAGAGGTCTGATCCCCTAGAGGTGTGATGTCATAGCTCTTGGCTGTCATATTTATTTTAGGGGAAGAGGTGTACGTTTCTTTTTATTATGCTTTCTGTAATTTTATCTTTCATTTACTTGACAGATAAAGCCACAGACCCCAGCATGCCAGAACAGGATTGGTCAGCCATCCAGAACGTCTGTGACCAGGTGAACACTGATCCCAGTGGGTAAGGTGACCTTCACGCTGGACCACGGGGTCCTTGGACTAAGCGCATGCCGTTGGTCTTGGGGCTATTTTAATAGCCTTTCTTTCTTTTTCCCCTCCACAGTCTGCTGAGAACATCATTTTTTTTTAGAGATAGCAAATTCATGTGGTTTTTTAAAAACAAACAAACAAATAGTCAGTTTGTAACTGGCAATTATTTTTAAAATAGCATTATGAAGTAGTCATACTCAGGAGACCTGGATGTTACATACGGGTAGAAGGTAGCAGCGTGAAAGAGCTCATGTGCTCTCCATAATTTAAATGTAACCTTTCTTTAGAAGAGGCAAGAAAAGGGCAAGATTGTGTTGAATTTTTTTTCCAAAGCATCTGGACAGGAACTGAAGAATCAGATGTTTATTCTGCATATTGCTGACTATGCAGGATTTGGAAATGGGCTAAAAGTTTGATCGCAATGTCTACTCTAGTGTTTATCAGACAACAAACAGGGTCTATGTTGCTCATGACCTGGCTACCCGTAGGCTTGGTCCTGACTGCTCTGCTCGGAGCTTTGGGGTGCATGAGTTGGGGAGGGTGGTGTGTCTGGACAGCAGTAGTTGTGGGAAGGGAAGGTGGGGTTGGCCTCCTTCAGAGGCTTGTGCATGGGCCGTGTGCCAGTCACATTCCACCTCTGTTGTGGGACCAAACTCCTGGAGGGAGGAGACTTCATGGAGCGCACGTAGCCAGACTGTCCGCCCAGAGCCCAGGTGTCTTTGTTTTCCCGTAGCCCAACCCATGCGCCCTGGCTGCTGGCCCATAAGATCCAGTCTCCACAAGAGAAAGAAGCTCTTTATGCCTTAACGGTAAGCTTGGCCCTTAGCCTCCATTCTCCTGTCCTGAGCCAGAGGGAGCTGGGCCCCAGCCCCATTTTGGAGTGGTGGGGAGCCTCAGAGGTTCACCTTCGCTGGCCACCGAGGCTGGGCTCTGGTTGCCCATCCTAGGTCTGCTTCTAGAGAGCAGCGCCGAGCTTGCTTTGGGAGAAGGAAAGAAAGGTTTTATTTCCTTAGCTCTTCATAGACCAGGGCTGGTAAGTTAAGTGCCCACAGGGCCAGACTGGTGACGTAGTGAGTGAGCCACTGGGTGAGGACCAAAATCCTGGAGAGCGCTTGCCCAGCCAGGGAGGGATGGCTGCAGTGTGGCACCGGCTGGTATTGCCAGCCATGAGTTTGGGCCCGTTGTTGTTAGAATTTCTTGTCTTTAAAGAGAAACCGTAAGTCCAGATTTTTGTATGAATTCTCTGAATTAAAAATATATATTTCATTGATTTTTTTAGAGAGAGAGGAAGGGAGAGGGATAGAGATAGAATCATTGATGAGAGAAACATCATCAATCAGCTGCCGCCTGCACACCTGTGGGGATTGAGCCTGGGCATGTGCCCTGACTGGTGGCCTCTTGGTTCCTGGTTTGATGTTCAACTGCTGAGCTATGCCAGTCAGGCGTGAATTCTCTGAATTTTTTTATGTTGGTGACTAACCTGACATGTTTAACAGTAGCGTGGACCAAAGAAAATGTGTGTAGGCCCCACTTGCATGCCAGCAGGGGACATGTGGCTCAGCAATTCATGGGCCTTACATACTGGATGTGGCCTCTGAGCTGGAGGGAGTCACCTGCCCAAAGGATCTCCTTAAAGGGGGGGTGACTTTAGAGTACACACACCACTGAGCTGTTTTCTGGGCACAAACATGTTAGATATAGCAAGATCAAATAGGTGCTTTTTAAAAAAAATTTGAAAATGTTACCCTTTCCCCCAAACTTCAGTGTCCTCATTGTCCCGAGTTAAAACTAGCTCTGGTTCCAGCAAGTGCTCATCAGATTTCAGGCGAGCCTGGAGCCAGAGGTTTTCCCATTCTCGTGGGAGTCCCGTGTCTGTGCAGGTGCTGGAGACGTGTGTGAACCACTGTGGAGAGAAGTTCCACAACGAGGTGGCCAAGTTCCGCTTCCTGAATGAGCTGATCAAAGTGCTGTCCCCAAAGGTGAGTGCCATGGTCTTGGCCCTGCTTACTGTACTGCACCTGGCCCAGCCTTTAAACTCTTGCCCCCTCCTGTGTACGGCCTGTCTCAGGTTTGTGAAGGAGCTGAGAGAGGAGGCCCTAGATGGCAAAGCTCTCTTCTCCAAGGACTAGGATGACTTTGCTGATCCCTGCCCTCCATTGTTAGCATCTTTAAATTATTCTCCCTTTAAAAATGGCCTTTTGGCCCAGCCGGAGGGGCTCAGTTGGTTGAGTGTTATCATGTGCACTGAAAGGTTGCCAGTCTGATTCTTGGTCAGGATACATAGGTTGCAGGCTTGGTCTAGGTTGGGGAAGGCAACCAATTAATGTTTCTCTCTCTTCCTCTTCCTTCTTCTCGTTCTAAAATCAATAAAAATCCCATGTAATAAAAGGCTAATATGCAAATCAGCCGAACAGCGGAATGACCGGTCGCTATGATGCGCACTGACCACCAGGGGGCAGACGCTCAACGCAGGTGGTCAGTTCACTTCCACAGGGGGAGCACCACTCAGCCAGAAGCCGGGCTCATGGCTGGCGAGCGCAGCTGCGGTGGTGGGAGCCTCTCGCGCCTCTGCGGCAGCGCTGACAATGTCTGACTACCAGCTTAGGCCTGCTCCCCGTGGGCTCCCAGACTGCACCCCCAAGTGCATAAATTTCATGCACTGGGCCTCTAGAGTGTGTGTGTGTGTGTGTGTGTGTGTGTGTGTGTGTGTGTGTATTGCCCAATGGCCTTGTGGATGGGTGGCCTAGATGGGGAGCACAGGTTTCCTGGTAGACAGCAAGAGATGCTAGATGTCGCTTTAAGTTTCATACCACTTCTTGCCTTGTCCTCTGCACCTTTCCCCTTGGCACCTGTCTCAGCTCTGCATTCTCAGGTAACTGACACAGATGGAGCCTTTCTTTGCTGCTTTCCAGCAACACTTCTCTGATACCAACTGTGTGTCCTACAGTTTAATTCAGTTCAGTTCTGACACTATCCAGAGTTAGTGCAGAGCCTACGTGATCAGGACTTCATGATACTTAGATGATGCCTAATTTAGACACCAGCCATGAGTCTGTTCTTCTGCCTGACCAACTACAGAGTTGGACTTCCCAGACCACCTCCACAGGTTCCATATTCACTACAGGAAAGCACTGTACTTACTGTGGTTATAAAGGAGACAAATGGAGGGGATACATGGCCAGGGTCTTGGGGGGAGAGGAGCAAGAGCTTGTGTGCCTTTTCTTATGGCGCCCAGCCCACCACCCTTCAGCACATCGATGTGTTCAGTCAGGGAGCTTGGTGGGCCTTGTTTCAGCTTTACCCAGAGTTCTCGTATGAAGGCACAATGGGTTAAATTATTGGCTGGGTGATTGGACTCACTCTCCAGCCCCTCTCCCCTATTGGGGTCAAATGAGGCTGAAAGTCCCAACCCTCTGGTCACATGGTTGGCCTTGTGGCATAGTCAGCCCCTCCCTTGAAATGAATTCCCACTCTGAGGTTAGCTTAAACTCAGGTCTGGTCCAAGGGGGCTCGTTGTGAGTAACAAAGATTCCTATCACTCAAAAACTTCCAAGGGCTTTTGAAACTCTGTGCCAGAACTGGAGACAAAGACCAAACATATTCTTTATTATTCCTCACCTGCCCCAGTCAAACAATGCGTGTCTCCAGTGGCTCTAACCCAGGCCAATATATGATGGGTTTTAATTTTAGCTCCTTGTCCCAGGTGATTTGACTTCTGGCTGAGCTTCAGCTCTCAACCTGGGGCAGTTATCTGCTCCGGCATTAGCAGCATCTCCGCCAGCTCTGTAATTCTCCTTCCTGATTGCTTTCAGTACCTAGGGTCCTGGACCACAGAAAAGGTTAAAGGAAGAGTCATCGAAATCCTCTTCAGCTGGACAGTCTGGTTTCCAGAAGACATTAAGATCCGAGATGCTTATCAGATGCTGAAGAAACAAGGTCTGATTTCCATTATTTGCGCTGTGTTCCCTTTTTCACAGCATTTGTTCCTTTTTGCTGTTTTGAGTGCTTTGTGCTTTGTGGGTGAAAGCTGGACAGTGGAAACCGAGACCAGTAATTTTCACTGTCTAGCAGTGGGCAAACCTCTCCTGCTGGTGGCAGGAGCTAGCTGGTTTGAGATTGTTGTTGCTGGGGTTGTCCTCACTGTAGCAGACTTCAGCTTCCTCCAGGGTTAGCTTGTGGTGAGGGTATGGGCTGGTTTGCTAGAGCTTTTCTCAGTGTCTGCTGCTCTTAGCTGAGGTCGTCCTCAGTGCCTCAGAGACGGTCTTGCGCCCTTGCCTTTCCTGGCAGGAGGTAGACCATTGTTGCTTGTTAGTGTCGTCATCTCTGCTCTGACTAGGCCTCAGTCTGAGACAGGCACTGTGTCCCTGGTCTCGGAGATAGAGACCCCGACACTGACACCCGGGGAGGAGGACAGCCTGTTACCCCGAGCTTCTGTATTCTTTGTGAGTTTGTATGCTGTGTCCTGTGTGGCACTGGGAATCCATCCTCCCGTACCCTGGGCTCTGCAGAGGAAGGACCTGGGTTTGGGATGGACTATTTTCCCGTCACATGCACTCAATGACTTTAGGAGTGTCAGGGATCCTGCTGTAGCTTTTGGGCCCTGGGAGGTATGTACCTGAATAAAATGATCAGTATTTTTATAGCATAGACTCTGTAAGCTGCTAACCATAGGCTCTGGTTCTGCTCTGACTTGGTCGGCCCTGATGTCTTGGTGCTGGTTCCTTCGGTTCTCTGGAGGGAGGATGCAGATTGTACCCTGGATGTATCTTTGAAGGCCGTTGACGATGTTGCCTGTCGGCATCAGGAACTGGAGTTTATACGGGATCCTGATGAAGTCAGTGGGTACCCGTATCAGTATCTTCACTTCATGAATTGCATGTTTCAGGAATCATAAAGCAAGACCCTAAACTACCAGTGGATAAAATCTTGCCCCCACCTTCTCCCTGGCCCAGGAGCTCCATCTTCGATGCTGATGAAGAAAAGTCAAAGGTAAGGAGCTCTTCTCTGACCTTGGTGGCGTACCTGGAATCTGATCAGACCCCTTCTTATTGGGGCTCCCTTCAAATGTCCCCTGAAATGTCTTCTGAGCCCTGAACCAAAGTGTGGGAGAACATGGCAAGGTTCTGCTCTGACTTGGTGGGCCCTGATGCGAGTTCTCTCTGGAGCAGGTTTTTACAAGTGAGGTAGCATAAGGGTTGGGTGTTTTCTGTGGTGCAGATGGTCAGTCATATGGAAATAACCCGTCGTGTGTTGACTTAGGTCTTTTTAGTGCCAGTAAGCCTGGCATTTTCCCCCCCTGCCCCCCCCCCCCTTTTTTTAAACTTGTGGACATTTTAATGAACTTCCTTCCATGTAGCTTCAAGCCACCAGGACACAGGCCCCACCAACACCCTTCATCTTCTCCTCAGCTCTTCTGCTGAAGAACTGGGCCTTCACGATGACAGGCTGCTCTGGAGCTTTCCCTTCCCCAGAACTCTGTAGTAGCCGATCGCACCACATCAGTGAAGGAGCAGCTCCAGTCTTGCTCTTGACAGCATTTCCCTGTGTCTGCTCACTGACCAGGGCCCACAGCTTATCGAGGCTGACAGTTGGGCAGAAGCTCTGGTTCCCCTTTGAGTGGTAATGTCTCATACCCACTTTCCCAAAGTAGCCTGGGTGATATTTGTCGAAGTTGGTCCTGTGACGATGCAAGCCGCCAGCATTACCTCGGCCCCCTGTGCTTCCTGTGCTTGCCAATGCGGCCGTGGCCGTGGCTCATGTGGCCCCGAAGTTTCCGGGTCTTCAGTCTGGATGGCATGTCGGTGGCCAAGACGCAAAAGACCTACCCATTTTCCTTCTGCTGCCTCCAAGAATCTTCAGACATCAGTAAGGGGAAGGAGGTGGTCAAAACCCAGGCCAAGACCCTGGGTTACCGTAGAGCAGTGGTTCCCAGTGTGGCACATGCCGCACAGGGGGGTAATTTGATTTTTAAGGGGGCAATTCGAGAATGAGTTATTAACAGTGAAACTGTGCACTTCTTATGGTTCTAGGGTCCTCATATGCAGTATATAAATACATATTGTGACATTTATGCATCAGTTCTCTATTACATGTTTTGAAACTTTATTTGCTATTTTTTCATATTACTTCATTTTTTTTTAAACAATTTCTTAGTGATCTCTTCCTCAGTATTTGAACTGTCCTTTCGTTCTTTTATTTTTCTCTTTCTTGGGTGCCATGTTCTTTGGAAGCTTGTTTAGACCAAGATAATGGCCATTTAGGCTTCCTCCACGTGAATAGGAGTGCACTTAGAATTATATACCACGGGGGAGTATCAGGATTTAAGGGATGCTTAGGTGGGGTGTGGCCAAAAGAAGGTTGGGAACCACTGCCCAGCGCATCAGTGGTGTTGGTGCTTTGGATCGTTCCTGGCCTTGGTCCCTCACAGGTCCGGTAAGTGCAGTACCAGGAGAGCGCCAGGCCATATGTGTGTCTCTCTGGTACCCATGGCCTTCCAGCTGTGCCTTCCTTGCCTGGACCAGATCCTCAGGGGCATGGCATCCTGGAGGCAGACGAGCAGGGCTGCTCTGTGCTCCCTGGCTCCTCCCTGCTGGTGTCTAACACTGCAGAGCGGGGAAGGAGCAAGGGAGGAGTTAGGGCTTGGACTTCTGAGAAAGAAACCCGTGAGAGCTGCTTACACTTTCTGGGCTCAGTAGCCTCATCATTTCTGCCCTCCATCCACCAAAGATTGAGTGACTCCTATGTGCCAGGTGTTCTGCTGGGCATTGGGAATAAAGCAAACAAGATCGCCAAGGGCTGCCGCATCGTAGAGTCCATGGTCCAGGACAACTCGACACTATTGACTTTTGGGCAAGCTAGTTTTCTTGTTGGGGCTGCCTGTGCACTGTAGGATGTTTACAGCATCCCTGGCCTCCCCCACTAGATCCAGTAGCATCCCCAATTGTGACAACCAGCGTGTCTCCCGACTTTGCCAAGTGTCTTCTGGGGGCTAGCATCCTCCACCTTACCGCCCTGAAACCAGTGGTCTGTGGAGATAGAGGTAGTACTTACATGGCTGCATGATCGCGCAGATTTGCTCAGATAATTCATGTGAAATGTAAAGCTCCTATCAGTGTTAGCTCTTCTATTGCTGATGCCACACACTGGCCATTTGACACCACGGGGAGTAGTTCAGCCTACGCTTCTTGTTCACCTGCAGCTTCTGACAAGGCTTCTGAAGAGCAGCCACCCTGAGGATCTGCAGGCTGCGAATCGGCTGATCAAGAGTTTGGTCAAGGAGGTAGGCGTTTTCCTACAGCATTCTGCAGAACCAGCCTTGGACAGGGCTGCACAGTGTGTGTGTGTGCGCAGCTCTCTGGGGCAGGGATTACCCTACTCTGAGCTGGGGAACAGCCATGGGCTCCCTGAGGTTGCAGGTGGTGACTGGAAGCAGGGGTCATGCTATATGCTTTCTAATTACTTCTGTCCAGGAGCGCAAAGTGTTTCACAGACACCAGTTTTGTCCCAGTGGCAGGTACTGTGTGGACAGATCCAGTTTGGGAATCTGTTTTTCAGAGAGTTAAGGCTGATGGTACAAAGTAGTGGCTCGCCAGGCCCCTGCTGCATTGTCTTCCCCAGGAATCCTGGGCTTGGAGGCCTTTCCTCACCGCCGAGCAAGCACTCCCTCTGTCCATTTCAGGACTTGCCTGAGCTCTCCCCCGTGCACTGCCCCTTCCCACCCCTGTTCAGGCTTTATCCAGGCCTTCTGCTTCCTCACTGCCATCCCCTCTCCCACAGGAGCAAGAGAAGTCAGAGAAGGTGTCCAAGAGAGTCAGTGCCGTGGAGGAAGTGCGGAGCCACGTGAAGGTGCTGCAGGAAATGCTGAGCAGGTATCGCAGGCCGGGACAGGCTCCGCCAGACCAGGAGGCCCTGCAGGTACTCTTCTCTGATCGCAAAGAAATAAAGGAAGGGAACAGTTCAGGAGTAGCTAAATGTAACTGACATACTAGAAATTGCACCTCTTTACAGCGTATTTGCTGAGTGTTGATGTGTCCATCTGTCCAGCCATTGTTAAGATCAAGAATTCTTTTTTATTTTATTCTCACCAGAGGATATGTTTTTATTGATTTTTTTAGAGAGAGAGAAACATCAGTCGATTGCCTCCTGCACGCACCCTTACCAGGGATCAAACCCACAAACTAGGCTTGTGCCCTGACTGGGAATCGAACCCACAACCGTTTGATACATAGGACAACACTCCAACTACTTGAGCCACCCAGCTAGGGCACAATGAAGAATTCTTTATAGATTCTGGATATACTCTGCGGGTTGTCTTTTAACTGTCTTGACTGTCGTTTGAAGCAAAAAGTTTTTAATTTTTTTTTAAAGATTTAAAAAAACTGCTTTTTAGAGAGAGGAAGGGAAAGAGAAACATTGATCAATATGAGAGTGAAACATTGATCAACTGCCTCCTGCACGCCTCCTATCAGGGATGGAGCCCGCAATCCAGACATGTGCCCTGACCGGGAATCGAACTGTCGGCAACCTTTCAGTGCACAGGACAACACGCTGGAGCAACGGAGCCACGCTGGCCAGGGCAAAAGCTTTTAATTTGGAAGTTCAGTTTGTCTCTGTTTTTCTTTTGTTGATGATGCTCTGGTGTCATACCTAAGACACACCACCACTTGGTGTAGCCAGGCAGGGGATGGTGGGAATGTCTGAGTCAGCCATTCTCAATCCCTCTGGAGCACTGCTTTCTGCTTCCCTCACAGGCTCCCTCCATCACTTTCTGCATTCTGGCTTTTTATACTTCTCTGCATAGGGCAGACCCTTCACATAGAGTTCCTGCCCTTCCATTTCACAAAGCTAGCAGAAACAAACTAGTCTTTCCCAACACCAAATTCCTGAGAGAAAAATCTACTTGGCCAGTGTGGCTCATGTTTCTGCCTGGGTCAATCAGCTGTGACTGGGATTGGGCAGAGTTATAGAGAAAAATGTGCTGGTCTTAGGCTGTGGCGGGAGGGGACTGGACTCAGAAGGGTTGGGGGCTTGAGCCAGGCAGACACTCCAAAGCCGATCTCCCATGGTGAGGTTGTGTGACTGGAGCTGGCCCTGTCCCTTTCACGTGTCAGGCGACCTCCAGGTTCTTGACTTGTGCAGGTGAAGCAAAAGTTTATTAAAGATTAGGACAGTGAGGCAAAGGAAGGGCCCTTAGAGACAGGTTCAGGGATTAGCCTGGGATGAGCTGCTGCTGCCCACTGCTTCCTGGTTGCAAGTCTTGTGGGGACCCTTAGATCTTAGGATAAAGAAAGCAGAAGCACACGCCTAAGGAAAGAGGTGCCTGAGGAAGGAGGTGTGGGGGTGCTCAAACAAGAGCGCAAGCTGGTGTTCTTTGTCTGGAGGTTGTGTCTGTTTTCTTCAGGTGGGAGTTCCAGGGGAGGGCCCAGGGGAGGGCCAACAGAATGGTCATTGGATTTCCAGGTGTGACAGTTAGTATGCTGATGTATTAAAATGAGCGTATCATGGAGTCTGGGGCCACTTTCCTGGTCCATTTTTCCTCCATCTTGCTTTAGTCTGGATCTAACTGGATCCCTGACTGTGGTGATTTAAACCACCTGCTCTTAGGGCTCTGTGTGGGAGGACAGGGTTTTGTCATTTATCAGCTGGCTGTTAATTGCGCAGTCCTGCTGGCCGTTTGTTCAGCCATTTGTCTCAGTTTCCTCATCACACGCCAGGGAATTTTCCTAGTTTTTACTAACCTGTCTCAGCTGTACCAGAATCCCTCAGGAGGGTTGGCATGTTGGGCTTTTAAGTAGAACAGTTTTGCCCTGGCTGGTGTGGCTCGGTGGGATGTCCATCATCCCATGTACCAAAAGGTCAGAGATTTTATTCCCCCGTCAGGCACATGCCCGGGTTTTGGGTTCGATCCCCAGTTGGGGTGTGCAGGTATCAGCCAAATTGATGTTTCTCTATTTCTCCCTCTTCCTTCCCCTCTTGCTCTCAAATCAATAAAAACATACTTTTAAAAAATGCTTTAAAAAAATAGCGCAATTTTCCCCCAGCCAAGATAATAACCAGCTACGGGGTAGGAGAAACGCAGCTGGAAACAAAAGTTCATCTTGATAATGGATAAAGCTGATGTTGGAAAATGTAGCAAGTAAGTACCGGCCAGTGGCTTGCTGATACTGAACCCTAGAACCAGGCAGGTTTACCTGCCACCTAAGATGTTGCTGGCACACCACTGTGCTTCCCACCGGGGGTTCCTTCTTTAACACTTAGAGCAGGTAGGAGCAGATGCAATTGTGGGCTTCCATGGAGGCAGGTCACACTCCAGAGCACAGCTGAAGGAAGGGCTCCTTCTGCTTCCTCTCCCGGACTCGCCTGTGGGATGGGCTATTTCCTCAGCGCCCAGAGAGGGCTGGAGTGTTAGTGGAGCTCCCGTGCAGGGAGGGAGCTTGAGGTGTGCAGAAGCTGTGTGCTCCTCAGCAGTGTGTGGACGGTGAAGTGGTCTGGAGCAGCGGTTGCCAACTGGTGGTCCATGACGTACAAAAGGTTGGCGACCGCTGGTCTGGAGCACTCTCCCTGCGATGACGGAGATGAGCTTTCCCACATGGTGTTGGGTGTAGGGTGAGGGGGTGAGGTTTAGTTCTGGAGAACCTGTGGTGGGAATCATGGGAATGTTGCTCTAAAGAGAATACTGGCCCCGACAGCAGTTGGATGGGAAGCCTCCATGGGCTTCCATGGAGGGTCATTCATTGCAAGCTGTTCTTGGGGGAGCAGGGGAAGGGAGCTTAAAGAAGAGTATGTTGTACACTGACATTGTAGTTTCTTTCTGAGCTAAAGTCTTTAAAAAAACATTATTGATGGATTTGGGAGAGAGGAAGGAGGAGAGAGTGAGAAACACCGATTTGTTGTTCCACTTATTTACATATTCACTGGTTGATTCTTGTATGTGTCCTGACCGGTGGTGGTGAACCTGCAACCTTGGTGTATTGGGATGACACTCTAACCAACTGAGCTGCCCGGCCAGGGTTGACCTAAGGTCTTATCACCTTTTTAATTATTATTTTAAAAAATTCTTATACAATTGTAGTTCAGATTGTTTCTGAAACTGTAACTGCCCTGTCACTTCAAACCTGCAGTCATGAATTTGGGGCTGATGGAGGAGAGCTCCTGGGGCCCGGCTCTGCACATGCTTACGCACACCCCGGCCTTCCTGTGGGTCCAGGGTGTGTGGTGAGCGGAGCTCTGTTCCCCAGGTTGTGTATGAGAGGTGTGAGAAGCTACGGCCCACCCTGTTCCGGCTGGCGAGTGACACTGTGGACGATGACGACGCACTAGGTAACGGCTCTCTTTCTCTCGGCACAGGCAGCAGCCCAGGTGCAGGCAGGCGTGCGCCCTCCTGTTGTGCCTCTGGGGTGCCAGGAACAGGCAGAACGGACTTTTGGGTTTATGGTGATGGGCTCAGGAAGGGCATGACCTGTTTTGACTTAGAACTGATTTCTAGAAGAATCTAGTCTTGAGCAAGAAATCAGCATCTGGTCTGAAAGCATGGAAAGAGGAAATTTACCATGTAGATTGGGTGTGAGGGTGAGAGAAGAAAGAGTAGATAGTGCTGGTGGCCTGAAGAAAGGCTGACGTCCCACAGAGGCCCAGCAGTGGCTGCCAGTGGTCATGTTGGAGCTTCCCCCAAACTGGGTGCCTTCAGGGGCTGGACAGGTAATCTAAGGAGTTAGTTGTAGGGAGAGTGGAGCAATTTTTTTAATCCTCACCCAAGGACATGCTTATTGATTTTAGAGAGAGGGAAAGTGTGTGTGGGGGGGAGAGAGAAACATCAATGTGAGTGAGAAACATCACTCCATTGCCTTCTTACATGTACTTCCCCCGACTGGGGATTGAACCTGCAACCTAGGTATGTGCTCTGACCAGGAATTGAACTGTGCAACCTTTTGATGTACAGGATGGTGCTCCGAACAACTGAGCCACATGGGCTAGGGCAGGAGAATGGAGAATTTTAGTACCTGAACATGGGTATTAAAACATTTTGTGGGGGGGGACAATAGGGGGATAAGGACACATATATAATACATTAATCAATAAAGAAAGAAAGAAAAAAAATCAATCCATTCTGGAAAATAAAAAAAACCCCACAACATTTTGTTTGCCCTGCCAGTGTGGCTCAGTGTTTGAGTGTCGATTCATGAACCAGGAGGTCACGGTTCGATTCCTGGTCAGGGCACATGTCCAGGTTGCAGGCTTGATCCCATGGGGGGAGGGAGTGTGTGTGCAGGAGGTAGCTGATCAATGATTTTCTCTTATCATTGATGTTTCTATCTCTCTCTCCCTCTCCCTTCCTCTCTCTGAAATCAATAAAAAATCCAAAACATTTTAGCCCTAGCTGGTTTGGTTCAGTGGATAGAGCATTGGCCTACAGACTGAAAGGTCCTGGGTTTGATTCTGGTCAAGAGCACATGTCTGGGCTGTGGACTCAGTCCCCAGTAGGAGACATGCAGGAGGCAGCCAGTCAATGATTTTCTCTCATCATTAATGTTTCTATCCCTGACTCCCTTCCTCTCTAAAATCAATAAAAAAAACAAACCCATATTTAAATTTTTTTTTTTATTGAAACTCTCCAAACACATCAGAAAGGGGAATAGTAGAATAAATCCTATGTACTCTTCTACTGACAATGACCAACTTGTGACCAGTCTTTCCATTTTGTTTCTTCTGTAGCACTCTTTCTCTTCACCCCCCATTCTATTTTGAAGCAAATTCCAAACATTTCAGAGTAATTTAAATATCCAGTCAGTGTTCAGAGTTCTCTGGTGTTTCCCTCTTTAAGTACTTGAATATTTTGTTCTAAACCAGACTCAAAAGAAAAACCATACTTTGAAATTGGTTGAGATATATATATATATATATATATATATATATATATATATATATATATATATATATAAAACTTTTAAAAAATATATTTTATTGATTTTTTACAGAGGAAGGGAGAGGGATAGACAGAAACATCAATTAGAGAGAAACATCGATCAGCTGCCTTCTGTACACTCCCAACTGGGGATGTGCCCACAACCAAGGTACATGCCCTTGACCAGAATCAAACCTGGGACCTTTCAGTCCGCAGGCCGATGCTCTATCCACCGAGCCAAACCGGTTAGGGCAGCGGTTCTCAATCTGTGGGTCGCGATCCCTTTGGCGGTCGAACAACCCTTTCACAGGGGTTGCCTAAGACCATCCTGCATATCAGATATTTACATTACGATTCATAACAGTATCAACATTACAGTTATGAAGTAGCAACGAAAATAATTTTATGGTTGGGTCACAACACGAGGAACTGTATTTAAAGGGCCAGAAGATTGAGAACCACTGGGTTAGGGCTATATATATATATACATATATATTTTAAATATGTTGTTTTCAGAGAGAGAGGAAGGGAGAGGGAGAAAGAGATAAAAGACATTGGTGAGAGAGAAGCATGGGTCGGCTGCCTCCTGCACATTCCCTACTGGGGATCAAGCCTGCAACCTGGAATTGATCCGGCGATTCTTGGTGCATGGAATGACACTCAGTCTACTGAGCCCCACTGGCTGGGTAGTTGATATTTCTTGTCTTTTAATGGATAGCCTCCATTCTGTCCTTTTTAAAAATATATATATATTTTTTATTGATTTCAGAGAGCAAGGGAGAGGGAGAGAGAGAGAGAAACATCAGTGATGAGAGAGAATCATTGATTGGACCCCTACTGACGATCGAGCCCACAACCCAGGCATGTGGCCTTGACCGGAATCAAACCCGGGACCCTTCAGTCTTCTGCAGGCCAGTGCTCTATCCACTGAGCCAAACCAGTAGGGCTGTCCTTATTTTTTGCGTGAAAAATTTGTCCTTTGATTTGCAGAATTTCTTTTGGTCTCAGTTTTCTGATGGCATCCCTCATGGTGTTTAGCATGAGTCTCTATTCCTAAGATGCCTTATCAGTGGGATCAGGGGGTTTCATCAGATTGAGCTTCAATTGGGTCGGGCCAGGGGGAGCAAGAATACTTCATAGGTGGTGTTCAAGAGGCCCGCAGTGTCTGGTTGTTGGCAGGAAGCAATGGGGGGTCCCTTCTGGGAGGTAACCTTCTGGCACTTTAGCCTCCATGGCCCCTTGCCCTGTGCTCTCCTGTCTGTCTCTCCTGGGAGCGATTTTTTACACGTAAACCAGACCATGAGAGGCTCATGTAGTTTTTGAAATCTGGGTGTATTTTACACTTTCAGGACATTTTAATTTGGACATTAAATTTTCATCAGGAATGCTTGATCTATATTTAGATTTAAAAGGGGAGATTCATGTAACAGTTGGTTCCCTACATACCTAAAAGCTTTTTACTAACTGAATAAAGTACCAAAAAATTCTTTTAGTATTCGCATTCACATTGATAAAACAGCTTTCTGTTTTAATTTTAGATTAATTAAAATAAAGTTTTAGTTCCTTAGTTGATGGAGTCATATTTCAGCAGTTGGCTATCATGTTGGACAGAACAGGCATAGAAAAGTGAAAAAATTTGGTTCCTCCTCTGTCATGAGAATGGAAATGTAGGGGTTCAGGGATTAAGTAACTGGATCTGATAGAGGGGCCTGGTCACATGATCAGGAGAGACAGGGATAACAGCCCATCTGGCAGAGCCATGGGACATCTGCCTTGTGGAATGTCTTAAAAAGGACTACAGCCTGGCCGGCATAGCTCAGTGGTTGAGCGTGGACCTATGAACCAGGAGATCACGGTTTGATTCCTGGTTAGGGCACATGCCTGGGTTGCAGGCTTGATCCTACACATCCTCAGTGTGGGGTGTGCAGGAGGCAGCTGATCAATGATTCTCTCTCATCACTGATGTTTCTTTTTTTAAAAAAAAATATATTTTTACTAGAGGCCCAGTGCACGAAATTTGTGCATTGGCGGGGGCAGGGTCCCCTCAGCCCAGCCTGTGCCCTCTCACAGTCCGGGAGCCCTTGGGGGATGTCCAACTGCCAGCTTAGGCCTGCTCCCCACGGAGACATCCTTAGGAGAGGCTCCCGCCACACTGCTACGCTCGCCAGCCTTGAGCCTGGCTCAGGGCTTCTGGCTGAGCGGCGCTCCCCTATGGGAGCACACTAATCACCAGGGGGCAGCTCCTGTGTTGAGTGTCTGCCCCTGGCCGTCAGTGCATGTCATAGTGGCCGGTCATTCCACCGTTCATTTGATTTGCATAGTAGCCTTTTATTATATAGGATTGATTTCAGGGAGGAAGAGAGATTGAAACATCAATGATGAAAGAGAATCATTGATCAGCTGCCTGCTGCACGCCCCCTACTGGGGATGGAGCCTGCAACCTGGGCATGTGCCCTTGACCGGAATTGAACTTGGAACCCTTCAGTTCATAGGCCAATGCTGTACCCATTGAGTCAAACTGGCTAGGCTCATCACTGATATGGCTATCTCTCTCTCCCTCTCCTCTTTCTCTCTGTAATCAATAAAGAAATATATTTTGGGGAAAAAAAGACTGTGGTTATTGGTAGCCAAACCTGGGGACTCTGATTTTTCTCTCATTCTCCAGCGGAGATTCTCCAGGCAAATGACCTCCTCACCCAGGGGGTTCTGCTGTACAAACAGGTGATGGAGGGCCGTGTCATCTTTGGGAACACAGTGACCAGCACAGCAGGAGACACACCTGACTCCAGAGGTAATGTGCAGAGAGCCTCTCTGTACCTGCTGCTTGGAGCAGCCTCAGATCCCCGGAAAGAGATGATCCTCAGAATATCCTGGGCTGTGATGTGGAAATGAGAAAACTCTCCCTCTCCCTTTCCTATGAGAACTGTCGCATGTGCCGTGATGGACTGGCTGGCAGGCTGGACCCCAGCTTTGGCTAGACACAGAAGCAGATGGCTGATTGCGCCCAGGTGTAGACTCCTTTTCTCATGTGTGCTTGCTTATGGGAACTGGAGACCAAAAAATGATCTTGAGTGGTTCCCGATGCCAGCTCGCTGCATCAGAGTCATCTGGACTCTGGTTAAAATGCAAATTCTTAGGTCCCTGGCCTTGGCTTTCTGAGTCAAGATTGCTTAGGGCTAGGCGAGGGGTGTGCATGTTTATCAAGCCCTGCAGGTATTTCTGGTTGGCTGTGGTCAGGCACCTCGGAGGGGTTCTGAGCTGGCGAAGCCAGCTGGCTGTGTCCAAGCTGAATGGACCACCAGAGGAGGACTGGCTGCTGGCGGGAAGGCAGTCCTCTGGCTCCTCATTCCAGGCCCCACGCAGGCTCTCTGCCAAGCCCTCCACTTGAGGTGGAAGGTGCTGGGGGTATTGAGGGTGGGATGCTGTGATGTCTTGACTGGGAGGAGGCCCGAGGGAAGCTGGTGGCTTTCAGTGGAGACCTTGCTCTTGCTCTGACTGAAGAGCCTCTCAATCCGTTCTCTAGTCTTGCAGAGTCCAGCAGCCTGCCCGAGGAGCTGCCTGATCGACTTGGAGCTGGACAGTGAGTCTGAGCAGGCTGGGCCTGGGGCACCGTCTCTGCTTCATCAGGACCTGGCAGCCTTAGGTGAGGGGGTGGTTTGGGGAGCAGGCAAGAATGGTCCCGGCTCCCTAGGGAGTGAGTAGGCTGGGTTCCCTTGGGGGGAATGTGCCTGTTTTTAGAGGGAAGTGGGTATACTGGGAAGCTCAGAGCGGTCCTCTTGGCACTTAGTCTCAGGTTCACCGTGGGTGCAGTGAATGCCTGTGGGTTCTTTGCTTTGGGCTTGCTAAGTGCCCTGGAAAGGGTGGACATGGTGCCGCTCTCCCTCCTGTCGGGGTGAGTGATGGTGTGCATCTCCCTCTGTTGCTCTCTTGTAGGAATCAGTGATGCTCCAGTTACCAGCAAGGTAAGGAAGCTCTTCCCAGGGCCCGCAGGGGAGTGGAGGACAAAGCTGCTTAGGGGAGGGGCTACTGTAGCTTGGGGTGCTGTAGACTTGGAGGCCAAAGCCTCTTCCTCAGTCTGCTCTATTTGGCAACCCCACAGGGCACACGTCCTCGTCTCCTCATGCTGATCCTCTTCGGTAGTGCCTGGGCTCTGCTCTTGCCCTCCTGCCTCAGGCAGTGTAACCAGCCCGGTGCGCAGTAGCTTTGGTGGGTCAGGAGAGCTGTGCCACGTGTCACCGTGGCTAGTGGTCATTCCTACCCTGGCCTCATCTTAGCTCTTCCTGGTTTGGCAGGTTGCCGGGCAGAGTTGCTGTAAGGAAAAGAGGAATCCTGCAGGCACACTGCCGGGTGGCGGTGCTCAGAGCCCATCAGCAGAGAGGAGTGTGCTGGACCTCCTCTCCCCACAGCCACCTTCGGGCGCCCTGTGAGTCGTGTGGGCAGGGGAGGGAGACGAGGGCTCCTTGCGTGAGGGCTGGGGTGACCCTTGAAGACAGGCAGAGACATCGCTCTGCGGAGGCTTCTTTGCTTCCCTCCTCCTCCTTTTACTCCCGTCCCAAGTGAGGAGGGGACACCCTTGGCCAAGGCCTCTGGAGAGGGTTTGTTTAAGCAGCAACAGCAGTGTTAACGATGTTTTTGTTGTGTGTAGGTTGAGGGTTGTTTTTTTGTGATTATTATTCAACTAGAGGCCTGATGCATGAAATTTGTCCAAGAGTAGGCCTTCCTTCCCCCAGCTGCCAACACCGGCTTCCCTCTGCACCGCGACCTGGGCTTCCCTCCGGCTGCCAGCAGGTACCCCGGACCCAGGCTTCCCTCACAGCCCCAGCTTTGTCTGGAAGGTCGTCTGGAAGGATGTCCAGTCTAATTACATATTATGCTTTTATTATTATAGATTTGAAGTTAAGTAAAATTTGATCACTAGAGAAATATTTAATATAGAAAGTCCCAAATATCAACTCCTAAAGACAATGTTGAATGCTCCCTCTTTGCTTTCTTTCTATGCATGCAGTAATGTGTTCTTGTCACTTATTTTTACACAAATGGGGTCATAATTTATAAACTGTACTCCAATGTGGATTTTTTCATATCACATATCTTTTTTTTTTAAATATATTTTATTGATTTTTTACAGAAAGGAAGGGAGAGGGATAGAGAGTTAGAAACATCGATGAGAGAGAAACATCGATCAGCTGCCTCCTGCACATTCCCTACTGGGGATGTGCCCGCAACCCAGGTACATGCCCTTGACCGGAATCAAACCTGGGACCTTTCAGTCCGCAGGCCGACGCTCTATCTACTGAGCCAAACCGGTCAGGGCCATATCACATATCTTTGATATGAGTGCATGTCAGTTTATATAAATAGTTATATGATTCATATATGCTCATATACGTGCATTTAATCATTTCCCTCTTGTGGATCTTTCCATTGCTTCCAGTTTGGAGGCACTTGGGGCAGTGGTTATAGTCCATGTTTCCTCAAGCAGAGGCGCTCCGAGCTATGAATGTGAACACATTTCCTGAGATCCTGCCCCTTTGCCTCTGGAAATATTAGCAGTTTGCCTTCTCTCAGCAGCCTGAGTGCCATGACCCTGGTGGAGAGAGACCATTGGGCTCTCGTGGCAGGGATGTGTGGGCGGGGCTTCTTTCCAGTTCTCATCACTCCACAGGGGCCAGTCATTCTTATTTTGATGGGTTACTTCTGTCTGGGCTTCTGTCAGGGTCAGCCTGACGGGTTGAACCGGGCTGAGGTAGGGAGGTGGGAATTGAGAAAAGAAAGAAAGACAGGAGAGTGGGATCAGGAGGACTACAGCTCAATCAAGGAAATGCAGCAAGTTTATTAACCACACAATGCTTTTTATACACAAGACACTGAATAGGAGGTCTGTCAAGAGGAATGTATTCTTTGTTCCTCTTAATCTCTAAGGGAGAGATAGAGCAGAAGGACAAATTCTCGGTACAGCAAATCTCAGTAAATAGTGACAGACTTCTTGGTAAGCCATGAAAGGCTGTTCTCATTCTACAAAGGTTGCTCTCATTCTACTGATAACCGCCATCCAGACAAGTCTGGGAAAACTGTGGGTAAGGGTCCAGCCCTGCTAGCCCCTGCAGGTGCAAGGACCGTGTCAGCTTGCACCTGGTCTCCAACAGGCTTCAGTTTTCCAAAAATGTTTTCAGTTTGTGTTGCAAATGGACAAGATCCTAAAGAAGTGTGAATGAAGCGGTGCCTGAATCTGTGACCGTCTTCCTGGCTTCCGTCCCGCTGGGTATCACATGGGACACAGCCTGGCTGAGCTGCCTGTGGTCAGGCTGCCTGAGAGCCACATGGTTACTTTATTAATAGTTTATTGGGCCCTCATTATGTCACACATCCCACTGAGTGCTCTTCAGACATTTGCTCATGTAATGTTAACCACCCCCAGAGAACTGAGGCCCAGGTTAACTTACTTACCTAAAGTCACGTACCTCTGCCCCAGCTCGTGTGGCTCAGTGGTTGAGCATCCACCTATGAACCAGGAGGTCACTGTTCGATTCCTGGTCAGGGCACGTGTCCGGGGTTGCGATCCCAGTAGGGGGTATGCAGGAGGCAGCCAATCCATGATTCTCTCTCATCATTGATGTTGCTATCTCTCCCTCTTTATTCCTCTCTGAAGTCAATAAAGTGTAAAAAAATAGTCACATACCTCTAAAACACACACACATGCTCACATATACATATATGTATTTTTTTTCTTTTCCCCCCTCTCTTATCTTGTTCTTCAGAAAGCCTAACCACAGATTCCTGGAATTCTTGCTTGTCCTTGATATATTTTTTTTATTTCTTTGCAGGAATTATATTCCACAGAAAAATATCCCCAAGGAAGTTCCACCAGGGACTAAGTCCTCTCCAGGTTGGTCCTGGGAGGCTGGCCCATTGGCTTCGTCTTCCTCTTCTCAGAATACACCTCTGGCTCAAGTGTTTGTCCCTTTGGAGTCGGTTAAGCCCAGTAAGTGCAGTTTCACCTTTTTTCTTCTTTCTTTCCTTCTATTAGATGCCCAGCTTTATTCCCTGAGAAGTGAGTGGTAGAGGTTTTGCCTCAGGGCAGAGGAGGTGGATAAGGAGGTGGTTTCACATCTCTGAGCTAATATTTTCCTTAATGATTTCTCTGTCTTGGGGTGGATTGGCAGGTGGAATTTAAAAACTAGGGGGATTGAAAACAAAACAAAACTAGGGGGATTGAGTCTGCTTAGGGACTTGATGTTCATTCATTTGGAATCAAGAAGGGAATGTTCACTGTGGCTTGAAATAATTCGGAAGAGTTGGAATGAGAAGGAAATGAAGGAATTGGTTGGTGATTTTCTTCCTCTAGGGATCCTCTAACAGCGGTCGCCAACCGGTGGTCTGCGGACTACTGGTGGTCTGTGAGGTCCGAAAGGTTGGCAACCGCTGCTCTATAAGGCAGGGAAGTAGATTAATATCTTTACCCACTTACAAAGGAAACTGCAGGCCCACTAAGTAAGGCGACTGCCTGTGGGCAGCACTAGTATGTGAGCAGGAAACCGCTGAGCTTGAGATCTGAGGCCTGGCCCTCTCTCTGGCGTGGGCCCTGCTGTGGCTGTGGTGAGGTCAGACTGCAGAGAGCCCTGGAACCAGGCAGAGGAGTTAAACAGTCAGTGAGCAGTGGGGGCCCTTTGCACAGTTACTTTGTTAAATTTTGATTTAAAAACAATCTATCTTCAACGTTAGTTGCCTGGTTTTGATAATTGTACTATGGTTTTATAAAACGTTAACATTTGAGCAAGCTGAGTGAAAGGTATATGGGAAATTTTAGTTAGCTTTACCACTTTTTATAAATCTGAAATTATTATGTCCTGGCCAGGTAGCTCAATTGGTTAGAACATAGTCCTGATCTGCCAAGGTTGTGGGTTCGAACCACCAGTCAGGGCAGGTACAAGAATCAACCACTGAATGCATAAATAAGTGAAACAACAAAGCGATGTTTATTTCTTTCTCTCCTCTCCCTCTCCCTCCCTCTCTAAAAAACTCAATTAAAAAAACTCAAATTATTACAAAAAAAATAATAAAATTAAAAGCAAAAACATATTTTTAATATAGAAGTTTTAGAAAAGATAGAATAAACCAGAAAATTAAAATCATCTGTACCATTATCACCCAGAAATGGAAGTTTTGTTAAGATCTTAATGTATTTTCTTGTTTTATCCATGTATGTATGTATGTGTGTGTGTGTGTGTGTGTATATATATATATATTTTTTTTAAATTAGCACCATAATATATATAGTGTTTTAATCCTGCTTTATTTATTATTATAAGCAATAGCATTTTTTTTCATGCCCTTAATTGTTCTCCAGAACCTGGCTTTTTAAAAATGAATTCATATATAATATCACTACACAGATGTACCATAACTCATTTATTTAATTCCTTTTTAAAAAAATATTTTATTGATTTTAGAGAAGAAGGGAAAGGGAGAGGAGATACAAGCATCAGTGATGAGAGAGATTCATCAATAGGCTGCCTCCTTGCACGCTGCCTACTGGGGCTCAAGCCTGCAACTCGGGTGTGTGCCCTCACTGGGAATTGAGCCATAACCTCCTGACTCATAGGTGGATGCTAAACCACATAGGCTGGGCCTATTCTATTCCTTTCTAAAGGATAATGTGTTTCCAGTTTAAAACAGTGCTACAGTGAACATCTTTGGACACCTATGTTATAATTTTATTTATTTTTATTTTTAATTATATTTTATTGATTTTTTTTTACAGAGAGGAAGGGAGAGGGATAGAGAGTCAGAAACATCGATAAGAGAGAAACATTGATCAGCTGCCTCCTGCACAACCCCCACTGGGGATATGCCCGCAACCAAGGTACATGCCCTTGACCGGAATCGAACCTGGGATCCTTGAGTCCGCAGGCTCACGCTCTATCCACTGAGCCAAACCGGTCAGGGCATAATTTTATTTTTTAAATTTTAAAAAAATTAATTGACTTGAGAGAGAGGGAGAGACATCAACTTACTGTCCACTTATTTATGCATTCATTGGTTGATTCTTGGATGTGCCCTGACCTTGGCATATTGAGATGATGCTCTAACCAACTGAGCTACCTGGCCAGTGCCTAGGAGCCTGGGCACCTATTTTTTTTAAAAACTTCCCTGGTTATTTCAATTGGATATATTCTTTTTTGTTGTTAATCCTTACCTCAGCATGTTTTTTCCATTGATTTTTATATTTTTTGAGAGTGGGAAGGAAAGAGAGAGAAACATTGATGTGAGAAACATCAATTGGTTGCCTCCCATATGCACCCCAACTAGGTTCATGCTCTTGACCGGTACTCAAACCCACCACCCTTGGGTGTGTGAGCTGATACTCTAACAACTGAGAATACTGGCCACGGCTCAATTGGATATATTCTTTTTTAAAAAAAATTTTTTTATTTGTGTGTGTTTTTATTTTAAATTTCATTGCATTTATTTTTTTATTTTTATTTATTATTTTTTAAATCTTCATTTTTTCAAAGTATTGCATATGTCCCCCTTTTCCCCCCAATTACCCCCTACAGCCCGCCACTGCCCCTCTTCCCCTGCCCCAGGCTGTATATACCTACCAGGTCTTTGGTTGATGACCTCCCATCCACCCACCCTCCCATCTTTCCTCTGAGATTCCACACTCTGTTCTATGCTTCCATGTCTCTGGATCCTCTCTGTTCATCAGTTTATTTTGTTAATTAGATTCCACATGTGAGTGAGATCATGTGGTACTTGTCTTTCTCTGACTGACTTAGCATAATATTCTCCAGGTCCCTCCATGCTGGATATATTTTTTAAAGTAGAAATGCTGGCCCTAGCTGGTTTGGCTCAATGGGTCCTGGTCAAGGGCACACACCTTGGTTGCAGGCTCCTCCCCAGCCCAGGCCCTGGTTGGTCTCATGCAGGAGGCATCCAATCCATGTGTCTCTTTCACATCGATGTTTCTCTCTGTCTTTCCGTCTCTCTTCCTCTCTCCCTAAAAATCAATGGAAAAATATCCTTGGGTGAGGATTGATAAATAAATAAATAAATGAATGAATGAATAAATAAATGTAGAAACCTGGGTGTAGATATTTAAACATTTTTAATCTGCATTGCCAAAGCTCCCTTCTAGAAAGGTTGCCTTAACTCCATACTCAAACACGATCCCTTATAGGTATTCTCACTCTTTTGAATCTTTGGCAGTGTCATTATTAAATACTAGAGGCCCGGTGCACGGGATTCGTGCACTGGTGTGGGGCATGGCCTGTGGGGATCGGCCTGATGTGGGAGTGCCGCTCATCCTGGTTAGCTGAGCAACTGTGGACCTGCCCTCTGAGTGGCTGCTCCCTGGTCCAGCATCTTCCATGGAGCCAGAGCACTCGCCCCTCCAGGGACCAGGTTGGGGCCAGGGACAATAGTACTGATAGGTGGTGGAGTAGGCCTCAGTTCCGCAGCGGCCACGAACCCGCCTCCCAGCCTCTCCGGAGTCAGCTCCGTGAGCCTGGCGGTGGCGGTGCTGCACAGCCTGTGGGCATCCAGAGGAGGCGGCAGGGAGCAAGGAGGAGGAGCCGGGGCAAGGAGGTAAAGATTGCAGCCCGGGTTCCTGCCCGTCTGCCTGGGATTCGCAGTGGGAGCAGCCACTCATCCTGGTCAGCTGAGCAGTGCTCCCACTGTGGTAGCACACTGACCACCAGGGGGCAGCTCCTGCATTGAGTGTCTGCCCCCTGGTGGTCAGTATGCATCATAGCGGCTGGTCGACCGGTCGTTCTGGTTCTTCCGATTGTTCCTGTTCCGCCGTTTGGTCGCTGGGCTTTTATTATATAGGATTTTTTAAAACTGTATTTTTAAAAATTCTTTTATTGATATATTAGAGAGGGAGAGAGAGAGAGAGAGAGATGTGAGAGAGAAACATCAATCAGTTGCCTCCTATACACCCCTTACTAGGGATTGAGCCCACAACCTGGGCATGTGCCTTGACTGGAATCGAACTGGTGACCTTTTGGTGCATGGGCTGACACTTAACCAGATTATCCACATGGGCCAGAGAGCTTTTGAACTGTATTTTTATATTTGCATTTTGATAAGTGATGGTTGGCATGAGACAAGGATTCATTAAATTTTTTTTCCAGATCATTAGCCAGGTGTCTGCCATTTACTGAATATATGTTCTTAACATACTAAGTTCTCACATTTGGATCTGTTCTGCATGCTTTGTTTTATACCACTTTGCTTGAATTACTAGTTTGTGCTATCTGAGTATTTGTTAATGCAAGTAGCTATACCTCCCTCTCTATTTTTTTTCCTATGGTTAGTCTTATGTTTTTGTTTTTCCTCCAAATGAGATGTAGAATCATTTCCTAGGAATATTAAAACATTCCCTTTAGGATTTCTGTTGGAATGCCATTAAACCTGTTAATTGGAAGAGATTTGCTATCTGTATAATTTTTCCAAGTTAAATATGGGGGGCGGGGGTATAGTCATATATAAGAGACCAGAAGAAAACAGGTCCAGATGTTAGCAGTGCTTATTTCTGGGTAGAATTAGGATGTTTATTTTATTTTTTCCATCTAAGGGTGTTTTTTAAAAAAACGTTCTTTGATATCCTGTATTTTCCGTGTTCATACATTATTTTAATCATAATCATATCTCCCTTTTAAAAAGTTCTTATTTTTAAAAAACACCTGGTAATGTGCTTAGGTCGATTGGATGGTCATAGGCATCCAACTAGAAGCCATAGGACTTGGCTTTCGGCAGTGCCAAGGCTAATTCCAGAGCTGCTCTCACCGGAGGAGCACCAGTATTCAGTGGGAATGTGCACATCTCCTCCAGGCTTGGCTGTCTGGATATTACAGCAGCACTAACATTTCTCGGTCGGGCCCTTCTCTCTACCAGGCAGCCTGCCTCCGATCATTGTGTACGACCGGAACGGATTCCGAATTCTGCTCCACTTTTCCCAGACGGGGGCCCCTGGCCACCCCGAGGTGCAGGTGCTCCTGTTGACCATGATGAGCACTGCCACCCAGCCTGTCTGGGACATCATGTTTCAGGTGGCCGTGCCAAAGGTGAGCCATTCACTGGGCAGATCCTTTGAATTTGTCATTTCTGAGCACCAGATCTATTACCTATCAGTTAGGTGGAAGGATAGAATCTTCACTCAGAGTAGTTGAAGGTACCTGGCCAGCGTGGCTCAGTGGTTGAGCACTGACCTAGGAACCAGGAGGTCACGGTTCGATTCCTGGTCAGGGCACATGCCCAGGTTGCAGGCTCAATCCCCATTGTTGGGTGTGCAGGAGGCAGCTGATCAGTGATTCTCTCATCATTGAAATCAATAAAAATATATTTTTTTAAAAAAGTAGTTGAAGGTAAAATGGAGGCTTTATTGGCTCATTCTACTGGTGATTCCTGATGTCTAGGTGCAGGTAGGTGCTTAGAAGATTCTTTAAGAACCTGCCTCTTCCCTCTCCTGACTGCTTTCGTCTTTGGAGCCTGTTCTTGGACAGACTCCCCACGAAGCAGGAGGATGGTGCCAGTAGCTCCAGAATCACCTGGTCCTTATCTCCTGTATCTCAGAAAGACACTCTCCTATGCTGTGCACCTGACACTAACACAAAACAATATTGAATGTGAACTGTAATCGGAACATTTATTTATGTATTTATTTATTTTTAACCTTTTTATTTATTTATTTATTTATTTATTTATTTATTTATTTATTTATTTGGTCTGTCCTCACCAGAGGATATTTTTCCATTGATTTTTACAGAGAATGGAATGGAGGGGGGGCGGGGAGGAGAGAGAAAAGGAGAAAGAAAAACATTGATGTGAGAGACACATCGATAGGTTGCTTCCTGCAGAGGCCCCCACCAGAGCTGGGGATCGAGCCTGCAACCAAGGTACATGCCCTTGACTGGAATCAAACCCAGGAGTCTTCAGTCCACAGGTCGATGCTCTATCCACTGAGTCGAACCAGCTAGAGCCCAAGATCCACTTTCTAATCCTCATGGTGATCATGTGGGGCACGTGTTATTGTTACTTCTGTTTTATAAATTATCATTCTAAGGTTAAATATTTACCCCAGGTGATAGAGCTAGTGAGAGCCGGAGTTGGAGTTCAACTCCAGATGTGCCCTGGCTCTGCATGTGCCTCTCAGAAGCCAAGGACTGACACACACGTCAGACACATTCTGTGTGTGGGAGGAACCGTCTTTTGAATCCTGTCATTAGTTGGTGGGGTGCAGGTCAGGCTCTCCTGTTCAGCTGATCGTCTTATTAAAGCTGTCATTTACTAGAAATGAGTTGCATGTTGGCTCTCCCCCATCCTCATAGTCCATGAGAGTGAAACTGCAGCCGGCATCCAGCTCCCAGCTCCCAGCGTTCAGTCCTCTGATGCCTCCAGCCGTGATCTCTCAGATGCTGCTGCTTGACAATCCACACAAAGTATGCTCCGGTGTCCTTAACGGCAGGGAGGTGGGCCCTGAACGGTAGGGTGGCAGCGTGGTGGGTGGAGAGAGGCCTCTGGGTGGTGGGCAGTGGTGGCGGGCTGTCCCTGCTAGAGTGTGTTTTCCTTTGGGGCTAACTGAAAGAAGCCCCGTGACCAGATTGTCATGGCTGGGAACCGAGGGAGTGACAAACTCTCCTATTACAGGGTGAGACCTGTCTGTCGTCCTCAGCTGTCTCTCAGCAGTGGTTCAGCTCAGGAATGCACAAGTGTGGGACAAAGGACTTGAATCCCAGGCTGTGGACCTGGCTCCCCTTGTTTGTCGTCCCCAGGGGTGTAGGCCAGGGTGTTCCTGTCACGGTGTGAAGCCTCACGTGGCCGAGTTAGCAGGCATGCCCTGTTGCTTGGTGACTACTGCATGGGAAAGGCTCTTACTTCGTGCTGTTCTCTCTGCTGCTCCTCACTCATTTATCTTCTGTCTCTGCCCAGGAGCCAATCCGGTTACGGTATAAGCTGACATTCAACCAGGGCGGACAGCCTTTCAGCGAAGTTGGAGAAGTGAAAGACTTTCCAGACCTGGCAGTCTTGAGTGCAGCCTAACTTTTCTCAAGACACACCCTGCCATCCAAGTGTAGGCAGTGTTCCTCGTGCTGTCTGGATGGGACTGATCACAGTGACCGAGTGCAGAGTGCCAGGAGTGCTGCCCTGATGCAGGCTCCACATGCCAGTTTCTGGCTTGTTTTGTGGTGTGGGTGTGTGTGGATTTTTGTTACATTCACACCTGCTATGAGCATATCTGTTTCTGTATGTTGGGACACTGATCTCCCAGCCTCAGGTGGGATGTTTTTTAGCCAAAGCTATTGTTCTCATGTATTACCTTTTCACTCATCCACTCTGTGCCTTGTCAGCCTTTGAAAGTCTTGTTGCTCCCAGGTTGCCGCTCTCTGGGACCTTAAAAGGGACCTAGTGGGTCTTGGGGCAGAGAGTGTCTTCTGGGGCACTGTTTCAAGAGAGACCTGCCTCCATTTCCACTAGAGAATGCTGCTGGCACGTGTTCCGGAAGATCTTCTAAATGGAATGCTTGTCGCACTGTTTTCCAGGCAAGAGGCTGCACTGACCAGAGGACCACACTGGTGGGCCAATCATGTTCTTCACCACTGTGCCTTAGAATCACCCACAGCTGGGCCCCAGGGCAGAGGGGAACGCAGATCCCCGGCCTTATTCCGGCCGTAGGTTCCATGGGTTGTGCAGCCTGTCGGCCCTTACTCAGGACCCTCATCCCCATCCTCTGTCTCCACAGGCGTGTACTCAGCCCTGTGTGACACAGTGCCAGTCATTGTCAGTTGTAGCGAGCAGGCTCCCCTCGTCTGTTGCCTTCACAACCCAAGATGAACTGTGAGCAAATAGATATGAAAAGAGCTTAGCAGTGATTTAAGTGGTGACTAAATACAGAAAGTCATTGAATAAATACCTGTGTAGCAAATATACTTTGTGGAGTTTTGAGTAAGTAGGAGGTGCAAAGCCCATTGCATTCAGAGAAGATCCGCCCAAAGGGAACTGGCCTCTATTGAGGACGGAAGGAAGACTTCATGAGGGATCAGGACCTCAGTCATTCAGTGAAGACACAAGCCCCTGGGTCTGAACTGTGCTGGAAAGAGATGTGGATTTTTGTTACAGTCACAGTTCAAAGGAAAATCCAGGTGTACAATGAATAGTGAGCACCCACTCTGTGCTTGATTGACAAGTCCTGCGTGGTCTGGCTGGTGTGTGACGAAAGCTGGCCCTGCTGATGCCCGAAGAAGGACTGAAGTCCCAGCAGCTCACCGGTGTGGGCAGGATTCTACCTCAGAAACTGCAAGGCTCTGTTTGGGGCTTTTTATCACAAAATGCGGCACTCCACAGGCTGATCTTTCACCGTCTACATCTAGTTGGAAATCTGCCAACACTGATTGGTGGGGAAAGGTGCTATAAAAGATCAAGGCATGCTAATTTTTAAACATACGAGAAAACTCATAAAACATAAATGATTGGGTGATTTCTTTATTTGGCATAATGCACATAAGGTTCATTTTAATCTAACGTTACTTTTATGCGCACATGCTCGGTATAGCTTTTATAGACTCTAGCTATTTCACAGTTTATAGTGATAATGTCAGCCTAGGAAGAACTGCCATCAAAATGTGTGAATGAGACTTACATCGTTCTGAGGTGAACTTGTGTGTCTGACCTTCTCTGTCTTCTGCAGTGGTGATCTGCTTAGGTGGTGGTGGACAGAGTAAGGGGTGGGGGGTGATGGCGGTCCTGAATATGGCCCTGACTTATGTTATCAGTGCCTTCTAGTTACCAAGTTCAGTGACCACTTAAAGCTCAATCCTTATCCTCTTATTCACTCAAGTATTTGACCAGCTACTATGAGGCAGACACTGTTGTAGGCCCTGCGGATACGGCAGCATCAGAGTCCCTACCCTTCTGCATCTTCTGTTCCAGTGGGGGGAGAAAAACCCATATTCCCTGGTGGAGGGGCCAGTACTTTCCCTGTCCTGGACTCCGGGATCCTGCTCACTCCAGTTGCTGACCTACCTCTGACTGTTCTGTTCTGTCCCTGAAGGGGTGTTTCCCCGGGGTTCAGCCCTCAGTTCTTTTCTAAGCACTGTGGGCAGTTCACCTCTAGAGGGTCCTAGACCTCTGCCTCAAGCTTCCACCTTCTTGCTGACATCAGACCCATGTTTCAAGCCAGCAGTGGGTCTCTCTACCTGGAGGTTCCACTATTGCCTCAAACTCCAAATGTTTTGAATGGAATCCAACCTCCTCCCTGTTTCCACCTATATTTTCTTTTTACTATTTGTTTTTAAATCCTTACTGGAAGATATTTTTCCATTGTTTTTAGATAGAGTGAAAGGGGCGGGGGCGAGAGAAACATCAGTGTGAGAGAGACACATCAGTTGGTTGCCTCTCCCACGCACCCCAAATGGGACTGGGGAATGAACCTGCAACTCAGGTATGAGCCCTTGACCAGGAATGGAACTGTGACCCTTTGGTGAGTGGGCTGACACTAACCACTGAGACCCACTGGCCAGGACTAAATTTTCTATTTGAAAGCACCTATCTGAGCCTCATGGACCCTTCATTCCTGCTCCATCCATTCCACTTGGTACCCTTGTCTCGAGTCTTTATTTCTAAATACCACCACATCTTGCTCTCCCTGCATCACACTAGTTGCCTGCCTCTCACTTCTCTGAGCCATGGTACTTGCTACCACCAGAATTCTCTAACAAATCTGGGTACTTGATCCCTCTCTGGAAAATTCTGAGTGGTTCTTAATGCCTGAAAAGCCTATGCAATCAAATTAAAGTTGCTTACACTAGCATTCAGTGCCCCCCGCCACTGTGTGCCCTGCTCACTGGCATCTGCCAAAAATAGAACAGACTTTCCACAGCCACAGGTAGTTTGTCAGGTTTTGATGTTTTCTCCTGTCTCTCTGGCCCCTGCAGATAGCTCCTCCCCTCATCTCTTCAATGAGTGGAAAATGCCGCTTTACCTGCGTCACTGAGCATCAGGGCTATGGAGATCGTAGGTGGTGAAAGGATAAAAGACTTAAGAACCAAAAGAACATGAGTATTACCATTAAAAAGAATGTAGAGTAAGAACATACAAGGGAGAAAGCGATATTCTAAAATGCACAGTGCTGGACTACTACAGTGTTTATGAGTCACACATTCTTTCAGTACATTCCACTATAGAAGACACCAGCCCCAAACCATAAAAACCTGTCAACTAGGTTAACTAAGAAAATAGTAGCAATGTGTCCTGGAATACTAGCTATGGTTTTTTGTTGTTTTTAAAGGTGCGGTTTGACACTCCCATCTGGAAAGAGTTGGAGCCAAACAAGGACAAAGCAGGGAGTGTCCTCAGATAAGATTATACAGTTAACCGCACACTTATTTTTTTTAATTTTATTTATTTTTTAATCCTCACCCAAGAATATTTTTTCCATTGATTTTTAGAGTGAGGAGAGAGGGGAAGACAGAAACTTGAATGTGAAGGAAACACTTTGATTGGTTGCCTCCGCAGAAGCCCTACCAGCCTGGGCCGGGGAGGAGCCTCTAACTGAGGTAGGTGCCCTTGACCAGAATCGAACCCTGATCTATCCTCTGAGCCAAGCCAGCTAGGACAAGGCACACTCAATGTCACCCAGAATGAAGTTAACTCAGCCTTTTGTACCTTCGCCCAATGCAATCCCAAGTCTACCCTGTTCACTCAAAGAAAACTTGCACTTACAAAGTAGTTTTCAGAGGTAGTTTTTAAAGCTGAAGAAACACTTTGGTGCATCTGCTTTTAAAGACAGGCCTTGTTCCCGCTTTGGCAGCACATATACCAAAATTGGAACGATACAGAGAAGGTTAGCGTGGCCCCTGCGCAAGGATGACATGCAAATTCATGAAGTGTTCCATATTTTTTTTTAAAAAAAGCTGGAGGTCGAAAGCCCTAACAGTGTGAAATAATGAAGTCAAACCTTAGTTGTAATTCTGTTTACCTTCACTACTGCCTCTAAGTGACCATGTGGCATAGGGAAAATAGCTTATCCTCTTCAGAGTCCTCCCCTGTAAAGTGGATAGTAGGATTGTTTATATTTTGAAAATTAAATGAGTTAATATATGTAAAGTGACTATAACACCACATGGCACCTAGCGATTTGCTCTTAGCCTGTCCAACTGGCTTCCAGTAGAGGAGCAGACTTGCCTTGCCCATAGTTATTTAAAGTTCACCTTATAAAAGTTTGGTGAGGTGCAAATTAATACTGAGACACAGTAAATGCCAAAGGTATGGTGTAAATGTATAAAATTGTATTTATATAACAAAGTTAAATCATTTTAAGAGCATTAAAATGAATATAACACTGGAAGAAATTTAGCAAAGATACAAGACATTTACAACATGCAACTACAAGATATTGCTGAGAGAAAGAAAATCTAAACGAGGTCCTCGGGGAACTGCTCGCTAGGGACACTCGGCAATGTGTGGAGACATCTTTGATTGTCACAGTTTAGGAGAGAGTTAGGCCAGGGATGTGGCTAAACATCGTAAAATGCATAGGACAGCCCCCACAAAGAATTATCTGGCCCCAGATTTTCAACAAAATCCTGATCTTAATAAGTGGAGAGGCATCACGGACTGGAAGACAATATTGTCAAGATGACGATTTGCAAAGCGATATATAGATTCAATATAATCCCTATTCCAGCAGCAGTTTTTGTAGAAATTGATAAGCTGGTCACACGATGTATGTGGAAATTCAAAGGGTTTCAAGTAGCAAAATAATTTTTTTAAAAAAGTGGGAGGCCCTAGCCAGTTTGGCTCAGTGGATAGAGCATTGGCCTGCAGACTGAAGGGTCCCAGGTTCCATTCTGGCCAAGGGCACATAGCTGGGTTGCAGGCTCAATCCCCAGTAGAGGGCGTGCAGGAGGCAGCCGATCAATGATTCTCTCTCTTCATTGATGTTTCTCTCTCTCTCTCCCTCTTCCTTCCTCTCTGAAATCAATAAAGAAATATATTAAAAAAAAAAAATAAAGTGGGAGGACTTACACTACCGGATTTCAAAAATTACTATAGATGACAATAATCAAAATAGCTTAGTAGTATTATAAGGACAGATAATAGAACAGAAATGAATCCAGAAACCCTAACATTTGTTATTTGATTTTTGATAAAAATCTTAAATGCATTTTAGTGGAGAAAGGAAAGTGTTTTCAACAAAGGGCCCCAGGTTAATTGTATGTCTGCATGCACACACACAAATGAACTCAGACCTTTCCCTCACACCATACACAAAATGAACTCAAACCAGACCACAGACCTAAATGTAAAAGCTAAAACTTTAAGACTTCTAGAAGAAAATTTAGGAGAAATTCTTGATTTTGAGTTAGGTAAATATTTTTTTCTGCTTCTTAAATATCATTTTTAAAAAGTTACGTGTCATAACTGAGGATCAAACCCACAACCGTGGCATATCAGGATGCCGCTCTAACCAACTTAGCTACCCAGCCAGAGTGAATATCTGTTTTTAAGTAAGTTTTTATTTTTTAAAATTCCATTTGACATACAATACTATTTTCAGGTATACAACATGATTAGACATTTATATAACTTACACCCTGAAAAATCTAGTACCCATCTGACATCATGCAGTTACTACAATATTATTGACTATATTCCCTATGCTTTACATGCCCATGACTATTTGTAATTACCCATTTGTACTTCACCTTTTTCACCCATCTCCCCACCTCCCCTTAGATACAACAACAAATAGTATGACCCATATAAGGAAAAAAGTGATAATGGACCTTATCAAAATAAACTTGCATCTCAAAAGACACCATTAAAAAGGTGAAAAGAGGCCCTGGCCCAGTAGCTCAGTTGGTTAGAGCATCATCCGGATATGCCATGGTTACTGATTTGATCCCTAGTCAGAGCACTTACAAGAAGCAACCAATGGCCCTGGCCAGTGTGGCTCAGGTGGGCATCGTCCGAGCAACAGAAAGGTTGTCGGTTCGATTCCTGGCCAGGGCACATGTCTGGGTTTCGGGCTTGATCCCTGCTAGGGGACCTGCAAATGGCAACTGATCGATGTTATGCTCTCGCATGGATGTTTCTTTCTCTCAAAGATCCATAAAAATTATTTTTAAAAAGGAACCAATGAATGCAAAAATAAGTGGAACAACAAATCGATGTTTCTCTTTCCCTCTCAAATCAACCAATAAATACCAAAATAAAGTGGCCCTGGCCGGTGTGGAGTGTCATCCTGTACAAAAAAAGGTTGTGGGTTCAGTTCCTGGTCAGGGCACCTACCTAGGTTGCGGGTTTTTATCTCCAGTTGGTCCATTTGGGAGGCAGCCAATGACATCTCTCCCCTCCCCCTCCCCTCTAAAAATAATGCCCTTGGGTGAGGATTATACAAAATAAAAAAAGGGAAAAAACAAGTTACAAATTAGGAAAAATATTTGCAAACCATATCTCTTTAAAAGAAATATTTTCATTGATTTTTAGAGAGGGGAAGGGAGGAGAGAGAAACATCGATTGGCTGCCTCCCATACATACTCCAACCGGCAATTGAACCTGAAACCTAGGTATGTGCCCCAACTGGGAATCAAATCCTGGCAGTCTTTCAGGACAGGAGACGACGCCCAACCGAGCCATACCGGCCAGGTGGCAGTTTCTTAAATTTATCTGAAATTTAGCACTTATGTTCCTAGGAATCCAAAAGTAATGAAAACGTGTCCAATAAAGCCTTAATGTCCATCAACTGGTGAAATGGATAAAATATGTCATAGCCACACAGTGGAATACTGTTCGGCAGCATACATGGTACAACATGGACCCAACAACATGCTCAGTGAAAGAAGCAAATGCAGATCACATAGTATATGATGTATCTGAAACGCCCAGAAGGTAAATGTGTAGCAAGCACATTAGTGGTTTCTTAGGACTGGGGTTGGGGGCAGAGATGAAGTGCATGTGGGCAGCCCGGAGTGTTTTGGCTGATGGAAATGTTCTGGTGGAGACAGAAACTCTCTGCATTTACTGAAGGTCACTTAATTGTACAATTACAATGGGTGACTTATGTCCTGTAAATGTAGAACGCAGAAAAGCTGTTTTTAGAGTGTCCGCTGTTGGGGAGGGAAGGGGCACCTGGAGGCACCCCAGGCTTCTGAGCAGACGTGGGGCTTGATCGCTTGCTCCCAGGGGCGAGTGCAGCAGCCTTCCTAACGCTGGATGCAGGTCTTCAAGTTACCATTCCACTCCCAGAGGCTGCCCGTGAGAATGGGAAGCGCAAAAGTTAGTTACAACTGCACACTAGGGTGTTTTCTCCTTTTACGGTTTTTTTTTTTTTTACAAATTGATTTCAGGGAGAAGGAGGGAGAGAAACATCAATGATGAGAATCATCCATGGGCTGGGGACCGAGCCCCCAAGGGGCATGTGCCCTGAGGGGAATCGAACCGGAGTCCCGGTCCGTCACTGAGCCCCGCCGGCTGCTTGCTTTCTGTTTTGTTTCCTGTGACAGGATTCTCCTGGCCTCCCAGGTCTCCTTTCTGAGGTGCCCACCTTGTTCGTTTTCCACTGCAGGAAGCAGCGACTGCGGACTGGGTGTCTCAGGGGCCACAGGTGAGTGCGGCCAGAGCGCTGGGCCGGGAGGGAAGGGCGGTGGGCAGAAGCCGGCCACGCCCCTCTGTCCCCCAAAGGGTGCCGGGGTGCAGGCTGCCTGAGCTCACACCCCGCAGGGCCCGCCCAGCTCCCGGACTGGCAGCGCCTCGGCTCCTCTGCGCAGCGGAGGAACGTGCTCCGCACGGCGGCCGGCGCGCCTCCTGCTCCCGGCCGCCCCGCGCGCCCGAGCTCTCTAAGGCAACGGCCCCCACTTCCGGGAGAAGTACGGCGCGCGACGAGGGCCCTTCCGGGCCGCTGGCCGGCTGGCTGACGCGGCCGCGGCCATGGACTACTCCAGGTTCCTGGCCGAGGACTTCGACGTGAAGGAGTGGATCAACGCGGCCTTCAGGGCCGGCCCCAAGGAGGCGGCGGCGGGGAAGGCGGACGGGCACGCGGCCACGCTGGTGATGAAGCTGCAGCTCTTCATCCAGGAGGTGAACCACGCCGTGGAGGGTGAGCGGCGGGCCGGGCGGCGGACGTGGGCGCTTCCCGCGGTGAGGGGCGAGCCGGGCTTCGTCCACCCGCGCGGGCCCACACTTGCTCTTTCCACCTCGGGTGGTGCTGTGGTTTCCTTACAAAACGCAAGCTAAAAGAGTTAATTTTAAGGATACCTACTATAAAAGTATATCTATGTAAAACCCTAATATGCAAATTGACCTATGGTTGGACCGACCAGGGGGCGGGGCCGGCGAGTGGGCGGGGCCAGGCCAACCAGCCCAGGGTTCCAGCAGGCGATTGCCCAGCTGGTGGCCCCACAGATCACCCTGATCGCGGTCCAGGCCTAGGGACCCTACCCCGTCTATTGGGAACAGTGTCTTAGATTTAAAAATTAAAACCTGGCAAGGCTACTCTAGCACTGAAAAAACAGGATGATGCAGCAAGGACATGCATGGACTCTGGCTTGCACATTCTGTGGTCAGCCCTGATTCTGACACTTATAACTGTGTGACAAAGCCAATTACTTAACTTCTCTCTGCTTCAGTTTTTCCACCCGTAAGATGGGGGAAATGGTACCACTGCCTCAGAAGGATCATGTTATATATACTGCTTTTTATAATCAGGGCAAAAAATGTAGCTGCCTATTCAACAGCAAGATGCCTTTCACCTGTATGAAAAGTATGGTCACTGGTGCTTGCAGCGTCCAGGACTGCGAGAGGGATGTCTGACTGCCGGTTTAGCCCCGACATCCCCTGAGGGGTCCCGGATTGTGAGAGGGCACAGGCCAGGCTGAGGGACTGCCCCCTCCCCTGTGCATGAATTTCGTGCACTGGGCCTCTAGTTAAGTAATAATCACCTGATCCTTACATTTGGTAAACACATGTCAGAGGCGTATGGGAAAGACACACCTGGGCGGCGTTGTGTTCCTGCAAATTCCTTGCAGCGAGGAAGCCAGGCTGGTCAGAATAGAGGCTGCAACGGTTCTTTAAGGGTAGTTAGTTTTAAAAAATAACACACACCAGCAGCCATCTTGGGAAGTCCTCCACGTGACTAACCCACTGTCTCTATTCGGTATGGACTGTGCCCGTCTCCCTGCTGAGCTCTGGGAAAGACGAGGTCAGCAGGCTTAGGACCCTGGAAGCTTAGGGCCCAGTAAATAGACCTTTTAACAAAGGTTATGGAAAAGGACGCTGATTTCACTTTAGATTCTTTTTTTTTTTAATTTTTAAAATATATTGATTTTTTTACAGAGAGGAAGGGAGAGGGATAGAGAGTTAGAAACATCGATGAGAGAGAAACACTGATTAGCTGCCTCCTGCACGCCCCCCTCTGGGGATGTGCCCGCAACCAAGGCACATGCCCTTGACCGGAATCGAACCTGGGACCCTTCAGTCTGCAGGCCAATGCTCTATCCGCTGAGCCAAACCAGTTAGGGCTCACTTCAGATTCTTTATTGTGCTTTGCATCTTTTACTGATTATTGAGCTTCTACTGTGTGTGTGTCACGAAATGGGCACTGAGGATGGAAAGTGTCCCTTCTGGAGCTTGTCCTGGGGACGATGTGGAAGCAGTCTGCTGACAATGAGGTGGCTTTACTGAGACTAGAACTTGAGCTGGGAAAGCTGGAAGTGGGTGCAAGTACCTCTGGTCAAGGAAGGCTTCACAGGGCACAGAGGGGGAGGACATTAAGAATAGCAAATATTTGAGTCCTTGGTGTGTCAGTCACTGTTTAAGTGCTGTACATGCATTAACCAAGTGGTTCTCAACCAAGGGTGGTAATGCCTGCCCTCTCCCTGGGATATTTGGAAATTGGGAATTATTTTAATAAATGTGTTTTTTTTAAAAAAATATTTTATTGATTTTTTACAGAGAGGAAGAGAGAGGGATAGAGAGTTAGAAACATTGATGAGAGAGAAACATTGATCAGCTGCCTCTTGCACACCTCCTACTGGGGATGTGCCCACAACCAAGGTACATGCCCTTGACCGGAATTGAACCTGAGACCCTCGAGTCCGCAGGCCGACTCTCTATCCACTGAGCTAAACCGGTCAGGGCAGGGAATTTTTTTAGTTGAAGTGGTGGAGAATGTCACCAGGATTGGCAGTGATGCCTAATGTTCCACAGTGAAGGGCTGCACAATGACGAAATGTCCCTGCCAAAAGGTTAGCAGTGCCCTCTCATTGGCATGATTACCTACTTTAAGCCGGACAATAGTCCTGAGAAGTAGGTACAGCTATTACTCCCACTCTGTGGCTCGAGAAACTGGGGCTGAGAGAAGTAACTTGTCCTGCATCATGTTGCTAATGAATGGGGGAGTCTGGGTTTGAACCCAGACAACGGGTTGCAGAGCCCAGGCTCTTATCCAATGTATGTACTCTGCAGCCTCTCTGTATTAAAGGGAGAGGCTTGTTTGTGGCCATGAAAAGTCCTAGTCAGTCCAGAGAAAGGTGAGAGTTCAAACAGAGCTCCATCAATAAAATCATCATCATTATTACTATTAGAGGATCATGCTTTCATGGGGGAAACTTCTGCTGGAGATAAGGCTGGAGAGTAGATTGGGATCAAACTGTGAAGGCCTTTTAAAAAAAAATATTTTATTGATTTTTTAGAGAGGAAGGGAGAGGGATAGAGAGTTAGAAACATTGATGAGAGAGAAACATCGATCAGCTGCCTCCTGCACACCTCCTACTGGGGATGTGCCTGCAACCAAGGTACATGCCCTTGATCGGAATCGAACCTGGGACCCTTGAGTCCTCAGGCTGATGCTCTATCCACTGAGCCAAACCGGTCAGGGCTGTGAAGGCCTTTTTGGCTGTCCTAGGGTTTGGGTTTCATCCCATGGGCAGTGAGAAGCTTTCGGAGGTGGATGTTTATGGAAGATGAGAGAAGGCCCAAGTCTGCAGTGAAGAGCAGTTACTCAGAGGCGCTGGCAGGAGATGGCGAGGCCCTCACTGGAGGATGGATGTGCTCATTCGCTGTCAGCAAATATTTTTTGGGCACAAACTCCTCCCGGGTCTAGAGTCACACTGTTGAACAGACCCCGTCTTAGGTTGGAGAGGTAGGCAGGGCTGGATCACTCAGGGGTTTTAATGTCACATTAAAGAGTTCGGGCCCCGGCCAGTGTGCATCAGTCAGGCACGTGCAGGAGGCAACCTGTCCTGTGCACAGAAAGGTTGCAGGTTCGATTCCTGGTCAGGGCACATGCCTGGGTTGTGGGCTCCATCCCCAGTGTGGAGCGTGTAGGAGGCAGCCAATCAGTGATGCTCTTTCGTCATTGATGTTTCTCTCTCTTCCTTCCTCTTTCTTTGAAAATCAATTTTAGAAAGAATTTGGATTTTACTTAAAATGAATGTAATGTGAAGGCAGTGGAGGATTTTTAAGCAGAGGAGTGACATGGTTTGATTGTGTCCCCATCTGGAGGCTGTTGCTAAGTTCAGATGATGTTGCTTCCTCTGGGGTTATGGCAGTGGAGATGGTGAGAAAGGGTAAGACATTTTTAGGAGGAAAAAGGGGAGCTCTGCTGATGGGTTTGAATGAGGCTGACGGGGAGAAAAAGAATGAGGGCAGATTCTTGAACTAAATACAGTAACATCGAGAGAATTTATAGTGAACCTGCATTTATCCACTGTCCAGATGCTACAAATCTATCCATGTAATCCTTAATCCATCTTATATTTTTGATGTACATTTTTATTTATTTTTAAATCTTCACCCGAAGATATTTTTTTCTATGGATTTTTATTTTAGAGAGAGTGGAGGGGAGGAAGGACCAGGTGGGGTGGGGGCAGGAGAGAGAAACATAGATGTGAGAGAGACACATTGATTGGTTGCTTCCTGCTTGCGGCCTGACAGGGCCAGGGATAGAGTCTGCACCTGAGGTATGTGCCCTTGACTGGGAATTGAACCCATGACCCTTTGGTGCCCAGGCCAACTGAACCACACCGGCCAGGACTTGATGTAGATTTTAAAGTAAGTTGCAGACACAGTACACTTCATCCCTAAATATTTCCATTAGAACCCTAATCATTATAATTATAATTCAGTATTTCTTCACAGTTTTTTTATTTTATTTTTTCCCTTTAATCCTCACCTGAGGATATGTTTTTATTGATTTTTAGAGAGAGAGGAAAGGAGAGAGAGAAACATCAATTGGTTGCCTCCGTACACCCTCCAACCGGGTATTGAACCCACACCTTATGTATGTGCTCTGTTTGGGAATTGAACCCACAATCTTTTGGTGCATGGATGACACTCCAACCAACTGAGCCACCGGCCAGGGCACAGATTTTTTCATTAGATAAAAATTACGTAAGATGAAATGCATGGATGTTATCTGATGAGTTGATGAGTTTTCACAAGTATATAACTCGGATACCTCAGACCTCCATAAGATAGAGAATGTTACCATCACAAAACAGTGCCCCCATACCTCTTTGCAGTGAGGTCTAACCCTTACCCCCCCAGAGGCAACTCCTAAAAGTGATAGTTTTAAATTGGGTGTAAGAGGGAACTACCTTTTGGGGGGCTGTAGGGAGGGAGAAAGGTACCCAGGGCACCAGCCAGGCCTGCACAGTGACTCTGAGCCTAGCACGTAGCACTGAAAACGTGCGCTGAGGAAACCTTCGTGTTCTGGCCTTGTTTTCTCAGTCTGCGCACCTGCCGTGGGTCCGTGCTGGACACTGGGTGTTGTCCAAGGCGGAGCTGGGTGAACAGGCTCCCGAAGGGCGTCTGCACCACGTGGAGGTCTCCAGCCCCTGGTGGCACGGAGACCGGGCTTCTGTGGTTGATTCCCAGTGAACATCTCATTAAAGGGCCAAAGGGTCTGCTGTTAACCACCCCCCCCCCCCCCCATTACACATCCTGGTCTGCAGAGGTGTTCAAACTCGAGACATTAAAAAATTCGGGTTCCTTGGTCTCAATTTCACTTGGTCTCCTACCAGATCTACTACATAGGAACTCTGGATGGTGGCCTGGGGACCTGCGTGTGAACTTCCCCGCAGCAGGTGCTGGTGGTCTGCAGAGCTGTAAAGCTTGGTGTCAGCTCTGTGAAATCGTGGGCAAGTTACCTGCCCTCTCTGTGCCTCCGTTCTCTTATTTGTAAGAGGTGGCTGTCAATGATTGGCATGGGCAGTAAGTGGTAGAATGTATGTAAAGCACCTGCCTCATAGCTGGCATTCCCCTAGTGTCAGTCCTTCGTTCACTCTCCTTGGAGAGGGTGTTAAAACTGAACTCAGTTGATGGTGGAAAACAATTGAAAGTGGGTCAAGTCGATGGTGCGCGTTGTGTTCAATCATGGTTCTCGCCCATCAGTCTGGAGGATATGATCCTGGCAGAGGCCAGCTCTCCTTTCAGCCCCATTTCCTTCCCTCCCTACCTCCTTCCCTCCCTCCCTCCCCCCTTCCCTTCTTTCCTCCCTTCCTTCCTTCGCAGCCTTGCCTTTCAAAATCCCCACCAGAGGAAATTTTCCCCATTGATTTTCATACAGAGTGAAGGAAGGAAGGAGGAGGGGAGAGAGAGAGAGAAACACCTATGTGAGAGAGACACATCAGTTGGTTGCCTCTTGCACGTGCCTCTATTGGGCCAGGGATCAAACCTGCACCCAGGTACATATGTGCCCTTGACTGGTTTCTTTTCTTTTCTTTAAAATATATTTTTATTGATTTCAGAGAGGAAGGGAGAGGGAGAGAGAGATAGAAACATCAATGATGACAGGGAGTCATTGATTGGCTGCCTCCTGCACGCCCCCTACTGGGGATCGAGCCTGCAACCTGGGCATGTGCCCTTGACCGGAATTGAACCCGGGACCTTTCAGTCCGCAGGCTGACACTCTATCCACTGAGCCAAACCAGCTCGGGCCCCTTGACTGTTAATTGAACCTGAGACTCTTCGGTGCACAGGCCAATGCTCGAACTACTGAGAAACACTGCCATGGCTCCCTCCAACTCCCATTTTTCTCAGGGTCAATAAATGGTGTGGTTAATAGACAGCTCCCGTCCTGCCTGATTTTTATTGTTCATTGGTGACTGGTCCAATTTTCACCTTTGGTTCCTCTTTCTGTTCTTGGGTTTTTGCTACAGAAACGAGTCATCAAGCCCTTCAGAACATGCCCAAAGTGCTCCGTGATGTCGAAGCCCTTAAACAGGAGGCGTCTTTTCTGAAAGAACAAATGATTCTTGTCAAGGAGGACATTAAAAAGTTTGAACAGGACACATCGCAGTCAATGCAGGTATTTTGGCTCCTGTCCGAACGCTGACTCGTGGTTTTGGAAGACGTTCACTCTCAGAGTGGAGGCCAGCATTAGCTCAGAATTCTACCAAGCACTCAGACTGCTCTCGTGCTGCGTTCTTTCAGTGTATTCATCTGTGCAGCACCCGCTGGACATGTAGCCATGTGATTGGTGTGAGGGGCACAGAAGCTCCCTGAGATAGGAGCGTGGCACATGCTCAGGTCTCAAGTCCCTGATGGGAGGCAGAGAGAATGGAACAGCTGCTTCCCTGGCTTCTGACCCCTTCCCTTTCAGGTGTTGGTAGAAATCGACCAGGTGAAGTCCAGGATGCAGCTTGCCGCCGAGTCCCTGCAGGAAGCAGACAAGTGGAGCACGTTGAGTGCTGACATTGAGGAGACATTCAAGACTCAGGTAGGTGTCTTGTTCAGGGGATGTTGTGCAGTCTGTTCAGGGAACTGGAGGTTTGGGGAAACGAATGAGATACCATTCACTCACAGCCATAGGTAGGAAATGGCCACGGACAGAAGCATTCAGACAGGGGAAGGGACAGCCTGAGGGTGCTCTGAGCACTCCCACCGTCTTTACTTCGCACCCTCTTAGTCCCAGAGAGCGAATTCAGGAGAAGCCCCTATAAAAAGGCAGAGAGAACGGAGTGATGGAGAGCGTGGGCTGTGGGCAGAGGGGCCTCACACACTGCAGGGCGCGGGGAGTGAGCCCCTCCCGGGCTGCCAGGTGTGGAAAGTAGTGAAAGTTGCGTATCAGGATGAAGTGAGATGAGGTCTTATGGAAAAGTCTTTTACTTGTAAAGCAAAATGGATTATTTATCATCTCTTGTTATTATTAAAAAATTTAAAAATGTGGTAAGTGTATGTGGGAAAAACTTTAGTAAAGAGGAATAAACAACAACAAAAAGTCTTTCTCGTAACCCTGACCCCCCTACTTCCCATACAAACTCTGTTATCATCTTTATGCCCGTCCTTCCAGATACACACATACCTGTTCCCTGCCCTTTCCCCCCACAAGTGTGAGCACTGCTTTGCACCTTGTATTTTTTTTTTTTTTTAGAGCGAGAGGAAGGGGGAGGAAGAGGGAAACACTGATGTGAGAGCACATCTATCGGCTGCCTCCTGCACGTGCCCCACCAGGGATCGAGCCTGCAACCCAGGCATGTGCCCTGACTGGGAATCGAGCTGGCGACCTCCTGGTGCACAGGGTGGCACCCAACCAACTGAGCCATACCAGCCAGGGCCAGTTATCATTGCCTTTATGTACAACAGAACCATACTCCCTCCCCTTCTATTTCAGAGCCTTACAGGGTGCAGACAAGTCCAGTTGATCTGGCTTTATAGGTGTAGGTTGCAAATCTTACTGAATTCTTAGCGTGTGTATGAGAGAGAATGGATTTAAGTACGGTCTCCGAGTTTAACCCTAGTGAACTACTAATGCTAATTGCTTTTCTCCTTCCCACTGTCCTGTTATCCAGAACTGCCTGCGCACAGTCCCACATGCATCCAGCCGCACTCCCCCGAGGCACTTAGGACCTGAAGTCATTGTTTCTGTCCTGGGCTACCCTCCTCTTGCTCTTTCTTTCAGCTTCCTGCCTTGGTTAACAGCATCATTTCCACGCCAGTGTCCAGGATGCAACCTCAGCAGTCCTTGCTTGCTCCTTCTCCGTCCCTCTCTTATTTCTCCTCAGTTATCTGTCCTTTTCGTTCCCCTGCCACCACTCTAGTCATGCTTCCCAGTCGTTTTCCTGCTAGACCAGCGGTCGGCAACCGGTGGTCCGTGAGGTCTAAAGCAGCGGTTCTCAACCTTCCTAATGCTGCGACCCTTTAATACAGTTCCTCATGTTGTGGTGACCCCCAGTTTCATTGTTACAAATTGAACATAATTAAAGCATAGTGATTAATCACAAAAACAATATGTAATTATATCTGTGTTTTCTGATGGTCTTAGGCGACCCCTGTGAAAGGGTCGTTCGACCCCCAGGTTGAGAACTGCTGTTCTAAAGCATAGATTGGCACTGGTCATTTTCCTGTCCCTTGCCTTCCCATTTAAAAAAAAAAAGTTTTTTTATTTTTTTATTTCAGAGAGGAAGGGAGAGGGAGAGAGAGATAGAAACATCAGTGATGAGAGAGAATGATTGAGCCCACAACCTGGGCATGTGCCCTGATCAGGAGTCAGACCGGGACCTCCTGGTTCATAGGTCGATGCTCAGCTTCTGAGTCACGCTGCTTGGCCTCCATCCCCCATTTTCCTTTTCTTTCTTTCTTTTTTTTTTTCATTTAATCCTCATCTGAGGATATTTTTTCCACTGATCTTTAGAGAGAGTGTAAGGGAGAGGGAGAGACAGAGAGAAACATTGATATGAGAGAGACACATTGATTAGTTGCCTCCCGCATGCCCCCAACCAGGGCTGGGAGCCTGCAACCAAGATACATGACCTTGACTGAAATTGAACCCGAGACCCTTCAGTCCGCAGGCTCTATCCACCGAGCCAAACCAACCAGGGCTCTATCCCCCATCTTCTACCAGATAAGTCTCACGCACACTCACAGGACATAGCCTGTCTTTCACAGCAGGTGTGTGGTTTTCCCTGTGGCCACCCGCTCCGTATGAGTTCCACATCGTGGCTGCTGTGGACTGTTAACACCATCCCTTTGTGTCTTCCTGCTTTGCCCAAAAGGTCCTTCCTTTCCTTTTCTTACAGGCAGGAGACCGCCACTCGTCTGCCCCGCTGTAGTTGCACCTCCTCTCTTACTCTCCGCTAGCCCTCGCCTCGCACAGGCAGCGCGAAGTGCTCCCTCACCTGTGCTCCTGTACGTCTTAACCTGTATCGCAGTCTCCTGTCCCAGTACTCTGTGAACTCCAGGCCAGCACCGTGACCTCCCTCATCTTTGTGTCTCACACCCCTAATACATTGTCTGACAAACCATAGACGCGTGGAATGCTGAGGTGGCATGCAGTTAGTTATTACACCCTTAATTCTACAAAAATAGCATTTACTTTTCTCATTATAAACATAATATATGTGTCTTAGGAGAATTGGAAAATTCAGAAAAATACATGGAAGGAAATAAAATGATCCCCATTCATATTCCCTAGTAATATGTTTTTTATGTCTATTAGGTATTTTTTTTAAGTATTTGTGCATATTTGTACTTATATATTTTTATATTTATGCATATATTATAGGTGACATAAATCTGTATATACATTCAAACCTCAGTTCTTGAACATCTGCCATCTCAAACAATTTGGTTCTTGACCAAGTTGTTCATGGAAAAAATGCTTGTCGAACAACTTTCGGTTCTCGACCTGACAATCCTTTGTATTTCTCAGGCCACAAAGGAGAGAATGCACAAGGTGTGAGGTTACTGTTAAACTTCACCTTCTTAACATCTCAGAAAATTGTGCTGTGAATATTTTTGTGTGTGTTTTTGCTTTTGTTGCTGGTGAAATGGATGGTTAGCACAATTTTAAAACATAAAGAGGCCATCAAGAGTGCTGATGTTGCCCTGGCTGCTATGGATCAGTGGTTAGAGCATCGGCCCACTCATCAAAGAATCTTGGGTTCGATTCATGGTCAAGGGCAAGTACCTGTGTTGCAGCTTTGATCCCCGGGCCCCAGTTGGGGCTTGTGTGGGAGGCAACCAATTGATGTGTCTCTCTCACATCAAGTCAGGCTCACTCTGTCTCTCTTTGTCTCTCTTTGTCTCTTTCTCCCTCCTTCCTTTTTGCCCTCCCGGCCTTCCACTCTCTCTAAAAATCAATGGAGCCCGTCCCACGTGGCTCAGTGGTTGCTCGTCCACCTATGAACCAGGAAGTCACGATTTGATTCCCTGTCGGGGCACCTGCCCGGGTTGCGGGCTTGATCCCCAGTATGGGGCGTGCAAGAAGCAGCTGATCAACGGTTCTCTCTCATTGCTGTTTCTCTCTCCCTCTTCCTTCCTCTCTGAAATCAATAAAAAATACATATTATTTTTCAAAAGAAGAGCTTACTTTAAAAATAAAATTAAAAATAAATGGAAAACATATCCTTGGGTGAGGATTAACAAAGAAATAAAGTGTTGATGTTGCTAACGGTGTGCTCACCACAGGCACTTGGCAAGGTAGAAAGCCTGTTGTTGATGTGGATCAGTGAAGAGCAGTTACCCTGTGGCAGCATTTCCGAGGCAGTGATATGTGAGAAAGTGACGATGCTGCATGCTGACCCGAAGCCAGCCTGGAAGGGTGCTGCATGTGATTCGTTTAAGGCTAGTAGCGGGGAGTTTGTTTATAGATTAAACAGTACCTTAGTCATGTACGGTATATAAGAAAGGTTAAAGGAGGGAATCATTTGGGGGTCTAGAATAACTTCAGTTTCTATTTTTAAAAAATACATTTTTATTGATTTCAGAGAGGAAGGGAGAGGGAGAGATATGAGAGAGAATCATTGATCGATTGCCTCCCGGACGCCTCCCACTGGGGATCCAGCCCTCAACGCAGGCATGTGCCCTGACTGGAAATTGAACCTTGACCTCCTGGTTTATAGGTTTATGCCTAACCACTGAGCAACGCCAGCCAGGCCAATTTACATTATTTCTAAGTGGGGAGGAAATGATTCAGTTTTTGAACAAACTCCTTCTTGAACCGCCTTCTGGAATGAATTAAGTTAGAGAACTGAGATCCCACTGTATTCTAATATCTATATGCTTTTTATTTTTATTTTTTAATTTAATCCTCACCCAAGGATATGTTCATTGATTTTAGAGAGAAAGGAAGGGAGGGAGGGAGGGAGAGAGAGAAGGAAAGAGAAACATCTGTTGGCTGCCTTCTGTATACCCCCTACTGGCGATTGACTTGCAGCCTGGCATGTGCCCTGACCAGGAATTGAGCTTGCAACCTTTTTGGTGCATGGGATGATGCTCCAACCAGCAGGGACACCTGGCCAGGGTTCTGTGGTTTTTTTTATACTGTTTATTTCACTCAGTAGTTAGTGGTAAGTATTTTGCTGTGTAATTAATACTTTGCAAAAACATAATTTTTTGTGGTTGTACCATATTCCACCTGCTATTTGAATGACCCATAATTTACATTTTATTTAGTATTATGGAAGATTTAGGTTGCTTTCAGGTTTTTGTTATTACAACACTAAAATCATACTAATTCTATATAATAAAAGCCTAAGTGTCCGGTCATCCGTTCAATCAAAACGTACTATGCTAATGATATGCTAAGGCCGCTCAACCGCTTGCTATGACGTGCACTGGCCACCAGAAGGCAGACAGTCGACTAGTCGACCAGTTGCTGTGATGTGCACTTATCACCAAGGGGCAGACGCTCCAACCAGTAGGTTACCTTGCTGCTGGGGTCCAGCCGATTGGGACTGGGCGAGACAAGCCGGACACATCCTGGAGCCCTCCCATGGTCTCTCCCCTGCTGGCCAACCTCCCGTGTCCCTCCCTGGCCCCGATTGTGCACTGGTGGGGTCCCTCGGCCAGGCGCCTGCACCCCCTCTCAATCTGGGACCCCTCAGGGGATGTCAGAGAGCTGGTTTTGGGCCGATCCCATAGGCCAGGCCGAGGGACCCCACTGGTGCACAAATTTGTGCACTGGGCCTCTAGTTAATTATAACATATTAATATCTTTGTGTCCTCTGATAAGTTCCTTAGACAAATTTCTAGAAGAGGGAATACGAGATCAAAGATGTGAATGTTTTTAAGTCTCTTGATGCATGGTACTGAATTGCCTTCTAGAAAGACATATGAATTTATGGTACCAGACAGACTTTTTTTGTATCCTCACAAACAGTAGCTATTATAATTTTTTTAAAGTTTTTCCAGCCCTGGCTGGTTTGACTCAGTGAATAGAGCGTTGGCCTGCAGACTGAAGGGTCTGGGTTTGATCCCAGCCAAGGGCACATGTCCGGGTTGTGGGCTCGATCCCCAGTGGAGGTGTGCAGGAGGCAGCCAATCAATGATTCTCTCTCATCATTGATGTTTCTATCTCTCTCTTCCTCTTCCTTCCTCTTTGAAATTAATAAAAGAAATGTATTAAAAAAAGTTTTTCCAATTGGTTAGGAAGATGGCACTTTCTAATTTTAATATGTATTTGAGTACTAATAATAGTCAACATGTTTATTGGCCATTTTCTTATGCTTTTTCATGCATTTTGTCCATTATTAACTGAAGTAGCAGGGGTGTTTCAAAATAAGTATCCTTTGTGTTGGTCTTCTTATAGGACATAGCCGTGATTTCCTCCAAGCTAACAGGTATGCAAAACAGCTTAATGATGCTCGTTGACACACCGGACTACTCGGAAAAGTGTGTGCACTTGGAGGCGTTGAAGAACAGGCTGGAGGCCTTGGCCAGTCCCCAGATCGTTGCAGCGTTCACCTCGCAGTCTGTAGGTGAGTGCTGGCTATTTCTCACCTCTGTCTACCCCTCTTTACAGATATAAGGTTTTCTGAGTGTTCAGTCTTTGTAGTGCCTGTGTTGATTAAATTATGTAGATTGAAAGTAGATTGTGACTTTATGGCAGTTGCCTTTTTTTCAACATTGTATATGAAAAATTTCAAAGTTCAGAAAAGTTGAAATAAGTCTACAGTAAACACACCATCAGGATCCTAGCATTGGCATTTTGCCATATTTGCTTTGTCACATGTCTACCCATTTGACCACCTTTCTACTCATCATCTTCGATGCATTTCAAAGTAAGTTGCAGACATCAGTAAGCTTCACTCCTAAACACTTCAGATTCATGTTAATAACTTGAGTTTAGTATTGGTTTGTGATTTTTTTCTTATTGGGTAAAATTTACATGTAGAGAAATGAACAGATCTTAAGTGTACCGCTTGATAAGTTGTGACCCTTGTCAAAGAACATTATGTGGGTATGTTACTTTCCAGTGTTATTTCAACACATATGTTTATCTGACTCTCCCTTTCCCTTTGTCCCACAAAATGTTTGGTAAACCAGGAAGAAACAGCAGCAAAACGGTTTTCTTACCTTTACAGCTATTTTTTTTTGTTTGTTTGTTTTTTTAAATATATTTTATTTTATTTTATTTTATTTTATTTTTTTAAAAGTAGATAACTTTTTTTTTTTTAAAATATATTTTATTGATTTTTTACAGAGAGGAAGAGAGAGAGATAGAGAGAATTAGAAACATCGATGAGAGAGAAACATCGACCAGCTGCCTCCTGCACACCCCCACTGGGGATGTGCCTGCAACCAAGGTACATGCCCTTGGCCGGAATCGAACCTGGGACCTTTCAGTCCGCAGGCCGACGCTCTATCCACTGAGCCAAACCGGTTAGGGCTTAAATATATTTTATTGATGTTTTACAGAGAGGAAGGGAGATAGAGAGTTAGAAACATCGATGAGAGAGAAACGTTGATCAGCTGCCTCCTGCACATCTCCTACTGGGGATGTGCCCGCAACCAAGGTACATGCCCTTGACCGGAATTGAACCTGGGACCTTTCAGTCCGCAGGCCGACGCTCTATCCACTGAGCCAAACCGGTTTCGGCTACAGCTATTTGTTTTTTTTTCCACAGTTGTTTGTTTTGCACAAAACATAATCTGTCCACTGCTCCTGCTTCCTTCACTCACAAGCCCTTCTGCTCTGGGTTTAATGTTCTTCTCATCCTGTTGCATTGAACTCTCCAACAACTGTCACCAGCAAACTTGGAGGCCTCATCCATTTATACTTCACTGTTTCTCATTGTCAACAAGTGTTAATATTTTTTGCTCCCTTCTTTCTGAAACGCTTCCCTCCCTGGCTCCTGAGAGGTAGTATTGATTTTGTTTATATGATGGTACATTTCCAGTGATTTAAATTAAGTCACGAGAAGATGCTATCTTGGGTTCTGTATGCTGTCTTAAATTTGTTTTAGGATGGTTGCATGTGATGAGACCAGGCTTCATTAGTTATTTTTTTGGAAATCTATAGCTAGCTAGTTAATATAAATATGCAGACCTGTGTATATATAAACTCTTATCATACATATAAACATTATAAAATTTCATTGTACTGAGTTTGACCATATACTTTATTATTAAACTAGGACCCTTTTAGAGGAAAAGGGAGTGCTTTCAATCATGAAGCTGGGACAGCAGTTGTGAACTGTCACCCTTGTTCCCATATAGAACCCTTGAGAATGATCCTGTGGCTAGTTGAGTTTTCTGTGTGGGTGAGAGCAGCTTAATAACCTCTCTGTGCCAAACAACTAGCTGTCCTCCCTCTGAAGGTTTGCTAACGGGGAGCTTCGCAGTTCAGTCCCCCTGGTAGTCAGACCTGCAGAGGCCTGGCCGCCCTGCCCTGGTGGGAGCCACACCTAAATGGAACTCACAGTCAGCCCTCAATACTACTGTGCTAGCTAGTCACAAAAATTATTGTAACATTTTATAAATGCCTTTTTAATAGATGCTTTTAATAAAAGATTGAATATTATTTTTATTTTCTCTAACCTACTAAAATGGCACATCACATTAATAGCATTTCTGATTGTTGCATTATTCTGCAATTCAACAAGCTCCACTTGTCCATGGTGGGTGTGTGCATGTGTGTGTTCATGTCCTACTGGATGTTTGCTGACATTTTACTTAGAATTTTTTTGTTGAGATCACATAAGTGAATATTTTGTCAGGTTGTAGTACCATGATTCTGATTCTGTTGGCCTCATGGAAAACATTGGGAAGCTTTTCTTCTTCTTTTTCTTTTTCTTTTTCTTTTTAATCCTCATTTGAGAATATTTTTCCATTGATTTTTTTTTTTTAAGAGAGAGTAGAAGGAAGGGGGAGAGGCAGAGAGAGAGAAACTTCGATGTGAGAGAGACACATTCATTGGTTGCCTCCTGCACACACCCTGACCAAGGCTGGGTCGAACCTGCAACCGAGGTACATGCTCTTGACAGGAATCGAACCTGGGACCCTTCAGTCTGCAGGCCATTGTTCTTTCCACTTATCTTTTAGGATTTAAATAGTATTTTTATCAATATTGTTATGACCCCCTTGAGTACTTTTTGTCTGCAGTTCCGCTTGCATATGAATATTATGACTTCTGTCTATTCTTATGCCAGTACCACACTGTTTTGATTATTGTGACTTTGTAGTAAGTTTATTTTTTATTTTATTTTAGAGAGGAAGGGAAGGAGAAATAGAGAAACATCAATGTGAGAGAGAAACGTTGATCAGTTGCCCCCTGCACATGTCCCAAACAGAAATCAAACCCAAAACCTGGGCATGTGCCCTGACTGGGAATTGAACCCGCCACCTTTTGGTGTATGGGACAGTGCTCCAACCAGCTGAGCCACAGGGGCCAGGGTGGGTAAGTTTTAAAATGAAGTGTGAGATCACCAGTGTGGATGAGCACTGGGGTACCCAGTGATACCACGCGGCACAGGTCTTCTTCCCACACCTTGCCGTGACCTCCCTCCACTCCCTGTCTTCACTCCTTTCCAGCGTGCTGCTTCGTGCTTATGTTCAGAGCTCTCCCAGCACTTCCACTCCTCTTGAACCAAAATGATTGCATTGCATTCTTTGAAGTTTGTAGTACAGGTATTTTCCTGGCTTTAACGTAGATGAAATGGTGTTGTGTTTCTTTTGGTGGCTAATTCTGCTCTCAGGAAGCCCCCCCCCCCCCAAAAAAAAAAAGAAGAAAAAAGTAATGTGCCCTTTAATCGGTCATCTTTCCTGGAGGCCAAGGTGCTGCTGCTTTTTCTCTTCTTTTTTTTCTTCTTAACGTTTTTATTGATTTCAGAGAGGAAGGGATAAGGAGAGAGAGAGACATCAGTGATGAGAGAGAATCATTGATTGTCTGGTCGCCTCCTGCACATTCCCTACTGGGGATCAAGCCCACAACCCAGGCATGTGCCCTGACCAGGAATCCAGCCATGACATCTTGGTTCACAGGTCGATGCTCAGCCATACCAGCCGGGTAAAATGCTTCTTTACCTACCAGTTCTTAAAGGGAGAGCTCTGATAAATTTGTACATCCCCAACACATACCCTTTTCTGTTTGTCTCCCAGAGTGACAGTTTCTGTAATAGACATGCCTACTTTGTTTTATACAACCAGTTGATAAGTTGAATCAACTTCCTGTGGCATAATTTTACATGTAATAGAAAGATGCATTTATTTATGCCATCTTATGAAAAGAATAAAAATTTAAAGGCAAATAGTAATTTCCTCACCCATGGATTCCTACTCATTAAAGCAGTATCTACAGTATTGGCAGATTTCCAGAGTTTAGCTGGATTGTCTCTGCAGTGGTTGCCATTACAGATTTTCCTTCTTAGCAGTTTATTGGGCTTCCTAGAGATGAAGGGGAGCAAAGCAGATATAAAAGGTGGGTCAGCTCAGGTTTTTCTTCTTTTTAATTGAATCCTAAGACTGTGGCATCTATGCTTTGGCCAGAAGGGGGCAGTGTTGCTGCACATTGAGCGCCAGCAGGGACCAGCCTTCTGCTTTCCTGCGGTCATCCTGGAAGCAAGGGCTTTGTGTAGTCATTTCCTCTCTAGGAAGCATGTCAGAAATTACTTGACATTAGACCCATAACTTGACTCTTAGAGCCCTTTGCTCTGTGTGGAATGCTGATGTTTACCACGCTATTTACTTACTCCTTAAGCCACCAAATCTGGGGGTTGAGTTTGCATTTTTTTTATGGTTCCCATGTGGTATCACAGTAAGAATTTTCAAAGAGCTAACTAACCGGTAACTCTTACTTCAACCTATTAATAATGTGAGGAACGGGGAATATCCAGATGCGTCAGGTAAGGTTTCTGCCCGTCAGGACAGCTTGGGCGAGGGTGAGGCCCGGAGAGACAGTGCACAGATAGTTACAAGACGGGATGTGAAAGCCACCGAGGCCAGGACCGAGGAGAGGACGAAGGAAAACGGAGGATGCTTTTATGCAGGAGCTAGAATCTGTGCAGAACCTTGAAAGAGATGGATTTAAAAACATCTGAAAATACTTCTTATTATAAATGTGATGCGTATAGAGGTTATTGGAAATATGAAAAATAGAGAAAAGAAGATTGAGCAGTAAACTCCCCATAGAGATGACTGTTAGTGTTTTCTTCCAGTTTCCCCCCTTTGTATACATATATCTTTCAAGGAATGTATATAGAGTATATACATTTTTATTTTTTTTTTGCCTCCAGTTAGCATTATAGTATGAGTATTTTCTCCTGGGTGTAAGATTTTGATAGGTGAGGAGAAGCATTTGGCAGAGGGAACAACATGTTTAAATGGTACAGAAGTAGAAAAACAGTCTGTTTTGGGGAATAATAATTAAACCGATTTTTGTGGAGTGACTGTTGGGAAATGGTCATTGATGAGGCTGGAAAGGAAGGTTGGGGACAGCATGTTTTGCTTGAGCAGATGAAGGAGCTTCTGTTCAGGGAATATTCATCGCTGTTAGCAGTTTATTAGTAAGTCTCCCGAGGAGTCTGGCTGAGAGGAAGCAGTGCTGACTGGAGATTGGACAGACCTAGCTTTAACTCTCTGGCTGCTGCCTATGAACAGTGAGACCACAGTTCCCTCAGTCACACGAGTGGAATACAACTGGGAGGATTAAGGGAGACAGCAGGAGCTGCCCAGGGGAGACACTCAGGGATCATTCATTCCTCTGGGACCTCCTGTTTGGAGACTGGGGCTCTTAGAGTGGCCCAAAGGGGACAGTTTCTATGAGGCTAGTGAGGAACGCTTGGAGATTCTGCTTGAATGAGAGCTGCAGCATTCCTAAAAGGCCTGCAGCTCAGCAGATTTAGCTAAACTACAGATTGGAAGTGCAGACCCACAAATGAGTTAATTGGCTTTGCTTTTTCTTGAGTTCAGTTAATCCCCCCCCCCCCCCCCCCGGCCCCCTGTCAGCTACAATGTTGGAAAAGTCAAATCATACTGAAGGTCTTATAGGGGGAAAATAGCTCCTCATGCCCCACTTCCAGTCCCAGGAGACCACCACTTTTGATTTCTAGAGCTCTAGTTTTCTGGTATTTCTCTTTGCATTTCTGCATAATAAATGTATTACTTTATTTCTTCATATAAGATCTGTTGACCCCATTGTTATAGCTAAGGATTTAGCTCTCATAGCTTTCCTCTCCCCCTTACCCATTCTCCTCCTATATCATAATTTTATTTATTTATTTAATTAAAAAAATATTTTTACTGCCCTGGCTGGTTTGGCTCAGTGGATAGAGCGTCAGCCTGCAGACTGAAGGTTCCCAGGTTAGATTCCGGGTCAGGGCACATGCCCGGGTTGTGGGCTCAATCCCCAGTAGGGGGCGTGCAGGAGGCAGCCCATCAATGATTCTCTCTCATTGTTGATATTTGTATTTCTCTCTCTCTCCCTCTCCCTTCCTCTCTGAAATGTTTGTACACCCCATACTGGGGATCGAGCCTGACCAGGGATCGAACCGTGACCTCCTGATTCATAGATCTATGCTCAACTGCTGAGCCACGCCAGCGGGGCTATACCATCATTTTAAATCGAATTGAATAGTATTTATATTATCACAATTTTATAAATAGTTCCTTTATTTTTAACTCCTTTTCTGTTCAGCTTCATGTTTATCCTGAAGTGTCTGATTGCCTTTTTATTCTTTCTCTTCCTTCTTACCATCCATAGTTCTTAATTTTTTCCAAACACTGTATCTTGGGAGTAAGGCATTCTTCTGAGCTCTCTCTTCGCTGGTCTGGACCAGCACAGCTCCTGGAATTCTTTGGTAGGTCTGAGATTAAAATCTTGTGCCTGTCAGTTGTCATTATGGACAAGTCATAGGTGTTAGAGGATGTCTCAGGAACCTTGGCCCTTCTGGTTGTGTGATCTTGACTAGCTTATTTATTCTGTTGGCAGTTTCTCCACCTTCTTGACTCGAGGGTTGCATGAAGTTAGTGAGGTTATGTAAAGGGAAAGCTTTGGAAGAAGTCCTGTGAGTGTACAAGTGGGCCTGGTAGCTTGTCCACAGCGAGTTTCTGTTCCTGTGACCTACTCCGCAGAGCTGTCTTGGACATTATCCTCACTTCTCTCTCTATTTACTCACACACTCAAGCACATGCTCTGTTTGTCCAGGGCAGCGGAGCAGCGAGCAGGGAAGGGTGAAGGGCGGTTCTCTCAGGCACATGCTTCGGGCCGGTTCCTGCGGGCTGTAGCTGGGAGCAAACAGGGTGATGTGCAGACTGATACAATGGAGGAAGTACTTTAGGGAGCGGTTTTAGGGCATTTTTTTCTGTATATTTCATTTAACAGGTAATTCTGACATCTCTCCTGCATGTAGGGCACTCTGAGAAGTACTTACGTTGAAATAGAATGTGAAATCCTATGTGAAAGCAGCATAAATAAATTTGGGGGACTCTTATTTTTTAAAAAATATATTTTTATTGATTTCAGAAAGGAAGGGAAAGGGAGAGAGAAGTAGAAAGATCAATGATGAGAGAGAATCACCGATCGGCTGCCTCCTGCATGTCCCCTACTGGGGATCAAGCCTACAGCTCGGGCTTGTGACCTGACTGGGAATTGAACTGGCGACCTCTTGGTGCATGGGAAGAGGCTCAACCAACTGAGCTGCACTGGCCAGGGCCCACAATGAATCTTGACGGCATTTCATGGACAGTCTTTTGCACCTCTGATCAATTACTTTAATCAGGAGGATTTGACGCCCTGGCGGGCCAGACCCTGTGCCCTTTATAGAGTCAGCTTCACTAGGAACATTTAAACGGAAAACGGGAGAATGAGAGGCAGATGCATGGTTCCTCAGAGAAGAACCTGAGTTCTTTTAGCAGAAAAGGGGCAGTAGAGGCAGTAGAGGCGGGGCTGCAAAAATAAGCTCACTTTAAGACCCCACAGCACCAGCAGGTGGCTCTGCACCAGCAGGTGCCCAGCAGTTATTCTGAATTAGGGGCATTTGCAGGAGCCTAGAGTCCTTATAATCGCCAGTGTTTGTGTCCATTTCTGTTGTTTGAACAGGAACTTCCCCCAGTTTCACTAATGTGTTTGTTTAATTTAAATGCCCTAGTCTTGAAAAACTTGAATTCCTCTGTAAGGGCTGAAGATCCATGTATTATTACTTTTAAGTTTCACAGTGGTTTACTAAATGGGTTTGTTATATAGCCCAATTTTGCTTTATCACTAGTTTTAAGAAATAATAAATTCTGCTGTGTTGGGTAGAGATTGTAAAGTTATGATTATATTTAGACTAGTAAACACTAGAAGTTTTTTTCTGAAAACATTCTGTGAATATACACCAAAATGTTGCCAGTGTTTAACAGAGTGTGATAGGATTATAGGCAGTTTTTTCTTCTTCTGTTTTCTGTTTCCAACATGCTATAATACTGCTGACGTAAGCTAGGTGCTGTCCTCAAGCCAGTCCTGAGCTGTATCGCCTAGGGGCCTGTTCCTTGGGGCCCCTTCCAGTTGCCAACGCTGTTCACTCGGCAGTTGTGCTTCCCTGTACTCAGAAGTGATGCACTTCAAATCTGGTGACAGGAATCTGGGTGACAGAGGACTGATGGTGCTATTTTTTAGGTGCCTATGCTGTGCCTGGTGATGCCTAACATCTAACCTTCACGACGACCCTGTTGTAAACTGTTTAGGCTAACCGGGACACACAGCTTTACCCCATGCTTGGCACGTATGCAAATGAGCAGTTGGCCCTAAATGGTAGTTTCTGTAAAAAGGTTACGTCTACACTTGAGCCAGATGAGTTAAGTTCCCACAACTCAAGACCGAAGCCCTTACACCCTTAAAGGCCATAGCCCATTTCTCTGTCCCTTTTCTACCACCATCCACACCACGACTTACAACCTGCATCTCACTGACCACCAGGGAAAGAGGAGAGCTGGAACTTGAAGGGCAGGCACAGGAAATGCGCGGGGCACTAGCAGAGCCTGCAAGGTCCCTGGCTTCTCCCTGGAAGGTCAGCCTTAGCTTAAGGACTGGGTCGTTACAACCGCTCCAACTCTCCCCCCACAACAACCCCTCCAAAAACCTGCCCCGGCAGCTCCGTGCTGCACTGTGGCCCGAAGACCTGGGAGGGAGCAGTTATTCGCAAGCACGGGCTCTGGTGCTGCAGCCTGACCCCAGCGCTGCTGTGCAGTGCGGCTCAAAGGCAGCGTGTTTACTAGTACTGCCTACCATGGACTGTGCCAGCCCCTAGAAACAGTGAAATAAGACGGGGAGGCCCCGGTCCTGTGGAGCTTATATTTCTTTCTTTTTTTAAATCCATCACCCGAGGATATTTTTCCATTGATTTTTAGAGAGAGTGGAAGAGAGAGGGAAAGACAGAGAGAAATATCGATGTAAGAGAAGCACATCAATTGGTTGCCTCCTGCACAAACCCTGACCAGTCAGGGAGGAGCCCGTAACCGAGGTATGTGCTCTTGACCGGAATCGAACCCGGGACCTTCAGTCTGCAGGCCAACGCTCTATCCACTGAGCCAAACTGGCTAGGGCTGGAGCGTATATTTCTAGGAAAGACCATAAACTATTATACAAGTAACTAAATAGAATAACATAGATTGTGATTAGTTTTATGGAGGGGAAGATGTGATAGGGAGTCGCAGCAATAATCCAGCCTAGGTCGGCTGATTGGGAAAGGCCCTTCTGATGAGGCGCAGGCCACACAGGGAGCCAGAGGATCCTCCGACTTAGGAAGTGTGAAGGCCGGGTCTGCCCGTGTCATGTGAGTATTAGATGGAGCCGTGTAGGTCGGGGCTGGAGGAGGGTGCTCCGTGGGCTAGCAGTTCACTTGCCAGCTGCTGACGCTCTTTGGGCTGCAGTGTTCGCCGGGCATGGGGTTGGTTGACGGTTGTTTCAGATCCCGTTGAGGCTGATATGTTATGATTCAGCCTCGGAGCTAGGCAGGCGAATTGCTTAAAGCACAGAATTGTCGGGGGCTCTCACCCTTCCTCGCACAACTCTGAGCGGCAGTTCCTTCAGTGTTACAGCCTAAGCCCCACCCGTGATTCTGACTCTTTTTTCTAGTCCCATGTAACGATTACTTGGCCGATGTATAGTCTTAGCTGTATTAATGGTGCTTATTGATGCATTATTCTGAACAGGTATGTCCCATTGAGACATGGTCTGCCCCTAACTTTCCTTATGTGTCACATTTATGATCTCCACGCGTGAGTTACGCCATTGCCTAGGTAGGAATTTCTGAATATTAGCTCATGTGTCCATCCACATTTATTTTCGTAAATTCTTTCTCTGGCTGCAACAGAAAACCTGATAACAGCATTTGCACGTTTTCTGTTCTCCTTTAGAGCAATCCAAAGTGTTTGTGAAGGTGTTTACTGAGATTGACCGGATGCCCCAACTCCTTGCATACTACTACAAGTGTCACAAGGTGAGGAGCTGTGTGGGCCATGCTTGTGGAATCCTAGTTTTCCTGCTCACAGGTAAAAATTGCCTCCTGCGCTGACCTTTGTCGGTTCATTAGCCAGCAGGGGGTGCTCTGGGTCCAGCCTGGGATTCAGTCAGTTGCCAGTTGGAAAAGGAATCATCAGTTTTGGTCCCATATTTACTTATAGCTGGATTTCATTTATAGACTGAAGAGTTGTTTTTTTTCCTCTAAGAGAGATTAAGCTTTATTATGCCCTCAGCCAGCCATGAGATTTCATATATTTCCCAGGGTGGTTGAGGTCAGGTTCCTGAAAAACTTGACAGTGTCCTGGGCTAACCTGATTTCTTTCAGGTCCGATGCTCATGTGTCATTTAAGCAGTAGTGTTAGAACTTGAAGCTAACCCCCCCCCCCCCCCCTTCTGAGGTCCCTTCAGAAGGGTGGAGGCCTGCTGAGGGAAGTACATTCGCCTGCTTTTGGAGCAAGATAAAAGGAGAAGGGATCACTTAGAGGGCACAGATTCAGTTTGGATTGATGATCAGAGCAGGCAACGCTAAGGGGCTTTTCCTGTCTTTGGAGGTGCACGGCCATCCGTGGGGCCGTGCTCAGGAGAGGAGGCAGCAGTGCATTGCTTGCCGTGGCGGGGACAGGGCGGCTTAGGGGCAGCATGTGCTGGTGTACCCAGCGGGGCCCCTTTGTTCTGCCTGTGCAGGCGCAGCTTGGAGCAGCTTGGCAAGAGCTGTGCCAGAGCGACCTCCCCCTGGAGCGGCAGCTCACCGGACTCTACGACGTCTTACTCGGAGCTTGGCACACGCAAACCCAATGGGCTACGCAGGTAACAGCTCACTGGGGCTCTGGGGAGAACAAAGCCTTGGTGACAGGAGACAGGCGTCTGCTCTGGGAGCGGCCTCTCAACTGCAGCGCACCCCTGAAGAGCCTCCCTGCTTGCTGCCGGCAGGGAAGGGGTTAAAGATAAGCTTCCAATCCCAAGGCAGTAAAACCTCCCGATCTGTGAAAGCTCTTATCATCGTTCTTGTCTGTATCTTAAGTAGAATCTAATGTGGCCGTGCTGGTTGTAGTTCACAGGGGAGCCTGGAATTCCTGGGGCCATTATCTCTGATCAGAAAGCAGGCGGCTCTTGGTCAGGTGCTGTTTGTGAGAACAAGATCAAGATCATTTTTATCTTAACTTTGGATAAAATTTTCCTGGGCTATAGTTAGTTTCTCTTGTTCTCACAATACCTTGCGAGTTAGCAGAAGAATGTGGTTTTACAGGCACCCTCTGACTTGGGTCAGCGGCGAGACTGGGCAACTTATGTCAAGCGGAACCTTTTCATCATTTCTTTCCAAAAATTTCTAGCCGTAAAGGGTGTGAATTATTGTCCCCTTGTCTTTTTATTGATTGGTGGATTTTATTTATTTATTTTAGAGAGGAAAGAAGGGAGAGAGAGATTGATTTGCTGTTCCACTTAGTGATGCAGTCATTGGTTGATTCTTGTTCCCCGCCCTGGGATGGAACCACAATGTCGGCCCATCCGGATGATGCTCTAACGAACTAAGCTACCTCGTCTCAATGCCAGGAGGCCCTGGGTCCACCTTTAGAAGGGAGAAGGCTGCCTGACTTCGGAGTGACGACTGGCTAGGTCTGTTTATGGTGGGACTTACGTATTTTTTCAGACTTAGTTGTGACTCCCTCTTCAGATGTCTGTCAGTCATTTGCTGGAGCGAATGCAGCTGCAGTCGGACATGCAGGGCGAAGTGCAAGGTGGGGAGGCCGCTCTTCTCCATCCTCACTTCTTCCTCCTTTAATCAGCCCAAGTCAGACTCAAAAAGAAAACTGGAAAGCAGCGTGCTGTAGCAGTCTCACAGTTTGTGAGCCCCTAGTTTTCACTGGCCCTGTCCCCCGTGCCCGTGCCTCTCCTGCTGATAGCACGAGGCTGGGGACAGGCCTTGTCCATGTGACAGATGTTCTTCACCATCTAAGAACAAGGATCTAGACTCCCCAGACTGTGTTCAGGCCTCATCCACAATTCTATATCCTCAGGTAAGGATTAACAACAAGAACAACAACAAAAAATACTTAAAAAAAATTAAAAAAAGCGTTGATGCTAGGTTGTACTTTGGGCCTGTGACCCATTTTCCTTTCAGGATATAAGCATGGGAGGTGGTTGTCCTCTTCTGAAGTTCAGTCTAGTGCAAAAGGTGCCAAGGGTGCTGGGGTGACAGCATCTCCTTCAGATATTTTCCCTCGTATTTTACTATGAAAACTTCCAACATATAACAACTGGAAATCATTGTACAGTGAGCACCCATGTACCCACCTCCCAGGCCCCACAGTGAACATCTTATTGTATTAGCTTTATCACAGGTCTAGGCATCTGTCCATGTGTCTGTCCTGTCATTGACCCGTCTTATATTTTTTATTGATTTCAAAGTAAGTTGCAAACATCATTCACTTCAGAACATACATTTTTTTCTTTACATCTTTATTACTGAAAGTATTTCATATTCCCCTTTTTTCTTAAAAATATTTTTATTGATTTCAGAAAGGAAGGGAGAGGGAGAGAGTATCGAAGCATCAGTGATGAGAGAGAACTACTGATTGGATGCCTCCCACACGCCCCCCACTGGGGATCGAGCTTGTAACCCGGGCATGTGCCCCTGACCAGAATTGAACCCAGAACCCTTCAGTCTTCAGGCCACTACTGCATCCACTGAGCCAGACCAGCCAGGGCAGTCTCCTTTTGTCCCCTATTGACCCCTTTTATTTAGCTCACCCTTGCCCCAGGCCTTCACCATCTTCTTGTCTGTGTCCATGGGTTATGAATATATGCATACAAACAACATTCATATTTTTAACCATGGGTTATGAATATATGCATACAAACAACACTCATATTTTTAACTAGAGTTTAACATTTGTGTATTTTTTTTTATAAAATTGGGAAATGCAATAATCTTAAATATGCCATTCGAATGGTTTTGACAAATGCAGCTATCTGTGCAGCCTCATCCCTATTAAGATACAGAACATGAGACCATTGCCTAGAAAGTTCCCTCATGCTCCGTCCTCATCAGTCTGCACCACACCTGGGAAGGCATCCACCCTTCCAATGGTTTCAATCATAAATCAGTTTGCCTGTTTTAGAATTTGATACGAAGGAAGCCTTGCAGTGTGTCTTTTCGTAAGGCTTCTTTCAGTGCGGTTTTTGAGATTTATTTATGTGGTTGTGTGTATTAGTAGTTTGTTCCTTTTAAAAAATATATATATTTTTATTGATTTCAGAGAGGAAGGGAGAGAGGGAGAGAGAGATAGAAACATCAATAATGGAGAATCATTGATCGGCTGCCTCCTGCACACTCCCTTGTGGGGATCGAGCCCGCCACTCAGCATATTCCTTTGACTGGAATTGAACCCGGGATCCTTCAGTCTGCAGGCCAATGCTCTATCCACTGGGCCAAACCAGCTAGGGCACCACTTTAACCATTTTTAAGTGTACAGTTAAGTGGTATTAAGTATATTCACAATGTTTACTATCACCATTATTTCCAGAACTTTTTTTATCATCTCAAATGGGAACAGTGTACTCATTAAGCAATAACTGTCCATTCCTCCCACCCCCATCATCTGGTAACTACTAGTCTACTATTCCTGTAAATTTTCCTATTGTACATACCTCATGTCAATGGAATCATACAATATTTGTTCCTTTGTCTGCCTTATTTCACTTAGCATATTTTCAGGCATCATCCATTTTGTAACATGTGTCAGAATGTCATCCTTTTTATGACTGAATAATATTCCATTGTATATACATATGTAACACATTTTGTTTATCCATCTATCTGATGAGAGACACTTGAATTGCTTCTACCTGTTGGCTATTGTAAACAATGCCTCTATGAACATTGGTGTACAAATACCTATTTGTGTTTCTGCTTTTTTGTTTTTTAAGTATTTTTTGTTGTTGTTCTTGTTGTTAATCCTTACCTGAGGATATTTTCCCATTGATTTTTAGAGAGAGTGGAAGGGAGCGGGAGAGACACAGAGAGAAACATTGATGTGAGAGAGACATACCAACTAGTGCCTCCCGCATGTGCCCCGACCAGGGCCGGGGATTGAGCCTGCAACCGAGGTATGTGCCCCTGACTGGAATTGAACCTGGGACCCTCAGTCCACGGGCCGCTCTGTTCACTGCGCCAAACCGGCTAGGGCTGTGTCCCTGTTCTCAGTTCTTTTGGGTGTATACCTAGGACTGGAATTGTGGGGTCATACTGTAATTTTTTGACATTTGGGGAGCTGCCAACTGAGTACCTTTTTTATATTCCTACCAGCAATGCACAAGAGTTCTAATTTCTCTACAACCTTGCCATTACTTGTCTTTTTAAAAAAATTTTATGATAGCCATCCTAGTGGGTAATGTGGTATGTTATTTGTATTAGCTTATTTGGAGATGTGTCTTTTTAAAAAAAAATATTTTTATTGATTTTAGAGAGAAAGGGGGAGAGAGAGAGAGAGAGAAACATCAATGATGACAGAGTATCACTGATAGCTGCCTTCTGCATGCCCCACACTGACGATTGAGTCTGCAATCCCAGTATGTGCCCTGACCGGGAATAGAAGAACTGTGACCTCCTGGTTCATAGGTTGACACTCAATCACTGAGCCATGCCAGCCGGGCTGGAGATATGTTATTTAAAGTATTTTGCCCATTTTGAGTTGGGTTGTTTGTTTGAATGTTATTGAATTGTAGGAGTTCCTTATATATACCCCTTATCAGATACATGATTTGAAAATATTTTTTCCCCATTCTATGGGTTGTCATTTTATTCTCTTGATAGTATCTTTTTTTAATTTTTTTTTAGAGAGAGAGGAAAATGGAGAGAAGATAGAGAGAGAGAAAGAGAAACATTGATTTGTTGTTCCACCCACTTACGCATTCACTGGTTGATTCTTGTATGTGCCCTGACCAGGGATCAAACCCACAGCCTTGGCATATCGGGAAGACACTCCAACCAACTGAGCAACCTGGCCAGGACTTGATTGTATCTTTTGATGCACAAAATTTTAAAATTTTGATTTTGTACAATTTATTTTTTCTTTTGTTATCTATGCTTTTGATGTCATATTTAATAAACTATTGCTAAATCCAAGGACATAAGAATTTTTTTCTATGTTTTCTTTTATAGTTTAGCTCAATGTTATGAGTTGTTTTTTTTTTTTACAGTGTTAGATAAGAATCCAAAATCTTTCATTTGCATGTGGATATACAGTTTTCTGAGCACCATTTTTATTTATTTATTTTATTGATTTCAGAGAGGAAAGGAGAGAGATAGATAGAAACATCAATGATGAGAGAGAATCATTGATCGGCTGCCTCTTGCACACCCCCCATAAGGGGGGATTGAGCCCATAACCTGGGCATGTGCCCTTGGCCAGAATCGAACATGGAATCCTTTAGTCCGCAGGCCGACGCTCTATCCACTGAGCAAAACCAGCTCGGGCTGAGCACCATTTGTTGATATGCTTGTCCTTTCCCCTATTGAATGGTTTTGGCACCTACTAGTATGTAAAACATAATTTGACCACTTATATGAAAGTTTATTTCTGGGCTCTCTATTCTACTCTATTGGTTTATATGTTTTTTCTCAAGCCAGCACCACACTGTTTTGATTATTGGAGCTTTGTAGTAAGTTTTGAAATTGGAAAGTAGGAGACTGCTAACGTTCTTTTTCAAGATTGTTTTGGCTGTTTGGCACCCCCTGAAATTCCATATGAATTTTACGAGGGGCTTTTCCTTTTCTCCATAAAATATCATTGGGATTTTGAAGGAGTTGCATTGAATCTGTAGATCGCTTTGGTAGTTATTACCATCTTAACAATATTAAGCCTTCCAGTTTATGAACATGGAATGCTTGCCATTTCGTTTGTGTGTTGTTTACTTTCTTTCAGCAGTGTTTCGTTGTTCTCGGTGTACAAGTCTTTCAGCTCCTTGATTGTGTTTATTTTTAAATATTTTATTCTTCTTGATGCTATTGTAAATGGAATTGTTTTCTTAATTTTTTCAGATTGTTCACTGTTAGTGTATAGAAACAACGGATTTTTTTAAAATTAAAATATTTTTATTAATTTTTGAGTATGATGTTAGCTGGGATGTTTTCATAAATTGTCTTTATCATGTTATGGAAGTTTCTTTCTATTACTAGTTTATTGAATTTTTATTATGCTTTTCTTGCATAAATTGAGATGATCATGTATTTTTCCCTTTATTCTGTAAATGTGCGACATTACATCATGTATATTACATTTGTGTATATTGAACCATCCTTGCATTCTGGAGATGAGTTTCACTTGGTCGTGGTGTATAATCTTTTTAATGTGCTGCTGAATTTGGTTTACATGTATCTTGTTTAGGATTTTTGTATTCATAAGGGATATTAGTATATAATTTCCTTTTCTTTTAGTCTCTGTCTGACTTTGGTATCAGGGCGATGCTGTCCTCTTAGAATGAGTTTAAAAGTGTTCTGTATTAGTTTGCTAGGGCTCCTATAACAAAGCACCACAGATCAGGTGGTTTAGGTTTAAACAGCAGGAATTCATCTTCTTACAGTTTTGGAGGCTAGAAGTTTAAGATGAAGATCTCAGCAGGGTTGGTTTCTTTCTTCCTTTTAAAAATCTTTATTGTTGAAAGTATTCCGTAGGTACCCGTTTTCCCCCCCATTGACCCTTTCTAGCCCCTCCCCAGGCCATCACCATCCTATTGTCTGTGTCCATGGGTTATGCATATATGCATACAAGTTGTTTGGTTGGTCTCTTCCCACCCCCACCCCCTACCCTTCACCCCCCAACCCCTGCCTTCTCTTTGAGATTCAACAGTCTGTTCCATGCTTCTAAGTCTCTGGATCTGTTTTATTCAGCAGTTTATTTTGTTCATTAGATTCCACATATGAGTGAGATCATGCGATACTTGTCTTTCTCTGGCTGGTCTATTTCGCTTAGCATAATACTCTTCAGGTCCCTCCATGCTGTCTCAAAGGGAGCTGGGTTGGTTTCTACTGAGGCCTCTCCTTGGCTTGCAGATGGCTGGTTCTCCCAGTGTCCTCACATGGTCATCCCTCAGTGTGCCTGTGTCCCAATCTGCTCTCATAAGGATTAGGGCCCACCCAGATGACCTTATTTTACCTTAGTTGCCTCTTTATTGACTTATTTATTTATTTAAAAAAAACCCTCACTCAAGGATATTTTTCCATTGAATTTTAGAGTGGAAGAGAGAGGGAAAGACAGAGCGAAATACTGATGTGAGAGAAACACAGCAATTGGTTGCCTCCTGCACGAGCCCTGACCAGGCCCTGGGCTGGGGAGGAGCCTGCAACTGAGATATTTGCCCTTGACCAGAATCGAACCTGAGACCCTTCTATCTGCAGGCTGATGCTCTATCCACCGAGCCAAACTGGATAGGGCCTTAGTTGCCTCTTTAAAGGCCCTCTCTCCAAATGCGGTACATTCTGAGGTACTAGAAGGGGTTTGGATTTCCACGTATGAATTTTTTTGGGGGGGGGTGGGGGCGGGCGTGGACACAATTCAGACCACAGCACGTCTCTCCCTCTTCAGTTTTTGGAAGAGTTTGAGAAGGATTCATGTTAATTCTTCCTTAATTGTTTGGTAGAAATTCATCAGTGAAGCCATCTGTTCTGGGTTTTTCTTTGTTGGGAGGTTTTTGATTATTGATTCAATCTCCTTACTAGTTATAGGTCTGTTCAGATTTTCTATTTCTTCTGAGTCAGTTTTGATAAATTTTATTTTTTAATTTGTCCATTTCATCTAAGTTAATTTGTTGGCATACAATTATTCATGATAATCTCTTATAATCCTTTTTATTTCTATAAAATTGGTAGTAATGTCCTCACTTCCATGTTTAATTTTATTAATTTGAGTCATCCCTCTCTTTTCTTCATCAATTTAGATAAAGATTTGTCCATTTAAATTTTTTCTAAGAACCGACTTCTAGTCTTATTGATTTTTAAATTGATTTTTCTATTCTTTCATATATTTCTGTTCTAATCTTTATTATTTTTGTCCTTTTGCTATTGTTGAGTTTAGTTTCTTTTTTCTAGTTTCTTAATGTGTACAGTTAGGGCTACCGATTTGAGACATTTCTTTTTTAATGTCTGCATCTACAGCTATAAATTTCCCTCTTAGCACTGCTTCTGCTTATCCCCTAAGTTTTGCTATTTAGTGTTTTCATTTTCATTTATCTCAAGGTATTTTCTAATAAAAATTTTAATTTATTGATTTGTAGTTATTAAACTCATACCTTACTTGGCCTAGGGCTGCATAAGAACAGTCATATATCTCGCTTCATGTTTGTCCGTATTTATTTATTTGTATATATGTAAAAGCCTAAGCGACCAGCCGACCGTTCTACCATCCTCCCGGTAGCTATGATGTACACTAACTACCGGAGGCAGACACTCAATGCAGGAGCTGCTGAGCTGTGGTGATTTGGCAGCTGCGGTTCTCGGGTGACTCACCCAGAACCAGAGAGGAGGGAGCCCAATTCCGGGGTGCGTCATCCGAGAACCACCCTCTCGCAATGAGGGACCCTTCCAGGGATGTCGGAGAGCCGGTTTTGGCCTGATTCCCACAGGCCAGGCCGAGGGGCCCCAGATTCGTGCACAGGGCCTCTAGTGTGATAATAAAAAAGCATTTAATCAGCAGAGGTGGTCTGAAAGCATCCCCCTCTAAATTCACTGTGTATGTGATTAGTTTAGTCCAAGGTACCTGTCGTTCACAAAATGGGGTAAAGCTTCAATGAATAGATGAATCTATAATCTGATACACTATTCCTGGTGGTCCTTCCCTTTACTGAAGATCTGTGTCAAGAGGAGAGGTGGCTGCGAGCTGGAAGGTCCTCCAGCTTCTTTTCAGTGAATTGCTCTTTAATTCAATTTTGTTCCCTCTTCTAAACCCTCCCAATTTCTGCATTGTCATCTTCACAGCCCTCTCTCGCCAGTTTTTGGTGACCATCTGAATACCCCATTTCGTAGATTTGAAATAGTTCAGCATTTGGGGCCTGTGATGGGCATGAAGTAGCCAGTTGTTCTGGACAAGTTGCAGGTCCTGCCAGTTCTCTTGGTTCTGAGCATGTTCACATCTGCTGTGAAGAAAGCTTGGGGCTCATAGCTCTTTCTTGCTTTTTTTTGAGCTCAGGTCAAGTGTAGAAACCTTCATAATTACAAAGGTCAGTAGTCAAACTTTTTCATCATTGCTCAGAACTGATCAGCCTTTCAAACACATATGTCCCCCACCTTCCCACCCCATCTCATTCATCCATCAGCAAGTTCTCAGTTATCCACTGTCACCTTTACAAACAAATACACACACACACACACACACACACACACACTCTCACACTCATTGTTTTAAATTACTTTATGCGTTTGCTTCTCCAAACTAGAGAGGTCATGTGTCAGGTGGACTGGAAGGTCTCCTGATGCTCAGTCTTGGCTGTTTCCATCGCTGACCCAGTTCAGTAGAGGCTCATAGCTCTTGATTCGACGCTTGGAGCGGTCCAGGAGATTGCTTCCTTAGGAGGCATGCACCCATTTGATCACGCGTGCTAACGCATGTGCCCTCTCCCACTGCAGGTTTTCAAGAACCCCTACGAGGTTGTGACTGTGCTGCTGATTCAGACCCTGGGCGACTTGGCACCCTCTCTGCCCATGTGCCTGGGCTCCAGTGTGGAGCAGGCGGGGCCCGAGCTGGAGCTCCCCAAGCTGCTGGAGCTGTACGCTGCCACTGCCCACTTTGCCAAGGGGCTGGAGATGGCACTGCAGCCCCACTCAGGTAACCACCCTCTCCCAGGCTCTGGCTTGTCTTTACTCACTTTTGTTCACGCTTCTGAGGCCTGGGTTGGTTTGCCTTTTTAGGCGACTGATTTTACAGCAGTGGGAGGAGTCACTGTTTTCCTTCTCAACAGATATGAAACCCTTTTCCACGAAAGCAGTGCCATTATGGGAATAGTTGCTGCTTCATGCATTTACCCAGCAGCAGTGCTGCCGGCGCTTGGCACGCTCGGAGGCGATGGGCCTTTCTGAGGGTCTTAGGCGGTGAAAGAGGCAGGTAGACGTGGCCACCAGTTGGCAGAGGTTCCTTTGGGAAGGGAGCGTCCTCTTCCTTTATTTAAAACTTCTTTTTCTCAGTCCTCACCCAAGGACATGCTCATTGATTTTTAGAGAGGAAGGAAGAGGGAGAGGAAGGAGGAGGGAGAGAGAAAGAGAAACATTGACATGAGAGAGGAACATCCATCTGTTGCTTCCCACACGTGCCTCCCCTGGGATTGAACCTGCAACCCAGGAATGCGCCCTGACTGGGAATCAAGCCCTCAACCCCCTTGGTGTACGGATGACGCCCAACCAACTGAGCCACCAGGCCGGGGCAGTGTCCTCTTCCTCTTAAATCATCATATCACCTCAGGCAGTTCAGCCTAAAAGTTAGGTTTCGGAGGAGTTTTTTGCTGTGACAAACTTTGAGCAGGGATGCTGTGTCAGGACTGAGGTGGCCGCAGGGAGAATGGGCATCCCCCGCTGCCCCTGAGAGCAGAGCACTTCCTGTCTTCGTTCAGGCACGTGATGCTGAGGGTGCCGCGCAGCCCCAGCTGTTTCCATCCGTTCCGAAAGCACCATCAGCTTTTAGGTACCACAGACATCGCGACGCATGCTGCTGTCAGATCAGGAAGTAGCTCCAGGAAGGGCTGCTGTGCTGTGTGGCTACTGTGTCACCAGCTCAGCTTATTTAATAGTTATTCTCTGTAATTACACTGGCATATAATTGCCTTGGACATTCCAGGGAGTATGTTTATTGTTCAGGCTCCTGGTGACTCATAGGTGTTATTGGCACACTCACTGGTCAGGTCTTGGTTGTGGGAGAGGCACGGTGGCTGTGCAGCTTCCAGAGGACCAGGGGTGCCCTTCCAAGTGGCCGGAGAGGGTGTGGGGACCATGCGTCCTGCTGGAGCCGAGGGGCCATGGACAGTGTGGAGAGAGGAATGAGGAGAGAAGTGCTTTGGTAGTCAGCCATAGTGGGTAAGATCTCTAATGGTTCCTAAAGCGAGTTTTAAAAGGTATTTTTTAAAATGTAAAAGTCCTTTGGAAACACAAAAATAAAGAGGCTAAAATGAGCTGTAACCTTATCGCTTGGAGAGAGCCTACAACATTCTCTATTGCCTCCCAGTAATTCAAATACACATTTTTCATAAATACATGTAAATACTTTATATGCACACACATGCATATGTGTATACATTTTTAATATTTGTTGTATACAATCTTATATTCTCTTTTTTTGCTTAAGATAATGTAAGGAGCATTTTCTTATGTCATTAAATGTTTAATGGCCACTTTATAACTATGAGTTACTATAACTTTTTATTCATTCTTGGAACAGTTTGTGTCAAAAAGCAAGAAAGCACTTAAAGACTGATAGGGACACATCAAAAAGGTACAGGCGCCAACCTTAAGGAGCAGCCACTGGCCATAGTTGAAATAATTTGAACATTAAAATGAATAATGACAATAGTGGCTGAAAACACAATGAATAAGAAAGGATTCATGAGTTCATAGTGATATTAAAGAGTGAGAAAGAGCCCTGGCTGGGTGGCTGTGCCAGGCACCAAAGGCTGTCGGTGCGATTCCCGGCCGGGCACACACCTAGGTTGCAGTTCAGTCCCCAGTCAGGAGGCATGTGGGAGGCAACCGGAAGATGTTTCTCTCTACAGTGATGTTCCCTCTCTCCTTCTCTCCCTCTCTCCTTCTCTCCCTTCTCCCTCTCTCCCTCTCCGCTCTCTCCCTCTCTCCCTCTCTCCCTCTTTCCCTCTTTCCCCTCTCCCCTCTCCCTCCCCGCCCACTCCTTAAAAATCAATAAAAACATATCCTCGGTGAGGATTTAAGTAAAAAAAAGAGAAAGGAAAAATCCATTTATGGTCAGTAATGATAAAATCTATTCAGGCAAAGATTATCAACGGATGCCAAAGCCACTGGGCAAATGGTCATCTTAGAAGTTGAATTGCTGTCATTTAAATTTTTGATACAGAAGTTTTACATTTTTATGTGTTGAAGATGGGCATTTCGGGAATCCCCGTGTGAGCACCTGTTCTGCAAAGCCCGGAGAGGGCTCCCCTGCAGGGCCTTGCATCATTTGAAGGTGTTCTTTCTCTTTTCTTTTTGACTTTAAATAATTTTTTGTTCTCAGTTACAATATGAAGGGGTTCTTAACCACAAGGGGTTGTTGGAGTTAGGGGGGAGAGCTTTAATAGTGCTTTAGACAAACAACACACAGAGTTCAAATGTATCAAGATACCTGTGAATGCTGCCGCTCGCAGGGACAGCACAGGCGGTGACGGTAGCCACCCTGAGAGGAAACAGGAGTCCCAGTCCCTGCCCCTGTCGTTTCCCAGGACTGATTTCTGACTGTGCTCACGATTGCCTCTCCCTTCTTATTCCCTGAAGACGAGCACAACCCGGTGAAAGTCATGGAGCTGGTGGGTGCTGTTTACGGTCCGTACAAACCCTACCAGCTCAGGTACGGCGAGATGGAAGCCCAGAACCTCCTCATCCAGATCAGTGCGGTGCCTCTGGTAATGTCCCCACCTCCACTGGCCGCTTGGCTCATCCTGTTTGCCAGGCAGGGGTTGGGGGTGGCATGCCCTGGAGAAGGTGTGAGGTGGCCTCAGGTGTGCACGGAGGTGGGACAGGTGTGCGAAGACCGGCCTGAAGGGCCATGTGGGCTCTTGGGAACCAAATGTCAGATGAGACCACAGATGTGCACTCCCAGTTTTCTACTTCAAATCTCCAGTAACAGTTTAGCCAAATGGGAAGCTTCCATCTGCTGGGGATAAGTTGATTGTTTCCTCGTTAACATTTTTTTAATAATTCCTTGTTGATCCTCCCCTGAGGTTATTTTTTCCACTGGTTTTTAGAGAGAGTGGAAGGGAGGGGGAGAGACAAAGAGAGAGAAACATTGATATGAAAGACACATCGATTGGTTGCCTCCCACACACACCCTGACTGGGCTAGGGATCAAGCCTGCAACTGAAGTTCGTGCCCTTGACCAGAATCAAACCCGAGACCCTCCAGTCTGAGGGCTGACACTGTAACCACTGAACAAACTGGCTAGGGCTTTAATAATTAAAAAAAAAAGTTTTTATTTCAGAGAGAGGAAGGGAGAGAGAGAGAGAGAAACATCAATGATGAGAGAGAATCATTGACTGCCTCCTGCACGCCCCCTACTGGGGATTGAGTCCGCAACCTGGGCATGTGCCCTGACCGGGAATAGAATCATTGCCTCCTGGTTCATGGGTTGATTTAATTTTTGGCCATCTTTTGTTTGAGGCAGATGAGCAAGGGGTGCATCAGCAGGCACTTACAGACAGGGCTCTAGGGGCACTGGAGGGGAAGGAAGGTCATGTCTCGGGCAGGTGTTAAGGTTGGTGTGAGGTGAGTTGACATTTAGGAACAGATCTCATGGTAGTTAAATCTGCCTCCTCACCGCTGTTCCACTTTCCGGGGATGTACCAGGAGAGTGTTCTGCTTCAGTGACATGCTGGCCCATGAAGGAGGCATTTGCTTTTCCCTGCATTCTTTTGGAAAGTCTGATACAGAGAATTTGAGTCCTAGCTTGAGAACAGGAGAGAAAGATGCCATGTTAATCACGTGAAAAGAGGGAAGGGATGAAAATGTAAGGATGCATGTCAGGATTTGATTACACCTTTCTGCCAGGAGTTAATTTCTGTGATCTCTCTGGCCACTTAAACTGCTCTCCTCCACGTCAGGCTGGTGAAGAGCTATCCCAGTTGGGGACTGCATTTTTATTTATTTTTTAATTCTTACTTGAGGATATTTTTTTCATTGATTTTTAGAGAGAGGGAAAGACAGAGATAAATATTGATGTGAGAGAAATACATCAATTGGTTGCCTCTTGCACGAGCCCAGACCAGGGCCCAGGGCCTGCAGCTGAGGTACATGCCCTTGATCGGAATCGAACCCAGGACCCTTCAGTCCGCAGGCTGATGCTCTATCCACTGAGCACCACCGGCCACGGCGGGGACTGCATTTGTGATGTCCCTGCTGAGTGATGTCACCGTGGATGAGGAGGCTTGAAAGGCACCCGTCTCAGTGTTGTCTGTTTACTTGTTCCCAAGTCTGAGGTGGCTGTGTTTGTCCGTATTTGCTGAGCAGGAGCACGGGGAAGTCATTGACTGCGTGCAGGAGCTGAGCCACTCTGTGAGCAAACTCTTTGGCCTGGCGTCCGCGGCTGTTGACAGATGTGTCCGATTCACCAACGGCCTGGGGACCTGCGGCCTGCTGACAGCCCTGAAATCCCTCTTTGCCAAGTAAGGCTGGGCAGAGGGGGCAGGGCCGCCACATGGGAGGGCAGCGTCCGCCCCAGTAAATGCGTGTGTCCCATATGCCTGCTTTGAACCCTGGGGGAGCACGCACCCAGAGCACAAGGGGTGCTCCGCAGGATGTTTTTTAGAGAGACATCCCAGCAGCCTGAATGTCCTTTAAGTTGGGCAGCGGCTCCATGAGATATGGTGTATTCACACAGGGACCTCTATGCAGCACTTAAGGTATGAATTCTGTCTGCACGCACCAACATGGACAGAGCTCAAAAAGATTGTTGGAATAAAAACCAGTTGTAGAATAATATGTAAAGTCTCTTACTTTACGTAAAAGGAACATACACAATCTAGGGCAGTGGTTCTCAACCTTCCTGATGCCGTGACCCTTTAATACAGCTCCTCATGTTGTGGTGACCCCCAATTTCATTGTTACAAATTGAACATGATTAAAGCATAGTGATTAATCACAAAAACAATATGTAATTATGTATGTGTTTTCCAATGGTCTTAGGCGACCCCTGTGAAAGGGTCGTTCGACCCCCAAAGGGGTCATGACCCACAGGTTGAGAACCGCTGATCTAGGGTGTATTTTCTGTATTGGGATTTGGAAAACCTTTTCTGCCAAAGGCCAGGTGGTAAGAATTTTTGGCTTTTGGGCCTTCCGGTCAATGGAGACCTTTGTGGCACCTGCCTTACTATCCTGGGAGCAGAGGTAGATGACACATCAACGAATGGGTGTAGCTGTATCCTACAGCTTCATGTGCAAAAACCACAGTGTCATCCTCTGTTCTGGATCTTTTTTAAAAAAAATATGTATTTTTATTGATTTCAGAGAGGAAGGGAGAGGGAGAGAAAGAAACATCAATGATAAGAGAATCATCGATTGACTGCCTCCTGCACGCCCCACATTGGGGATCAAGCCCGCAACCTGGGCATGTGCCCTTGACCAGAATTGAACCTGGGACCAGTCAGTCTGCAGGTCGATGCTCTACCCACTGAGCCAAACCAGCCAGGGCTGGATCTTTTTTAAATACTTTAAAATGCTTTTTTATGTTTCTGTAAAGTCAGGGTTGGCAAACTCCAGCTCATGAGCCAAATCTGGCCTGCCATCCGTTTTTGTAAATAAAGTTTTATGGGACACAACCATCTCTTTCACTTACCTATGGTCTGTGACTGCTTCCTACTGTGAAGGTAGAGTTGAGTAGTTAGGATAGAGACTTGTGACTCTCAAACGCTAAAAGATCTGGACCTTAACAGAGAGTTTGCTGAGCCAGGTTAGACAACAAACTCAAAAGACTGGTTGTCTTTGGAGAGAGGGGGAAGGACTAGGGTGGTGGCCGCACTGGATTTAGTTTTATTTCTTAGTTTCTGTTTTTTAAGAAGGAGCATACATGCATTCGCATATTTCTTAGGTAATTAAAAATAAATAATAGAAAATGTGTAAGGATTATGCTGAGTGAGAGAAGCCAGCCACAAAGGCCACGTTACACGACTCCATCCACATGAAATGTCCAAACAGGCCAACCTAGAGAGACAGAAAGACCAGCGGGTGCCTCGGGCTGGGGGAGGACCATTGGGGGAGATGGGGATGATTGCTAAAGGGTAAGGGGTGTCTTTGGGGCAGTGAACATGTTCTGAAGCTGATTGTGGTGATGGCTGCACTAAAAACCGGTGAATTTGCTCTGTAAGTGGGTGTATGTGCAGTAGGTGAGTCTTACCACAGTATGACTCATATCACAATAAAGCTGTGGAAGGGAAGAAAGAAGGGGAAACTAAAATCAAGCCAAGTTAGAAAGAAGAAAGGGAAGAAAGCAGGGTCAGGTTGGATTCTCTGCTGGTCCCTGAGGGAGGGCCCTCGGTAGAAGGCAGCCTCTGGCTTGGAGACAAGTGCATTCTTGGGCTCTCCAGGAGGCCTGCCTCCGTGGCCTGCTCTGGAATCCAGTCGCCTTCAGTCTCAAGTAATTCCTTTCATTGGACTGAATGGTGTTTGATGTTGAAAGTTTAGGGAGCTCTTGTCATTCCAGAAATACTGAGCACGCCCCGGGAGCTCTGAGGGTCCTTGGGCCCTGTGCTCCCTGTCAGCCCGGGCAGTCAGCACTCCGAGGGCGGCTCACAGCATCGGCCTCTGTCCTGCCAGGGACGTGTGCTGCCCACAGACGGACATGCGGCCAGAGGGGCCCAGGGGTGCTCCTGTGGGCAGAGAAGCGTTGGCGACAAGCTTAACCAAGTAGAATTTGACCTCTTCTGTGCCACCAACTGGGGGTTGGTGGATGGAAAGAATTTGAGATCTTGAAATTTTATTGTAAAACAAAAGCAACGCCTTTAAAATAATTTTAAAAAAAGAAAAGGTATAAAAATGGAAAGCCTTCCTTTTTTCTTTTCTGCTGACTCTCAGGCCTTCTCGTTAGGACTGACGAGCTATGGACCTTTCGCTCTTAGTCATCTGTTCCCTCCAGACTTTCAGTGTGTTTTGCTTCTCAGCCGTGAATGATGAGGCGCTGAGCTGATTCAGGCCAGTCCTCCTTCGCACCCTGCTTCTCCCGGCTCTTGTCAGGGACAGTTTTACTTTTTTTTTAATTTAAATATATTTTATTGATTTGTTACAGAGAGGAAGGGAGAGGGATAGAGAGAAACATCGATGAGAGAGAAACAATCGATCAATTGCCTCCTGCATACCCCCCACTGGGTATGTGCCCGCAACCCAGGTACATGCCCTTGACTGGAATCGAACCCGGGACCCTGGAGTCTGCAGGCTGACGCTCTATCCACTGAGCCAAACCGGCTAGGGCCAGTTTTACTTTTTTTTTTAGGATAAGTAATTTCACATATTACTTGGGGTTTTTTTTTTTTCTTTATTGATTAAGGTATTACATATGTGTCCTTATTCCCCTATTGCCCCTCATTCCCCACTCATGCCCTCACTCCTCCCCGCCTCCTGTTGTCTGTGTCCATTGGTTAGGTTTATATGCATGCATACAAGTCCTTTGGTTAATCTTGCCCCCTTACCCACACCCTCCCCTACCTTCCCTCTGAGGTTTAATGGTCTGATTGGTGCTCCTCTGTCTCTGGATCTGTTTTTGTTCAACATTTTTACTTTTAGTTCTATTATTGGTTATTTTGACTACTTTATTTAAAAATAATAACACATCTGTATTAGAGCTTCAAATGGAAACGGGTCACTTGCTCTTAGAAGGAGAGATTATGAAGCTGCTAAGACAGCTGATGTTATAAAGTAGGGGACACAGGGTGATGCTGACTTGTGCAGGGTTCGAGGGGGACAATGTTCAGTAGAGGGCAGGGTATGGAGGGTGGAGCACGAAGGGGCGCAGGAGGAGATTGGCCTAATTTGAACCAGGGTGATGCTGCAGAATTTAGCAGCTGATACGGTGTCAGAGAATTGGGGGTTTACAGCTGTGATGGAAGCGTGGGCTCTGGAGTTGGGGTCCCCTGGGCTCAGATCCTGGCTCTGACACTTACTGGTCGGGACCTTGGGTGGGTAAGCGCACCTCTGGGAGTCTGGGTGTCTCCTCTGAGGGGGTGATAACATCCCCTTTCCTAGTTGTGGCCGTTAGGGAAAGTGTGCCATTGGACCCCTAAGCAGTGGCTCTCACATGGCAGAGGAAATGCTGATTGTGAGAGCATGAGAGGGTGGGGACAGAGGTGATGCACACTGGTCTGCTCACCACCCCCAGGACTCTGTCCTCCGAGCGTCTGCAGAGCACACCTGTTGGATGTGTATTCTTGGGCGCGTTTGTCAGCCTCAGGGTGGTGACACAGTTGTCTGCCTCCTACAGCTGAAGCCCAGTTCCTCAGCAGTCCTTGGCCATGTTGTCCTGGAGGCCTTCCCCTTCCAGGGGCTGCTTTCCCAAGAAAGCTGTCACCGTCTTGGTGGTAAGGGAAGGTGCTGTCAAGATCGGGGTTTCGGGGCTCTCCACGGTAATGGAGAGGCCGTGGACAGGAGCAGCCGTGGCCGCTGTGGGCGGGCTGGCAGAAGCAGTTTCTGCTGCTGGGTTCCTGGAATGGCCTTTCTTTCCAGCACATGGATGTGCTCTTCGGGCTGGGCCGGGCCATTGCCTCCACTCTCCTCACTGCGAGAGTGCAGCCTGCGGTCTGGGAAGCAAGAGAGGCACGATTTCCTATGATGCCACAGGTGGCATAGGTTTTCAGGGAGCCTCTTGGCTCCCAGAGAGCACGACCCCCAGCTGTGTGCTCAGCACACTCCCGAGGCTGTGCACTCACCTGTGCATGTGCTAACACCTGTCCCTTAGAATCGACACCCCACAGCGTGCCTGCCATACTTGTCAGAATACACCTGTGCGTGTTGATTCATTTATTTTAGCATCATGACAACTCCAAGGCAATCCAGAAGGCGTCACTAAGTCCATTTTTAAAAACTTGCAACAAAACACTTTGCCGTAAATTTTGAAATTCTTTAAAAAATTTATGAATTGATTGGGGTGACATTGGTTAATAAGGTTATATAGGTTTCAAGTGTACATTTCTGTGACAGATCATCTGTATGTTGCATGGTGTGTTCACACAGTCAAGTCTCGTTCTGTCACCATATATTTGCCATTGAAGTAACTTCATTAAGTCAGTAATTAAGTTTTAGTAGTTTGCTTTCTCGTCAGGTGTATTTTGGAACTATAAAAGCATGAGGAAATTAAGGTATCATGAAATTTCTTTAAAATATTTTATGACCTTAATACTACCAGTTTACTTTTAGTTCTTTTAACTTAATTATTGTTTAGAATAAAGTTCTCTAAATCTGTATTTATTTTGGGAGGGGGTACTTTGTGATAACAGCCTTAGATGACATAATGGAGAACAGCAGATACTGTAACGCGAGGCCCAGGTTTGGGAAGGCTAAAGGTCTGGGGCCGTCATGAAGCTGCTGTGGCCTGACAAATGAGATGGCCAGAGCACACGGCCCGTCGGCAGAGGTCCTAGAGGTCTCTGTGGGTGAGGAGTAAGTCTGTTTGAAACAGGTTCAGAAACATGTAGGTACTTGCCCAGGTCTATAGTCAAGTCTTCATTCAGGGCTTCTTTCCGGTGTCTCCTTTATTTTATTTTTTAAAATATATTTTTATTGATTTCAGAGAGGAAGGAAGAAGGGGAGAGAAAAACATCAATGATGAGAGAGAATCATTGATTGGTTGCCTCCTGCACATCCTCCTCTGAGGATAGAGCCCACAACCCAGGCATGTGCCCTGACGGGAATCGAACCCTTACCTCCTGGTTCATAGGTCGACGCTCAACCACTGAGCCACGCTGGCCAGGCTGGCGTCTCCTTTGTGCCAGCTCTGTGCTATTCCTGGGGATACGATTATGAGCTACAGTGGGACAGTCCCTGTTCTCTTAGAGCTTCTAGTCTAACAACAAGAAACATGGAGCACAGAGTTTAAATAAGCGGCTGGGTTTTACTTAGGTGCTGGGAAGGAAGTATGCAGCACCGTCTCTGAGGAAGGGGATTTCAACTTTGAATCCGGTGTAATTTGTGCCATTGAAGTCGGGCGCTTCCTGTCTTGGAGATGGCCATTTAGTCCAAATTTGGGAGGTTAGAATGCAGCAAAAGTACCCTGGGCATCAGGGAACTGCCTTATAGCATCCCAGGTAACAGTCAGGTATTGTAGTGGGTCCATGAGGTTTAAAACAGTTCTTTGAGCCAGTTTCCAAAGAATGCGTCTGTTAGGACACGGGAGTAATTTGCCTGCATTGTTTTTTACCTGGCGGGTCTCCAGAGTCGTGGTCTTCAGGGCTCTCCCCTCCCCTCACTGAGCAGCTGTTAAAGCTGCTGCCAGGTGAGAAGACCTCTGGGTGTCAGGGTTACGAGCTGTCTCGCCTTGGGAAGGAGCCTCTGAAGGCGCTCTCACGGTCATTAGCACTGGTCCAGACTATGATCCAGGAGTCTGTAGGTCTGAGGAGTTTATGACCACAGCCCGGTCCCTTTTCCTTTCCCCACAGGTATGTGTCTGACTTCACCAGCACTCTCCACTCGATCCGCAAGAAGTGCAAGCTGGATGACATTCCTCCCAGCTCCCTTTTCCAAGAAGATTGGACGGCCTTTCAGAACTCTGTCAGGTGACGTGGGGTTGCAGTTGGAGCACGTGCCTCATGTGGGCTGCACCGACATGCGCAGTCTAACATATACAATGACAAGTGTGTTCGTAAGGGATCGTTCTTTTCTGCATTTCTTTTAAAGCAAATACTCTAGACTCTAAAAACAAGTCCATGAATAAAAACCCAACCCAACTAGACAAACACCAAAAAGACTCCTCTTGCTTTAAAAATACTTTTATACGTTCTTTATAAACTCCTCATCTCTTATGATGACTTACATGTGTACATTTGGTTTAAGGTTTTCTCCCCCTTAGCCTATAGTTCTTACAGACCTGAAAGAGCTTAGAGCTTACGCTGTGGCAGAGGCCTCGCAGCTGGCTCCTGTTGCTGGGTCTGGGCGCCATGGTGCCAGGTGACGGGCAGTGCTGCCTGGTTGCGTTGGCCCTGAGCGGGCCCTCCCAAGCGGTCGTGGCAGCCAGCTCCTGAGACAGCCGGTGTGGCCTGTGGGGCAGTGGGTAGACACCTGTTGCCCCAGCGGCCTGATTAGTTTGGCCATTGATACATCCAGCCAGAGGGTGCAGACGGCTGGCCTGTGGTCAGATCTGACCTGTGGACATGTTTGGTTTGTTCACAGCATTACAGAATGAATTGGATTCGTTGCTAACATTTAAATGAAAAACCTGATTGAACATAACCTAGATTTCTCACAGCACTTAGAAATTGGAACCTCTGGAAGCACCAGGCCCACATTGTCCCAAGACAGGACCCATGGGGGTTGGCAGCCACAATCCCTGTGAGACCGGCCGTACGTTCTCTGCTGTGCTGTGGTTCTGCCATTGCCAGGGGCTTGCTAGCTATACCGTTAGGTTGAGATAAAAAGCAATCTAGAAATTGCTTTGCCTTAAAATCATTCTTCTGGGATATAAATTCTGAAAAGAGATGCTGCTCTTTCCCCACTTGCATTTCTTGCCTGACCTGTGGCCGAGGTGGTGTGTGCAGGGTGCCGGGACACGTGGTCTTATGCAGTCGCCCACTGAGCAGCTCCAGGCCTCCCTCCGTCACTGGATACAGGACCTCCCAGCACCGCTTGGATTATCCCCTCATGGGCTCCGACTAGACTTGACGTTTTTTATGAGATTTAGTGCCCTAGATGCTCCGGTACACCTGTCACCTGTGTGGCCGGGAATGCCAGAAAGTGTTGTGTACAGGTTGTACCTGAGGCAAGTGGAGTCGTTCACTTTCTCAGAAACCCTTCTTATGATGGAATGCCTAGATAGCCTGGTGATGACAGGCACTTTTAGAGAAAGTTAAAAGTTAACTAGACTTAAGATGTTTTTAATCCTTGGATTTGTCCTGCATTATAGTTTGGTGTTGAAGGACCCAGGAGCCTAGCATAAAATTACTTGCAAATTAAGATTGTTAAGTACAGATCTGATGATCATTCGGGCTTATCTCTGAGAAACAAGTGGATTACTCTCCATCTGCCTTTCATGTGATCAGAGAGAATTTTCTAGTATCAAGACAGTTTTCTATGCCTGACAAATGGCAGGCATCTAACAAACATTAAATAATGAACTGTGGATTTTAAATTTTAGATACGGAGTATTTTCAGTCCATTTTCTCAAGGACAAAGCCCAAAAGCCCCTGAGTAGTTGAAAATGTAAAGTTATTTGGGATCATATTGGATAGAACTGTGACTCTTAGCAGAGAGGCCTGTGACGTGAGGATATTAGAAGAGGCTGTCATTTACCTTTTGTGTTAATCACCAACTAATGCAGCTTTCGGGTAGGCTGTCAAATGGTTAACTTGCTTTCCCAGAACCCAGCATTCCACCAAAGGAGTGAATAGTTAGGATTGTTATGAATGAGACAGTGTTTGTGCTGTAAATGTTGGCATTCCAGATACTTGAACTTCAAGTGCTCTCTGTTTTGTGTAGGATAATAGCCACCTGCGGAGAGCTCTTGAGGCAGTGCGGGGACTTCGAGCAGCAGCTGGCAAACAGGTAGGCGAGAGCTGGGGCGAGACCCTGGGTTCTTTCTGGGAAGAGCTTGGCACAGCACACAGCACACAGCACACAGCAGCGACAGCTTATGGTCAGATCTGAAGCCACAGAGTTCAAGGACTGTGTGTACCCAGATACAAGGTGTCATTGTTGTCATCATGAAACATTTATTGAGCACCCAGAAAGGCCAAGGCCAAGGCTGCCTTCTTGGCAGTGGTCGCATAGTTTTGATTTAATTTGGAAGTCTCAGCATATATGAGGAGTGGGCTGGGTTCCACTGCTTGTTTGTAAGTCAGTTATTGGGACTGACCATGAATTTACCCATAGAAATGGTGTTTATAGGTGGTGGTGAGCCCCCGGGTCAGCCTACCAAATCAGAATTCAGCCAGCCAGCCTGCCTCTGGGTGCTGCAGCAGGATTCTGTGCTGCCCAAGGGGGTGCATCTCCATGGAGGGTTTCTGGGATTGGCCTAGGAGAAGTCCCTTTGCCCTCTCTCTGTTCTGACACTTGCCAGGGCCTTATGTCGCCCTAGTGTACTGTTCAGGCTGATTCTCCCCCACACGTGCTCCATAGAATTTGGCACAGGTAATAACTTTGTAGGTAAAAGAAGTTACTTACAGAAATACTGTGTCTGAGGTGATACAACTGTGAGGCAGTGGTTTGAATTGGACGTCAGCTGAGCCATCCAGAGTGCGTGACCGACGATCACTCTTGCGCTGCCTGTTCTCACGGACTCGTGTCTGCCCTTGGACTCCTCTCTCCACATCAGAACACGCACTTTCCTTAATCTTTTTTAATCCTCACCTGAGGAGATTATATGCATGCATGTATATTTAAATATGTTTTTATTGCCCAAGGGAGAGAATGATAGAAACATCAATGATGAGAGAGAATCACTGATAGCTGCCTTCTGCACGCCCCCTACTAGGAATAGAATCCACAGCCTCTTGGTGTACGGGAAGATGCTCCAACCAACTGAGCCACTCAGCCAGGCTCCTCAATTTTTTAATAAAGGTGAATAGTACATTCTAAAGGATAGGGAAGGTTCTGGTTAGGAAGATGATGGGGCCATGATAGATAAAGGATGAGCCTGAGGGCTTGAAAGCCTGGCTCGAGCTTTGGTGTGAGAGAGCGGAGAACAGACTGGGTGTGCCCGGGGGGCCTCTGTAAGAGCCGGCATCATTTTGGAAGCACGGAGCCTGGAAAGGGAAGAGAGCGAGTCACCACCTGTGCTCCCGTCAGGGAGGCCGTGCGTGGGGCAGCGCCCACACAGCTTACCTTCCCTCCCTGCCAGTCTCACCCGAAGAACTCAGACTCGGAGCAAGGACCCTCCCCTGGGTGGCAGCGGCAGGCGCTGGAAGCACCCTGGTTACGCCAGGGGAGGAATGGCCGTGGCTCTCTGCCTAGAGGCCACTTCCTTGCAGGAGGGGGTCTTTTTGTGATTTATGGGTTGGGACAGCAGGACCAAGTTGGGTGTCAAGTGAGGGATTTCCTTCAACTCCAGTTTATAGTCAGTATTGCTTTGTATTGGTTTCAGGTGTACAGCGTAGTGGTTAGACCAGGGGTGGGCAAACTTTTTGACTCGAGAGCCACAATGGGTTCTTAAACTGGACCGGAGGGCCGGAACAAAAGCATGGATGGAGTGTTTGTGTGAACTAATATAAATTCAAAGTAAACATCATTACATAAAAGGGTACGGTCTTCTTTTTCAATAGTTTTATTCATTTCAAACGGGCCGGATCCGGCCCGCGGGCCGTAGTTTGCCCACGGCTGGGCTAGACAATCACATACTTTACAAAGTCTTCCCCCTGATACTTCCAGTCCCCACGGGCACCATGCATAGTGATGACAGTACTATTGACTATATTTCCTATCCTGTGCTTCACATCCCATGACTGATCTGTAACTACCGATCTATACTTCTTAGTCCCTTCACCTCTGTATCACCCAGCCCCCCAAATCCTCTCCCTTTGTGAGTTTGCTCACTGTATCTGTGAGCCTGTTTCTGTTTTGTTTATTTTCTTTAGATTCCACGTATGAGTGAAATCTATGGTATTTGTCCGTCTCTGTGACTGATTTCACTTAGCGTAATGCCTTCTAGGTCCATCCATGTTGCAGATGGTAAGATTGCATCTTTTTAATGGCTGAGTAATATTTCATTGTATACATGTACCACAGTTTTTTTTATCTGCTCATCTCTTGGCGGGCACTTGGGTGGCTTCCATATCCTCTGAGGGTTTCTCTGACGCAGGGCAGCCCAGGCCCGCCTGCCCCTGCATGGTGCCCACTGCTTCTTTTGAGCAGTGGTGTTTTCACCAGGGGCAGGTTTTAGTGAGGTAGTTCCGTGGGACAATAGGGTTTGGGGAATCTAATCTAAACTTCCAAGTTGCCGTGACTGAGGGATGGGAAACAAATTTTCATGAAAAGGAAGCGAACCGAGGAAGTAGATGGAACTGAAATGTGAGTCCTACATGGGCCCATGCTTGCCTCCCCCGTTAAGCTCTGAGCTTAGGGGCAATGACTGTGTTCAGTCATAGTCCCAGGACGTGTCTCAGAGGCACTGCCGTTAGGAGAGAGCTTTTCTCTGATGAGTGAGGAAGTCCAGTGTCATTTCATGTGGTTGAGCTCACAGTGCTAGTAAATACCCAGGCCAGGGGACCATGGCCTAATGGAGATTGCCTAGTGTCTGGGGACGAAGAGGCCAGGCAGGGGGCCCTTAGTTCCTGGGGCTTGGAGCGATATTATTTGAGCATTTTTAATACTAGGCTTGGTTTTTATTGTAAAGCACACTATTCTGACGTTTTAAGCTGTAACCTCTAGTCCTTGAAACATTCCCACTGCGTCTGCTGCTCTTCACCCTGGTGGCAGGCGAGGCCAGCTCCCCGATGCCAGTCCTGCGGAGGGCGAGGCACGCAGCCCCCACCTCCTGTCACCACGCGGGGCCTGCCTGGCGTTCAGGAGATAATTACTGAGCACCTGCCTGTGCAGGGACCATGCGAGGTGCTAGGGACTCCGAGCCGGAGCACAGCCTCACCTTCTAGTGGGATAGAAACGAGACAAGATGACAAATGCCACGAGAGAGGCGAGGGGCTGAGGCAGCAGAAGGCTGAATGGCTTGGGAGGCGTGTCAGGAAAGACGTGGCAGAGAGAAGGCCCTGGGCCAGCGTGTGCAGGAGGAGTGGGTTCCCCAGGTGCACAGGGCAGGGCAGCGTTTTGGGGTGACGGTGAGCACAGCATGTGTGTGGGAAGCATGGGGTGGGTTGGGGTTGGAGTGGCACGACGAGGGGCTGCCAGGGCTCTGGCCATGGAGGGCCTGGGTGCCCTGCCTCGGCATGTTTAGGTGTGTCCTGGGCACTGAGGGCTGCCCAGGCCTGGCTTTTGGAAAGCTCATGCTGTTAACCCACAGGAGGACAGAGCAAGTGGCGTGTGGAAGGACTGGTGGCAGGGAGGCTGCCGAGGTTCAGGCGAGGAGTAGTGACGACTTGGGAGTGGGGCAGCGGCAGGGCCGGCCACAGCTTGGCAGATAGAGGACCCGCGAGCCTAAGCCGCAGGGCCGATGGCCGCCCTCCGCGGCAGCGGCTCCTCAGGAGGGCCTGTCCCAGCGTTTGTGTGCAGGTACGGGCCCTTGTTTCTTGGCAACTCACGGGATTTATTTGTTGGGGAAAAAGTGCTGAGTGCAACCTGAAAGCAGCAGGCCCAAAGCAGTGTTTTTCGTACGAAATGACAGGGAGGGCCGGGGAAGTAGCCACGTTGGGGCTGTCTGGCGACGTTTGCTCCGCTGGTTACGTTTGTTCATACCATTCAGTCCCCACTGAGGTGTGTAGGCTGGAGGATAAAGGGGCTGAGGAAAAACCAAGGCGAGGCTTTTCAGCATCCCCGGGGCAGGTCATCCTGTTGGAGACAGAACTCCAGCTTCCCCGCAGCACTGGGGTTGGTCATCAAGAGTCTCCTGGAGGCACTTTCCTTTCTTCGAGAAGTTGGGGAGGGCCAGCTTCTCCAAGGAGACCCCCTAGCACCTAACCATAAAGGCAGACTTCAGTGACTTTGACACTGAGTGACGGCTAGTCCTGCATGGGGGGCGTGCAGTCTGTTGTCAGCTCTCTGGGACCAGCTGTCCCACTGCTCTGCCCGGTGTCCCTGGAACTGAGGTGCTGGCTGCTCCCAGGGCTCTGACTAGCCCACCCAGTGATGGGCATGTGGAAGGAAGGCCCACACAGAAAGTGCGGGGCCCCCATTGCAGTGAGGGACGGGCCCTGTAGCTGCCTGTCCTGTTAGGAAGACAGCATCTTCCTGAGGAGTGAGTGCTCATCAGCAAAGAGAATCACCTGGTGTCTATTATGTGCCTGGGACCAGCTCACTCCTCCCTGGGGACGGACGCCTTCATTTTCTTGTAAAATGGACCCTAAGTCCACCTGCCTCGGGTATCCTGGGATGGAGTAAGGAGCAGCATGAATGCTTCAAGAAGGCACTTCCAGACAAAGCCCTGGGTGTCATGCTCCCCACTGCCCTTGCAGGATTCTGTCCACAGCCGGGAAGTACCTGTCTGACGCCTACAGCCCCCGGAGCCTGAGCGCGGTTCACGACAGCATCCTGACGGACAGGAAGAGCTCTGCCAAGAACCCATGGCAGGAATATAATTACCTCCAGAAGGACAGCCCCGCCGAATACGCCAGCTTAATGGAAATGCTATATACCCTCAAGGTATGAGACCAGATCGATGGCATTCTTGCCCATGAAAGCGTTCCATTGTCACTCACCTTTCCCTGATCCTGGCTTTCTGGCCCCGTGTGGGCGTGGAGCCGTGGCATGTCCTGCTGCCACCTCTCTGTCTCATTAATGTCGTGGCTTTGAGGGGCTAAGCACCAGACTGGGGTGGAACCAATTACAACAAAGATGTAGGAGTCGGTGGCTGGAGCATTAGTACTGACAGAGGTAGGCTGGAGAGTGTGGCTTCGATCTGCGGCCAAATGAGCTTGCTGTACTTCCCTCCAGGGTTAAACCTTCAGCAGCCCCTGGTCCCCTTTTACGGAGTGGCAGAGGGGGGGCCACAGTGTGTACTGCCTGCCGGCGGGCAGACCAGAAAGGTGGACCCCAGCCCAGAGAGGAGCGAGGGTGGAGAGGACCAGGCCACTCCCTCCTTTGGTGCAAGTTCCTGCAGGAGGCAAATGAGGACTTGGGGCAGTGCCCTGCTCACTGGTCCTTCAGAGTCTTAGTGTGTCTACCACAAAGCTGCCCTTGACTTTGAGCTTAAACCCTTGGGTTTAGGGATAGAAGGACCTCCCAATAAAGGGAATGAGTCGCACAGCTTCCTGCGAATGAGCCCCAGTTCCCAAAAGGCCACAGGCATCCTTCCCAGCGTCATCTCCCCCGCCTCCACCCCCCCCCCCCCCCCCCCCGCATCCGCTGTCTGGTTTGAAGCTCATCTCTCGGTAAGAGGCAGAGGAGACATTGCTCGCGTAGCACCGAGCACAATCTGGAATATCCTGACGGGCCTCAGGCTCTGGGGAGACTGCAGGTGCTTCCGTTGCCCTCCCCGCCCCGCTCCCGGACCCTGCACCCTGGCCCACAGGCTGGCTGCACTGGAGCGTGACAAACCCTTGTTCAAGCGGTTCTGCAAGTCAGTCATCTGTGCTTCTGCGGTTAGGGTACAGCAGCTCCGCTTATCTTTATTGCTGATCTGATTTATTTCTGTTTCTTGTAATCAGTTCATTTATAATAGCAAAACTCAGGTTCCATTTTCCATCTCTGCACTCTCAGGCTGATGGAATTCCTGGGGCTTGCGCAGGCTGTGCACGCTCTGGCCTACAGCCCAGTGTACTTGACCTGACCTCGCGGGGGTCAGGGCTTTGTCCATCACTCTGGTCTATACATGACACTTCTGATTGGGTTTTCCCTGTTCCTTTATCCCCGAGGGACAGTCAGGTCAGTTTCTCCTAAGCTGCCAACCCACGAACCTGGGTTAGCTCAGCTGCATCAGAATCACCTGGAAAAGTGATTTTAAAAATGATTGCTGGGCTCCTGCAGGCTGCTGACTCCAAGTCAGCAGTTCTGGGGGGGAGCCGTGTCTTCCAATGGGCCTGTGCCCCCGGGTCCTGCTTTGGGAGCCCCTGTTGTCTAGCACCCCTCACTGTTCTCCTCTCAGTGGCTTTTCAGAATGTCTAACTAGCCAATGCCTGGGCTGGACTCGGCCTAACAAGGGCCTTTTGCATGTTCTTATCTTAGGAGAAAGGGTCCGGCAACCACAACCTGCTGTCTGCCTCCCGCGCGGCCCTGACTCGGCTCAACCAGCAGGCCCACCAGCTGGCCTTCGACTCGGTTTTCCTGCGCATCAAACAGCAGCTGCTGCTCATTCCCAAGATGGAAGTGAGTCTCCCACCGCCCTGCCTCCTTCCCAGGAACATTCTCCCTGCTCCCCCAAAGCTTCAGGACGGGCCTGCGTGGACTCCCAGAGCAAGGAGTCCCCGCTCAGAGGCAGCTCCTGCTTGCCAAGAATTCCTTATCTTAATTGCGGTTCCTGTGGTGCTGTATTTCCAGGCGTTTCTTGGGATGATTGCTCTTGCTCGATTAGCTTCAGCCATCAGGAGCGTGGCTGTGCCCTCGCAGGGGAGTAGGGAGCCCGGGCGCTGGCTGGGCTGGGCTGGGCTGGGCTGGGCAGGTCGAGGAGCTGAGTGTCCTGTGATGTTTTCGTCATGCCACAGGCCTTTCGGGAGAGTTGGTTCTGGGACTTCACTCGGGAGACTGCTCCCCAGATTGGACCTGGGGGCTGGAGGGGCTGGAGGGCTCTGCTCTGCCCTGGAGGCCGTTCCTCCTTGGCCGTCCTCCCTCCCCCACTTCTCTCTCCTGGTTGTCCTGATTCCTTCTCAAGGAATTGCCCACCAGCCATTCTTTCTCTGCTGGCTCAGTCTCCGGTCCTGATCTCATGGCTTTCCTTTTGGATTCCTGGGACCATCCCCTGGTTCATCTCTCACCGCCGCCTCAGTTCTGTTAGGATTTGGCTTTTTTTTAAAAAATAGTTTTTTGGGAAAGGTCCAATTATGGGGATTTAATAACGAGGGGCTCCTTTTAGGAAGCAACAAGAATGAGTTTGACATAATTACAAGTTCTTGGCTTCCTGCTGCCTCCCTGAAATCATACAGGCCGGGCAGCAAGCGCTCACTGTGCCCTTGGCAAGTCTCAGCCCCTCACGGCATCTCAGAGTCTCCATCTATACAACGACCTGGTTTAACTACACGATTTCAGGGTTCTTTCCTCCCCTGGAATTCTGTGATTCTTTTAATGATTCGTCTGTGCAATGCCATGAGATCTACTCTAGCCAGACTGTATATTTCTTGCATGGTTGGGGCGAGGGTGAGAGTGGAAGACAGCCGTGCCGTCTCAGTGCAGTGGGAGTGATGTCGGTGACCAGTGCCGTGCATGGCTTTGGGTCACGGGGCCGAGGCTGGTACTTCCTCCGTGACCTCATCTCCTCATCTGTAAATGGGGACACCCAGTCATTCTCACCATGCAGATGAGTGAGGATTAGGGAAATTTTGTATATGATGGAATTGAGCACAATGGCCGCGAAATGAGTAGGTGCTTCACAAGGGGTGGTTTTCTTTCTTTCTGTGCGTCTCATTTTTTAAGAGGAATGAGAATTTAAAAAATAAAAAAATATCTACATTTATTTTTAGAAATTAAGCAATAAAGGAAGGTGTGAAGGAACAAGCAAACCTCTGCAGAATCCCAACACCTAGAAATAAGCAGTGTGAACATTTGTTCGTCCACCCAGACTTCTTTCCATGTCTGCCCACATGTCGAAGGCTACACGGCACTACAGGAGGAAGTGCAATTGGACAGCCAGGCTGTTGTTAAAAAATAAAACATATACCATATAAATCTTATTTGAATTTAACTAGAAAAAGAAGATAAAGGAAACCAAAGGAACGTTTAAACTCAAGTTGCTAGTTTTTTCATTGCAAAGGAAAGTAGTTCCAAGCCCTGGCCGGAATCCTCAGTAGTTAGAGGGTCGGCCTGTACACTGAAGGGTCACAGATTCGAGTCCTGGTCAGGGGCACATACTTGGGTTGTGGGGTTCATCCCCAGACACCGTAGGGGCACATGCAGGAGGCAACCAGTTGCTATGTCTCTCTCACATTGATGTCTCTCTCTCCTCCTCCCTCCTTTCACCCCCTCTAAAAATCAGTGGGAAAAAACATCCTTGGGTGAGGATTAACCAAAAAAAAAAAGAAAAAAGAAATTAGTTCCCAGATCTCTCCAAGGTTAAGGAAAAAAAAATTATGGAAACTATTAGAGATCAAAGTCATTGTCTTTGCTGATCACGCTGCCATTTAATTTAATTTAATTCTGTGTTTTTATTGATTTGAGAGAGAGAAGAAGGGAGAGGGAGAGAGGGAGAAACATCCATCAGTTATCCATCAGTTGCCTCCCATGCACACCCTGACGGGAGATGAGTGCACACCCCGGGCATGTGCCCTGACCAGGAACCGAACTGGAGCCTCTCGAGGCCCAGGGTGACGCCCAACCAACTGAGCCACATTGGCCAGAGCTCACACTTCAGTTTAGACAGAGGTTGACACAGGTTCACCTGCCCTGAGAGGCGAGGAGTCAGCATCCTCACAGCTTCTGTCTCCCTCCCCTACTCCAGGCTTGGTTCCTGTTGTTATTTTTATTGGGTTGCAGCTGAAAAACCTTGACCTCTGCTCTGAAATCCTCATTCTCCGTCCCAGCTCTCCACGCCTCCCCCTGCATCCTGAGCTCGTTGTGGGGATGCTTCTGGGCTGCTGGGCTCTGGCCTTCGGCGGGCCTCAGCACAGCGCCCCTGGCGTGGGCGTGGGGCAGGCCTCTCCGCCTTTGCCAGCACGGAAGCACAGCACAGAGGCAAACACTCTGGTTTTAAGGATTTGAAAATTAAACCCTGGTCATTGAATGTTTGTTTTTAATGTTTGGTCAGTTGTACCACCCTTTCATATGACAGGAATATAAACCCACACTCTATTCCATTTCAAAATAGATTGTTGAGGTTTAGCTGTGTTACCTGGTAACAGATGGATAGAAAAACCCATTTGAAGGAAATCTATAATAATAAAAGTGTAATATGTTAATTAGACCAGACAGCTGAATGACCTTCCGGGTGTCATTCCGGACGTCCTTCCAGACGAAGCCACCGCGGCAGGGGCCGAGGCAGAGGTGGTTAGGGGCTATCAGGCAGGCAGGTGAGCAGTTAGGGGCGATCAGGCAGGCAGGCGAGTAGTTAGGGGCAATCAGGCAGGCAAGCAGAGTGGTTAGGGGCAATGAGGCAGGCAGGCAGAGGGGCTAGGGGCGATGAGGCAGGCAGGCAGAGGGGCTAGGGGCGATGAGGCAGGCAGGCAGAGGGGTTAGGGGCGATGAGGCAGGCAGGCAGAGAGGCTAGGAGCGATGAGGCAGGCAGGCAGAGGGGTTAGGGACGATGAGGCAGGCAGGCAGAGAGGCTAGGGGCGATGAGGCAGGCAGGCAAAGGGGTTAGGGGCGATGAGGCAGGCAAGCAGAGTGGTTAGGGGTGATGAGGCAGGCAGAGGGGCTAGGGGCGATGAGGCAGGCAGGCAGAGGGGTTAGGGGCGATGAGGCAGGCAGGCGAGTGGTTAGGGGTGATGAGACAGACAGGCAGGTGAGCAGTTAGGAGCCAGTGGTCCCGGATTGTGAGAGGGATGTCTGAGGGGTTCTGGATTGCGAGAGGGTGCAGGGCGGGCTGAGGGACATCCCTCCACCTCCCCCTCCGCCCTCCCGTACAAATTTTGTGCACTGGGCCTCTAATTTTAAATAAATTTTGAACAATTGAAAACTAATTTCTAGCATTTCCCAGTTGCCCTCTTCAAGCCCACCTTCTCTGCCTGCTTTTTTAGAGACAGTGGAAGGGAGGGAAGGAGTAAGAGAGAGAGAGAAACATCGATGTGAGAAGACCCACCGATTGGTTGCCTGCCGCAGGTACCCTGACAGTGGTCTGGGCACAAACCTGCAACCCAGGTATGTGCCCTTGACTGGTATTGAACTCTGACCCTTTGGTGCACAGGCCTGCATTCTAACCACTGAGCACACTGGCCGGGGTCGTCCTTCTGTTTAAGTGTGGTTCCCATCTGTTCCCAGGGCCACTGCCCTGGTCCAGGCTCTCATCGCCTCAGCTGTTTCTTGAGCTTTCTCTCTGCCTCCCACCCTCAGTCCTCCTCAGCGTTGCTGCATTAATTTTCATAAAGCTTTGCTCTAATTTGGTCTCTCGCCGCCCAAAACTCTTCCTGAGCGCACTTGGGCCAGGATCATAGTCTATTGAAACACGTGTTCATTATGGAAATTTTGACACATATGCAAAGATAGAGAAGAGGACAGTGAGCTCCATGTCCTCAGCACCTGCTTCACCATGGCCAGCTCCTGGCCACCCGTTCCATCGCCCCACCTCAGGCCCGCCTCTTTCGCTCGGTGCGTTCCCTTCCATGTCTACCAGCTCCATTTTTCTCTGTTTCTCTCCCCCCTCCCTTTGCAAGGTATTTCTCGAAGGTAAAGCCTTCTCTTAGCCTGGCGTTCTCCTGCTAGCCGTCTCTCGTCACCTCGCGCATCCTGTGGCCAGCCCCTTCTCCAGTCGCTCTGAGCTCTCGCTGCTCTGAACATTTATTGCACCTGCCACTGAGACCTCCGGAAGAGGGAGCCCGAGTGGATGCGTGTGGGGCGATTTCTTTGTCTGCTCTCTGCAAAGCCTAGCACGTCACAGGCCTTGGTCCTTGTGGGTGATCGGGTGTTCCTTCTCAGTGGGGTGGGAGTTAACTGAAAAGAAGAGGACATTTGGAAAGAAAAGTGAGGTTCTCAAGCAAGAACACAGAGTTTAGAGAATGGTAGGGCAGGGCGAGGAAGAGAACTTGTCTGGAGGGAAGAAAGTTAGGCAGGCCCTGTGCTGGAGAGCGCAGGAGGACGGCGGCTGAGCTTGGGCGGAAGCCAGGGTGGATGTGGTCACTGCCTTCCCAGAACGCTACTTAAAGGATCAGGCCACCGGATCGGCATCATGTGGCAGAACCGCAGCGTGACCTCGGGAGCCACTCCAGGAGTCAGCCAGAGCGGCCTTGTTTTCCAGGCCGGCTTTAGGGTGACTCAGGTGGAATGAGATTTACGTGTGAGGGTGTGCCAAGCTGAGCTCTGTAACCATGTGTGTGCCGGCGATTTGCCTAACTATGGAAAACGCGAGGGGCTCACGCAGTGACACTGTAGACACCCCCACTTTAAGTGATGAAGGAGGACGTGCGGTGCCGAGGTCGGCCCAGTCAGGGCTCACGTAGAGGATGGCAGCTGGGCATTGGGACTGCTTGCCTCCCCTCCCCTCTGAGTTCTGAGCCAGGTGAGGACTGGGTCCAGAAGGCGGGTGGCAATGAGAGCAGTAGCTCCAACTTAGCAGTGTGGTGTGGGTATTCCTGCAGCCAGAAAGGGCTTCCCAAGCCTCCGTCCCCAATTGTGGGTGCTGAGGCAGATTTGGGGTGTCCTAGCCTTTTCAGAGCGCTGGAGACCCAGGAGTGAGTGAGGCTGCCTGTGCCCCACGACTTGTGCCTATTGCCCCCACCCAGTAGAGAAACTCAGAGCAGAAGCAGCCAGCTCATTTCACGTTCGGAGGGAGAAGTAAGGCCGTGGCTCCCACGGAATAATCCAGCGGAGGAGGTGGGAGCCCTCTTGTGTGGCTCCGCAGGCATGAGCTCTGAAGGCCTGTGCGGGCTTCAGGGTCATGGTTTAAAGAAGGGAAGCCCCTGGTCTGCCAGCACCGAGCAGGTGAGGCCTGTGGGAGTGCGCCCTTCCCGCTGGGGCCCGCTCCCTCTCAGGTGCTGCCTGTGCTGACACTCACCCTCCTCTCCCCCCAGAGCTGGAGCACCGCGGGCATTGGAGAGACCCTGACGGACGCCCTGCCCACCTTCAGCCTCACCCCCCTGGAGTACATCAGCAACGTAAGAGCTGCCTGTGCTTCGCCCAGCGGTGGTCACAGCCTTTCAGGCCTCCCCTTGGGTTGTCATTCTCTCTAGGCCATTCCTGTCCAGGACTTTAAGGAAATGAGCTGGGAAACATGCTGCTTTCCGAACCTGGCACGCTGCCTCCCCTCCCCCTCCCTAATGGGAGGCGAGTCAGTACCTGCGGCAGCAGAGTGAGTCCAGTGGGAAGGTTGGATTTGGGAAGCCCCACGCTCTCACTTTAGACCCCTCCCCCACATAAGCTATGACTGTTGTTATAGACACACTGGACTTTAAAGTAGAGGCTGAAGTAGAGGCTGTGCCTTTGGAGTGGGTGACGCCACTGGCGGGAGGATGGCATCCCACTCTCTGTCCACTGGGAGTGGTGAGTCCCGGGTGGCAGCCATTGTCCTCCTGTTTTCCAGGGTGTTACCCGATTTCCTCTCTGTGACACCAGTGGGAGCGATCTCATTTTCAGAATCAAGACATACGCATTACAGTAAAAATTAATATGGGACACCATGTTGCTAAAAGCAACTTTAGAGGTTATGGAATTGACCTCAAAGGTGTAGAGGAGTAAGGAGGCTGGGATGCGTTTCTAGGCCCGGCCTTGCCCTCCTGCTGGGCCCGGGGCGGAAGGAGCACTCCTCAGGCAGGCACTGCAGCTCGGTGCGGATTGGTGCTTGAGGGGGTGCACAGCCAGCCGGCGGCAGCCGTGTCCGGCCAGCGCGGGGCTCGGGCGGGAGTGGGGCGGGAGGCCATTTCTCCACGCAGCTGGGTTAGGACGCCAGGTGCTTCGTGCGTGTATCGCACAGTTAGTTTCATCCTCGCCACGGCCGTCGCAGTGAGTGTGAGCTCCTCGTCCCAGAAGTGAAGGAGCCAGGGCCCTGGCAGAGCCAGCTGCCCGGGCCATCGTTCTCCCGGAGCGCTGAGCTGCCCTCACAGGCATCAGCGGTGCTTGCGAGTTCGTGCCGCGGTAGCTTCCCTGTCCACAGGGGTTTCCGGGGGTAATGCGGACAGAGCTCCTGTGAGGAATCTGCACTCGGGAGTCTCAGAACCACAGCAAGCCCACGGCCGAGGGATGAATGTTTGAGATGCCAGATTATTGACATTTTATAACAAAGGACCTGCCTCGTTGGTGAATGCCCTCACCTATGCAGAACTGTGGGAGCATTCCAAAGGGGTGAAACAGGAGAAAACGCTGTGAAAAGCTTAAAGGTGACATCGGTGCAAGGTACAATGTGCTGTTTTATTTTGAACAAAACTGGGTCTGAATTTAGCCAAGGGTGTGGCTACCAATGAAGGGTGTACCAAGTACAGAATATACCTGGGGTCTGTGCACACAGTAGGTGTTCAGGAAGCGCTTGCTGAGTGGAATTAAGTGCTTGCTGAGGGGAGAAATCGGAGCCCTGGAAATCAGCACCCTTCTCTCCCTGCGACCTTGCGGAAAGTAAGGGATCTGCTATGATTTTCAAGCAGAAATGACAGTGGTTGTTTTTAGTGAGTGAAGGGGCCACTTGTCCGGTTCCTGTGAAAAACCACACTCAGCCAGCCACGGGCGGTGTCGGGGTGACGGTGTAGTCGGCACGTGGTCCCTGGGCGGGTACATTTTGCAGTCTGCTCACTTCCGGAGGCCGTGCCCTCAGGAGGACCTGCCACAGGGTAGGTGCGTGTGAGGCCAGGTGCAGAGCCCTCAGACCTTAGCTTTCAGAGTTCCTGTTAACGCTCAGTGGAGACGAGTGTCTGGAATGAATATGGAGCCAAAAAAAGCAACAATAGGCTCACAGACCATGTTAAAATATAATATTATATTGTCATAACCTGGGAATCAACCTTATGTTATACTTAACACACAAACCAGTTCCGAGTAGTAATGGAAACAGGTGTCTAGTCTAGAGTATATTCACGGTGACAGCCACGTGGACCTGACGAGCACCGGACAGGCACTGTTTCTTATGGCTTGTCCCGAAGGTCTTAGAGCCTGACCTTTTCCAGTTCCCCACTGGCCAATAAGGCTTTTTCTTTATTTCCTAGAGTTTGTATTATGAAGACAATATAGTTTTCCCTTCAAATTAATTGATAATCATAAATGACTTCCCCCCACCCCCCAAAAGATTACTTCCTTCGCCTGTTTAAATCGCCTAGAAGGCAGAGACTGTGGTCCAGATCTGGGGCAGGGTTTGCTGGCCATTGCTGTGGACGTAGTGCCTTCTGGCTTTTCGCCTGCGAGCAGTTATTGCTGGTGTTGACACAAGTGCTATAAGTTGTCCAAAGTGCTTCGGTGCCCCTTACCTCATTGGAGGGGAGCTTGTGCTGAGTGTTCCAGAAATACTGAGCCCCCAGGGAGAAGGACGGTTGGCCCTGCATGCACACCGCCCTGGCGTGGCCATGCGCAGTGTTAGCACACATGGGGACTGGCCTTGGGCTGCCCAGGGCTAGCAATCTGTCTGTCCGTCATGTGTCTTCACACAGGTGTGCCTCCTGAAGTCACCTGTGCTTCTGTTTCAGATCGGGCAGTATATCATGTCCCTTCCCCTGAACCTGGAGCCGTTTGTGACTCAGGAGGACTCTGCCTTGGAGCTGGCGCTGCACGCGGGAAAGCTGCCGTTTCCTCCCGAGCAAGGTGAGGCACCTGCAGGCAGGGCGCGCGGCCTGGGGTGTGGGGACACGCCCACTCGGCACCCTGGCCGCATCCCACACAGCTCTCCCAGTCCCGCTGAAATGGTTTCTGAGGATCAAACAGTGACTGAGAAAGATTGGGGTATGCAAAATAACAGTGACTTTCACTTGTGTTTTGAAAAAACCAACCCTGTGTATTTGCATACGTGCACAGGCATGTGAAAACACAGGCATGTGAAACCGTGGGAACAGGTCTCAGGGTGTGTGCTGGGTCAGTGGGGAGTGGACGGGGAGCTGCTTGCTTTTTTTTTTTTTTTTTTAATTTTTAATTTTTTTTTATTTATTACTTTTTACTCTACTTCTGTGTTATCTGAAATGTCTTATAAGTTTAAAAAATTTAGAGAACATTTTTTCATAGAAATTTTCACACAGACACCCGCACACACACACATGCACGTGATGGGGATGGGGTGATGAAACCCACTGCCCTCCCCTGCCTGTCTGTATCCCCATGTTCACATGCTTCTTCGTGAGCAGGGCCCTTGTTGGGGTCCAACTCCAGCAGGTCCAGGGGTCCCCAAAGGTGTGGACGGAGTCGGCGAAGAAGGAAAGACTCGGAGGCAGCGTTCAGTTGATCAGCATGGTTGGGTTCTCTTGCCTGGTTCTATCCAGGATCTCCAGCCATGTTCTCTTGCTAGGTTCTCCAGCCAGGTTCTGTAGCCAGCATCTCCAGCCAAGTTCTGTGTTTTATTGTCTTGTTACATCTGTATTTATACCAGTTGATTTTAATCCTGTCAATTTCTATTTCAAAGGTTAGGGAGTTTCTTATCTCCATTCCAGGGAGTAAAGATTATGTAGCTTAAGGGTGATTGTTTGTAGTTAAAGTGATTAACTACCCTCCCTAACTTCAGGGAAAAATCCCTACCTGGGGAAACAACCTTTCTCGGAGAGGTGACCTTGGTTAAAACACATAGCGCCAAGAAGGTGAGCAAACATATTAAGAACAGTATGCCATATACGCCAGGTCCCTTGAAACATATGCTGTGCAGATGTTTCTTCCCTGCAGCGACTGTGTCAAGCAGCAAGGATGGACTGGCTTCCGGCACGCCCTCTCACATGTGCCCTGTGGGTGGCACTGCTTAGCACACGTCTGTGCTCTGCTCGCTGCTCCTCCTGGTGTGCATGTGGCAAGCGGAGTGCCCACACTCGCCCTGCCTGTGGCTGCATTGCCCGAGGGCGCCACGGTTGTGGGTGTAACAGCTGCTGCAGAGGGTCTTTCCCGAGCAGGCTCGGTGAGTTTGGTGACTCTCTCTCTCCCTTTCCAGGGGATGAATTGCCCGAGCTGGACAACATGGCTGACAACTGGCTGGGCTCGATCGCCAGAGCCACTATGCAGACCTACTGTGACGTGATCCTCCAGATCCCCGAGCTCACTCCGCACTCCACCAAGCAGCTGGCCACTGACATTGGTGGGTCCTCCAGCCGGGCGGGAGAAGGGACAGCCCTGGCCCACGGCAATGGTCAGCCCCCAGCCTCCAGGCGTCTCCTCCCAGGTCTCCTCGTGACATCGCTCCCGACGTGGCCCTGAAGCTTTCAAAAATGCAGTCGCTTCTCCAGGCCCCGTCCCCAAGGCTTCTGACTTAGCCTGGGTGGAGCCCAGACATCTGCACTTGGGGAGTGTGGGAGGGATTCTGACAGGTGGCTGAGGCTGAGGCACCAGGGCAGCTTCCGCGAGCTGCTGCCTCGCCCACCCGGCCTTCTGTCCCATTTATAGAACTCCCTCAAACTAGCACTGGTTAAGCTCTTACTACACACCAGGCTGCCAGGTGCCGCGCCAAGCCCTCACGCCCGTTGCCTTACGCAATCTTCAAACTCCCCTTCGAGGCCCTCTCGCCCCCATCATGCTGATAGGGAAATGGAGGCTCAGGGTAGTTGTGTAATGGAGACACCTGGAGTCCCAGAGTCCCTGCCCGCCTCTGGGCAGAGAGGCATGTGCCCACCTGCTCCTGCTGGCGCCCGTCTTGCAGGTGGTGCTGAGGTTTGTGCTGTGGGCAGGCGACGCGAGTGTCTCCAGTCTCCTGGTGTCATTCCACTGCTTGCCTGGGGCAGCCCGGGGTGCTCAGGGCCAGGGTGGCAGGGGCCCAGCAGGGCTCTGACCTGAGGAGCACAGGTCCCAGCCAGCCTCTGGTTTTGCTGAAGGAGAGCTACAAGTGACGCCTTCCTCCTGGGCCCAGAGCAGCCGGTGGGGAGCCCGGCCTGGAGCCCAGACTCCTGGGCCCTGAGCTGTGCCCTTGGCAGTGAGCTCAGCAGTCGCCGCGGGAGGCAGCGCCTTGCCATGTCACGGGCGCGTGCGCCTCCTTGGTGCCCCGTCAATGCAGCAGGGGCACCGAGCAGAGAACCAGCGGGTAGAGAGCGAGCTGAGCTTGGGGTTGCCCTGGATTTCAGTTCACATTATTTCCCGCCCTGTTACGCTCCCCTCCTGGTGATCCTCCTTCCATGTGGGTGGAGTACTATCCGCGCTGGCCCGAGTGCTAGGAGGTGGGCTGTGGGCGGTGCCTGTGCCCTGGCGCTGGTTCTGGGGCGTGTGCTGGGGCCGGGAGGAGGCCGCTGAGGTGTGACACTCAAGCTGTGTCAGGATAGAGATGGGTGAGGTCTGTGGCAGCGCACGGCCCCTTAAAGACGTTCAGGTTCCGTGTTAACAGAAACAAGCCTCAAACCATCCGCTGGCTAGACAGAGAAGGTCGTGGTGGGCCTGGGCTTCACTTCGCAGCCCCTGGCTCCGGCGAGCGGAGCTCAGCTGTGGGGACAAGCTGTGCAGGAGGCAGGTGCCTGACTGGTGGAGGCCGCCTCCTGGGAAGCAGCTCCCCCTGAGCCGGACCTCAGCCAGCAGCCGGGGCTGAGCAGGGCCTCAGAAGGAGACACGGGAAGAGGCAGACCTGCCTGGCGCTCCCGCCGTCCGGGAGAAGGAAGGGCCTGGGCGGCGCTGCCTCCAGCCCTCCCGACAGGAAAGGCTCCCAGAGGTCTGTCCCCACCAGGAAGGAGGAGGAAAGGCAGCACCCATCACTGTCACCACAGCAGGTCAGGCTGCTCCGGGCCTGTGTCCCCATTCCGTCCTCTTAGGTGCAGCCCGCTGGGCAGCAGCTGGGAGCGGGACGGGCCCAGCTCAGTCAGGAACACCCTCAGAGTCCAGGCCTCTTGCTGAGGGCAGAGCGGACCCCAGTATTTGGAGAGTGGGCAGGGTCCATTTATTACCCGAGGGGGCCCCGGGAGGCCTGGTGGGCCTGTCCTGCCTGTGCTGAGTCTGTCTGTCCCCACCCCACAGACTACCTGGTCAACGTGATGGACGCCCTGGGCCTGCAGCCCTCCCGCACCCTGCAGCACGTCGGGACGCTGCTGAAAACCAAGCCCGAGGACTACCGGCAGGTCAGCAAAGGCCTGCCCCGGCGCCTCGCCGCCACGGTGGCCGCCATGCGGAGCGTGGACTACTGACCCTCGCGCGGCCCAGAGGAGGGCGGGGCTGCGGCCCGGGCCAGGCAGCTCTCCGGGGAGGCTTTGCTCTAAAACTGCCCGGATTGGGCAGAATTGGCTTTAAAAAGGCTTTCATTTGTGATTAAAAGAAAACACCCCCAAACATTGTAAATCAGAGGTTTATTTATTAGAGCGGTATTTTCAGATGATTTTTTAAAATGACCCGATCTGGAAAGTGGAATTAATAAATACAGTGAAACGCAAGAACGTTTTTCCCTTTCTCTCCAGCGGATGGCTGGTTCTGCGCGTTGGGGACGTCCGGGAGAAAGGGAGGGCGGGGTCAGCAGGTGAGCAGCAGAGAAGATACTTTCAGATACTAGGGAGCAGGAGGGCATTGGGCGGAAGGCAGCTGGGTGAGATGGGTGGGCAACCCCGAGACCCAAAGGACAAGACCTGGCGAAGAGCGGGCACAGCGCCGACCCGGCCACCGGCGGGGCGTAAAGGGGGCTGGAGGCGGCTGGGCAACGGCCTCGGACCTCTGATGAGGACCAGCTTTTCCTTTTTAAAACGTGCAGATGGTGTGGATTCTGTTTTTTTGCCGGTAGCTTTGTATCTGTTACGAGTGTACTTGTCTACAGGTGACAGAATAATGTAATCTGAGTGACTCACACAAATAGGAGTTGATTTTTCTCAGTAACAGGTGTCAGGTGGTGGGCCTCGGGCACCCATCCAGTGTGGATGAGCAGGCCCAGCCTCTGACCCGACCCTTCCCTGGTCCTCGTCCTGGCAGGGCAGTTCCTGCAACCACGAGGGGGTGGGGCAGGAAGCAGAGGCGCTGAGCAAATCTGTCCCTCTCCTGGGGAGGCAGAGCCCCACCCGCTTCCTCCCAGGCCTCATTGGTCATTTTCTTGGTCACCAGGTACCTCCCCAATTGCAAAGGAGGCTGGGAAGGCTGGGACAGGACTGGCTGTACCAGGGTTTGCCAGTCCTGGCGCGAGTGACATTGGGCCTGCCCTGTGCACCTTGGGATGCAGAGCAGCAACCCAGCCTCCCCCAGGCCAGGCTGAGGTGCTCCCCTAGTGTGACAGCCAGCGTGCCTGCAGACCTTGCCCCAGGACCTCGCCTCCAGCAGAGAAACCCGCTCAGCCCACTCAGGATGTATCGCCTGGGCTGGGCCATCACAGCCCTGAACAGTCTGGGCTTTGTTAGCAGGGGGAGGGGAGGGCCAGTGTCTCGCAGGGTCCCCTGTGGGGACTGGATGGGTGCTGTGCTCTCGGGACGGAACTGTTCCTCCCCTCGGCCTCCCAGCAGCCTCCCTGTGCTACACACACAGAAACTGAGGTTTGGAGACGCTCAGGGGGCTCACCCAGAGTCCCTCAGCTACCAGGGGCAGGGCCGGGCTGAGCGCGAGCCTGTGACCGGCACCCCCTGCTCCTGACCACAGGGCGAGGCAGGCAGCACCACCGGTCCCACCTGGTCGGACCCGCCCCAGACCGCCAGGATCTGTCTCGCTGGGTCGCCCGGGGGTTCTGGCACATCTGTTGTTCGCCCTGGCACCAGTTTTGCTGGCCCGGAAACCACGCTGTGAAGTCGCACCGAGGACAGGACTCTGGCTTCTGCTGTGGGCCCCACGTGGGGCTGGCAAGGTGGAGCCTGGCTCCTGCCCGGAAGGAGGGAGGCAGAAACCTGGGCGGAGCGGCGGGCTGCCCTAAGTGGAGACGTCTGTGCCGTCTCTGCGCCAGTGTCTCCCAGCCTTGCCACCTCCCAGCTGCGACCTGGGGAAAGGCAGCTCTCCGAGCCTCCTTGCTAATCTGAGAAGCGGGCCTCGTGGTCCCTGCCTCGGGACCCTGAGGTTCGGAGCGGGCAGCGGCTGTGGCACAGGCAGCCGACCTGCCCTGTGGAGTGGGGGGGAGCCACAGAAGGCATGTCCTGGGCAGTCTGGGCCCTGGCAGCCTAATTTCCAGCCCTGAGAGGCTCTGGCGGGGCCCCGGGGTAGGAACAGGACAGTGCGTGTCCCCATCTGGAGGGAGAGGAGTGCCGTCTGCCGGCCCCGAGCGCCTGGCACTGACTGTTCCAGGCCGGGGCCCTCAGTGCTTCCTGAGAGAAGGGCAGCAGGTGGCCCGCCAGCCGCCGTCTCACGTCTGTCTACAGGCACCTCCGGGGCAGGAAGCGGCACCTCCACTCCTGCTTCACGATGTCTGAACAGAGCCTGTCAGGGTGTGGAAAGGGGCTGCCCCCCTGGGTTCGCCCAAGGCTGGCAGGAGCCTCTCCCCACCCCAGGCACAGCGATCGGTTCAGAAGAGCCGCATTCTCAGGGCTTTTGCTGGGACGCTGTGGAGGAGGAGCTTCCACGCAGGTGTGGCCAGTGGCTGAGCATTGACCTATGAGCCAGGAGGTTCTGTTTGAATCCTGGTCAGGGCTCGATGCCCAGGCTTGGGCATGCAGGAGGCAGTCGATCAAGGGTTCTCTCTCATCGGTGCTCTTCCTCTCTCTCCCTCTCCCTTCCTCTCTAAAATCAATAAAATAAAAAAAGGAGCTTCCTGCTCTGGCTGCTGTGCTGAGGGATGGAGTTGGATGGCGGGGAGAGTGGCAGGTGGAGAGAACCTGTGTGAGAGGGACGTCCACCCAGAAGGACGTAGAGCCAGCAGCTGGAGAAACCACCAGATCTGGGTGAGCCCCTGGGCTTTCATTACAAGAGCCCATGTGTCCCTCTCCCCTTTTCTTTGTTGATCCTCACCTGAGGATATTTGTTCCATTGAGTTTTAGAGAGAGTGGGAGGGAGGGGGAGAAAGATAGAGAAACATCGATGTGAGAAAGACACATCGATTGGCTGCCTCACGCACGTGCCCCGGCGGGTTGGGGATCAAGCCTGCAACCAAGATACGTGCCTTTGACTGGAATCAAACCCAGGAACCTTCAGTCTGTGGGCCGATGCTCCAACCACTGATCCACACCAGCTATGGCCCATGCGTTAAATCAGTTCAGATTACCTTGTGGCCAAAGGAGCTAGATACGTGTTGCTCTACGTGCCCCATAGCAACAGATGAGACAATAAGCATGAAAGCCCTCAGGCCCTGCCATGCCCACTGGCAGCAAGAGGATGAGGCTGGGGTCTTCCTTCATCGCTTACTAGAATAATAGCAATCTTGGGTACCTTACTTTACCCCTCTGAGTCTCAATTTATTTACCTTGAAGATGAGAATTAAATGAAGTAAGACTTCTAAAGTACTTGGCCTGGAGCCTGGCATGTGGTAAGAGCTTGATACAATATAACCACTGCTTGATAGCGAATGATAATAGCCAGTGTGGTGACAGCAACCCCTATGCCAATAGTAAAAGCAGTCATAGCAGCAAACATGGCAATTACTAAGAGCTGCGACTCCAGCCTGCAGACGCCAGGCTTTCCCCAGGCCCTCCCTCCGCCAGCCCCGGCAGTGCTGCCTGGCCAGAGAGGCGCCAAGGTGCCCCCTGGGATCCTGAATCGGAGGCCAAGGCCCCAGGTGTTAGGCTAGCAGCTGGGCCGGGCCCTGGGTGCCAGGCTGTAGCCAGCGCTCCTCCCCGCGGCAGCGCCAGCCGTCGCTCCTGCCAGACCCACTCTTCTTCCGTAACAGCTCCCTGACCTCTGCGTGGGGAGCCGCAAAGGTCGCCATATTTAGCAATCAAAACTACAGGATGTGAGCAGTTAAATTTGAATTTCAGGAAAACCAGTGAGTTTTTAGTATAATATATCCCAAATATTATATAGACATATTTATACTAAAAAATGAACTCGTGGTTTATCTGACATTCATATTTTGCTTGGCTGCCTGTATTTTATCCGCACTCGTGACTCCCTGGGGCCAGCGGGCCTCAGGTGTGGGCGGGTCCGAGCGATTCAAGCAGCCGCTGCAGCTGGCCGCACCCGTGGCCAAAGGCGGCATGTGACCAGCAGCGGCCAGTGAGAGGCAGCCTGGAGCGGTGGCCGCTGGGGAGAAGGCGTGCTCCCAGCTGCTGGCGCCCTTGGCGTGGCCTGTGGGCGGCACTGTGAGCACAGCCCCGGAAAGCAGAGGCAGGGCAGTCCCTGGAGCTGCTGGAGCCGAGCCAGCGCGTGGTCCCCTCCCCGGCTCTGTCCTTATAACCCGCGCGATGACTTGGGTGGCATTAAAGAAGCCCCCAGTCCGCTGCTTCGGGGACAGCTGGAAAGCGACTTCAGAGGCCACCGCTTGGGGCCTCTCCTTGGCCAGGCCCTGCTCTCCGGCCGCAGGAAGTCCTTCCGCCCCCGAGACGTGTCCGACGCTTCCACTACCCCCTCCGACGAAGAACATGGCTCCATGCGGTGTTTTCTACTTTTATTTTCTAGAATAAAACACGTGCCACCTGGCAGCCAGCCCCGCCCCCGCCTAATGCTCTCCTGCTCTGCACAGCCACTGCCCTCACCGATCCCACCCCGGAGGCCAGCCACCAGGAAGGAAAGGCCGCAGGTTCTGGGGGTGGCCCGGCTCTGGAGCGGACGCCGACTGGCTGGAGGGAAGCGGCCGGCCCCCAGGGAAGGTGTCCTCGGGTCTCTGGAGCCTGGCTCGAGGTTGGGGTGGGCAGAAACCAACCGAGCACACAATTCCCCACTCCCGACAGCACTGCGAGCCTACGGCACCCTCAGCCTGGGGCTGGGACTGCTGGTCTCTCTGCAAGAGACAGACTGGACCGGACACCTGTTGGCCCTTTGGAGAGGGCACGATGGAATGAGGCCTTGGGCGCTGGTCTCGGCTCCTCAGGTCCGAGTTCTTGGGCTGCCCAGGTTGGGCAGGGGCAGGGGCAGGGGCAGGGGCAGGGGCAAGGCCTAGATGGGATCACCCTCACTGTCAGACTCAATGACGTCCAGTGGCTGCAGACGCAGGGAGTCATAGTTGGGGGGCGGGGTGCCCGGGATGGGCAGGGTCTGCTCATCGGGGTAGGCCCCAGGGTTGGCCGTGTCAGGCTGGAAGGCAAAGTTGGTGTGAGCCTCCACCAGCTCGGCCACGGTGGGCGGGGGGCCGGCGTAGCGCGCCTGGGCCCGCCTCTGCCGCAGGCTCTTGGAGAAGGCCACCAGCCTGATGACGGTGATCCACAGGAAGTCGATGACGATCTCTGCGAACTCGATGAGACACAGCACCGAGCCCCCCATCCAGAAGCCAAACTGGCCGCCCAGATTCGAGAGCAGCCAGACGATCTGTGGGGGGCAGGGAGCTGAGAGCCTGGCGGAGGTGGGCAGGCCACAGGCCCTGCCTGGACCCCAGCCTCCTGGGTCCTATGAGCTGGGCGGCTGACTGGGAAGGGGCAGGGGGACCATCTCAGCCCACGGAAACAAGTGCTTAGAGACCTTCCTTCCTAACGCCTCTGTGAGCGGGGGACCCTTCTGACCCGCAGGGTGCAGGGCAGAGGGGTCAGGAGCCCAAACTCACGTTATTAGCTGCTGACTCCTCAATGGTACGATAGTTGAATTCTTGGAAGTAGATGTTGAGTTTGACAATTCCCTTCCTGCAGGAGGCAACAGGGACTGGTGCCCTTTCCCGGACACACACACACACACACACACACACACACCTGCCCAGCCCTCCTCTGCTTGAGCTTGGCACAGGCCAGTCCCATGAGTGGCCCCTCTGAGCCTGAGTCACAAAAGGCATCTCTGCCCAGCGCCCATCCTGTGGGCCCATTTCTGAACCAGCTTCCTAAGGGATACTCTGGCCCAAGATAGCCCCTGAGAGCTCCCCTCTCCCACCCCCAGGGCGGCCCAGCCCACATACAGGAGATGCTGCAGAGAGTCCACCCTAACCCTTGCCCCTGTTAGGAAACCTGGGGCAGAGAAGGGTGGCCAAGTGGGCTGTGCCCTTACACCCGGTGGCCCTCGGAAAGGCTGAGCTTGCTCACGTCCAGGCCTTACTTTTCTGAATAATTTTTACTCCTCCTTGGAGGGTAGCTCCAGCACCACCCTCCTATACAGACCTCCCTTATCTCTCCTGGCTTTTTCCCACTGTGCTCCCACAGGGAGAAGCTCTGCTCACATCAGTCTGTCCTCTAGATTCAGGTTTCCTGATATATGCACCTCGTGTCTTTTCTGTGCTCAGTGCATGTTTGTGTTGTATGGTGGATGGCTGGAGGATGGGTGAGTGGAATAATGGAAGGATAGATGATGGATGGATGGATTGGTGGATGGGTAGAAGACTGGAAGGATGGAGGATGGATGAATGGATGGATGGAAGGATGGATGGATGGATAGATGAATTGATGGATGGGTGGGTAGAAGACTGGAAGGATGAAGGATGGGTGGATGGGTGGGTAGAAGGGTGGATGGATGGATGGATGGATGGAAGGATGGATGGATGGATAGATGGATGGATGGATGGATGGAAGGACGGATGGATGGAAGGATGGATCGATGGATGGATGGATGGATGGATGGATGGAAGGATGGATGGATGGATGGAAGGAGGGGTGGGTGGATGGATGGGTAGAAGACTGGAAGGATGGAGGATAGATGGATGGATGGGAGGATGGATGGATGGATGGATGGAAGGATGGATGGATGGAAGGATGGGTGGGTGGATGGATGGGTAGAAGACTGGAAGGATGGAGGATAGATGGATGGAAGGAAGGAAGGATGGATGGATAGATGGGTGGATGGATGGATGGATGGAAGGATGGATGGATGGGTAGAAGACTGGAAGGATGGAGAGTGGATGGATGGATGGATGCGTGGATGGGTGTATGAACAGGTGGCAGAAGGAGGAACAGGCTCTCCTTTGGGAGTGGTCCACTCTGAGTCCCCTTGGGTGGCTCTCTCACTCCCAATGCTTCCTCCTCCAGGCTTACTCCCAGGTCTGAGCAGTGTGAGAAGGGGTCTGAGGAGCTGCCCTGTGTCCAGACTCCTCTCCTGAGCCCTTTCCTGCCTCCCACCCCTGCCCACACGCCAGGCTTACCTGCTCAAGGTGATGTTGGTGCTTTGGTCCCGCTCCTGAGACAAGACATGGAAAATCCAGTCCTGCAACCCAAGGAAGCAGCTGAAAACAATGGGGCCTGCAGCACTCCCTCCCAACGAGGGGCCCTGCTTCCTGTGTGGGGGGGCCATCTCTTTGGGGACGTGTATTGGGTCGGGGAGAGCAGGCAGGGAGGGAATAGTGCGCGATGTGGCTGCTGTTATGGGGAGGAGGCACTCAGGTCTCCAGACTCTTCCCCCAGAGGCTCAGCCATCCTCTGCCGGCCTTGCCCACCTCTGGCCCCGGCACTTGCTGCCCCTCTGCTGGTCCTGCTCCCCGGCCCTGCCCACGCTGGCTCAGCTCCATCCTCTGCTCCATCACCTTTTTAGGGAGCCCTTCCCTGGCCGCCATCTAAGGAGGCTTTCCCCATCTCTCCCTCATCATCCGGCTTCCTGGCTACAATCATCACCCTACTCTGCATGGTCTTATTTCTGTGGGCTGACCCTCTGGCCAGAATGCAAGCACTGCAAGGACACAGGACTCTGTCGTGGCTCACTGCATAGCCGCTGGGAGTGGAAGAAAGCGGGGGGAAGGGGGAGGGAAGAGGCTCCCTCTCCAAAGCTCCAAGCAGCCTGCAGGCCCCACCCCCTCACCTCAGAGGCCTCAGAAGGCCAGTCAGCCATGGAGATGGTCATCTTGTACTGGGTGTCACTGGAAGAGAGAAGGCATCCCCATGGCTGTCCCGCCCCGCAGCACCCGCCCTGCCCTGCCCGCCGCGGGCGCCTGCACCGCACTCACTTGCAGGACTCCTTGCACATCCGGATGCAGGCCTCCCTCTGGCCCAGGCTCTGGCGCAGCTGCGAGTAGCAGTAGACTGCGCAGGGAGAGGGCAGACTCTGAGCGGCCTTCCCGCTGCTCTCCTCTCCCCTGGGAGCCCCGGGCTGCCCTCTACCCTCCGGGCCCTGGGCCTAAGGTCTGTGACTGGGGGGCTTCTCCTCAGGGAGCAGGAGCAGGCACAGACAGCGCACAGACAGCGTCGCTCCCGATACAGTCAAGTGTAGGAGCCGTGGGCGAGGTGCGGAGGGGAGCGGTGGCCCGGGAGGGGTGCTGGGCAGGGGCTGAGCAAGCCGGGCACACCGGGTCCTGCTGAGGGCATGGACCTGCGCCTCCCTGGCATCAGAGCCGTTGTGGACAGGGCTCGGTGCCCATGGCTGGGCCCACTCACCCCAGTCTGGAAACTCCTGGTTGTTGCAGTACTTCTGCCCTCGGGGCAGGGGGTACAGGTAGTGGCCGCAGCTGCAGTTCTGGATCATGTGGTCTTGGAAGCATGAGCGAATACAGGCCTGAGGAGGGGACAGGAGGCTGCGATGACCAGTGGCGTCCCCACCGGAGCCCGCGGGACGGGCCCAGGGAGCTGGGAGTCAGGGGAGGCGTCCCCGCTGCGAAGTGGTGCTGAGGTGGCCGAGCTGCAGAGGGATGGGGCTACTCCCTGAGGTGCTGGGCCCTGAGCACAGGGGAAGGGCGGCTGCTCCAAATGCAGACGCTGACACTTGGCTGCAGCTCTTGTTACAGGCCCAGCGGCCTTCCGAGCCCTTTACCCAGGCGGCCCAGGAGCAGGAGCAGCTTTGAGGGGATGGCGGGCTGCCTCCCATGCCGCCTCCTGGGGGACCGCTCAGGGGCTGCCAGCTGGGAGGGCGGGGAGCCTGGGCTGCCACGCCAGGCGCCAGGCGGGATGTGAAGACTCTCCGGGGTCGGCGCATTCCACCCACTCGCATCCCCTGAGACCCGCTCTGTGTCTGCAGCAGCGATTCCCTCCCTCGGAGCCTCGGTTTACTCGTGGGTGAAGCAAGGTGGCAGTCACCTGTGGGCTGAGGGGGGGGGGGCGGGCCTGGCCTAGTCCCTGGTCTGGACCAGGAAATGGGGGGCAAGCGGTGAGCAGCCTGGGGGAGGGGCGGGGAGACAAGGGGCTCTGGCTTTGGGAAGCAGGTGGTGTCTCCAGCCCCATGACGGAGGCTGGGGTTGGCACAGGTGCCCGGGGTCTTTGCCAAGGTCTCTGGCCAGAGGTGCTAGTGCATTGAAAGGAGCAAGAGGTTTCCTGGAAAGAGGTCTCGTGGGCAGAGCTAATGCCTCCGGGGCGCCTACACTCTCCCTGTCTCCCGGGGGCTGCCCCTGCTGAGGGGACCATGTCTGCTGGGCGGAGTGCGGGTGGAGGGGCCAGCTGCAAGGGCGGGCGGCCACGCGGGAGGTCAAAGGGAAGACCACCCCTGCTTGGAGCGCTCAGACATGGAGGAGGCCCTGGGCTTCCCCTTGCTGTGCCTCAGTTTCCTTGCCTGCCAGGGCAGATGGGCAGGGGGAGGAAGTGTCAGCTAGTGGTTACTTTTGTCACCTTTGCAAAGATTGAGTCTGTCCCAGTGAAGGGACTGGGGCCGGCCTCCTGGGCTGCAGCAAGGGGGTTTAGGCCAGAGGCAGAGAGGGACTCACTCCAGCCTGAGGGTCTTAATCGCCGCTGCACTGGGGTTGTTGGGTGGGTTAAGTGATCGAACATGGGAAGTACTTGGCAGAGTGTCGCCTAGCACAGGATCAGCCTGCTATTAGCACTTAATTCACACGGATAATAACTAAATAGCATATATAATAATTAACAACTGCTGTTAGTATATTATTCCCTCGTGGGGTGTTGAAAGGATCAAATGATGATGTAACACATGCAAAACCTTAGCTCATACACACACGGGTTCTGCGTAGGGCCCCAGAGTGAGACCCTGACAACCCAGGGCATCCCCAAGGGCACCCTGCCTGCTGAGGGGGATGGCAGGCGGGCAACCCGGGCCCTGGTGAGAACCCGGGGACTGGACTGGCTCTACAGCCCCAAGTATCACCACATCCACGGAACCACCCCAACGTGCCCCCAAAGTCCAGCACAGCCAGCCCTGCCAGCCCAGCGGTCCCAGAGCCTTAGGCCTAGGCCGGGTGACCAGACGGCCCAGGGCCAGGGGGCAGTGCCGCCGCTACCTGGATGGAGTAGGTGGTGTTGTGATCACTGTAGAGGTTGTGGATGGGGACGTCGGAGCCGTTCACGGTGCACTGGCTGTAGGGCTTGCCCTTTCGCTCCAGCTTGTCCTGCGTCAGAGAGGTTGTTCGTGGGGACCCTGGTCAGCCCAGGAGGCCCCTGTGCACCCGCCTGCCACTCAGCAGGTGGCTCTAAGGCTCTGCAAGGGGATGGAGAGCAGTGGCCCAGCAGCTGCCGGGGGGACCGCGAGGGAAGGCCGGGCTGGAAGAGGCCCCGGGAGTGGGGGCTAGGCGGGTGGGCTGCCACCCTCACCCCTCAGGCGCCCCTGGGGCTGTGGCGTACCACCAGCACCCCGATGGATGTCTCCGTCCCCGACATGGCATAGATGCCCTCCTCCTTGACGAAGGGGTACGACCTCTGCTCGTGGAGCAGCAGCCGGGCGCCGGCCGTGGACGTGAGGAAGGGAACATAGTCCTCCTGGCCCAGGTCCAGGATCAGCTTCAGGCCTGTAGGGGGGGGGGGGGCGAGGGCTGCTGCAGGGAGCCCGCCACCCACATGTCCATACCCCCAGCAAGGGGGCCCCCCCGGCCTGCCCAGGAGGCCGGCTCCGCTTTGTGAAAGTCCAGCCTCCTGTCTTCTCTAGGCCTGTCCTAGTCCCTGCCACCGTTCTCTCCTCCTGGGCTCCTCTTGCTCCCCCACCACATGGCGGCCGACCGAGGGCACCTTGGCTCCACCTCGCCTCACAGTCAGCTGTCTCAGCCCCGTGCTCCTTCCTGGTGCCAGGTCTTCGGAATGCTGTGCTGCCCACCCCCTGCCCCCCACTCCCAGAAGACCCGCTCTCCCTGCAGGTCTCAGCCCAGGTCACTTCCTCCAGCCTGCATGGGAACCTGGGATCCCACGGGGCAGGGCCGAGCGCTTCCCACTCAGCCCTTATTCTGCTCATTAGCAAAATGGAAGTGGTGTGGCTGCCCCAGGGGTCTTCCCCCCCCCCCCAGGCGGCCACTCTCCCTCAGGCCCCAGCTGCCTGCCCAGATCCTGCCCTTCAACGCTTGATGGCCACCTGGTCTTTGGGCCCCGCACGGTGGGAGGGAAAAGCCTCATGGGTCTGGCCCAGGGGAGACTTACCGAACTCCACTCCGGGGTTGGAGGAGGGGAGCGCCCGCTCGGCCATGCCCCAGTTGAAGATGTAGCAGTTGCCGTAGTCAGGGTGGAAGAGGGAGGTGAAGTTCCTGAAAGAAACAGCAGCAGCTGGAGCGCAGCCCGCCCGGTGCCCGGTGCCCGGTGCCCGGTGCCCGGTGCCCGCCCGGCTGCTGTGCAGGCTGGGGGTCCAGGGCCCAGGCAGGGAGCGAGCGGCAGGCCTTTGCGCAGCCCCTCAGCCCGGACGCCCTCGGGAGAAGGGAGAGGGGAGACTCGGGTGGGCTCAGGCTTAGCCAGGAGCGAGGAGCGTCCTTCACGCGTTCACCTCTCACCTCCGCAGGTCCCGCTCAGCCAGGGCTGGGAAGTGACCTCGTTTGGAGAACCCCTTTGCAGGTGTGACTAAGGGTCCTAGGGGAGGGCAGCCCGGGGCATGGGTGGGACCCAGCCGCCTTAGCAGGGCCCAAGGAGAGTCCCAGCAGAGAGGCCACGGGAAGATGAGGCAGCGGTGGGGGTGACATAGCCACAAGCCCAGGAAGCCCGGGGCCCCCAGAAGCTGGCAGAGGCGGGAAGGACCCTCCCCAGGGCCTCTGGGGGGAGCCGGCCCTGCGACACCTTGATTTCGGGCCTCTGGCCTCCCCCCTGAAGAAATAAATTCAGTCATTTAAGTCACTCTCCAGAAAGGTGGACTGGACACCTGGGCCATTCGGATAAAGAGGGAAGTGGGCAGAGCCGGGGGCCAGGCGGCTGTGGGCCAGCAGGGGCCAGGCGGGCTGTGGGCCAGCAGGGTCCATGCGGGGCTGTGGAAGGAAAGAGCCCCGCACAAGGAGACAGGACCCTCCACGTTCCTGTGTCCGGTCAGAGAGCTTCCTACGGAAATAATCCAACAAGAAATGCTCCCGTACAGGTGCTCACGGAGTAGAGGCAGCGCCACGCGTTCCGAAGGGCTTGGTGAGCCCCGTCTTTGCTGGGACATCTCACACGTGAGAGCGTACAGAGACGCAGCCCGCCCCCGCCGGCCCGCCCCTCCCCCTCCACGCGCCCCTGCAGCGGGCCTCAGACATCACACCGCTATCTGCAAGCACTTCACATGCATCTCTAAAAGAAAGAACTAAAAGCCAATGCTACGTTCATGTTAAAAACAACTAACAAACATTCCTTCACATTACGAAATATTCAGTTCAAAGCCCCAGTTGTCTCATAAATGTCTCATACATTTTGTTTCTCAGTTTATTTAAATTGGGGTCCACATGATGTTAACGTGATTGGCTGATACGACTTTTAAGTCTCTCCCTTTGAAAAAAAAAATCCACACACACATATATGTTAATTGACCTTAGAGAGAGAGGAAGGAAGAGGGAGAAAGAAAAACATCCATCAAACCCCACCCTGGCCCGTGCCCGGACCAGAATCAAACAGTGACATCCCGGTGCAGCGACGACGCTCAGTCCCCTGAGCCACCGCTACGGCTTGTGAGTGTCTCCTAACCTTGCCTTGCAATACCGCTGTGCCGAGGGCCTGGTGGGCCCGGCCGGGCACAGGCTGAAAGCCAGGCTTTGCCCAGCCCCACTGAGCAGGACCGAGTGTCTGTACCACTGGCCACAGACAGACGTCAACCCACAAAACCCAGACTGCGGGGACTCAGCGAGGGAATAACCCAGTTTCTCCAACAAATCAGGGGTGAGAGAGGAGAGGGAGCGGCCGCCGGGAGGGAAGCTGGGAAGAGGCGGTTACAGCCCAGGTGGGGCGGCAGCGGGAGCCGGACTCAGCAGCAAACAAAGAAAGAGGCATGGTGTTCGCGAGGTGAGCGCCACTGACAGTCGACGGTATTGAGGAATTATTGACGATTTGCTTCCGGGTGGGCCAATGGCGTTGTGGTTCGGTTACAGAGCCACCCTGAAGGCTAGACGCAGGCTGCGGCGTTCAGGGGGCGGGCGGGCTGGGCTCACGGGGGTCCGGGCAGCGGCCAGGCGAACTCCCATACTCCTCCGGTCCTCCTGCACCTCCTCCGTCTCCACAGAGGGTAGAAATAGCTTTACAAAGGCCTTCGGATGCTCTCATGGTTCTTTCTTATTTTATTCAAAGCAGGAAGGGCTAGGCTCGGGGCATCCGATGCCCAGAGGGTCACCTGAAGTGCGTGGTCCCATGTTCTGTTCCACACAGACACCCCCACCGCCTGCCTCCTCACAGCAGGCACCCAAGTCCCAAACCACCGTCCACCGCGGACCTGCCTGCCGCAGCCGCCTCTCGCTGCACATGTGCCGTGAGGACAGCGTGGTGTCTGTCTTGGCAGAGAAAGAACCTGGAGGCTGAGAGCCCGCCAGGAGCCAGCCTGCCTGGATTCGTGCTCGCTCTGCCCCCGCCTGGCTGGGAGCATGGGGAAGGCGCCTTGCCTCTGCGCCCGCGCTCACCGCAGCCGGGGTAGCAGCACCCACCCCAGGACCGAGGCGAGGCCGGATGCCGAGCATACTGCCGACGACGGTCAGACACTCGGTAAATATTTGTTAGCATTAGAAACTGGCACACGTGACAGGGCACCCACAGAGATAAGCGGGAAGGGTCGCCACCTAACGCCCTGGGAGGGGCCGGGGGTCGTCAGGGAAGGTGAGGCCCGAGATGGGAGGCTCAACCTGGGCGTGGAAAGGGTGCCCGGCAGGGAGCACAGCAAGGCGAAGGCCTGGAGGGCACACATAGCTTTGGGCGGGCACTGTGCAGTCCGCATCCTGTGTGGGCTCAGGGCTGTGCCACCGGAGAGGAATGGCGGTGCTACAGCGGGCACTGTTCCGGAGGCGCAGCCCCGCCCAGGGGCGCGGGCACACACTGTTCCCAGCACAGCGTCTCGGACATCCGCAGCTGGTCCTCTCCGCCCTGCTGTGCTCCTGGTCTCCCCGCACCTGCTTGCCGACCATTTGCTGGTTGATAGGCTCCCTTCCCGGAGAGGCGGCTCCCAATGCTGGCCACCTCCTGCCGCAGACACAGTGGCTCTTTCCGAGCCTGCCCTGGGCCAGGCCAGCCGTGCAGACAGAGACCCAGGCCTCCAGGGCACCAGGGGATAGAGACTCCTGGCAGGAAGCAGTAAAACGACCCCGAGCCGGGGGGGGGGGGGGGGTGTTAGGGCAGGCTTCCCAGGGTGGGCCGATCCCTGGTGACAATGACCATCTAGGCCAGGTCCCCCTCCAGTGAAAGGAACAGGGTCCTGAGAGCCGTGCTGGTTCCGGGCCCGGGCACTTCGTAGGGCAGACAGTAAGGAGCATAAACAGTGAGTAAACACATGAACACTGGACGGGGGCATGTGGAAGGGCGGGGAGAGTTTCCGTGGGCACAAAGGGTCTGTAATGAAACTGACAAGTCCAGCGATGCAGCCACCTCACAAGTGGTCTGACCATACGTGCCCAGCTGGGCGGGTCCTGGTGGTGGGCACGCCCCGACACATGGCTTTAGTGGAAGGTCTGCTTTGCCTGAAGCAAGCCCTGCCCACGGCTCCCGCGCACCCAGGAGCACACCTGTGACAGACCCTCAGAGGAGCCACACCGTCTCGTTGACCATCCTGCCTTCCTCCCGCCCCCTCCATGCCATCGTCCTCCCGCTCCCGCCTTCATTCCAAACGCATCGGAGAAGCTGCCGCTGCCCCTGAGCAGAGCATCTGAGCTCTGCCCGGCATTGCGGGCAGTTTGGCTCAAACATAAACATTCTCTTCGGGTTTGGACGTTCTTACATGGACACGCCCATTGACCAAAGCTGGACGAACCTGAGCGGAGGATGAATAACTTGGCCCAAATGCACACGCGACCCACTGGGGGAATACGTGACCCACAGGCGAGGGCGGCCTGTGACTCGCCTCCACCGCACGGGCGGGGGGGGGGGGGGCGCCTGGCACTCAGCGCGGACCGGACCCTGAGGGCGCCTCCCCTGGTGTCTTCTTCCCCAACCCCCTCACCTCACAGACGCAGGGGAGCGCTGTGACCGCCTGGCGCTGGGTCACAGTCCTCCACCAGGACGTCGGAGAAGCCGCCCGCAGCCCGGAGAGCGCTGACGCTGACGGAGCGCAGTGTGGCCTCTGGGTGGAATTCGGGAACAGAAAAAGGGCACCAGGAAAACCCAGCGAAATCGGAACAAAGCATTGTGTTTAGCTAGTAGCACCGCGCCGATGTCGGCTTCCGGTTGTGACAAGTGACCACGCTGTCAGACGGCGGCAGCGGTGGAGGAAGCGGGTGAGGAGGGGAACTGACTCTGTCTACGACCTTGGCAACTCTTCTATGAATCCAAAGGATTCCGCAATGAACAGGTGACCTGAGATGCTTGGCTAATTCTTCCCAGGTGCCGCCAGGACACGTGGCCTGAGACGCCGAGCGCAGGCCCCGGGTGCGGCAGCTGGGGGCTGCGGGGGCCGGCGCCTCGCTCACCTGTAGCTGCAGGGCTCGGCCCCGAACAGGCAGGCCAGGATCAGCTGTTCGCCCGAGTAGCCCATCTTCACCAGCTCCTGGGTTGGCACCTGGGAGAAGATGTTGGTGGCCTGCAGGATGTACCATTCTGTCACGGCCTGGGTGGCGCTGGTGAAGTTTCGGAAGGTGCACACGGTCCCGTTGAGGCAGCACTGCGGAGACCGAGGGTTCCTGTGGGTGCAGGGCTGCGGGCCGGCCCATCGCTGCCCCAAGGGCGTGGGCCGAGAGTGCCCCGCCGGCTGTCCCTGCCCGGGCCGCACCCTGGGCCCCGGGCGGCCCCTCATCCACAGCTGCCCGGCCACAAGGACTTACACAGCCTCCACCCGCAGGGCGCCTTCAGCTCGAGTGAACACACACACCCCCACACCCTCACATGCACACACAGGCACACACACACCGAGATAGGCGCCACTTTCTGACATTCCAGCCACATGATGCCATGGGCACAACTATGCACACACATATCCCTGTTACCCCGCTCACGTACGTGAGTCCCTGTGCGGACAGACCTCACGCCCTCTGACCCCCTGGCTCCTTTCCCAGCCCAGCCTGGGCTGCCAGAGACGGCTGCGGAGCCGGCCCGCGAAGACCCTGGGCTGCCCCTGGGTTGGGAGGGGCTGGCCCAGCCGTGGGCAAACTATGGCCCGCGGGCCAGATCCAGCCCGTTTGAAATGAATAAAACTAAAAAAAAAAAAAGACTGTACCCTTTTATGTAATGATGCTTACTTTGAATTTATATTAGTTCACACAAACACTCCATCCATGCTTTTGTTCCGGCCCTCCTGTCCAGTTTAAGAACCCATTGTGGCCCTCGAGTCAAAAAGTTTGCCCACCCCTGGGCTGGCCTCTCAGCCTGAGCCGGTGCGGCCCTCTGCTCGCTGCAGCTGCCCCCTCCCCCAGGCCCAGCTCAGCACGCAGACACCTCTCTGCCCCCGCTCGCCTCACCCCATGGCCGCCCTCCTCCTGACCCCGACTGACCGGAGGGCCTTCCATGCGGGGCCAGCCCTTCAGGCCGGCTGGGCGTGGCCTCAGCGGCTGCTGGAGGCCTCCGAGCCCCCCTGGGGAGTAATCCTCCCACTCCCTCAGGCCAGGCGCGGTCTCAGGCTTCACTTTATGATCCCATTCAGTTTTCACAGCAACCCCACCACCATGAAGAACCCTCGAGGTTAATAAGGTGTGACAGCAGCAGACCTCGCCTGCACTGTCTGTGCGCACACATGCAGCACACACACACACACACACACACACACACACGCTGGTACGGCCACCAAGGACACGCCTGCCTCGCCGATGAGGACATGGACACGGGCAGCCAGGCCACCGACCGGAAGCTGCTGGGCACCGTGTTCAAGCTGGCAGCGGGCCCTGCGAGCCTGGTGCTAGGTGCCGGTTTGTGTGGCGATGTGGGCGAGCCCTGGCCACGTGGCGGCACGGGAGGCAGTGGCCTCGCTCTGGGGAGAGTGCGCCCCGGCCTGGGTCCCCAGGCAGCAGGGGTGTCATCAGAACCACCAGGGAGCTTGTTGACGTACGACTCCCGCGCTCTGGCGCAGAGCAACCACTCGGATTCTGCAGAGCGGGCCCGGGGTCGCAGGCACAGGCCCCGGGCAGCTCCAGGCAGCGCAGGCGCCTCCCCGTGCGGCGGTGCTCCCGCGTCCGCTGTGTGCACGGCTGTGGTGTCACACCTGCCTGATGTCTATGTCCCTGTCTCTTTGTTGTTGTTAATTCTCACCCACAGATATTTTCCCATTGATCTTTAGAGTGGAAGGGAGGGGAGAGACAGAGAGAGAAACATTGATGTGAGAGAGACACATCGATTGGCTGCCTCCTGCACACCCTGGCCAGGGCTGGGAATTGAGCCTGCAACCAAGGTGTGTGCCCTTGACCAGAATCGAACCTGGGACCCTTCAGTCTGAGGGCTGATGCTCTATCTACTGAGCCAAACCAGCTAGGGCTGTACCCCTGTCTTTTGATAATAAGACTGAATTCGCCCTTCAGGGAGCCACCCCGCCCCTCTTGCTCCCGACGCATGCGGTCTGACCAGGAGAGCCCACCTCCAGCCCACGTGATTGGTTTGGGGCTGAGCATGTGACCTGATGATCAGGCCCAGGACTTTTGCCGTGGTCACTGGGAAGGAGGGGCACTCTGGGGAGAGTGCTGAGCTGGGGGGTGTGTCTGGCCTGGTCTCGGCCCTCCGAGTGGAGAGAGCTGACTAGAGAGTGACGTCAGCTGAGAACAGTGCAGATGGCTGCTGTCGGGTGTACACCTGAAACCTATGTCCTTTTATTAACCGATGTCACCCCAATAAATTCAACAAAACATGGTGAGCCAAGACAGAGTCCTGGCGACAGCATCTGAACACCTGGATCCAGCCACCCCTGAACCCAACGCACCTGTGGGCTTCCTAGTGTGTGAGCCGGTGAATTCCGTTTTGCTTAAGCTAGTTTGAGCTGGGCCACTTGCATCCACAATGTCTTGACTGACATAGCAGCTATTTCTATGTTTAAAACAGCTTGGCAAACGGAACAGGCGCTGCCTCTGCCCCAGCAAGGCCCCAGCCATTAAAGGAAAGCAATGCCCACCAACCTCACTGGGTAGGGCCCTTGGTGGACATGGGCCTGGGCCCACTTACCAGCCTCATGGCTACTTTGCACTGCTGGGCATTGCAGGCCCTTCCGGGTGCTGGGCTGCCGCTTGCCGAGACATTGTGATTGTCTGCAAAGAGGTCGAGGACCACAGGGTGGTGGGGGTTCCGCTCGTCAATAAGGACCAGGGGCGTATGGTTCCAGAGGGTGAAGTTGAGGGCTCTGGTGGCGTTGGCACGGGGTAGCTCGGGAGCCACGATCCTCTCCAGGACAGCTTCCATCAGCTGATCCAGGTCCTTCAGCAAATGCCTGACTTTAGAATACCTGGGTGGGGAGAGGGCTGGTCAGAGGGCGGGGCAGCAGGAACAGCCACTGTAGCCCGGGACCCCCTCATGCTCCAGCACAGCTGCCACCGTGTGCGAGAACGCCCTGCCCAAGCACGCACTTCTCTACCCACCTGCCCATGTGTGTGCCCACTCACTCCTGTATGCGTGCACCGAGTATTTAGTGAGCACCTACTGTGCGCCAGGCACTGTGAAGGTGCAGAGGGCAATGCAGAACTGAGGCTGTGGGAGTTGCTGTGACTCCCCCAGCTCACCCACTGATGAGGGCAGAGCTGAGCCTGGGCCCTGGTTGTGTGGGCTGCAGCGGGCATGCTGTTTGTACACGGGGGGCGGGGTGTCTGCTGTCCCCCTCCCAGGAGGGGAAGGGGCAGAGGGGCAGGTCTGTGATCCCGAGATCCCCCTTTCCCGGCAGTGATTTGGGGAACAGGAGCCAGTGGCAGGAGGGAGAAGGTGGATGGGATGTGGGCTGGGCTCCAGTACTTGGTCTCAGCCCCTGGAGGCTCCCACATTGGAACCGGTGAGCAGTTCGTGTGGTAGAAATGTGTCCATACCAGGGAGTGCCCCCCCGCCAATCCCTGTACCCCAGTCACCTCACACCCAGCAAATTCAAGACCCAACCCCGGTGTGTGGTCACCAGTGTGTCAGCGGGGGCGGGAGGACTTCCTGCAGGAGAGGCATTAAACCTGCACACAGGCCCCAGTTGGGCACAAAGGTATAGGGCAGCCAGTGCTGCCATCCCCTTGGACACGGACGCTGCCTGCCCCTGGCCGTGAACTGGCCCCTGGGGCACGCAGGAGGGGCTCGGGAAGGTGGAAGGTGCTCTTGGCGGCGAGGGCTGCTGCTACCGCCCAGCTGTCCCCAGCTGCTGTCGAGCTTGGGGGGTCACGGCCTGGACTGTGGTTCAAACCCACTTACTATCTGGGTGGCCTTGGGCAAATGAACCTCTCTGAGGCGCTGTTCTTTCATCTACAAACTCGGGGAAACAATATTAATCACAGAGGGCTGCTGGGAGGAGCAGGGAGGTGAGGCTCATGAAGCACTCGGGACAGAGCCTGGACGGAGGGCTGTTTTACTGTCATCACCCAGGGTCCTCTTGAGCCCTCGCTGAAGGGCCCGCCCACACATGCAGGGGCCCTATGACTGCAAAGGGGTTTCCTGTATCGGCGTGTGCACCCCCTTCGAGGACCTTCTTGTGGAGGAGAGAGTTCTCCGTGACTCAGCCGGCCCCTGGCACATGCTGTGCCCTCCACTCGGAGTGCCCTCCGCGTCCGACCAGGTTGGCTAACTGTACTCACTCCCCAGGGCATTTTTCTCTGACTGACCCACCGCCTCTCCTCAACCCTGGCTAGGGTGGGCCTCCTTGTGTGTCCCTCTCATGGGCCTTGCCATCAAGTGCTTAAACGATGGCAGCTCTGGATCAGATCAGGCCCGAGTTCAAATGCCACTGTTGCCCGCTGTGTGTCTCTGGGCAGGTTCCCTGACCTCTCTGAATCCCCATTTCCTGGCCCGTAACTTGGGGCTCGGACAGGAGTGACCCTCGTAGTCGTGTGGGTTAGAATTACGTGAATTACCCACGAACACTCACCACCCTGCCTGGCATTTCACAAGCCCTCGGTGCATGGCTGCTGTACATACGTATTTTTATCATCACGTTATAATTATTGAACTATTATGATTAATTTAATATTTCAGGAAAAAAATGATTAATGTCTGTTTTCTTTTGTAGGCTGTGAAGAGGGCAGGGACTTCTAATCACTGATTTATTCCCAGTGTCCATGGCAGGGCCTGGCACAGAGTAGGTGCGCTAAACACACATCCTGAAGCAATCAGGCCTGGTGTGCCTGAAGACAGGGGCTGCTAGCTACTTTCCAGGCTCTCTTTAAGCCTAGGATGTTTATGAATAGTGACTCTTACTTGCTGCAAAGGGATGAAAGCAAATAGGGAAAGAAAGAAAGAAGGGAAGGAAAGGAAAGGGAGATAAAGGAGGGGAAAGGGGGTAAGAAAAAGAGAGAGAAAGGGAAAGAAACGGGAAGGGAGGAAAGGAAAGTTGGGGGGAAGCGGGAAGGAGAGGGGGGGAAAGGCACGGGAGACAGCCTAGCGCTCCAGGGACCACCTACTGGAAGGGGCTGGCGTTGCAGATGGTGACGGCGGGGAAGTCCATGGTCTTGAAGCCCACGGAGAGCGAGACGCTGACCTCCCAGCTCAGGTAGGTCCTGATGAAGACGCCCCACTGCCAGAAGACGATGGAGGCGAAGAGCAGCGTGAGCACGAACCACATGGCCTTCTTCTTGGGCCCCTCGCAGATGATGCGCTTGGGGCCGTGGGTGTTGGTGTTGTCGCAGTACCACACCAGCAGCTCCTTGTAGGTGTAGCCGGGGCCCTTCTGCAGCCGGTGCAGGCACTTGACCAGGTACTTCTTCACCTGCATCGTGGCACCTGCAGAGACGCGCATGCCGTGCAGCTAGGACACCCGCCTCGCGCCGAGGACGTCCCTGCCTGGCCACAGCACCCACGGGAGACGGGCAGCCCAGGTTGCATATGCCCTTCCTCCCTCCCTCCCTCCCTCCCCGCCTCTCTCCCTCCCTCCCTCCCCTTTTCCTTCCTTTTTGCCATCTCTCATCACCCATCCACTCCTCCATCCAACCAAAAAGCATTTATTGAGTGCCTACTGTATGCCAGGCACTGGATTAGTCCCTCTGGACTCAATACTGAGCAAACGAACACGTTTCTGCCCTCCGGGAGTTTCCAGCCTAGCAGCCAAGTCACTTAAACCTGCAGCCTCGGGTTCACTGTCTGTAAAAGGGGGATGGCGGAGCCTAGTTGAGAGGCCTGCCGAGAGGGTGACATAGGGGATCCATGAAAGTGCTCAGCTCAGGGCATGGCGCAGGCTAAGAGCTCCGTGTGGTTAGCTACCATCACGACAAGCTGTTAGCAAGTGGGGCAAACGTTGAGGAAACAGTCCATCAGAAATGCCTGGTTACAGGATGCGATCAGGGTGGGGAGCCTGAGCTCTGAGCTCCCAGAGGCAGGAAGGGTGGTGGTTAAGAACCAGGACTCTGGCCCTGGCCCATTTGGTTCAGTGGCTGGGGCCGACCAAAGGGTTGCAGGTTCGATTCCTTGGTTGCAGGTTTGATCCCTGTCCCCAGTCGGGGCTTGTGTGGGAGGCAATGAACCTCTCTCTCTCTCTCTCTCTCTCTCTCTCTCTCTCTCTCTCTCTCTCTCTCTTCCTCTCCTCCCTGTTCCACTCTCTCCAAAAATCAATGGGGGGGGCGGGGATCCTCAGGTGAGGATTACAAGAATGAAGACTCTAGAGCTGAAATGTCTGGCTTTGAATTTGGCTCTGCCACTTTCCAGCTGTGACTTTGAGTAAATCATTGCTCAGTGCCTCAGTTGTCTCATCTGTACAATGGGAACAATAATATCCTCTACCTCAGAGGCTTGTTGTGAAGACAATGAAATATGGAATGTGGATCACTGTCTGGCTCCTGTCAGCTGCTGTTATTACAGCTGCTCACACACCCCAGGCTGAGGGGACCTGGAGGAGGTCACAGCAGGGTTCCCTGGGGAAAGCAGACTCGGGGGTGGGGTGGGGTGGGGTGGGGTGGGGGGGGGACAGCGGGAGCAAAGGAGCCTGGAAGGGGAGCAGGGCCCTGTGGGCCATCTAAGGATTTGGGTTTCAAGCCCAGGAGGGTTGAACCCTTGGAGGCGTGATGCCCTCAAATCTGCCGTCTGAAAAGCGCGCTGGGCTGCCTGCAGACCCGGGTGGAAGGGGGCGGGTCCGAGCAGGGGGCGGGCATGGGCGGCTGCGGACTGCCTCACCTTTCCGATTGTTTCCCAGCTGCGTGGGGAGGCAGGCTTCTTAGGAAGATTAACCAAGACCTGGGAGCGGGCAGGGGGAGCTTGTGTCCTCCTCCTCCTCCTCCCGGTATCAGGGCAGCGGCAGGAGCACCCGGGCCCAGCGCCCAGCTGGCTGCAGGCCGCCTCCTTCACGAAGCCGTCCACTCCCTGGCTGAAAGGCCCCTTGCCCTCCTCCGAGAGCCTCTGAGGTCGGGGCATGGCGGTGGGCAGCCAGGTGCCCACTCCAGCATCCTTTCCCCTTGCTCTGGGGTCCCCGCAGGTGAACTGCCCCTCCCCCAGCCAAAGCTGGGGTGAGTGGCCAGATTGACGTCCACCCCAGCTTGGACCCCTGGGACTCACTTCCGTGACTTTATGCTGGAATAACTGCGGAAGGGACTCCCTTCCAGCTCAGATGACTACGTGGTGGTACTTGGCACCGCCAGTGGGGAGACGACCCTAGAGTAAAGCGGACACACAGGAGCCACAGGATGGAGAGAGAGTCCTGACACCATTTAAACACCTGGATCCAGCCATTCCATCAGATATGGGAACCAATACATTTTCTCTCTTGCTTTTGCTGATCCAAATTGGGTGTCTGTCACTTGCAACTATTAGGATCTTAAGGAAAAAGAAATAATTCCCCTTTCGCCCCTGTGACAGCTTCTGCCCCTGAGGCTCCTCTGATGCCCACTCCTCCACGTTCACGAAGCCACGCTGTCAGGCCCTCCGCACCCCTAAGCCCTGCCGATGGCCCCGCTTAACCAGGAGCCTCAGGCTCACGGTTCATCAGGCGACCGCATCTGGTTAGAAGGAACACCATGCTGTTTTCCTTGGGTCTATTTTTAGTGGATCTTCTGCTTATGACGAGATACACTTACGTAAAAAACAAGCACACTATTCAGCAACCAATAGCAGAGCAGACAGCAAAGACGGCGACGATGACAGGCACACAGAAGCTGGTAGCGGCCGGGCTGGTCTCCTAACTGCTTTGGCCCCTGGGAGAGTAGCTAAGTAAGAATCAATAAATGCTACAAGGCCAGCTTTCATCTCCAAGGTGGTAGATGGTCTGTGTTTGGAGTGTCTACACAGCTTGTGCAGAAAGTTGCTTAAATCTGTTTACGGCTTAAACCAACCCAAAGCAGCTCAGTGGAGAATAGAGTCCCTAACCTGAGGCAGGGAGAGCGGAGGCCGCGTGCCCCGAACCGTCCCAGAGGGCTGCCTACATCCTGGCCCCGCGCAGCCAGCGTTTCTGGCTGCAAGTTCAGAAACGATGAATGGCGTGTGCGCCCGTTTCCGTTTTCTTCTAAGAGAAAACGTCCACTCACTGTCAGAGACAAAGGTCCCTGAGATTGGACTCAGCCCCTGGTGGAAGGGAGCTGGGAAGCGGCTATTCTGACCACACGCACCTGAGTGCTGTTCATTAGGTCAGTTCTGAGCCTCCGGACGACAGGCCAGGAGCTGTACTGGGTTTGCAAAAGCCACCGCCCCCCCCTTATTAAAAAATCCGCTTTTGCCCCGGCTGGTGGCTCAGTTCGTTGGAGCGTGTCCTGTGCACCAAAAAGGCTGTGGGTCCCATTCCCCGTTGGGGCATCTACGAGAGGCAACCGATCAATGTTCCTCTCTCACAGCAATGTTTCTTTCTCCGCCTTCCTCTCTCTAAAAACAATAAAAACATATCCTTGGATGAGGATTTTTTAAAAATCCCTTTTTAAAATAACAGCTTTATTAAAATGTAATTCACATATCATAGAATTCATCCATTTAAAGCGTAGAATTCAGTGGATTTTAGTATACCCACAGAATTGTTCAACCATCAATCACCACAATAAGTTTTAAACCATTTTTGTCTTCCCCCAAAAGAAACTCTATCCCTCCCTCCCTGCCCCTCCCTCCACCCTCCCCAACCCCAGGCAGCCACTGCTTCTGTGGATTCACCTATTCTGGACATTTCATATGAATGCAACCATATATTCTGTACCCCTTTGTGGCTGGTTTCTTCCACTTCTCATAATGTTTTCAAGGCTCACCCAGGTTGTAGCCTGTAGCAGCGTTTTTTAATTGTCAAATAATATTCCCTAGTATGGATAGGTCACATTTTATTTATCCATTCATCAAGAAGTGGACAGTTGGCTATTATGCTACTGTAAACATATGTGTACACGTTTTGGTGTGGACATGTTTTCATTTCTCTTGGGTCTATATCCCGGAGTGGACATGCCCCCTGGATCAGATGGTTGTCTCTCTCTGCCTAACCTTTCGCAGAGCTCCCACAAGTGCACGAGGTTCCAATTCCTCCACCTCTTCATCCAGCTTTGCCACTGGCCATTAAAAAAGTTACTACAGCCATCCCATGGGTGTGAAGTGGTGCTTGTTCTGTTTTTTATTTGCATTTTTCTGATGACTCATGTTGTTGACCATCTTTTCATGTGTTATTGGCCAATATAGTCATTAAAAGGACAATAAATCTTTGGAGAAATATGTATTCTGATCCTTTGCTCATGTACTTTAATTGGTCTCTTTGTCTTTTTTATTGCTAAGTTCTAAGAGTTATTTATATTTTCCATAGAAGTTCCTTATCAGATGTAGGATTTGCAAAAATGTTCTATTCTGTGGGTTATCTTTTCACTTTCTTGACAGTGTCCTTTGAAGCACAAAACTTTTTATATTTGATGAAAATCAATTTGTCTATGTTTCTTTTGTTGCTTGTGCTTCGATACTGTTTTAAGAATCGATTGCCTAATCCAAGGTCATAAAGACTTATTCCTATTATCTAATCTAAGAGTTTTAAGATTTTAGCTCTTATATTTAGGTCTTTGGTCCAGTCCGAATTACTTTTTGTATGTGGCGTGAGGTAGGGGTTCAACTTCAGTATTTTGCATGTGGATATCCACTTGTCCTAACACCAAGACTATTCTTCCCCCACATAATTGTCTTGGCACCCTTAGTGGTTATTTTTTAAAATTATGTATATTAAAGAAAACCTAAATAAATGGCAAGATACACCACATTCATGGGTCAGCAGCCTCAATATTGTTAACATGTCAATTAACCCCAAATTAATGAATCTTAATCAAAATCCCAGCAGAATTTTTGCAGAAATCAATAAGCTCATTCTAAAATTCATATGGAAAAGCAAAGTAACTAAAATAGAAAAAAAAACACTTTGGAAAAGAAGAACAAAGGTGAAAGACATATACCATCCGAATCAAGACTTACTATAAGGTGCAATAATCAGAGCGTGTGATATTGGTGTAATGATAGACCTATTGGTCAATGGAATAGGAAACAGGGTCCAGAACGAGGTGCCAAGGTAATTTAATGTAGGAAGGACAGTCTTTTCAACAAGATGCTGAAACAAATGGATGCCATAGAAGAAAAGGTGAATTTCAACTCCTACCTCACACTATATACAAACATAACTTAAAATGGATCAGAGACTGAAACACAAGAGCTTAAACTGTGGGCCACCCCGAAGGAGTATAGGGGAAATCTGTGCATGTTGGGGTGGGCAGCGCTGTTGAAGGCAGGTCACCAAATCATGAATCAGAAAAGGGACTTCAAAAATACAACTAAAAGACAAAACGGACATCATCCAGAACCACAGGAAGGCTGGCTGAGTGGAAATTCTACAACTAGAAGGAAAGAGAAAAGCACACTGAGACACAGGGGAGGTGCGGAAGTAAAGTGCAGAGGTACGGAGGCGCATGCGGAAAGAGCTGGCACTGGAGGACGCTGGTGTCTTTTTCAATCAGGAGGGAGTCACAAGCTCCCGATGGCTCTGAACTCCAGGTCTGGATGAGTCTCTGGGGACCCAGACCCATACGGTGAGAAACTGGACTGTCTGGCATCGGGCAGAACTCGAGGGCGGCTTTCTCTCAGAGGTGCTTGCAGTGATTACCGAGGGACACTGAGATGGAACACTGAGACCCGAGGGCCTCTTAGGCAGGGCTGAGGATCAGCCATAGCTGTTTGCTCCGCCCTGTTGATTTCCTGAGACCCCGCCCCACCCAAGCTGCTAGCAGAGGCTTTTGAATATGAATGGGCTGGCCCTTTGCAATCTGAAAATTACCTAACAAACTTCAGCTGGGTCAGAGAGACCCAGAACATCCAAAAGAAGGCCCAAGGCCCCACAGCAGCTTGCATTGCTTCGCAGCTGGGCCTCATCTAGGCACCTCCAAACCCCAAACAAAGAATAGGAATCTGCAAATCTCTCCATAACTCCTGCTGGGTAGCCTCAGGCAGAGGCTAAATTAGCACCTCCTTAGAGATCCAAGAGCCCGTGTACCCAGTGGTCAGATTGGGACGATCCAGACTACAACTCCTCAGATCCATAAGGGACACACTCAGGGGGCAGACTCAGTGAGCACCAAAGCCCCACTGAAGCAAGTCTTGCCCCAGAAGGGTGCCTTCAGCACAGACGTTCTCCCACTGTAGACACAGCTGATTCTCACAGCCAATAGGCCTGGAGGTCAATTCCTCCCAGTGATACTAACAACAATCAAGGCTTAACTACAAAAGACTGTGTACACAGCCCACAAAGGGGTGCACCAAGAGTGTCCACCTCAGGTAACTGGGGAGGCTGAGCTACTGGGACCTATAGGACACCTAGCACACAAAACCACTCTATCAACACAGGGAAGCAGCCAAAATGCGGAGGCAAAGAAACAGATCACAAATGACAGAAATGGAGGAAAGCAAACTACTGGATATAGAGTTCAAAACCACGGTTATAAAGTTTTTCAAGAATTTTCTAGAAACCGCCAATAAATTTAGTGAGACCCTTGAGGATATGAAAAAGGACCAATTAGAAATTAAGCATACACTGACTGAAATAAAGAATATCATACAGAGATCCAACAGCAGACAAGAGGATCCCAAGAATCAAGTCAAAGATTTGAAATACGAAGAAGCAAAAAACACCCAACCAGAAAAAGAAAAAGAAAAAAGAATCCAAAAATATGAAGATAGTGTAAGGAGCCTCTGGGACAGCTTCTAGCGTACCAACATCCAAATTATAGAGGTGCCAGAAGAAGAGAGAGAGCAAGATATTGAAAACCTATTTGAAGAAATCATGACAGAAAACTTCTCCTACCTGGTGAAAGAAATAGACTTACAAGTCCAGGAAGCGCAGAGAACCCCCCAAAAAAGGAATCCAAAGAGGACCACACCTAGACACATCATAATTAAAATGCCAAGGGCAAAAGACAAAGAGAGAATCTTAAAAGCAGCAAGAGAAAGACAGTCAGTTACCTACAAGGAAGTACCCATATGATTGTCAGCTGATTTCTCAACAGAAACTATGCAGGTCAGAAGGGAGTGGCAAGAAATATTCAAAGTGATTAATAGCAAGTGATTCAAAGTGATTAATAACCTACAACCAAGATTACTTTACCCTGCAAAGCTATCATTCAGAATTGAAGGTCAGATAAAGAGCTTCACTGATAAGAAAAAGCTAAAGGAGTTCATCACCACCAAACCAGTATTATATGAAACTAGAGGCCTGGTGCACAAAAATTTGTGCACTCAGGGGTTCCCTCAGCCCAGCCTGTGCTCTGTCTCAGTCTGGGACCCCGGGGGATGACCACCTGCTGGCTTAGGCCCGCTTCTTGGGGAATTGGGCCTAAGCTGGCAGTCAGACATCCCTCTGGCAGCCCGGGAACCCTTGGGGGATGTCCACTTGCCAGCGGGGAGCAGGCCTAACCTGCAGTCGGACATCCTTAGCACTGCTGAGGAGGCGGGAGAGGCTCCCACCACCACCACCGCTGTACTGGCTGCCGTCAGACTGGCTTGTGGCTGAGCAGAGCTCCCCCTATGGGAGTGCACTGACCACCAGGGGGCAGCTCCTGCATTGAGTGTCTGCCCCCTGGTGGTCAGTGTGTGTCATAGTGACCAGTCATTCCCAGTCGTTCTGCTGTTAGGGTCAGTTTGCATATTACCCTCTTATTATATAGGATAGAGGCCTGGTGCATGGGTGGGGGCCAGCTGGTTTGCCCTGAAGGGTGTTCCAGATCAGGGTGGGGGTCCCACTGGGGTGTCTGGCCAGCCTGGGTGAGGGGCTGATGGCTGTTTGCAGGCTGGTCAAACCCCCCCCCCCCCCAGTGGGAACCCTCACCCCATGGAGGTTTGGCCAGCCTGGGTGAGGGGATGATGGCTGTTTTCAGGCTGGCCACAACCCTTTTAGGGTGGGGGGTCCCCACTGGGGTGCCTGGCCAGTCTGGGTGAGGGGCTGAGGGCCATTTTCAGGCTGGCCAAGCCCCCCCAGCGACGGAAGCTCCCAGCCTCTCCTTTTTTTCTTTTCTTTTTTATTCTGGGATTTATTTACCTTCTATAATTAAAACTTTGTAGCCTTGAGAGGAGCTCAGAGCCGGCCAGGGCGGGTGGTAGGGAAGCTTGGATTCCTGCTCACTCCAGCTCCGTGGCCACGGCCAGCTGAAAGCAGGTATCTGGGGTTTATTTACCTTCTATAATTGAAACTTTGTTGTTTTGAGTGGAGCTCAGAGCCGGCCACGGCAGGCGGGAAGCTTGGCTTCCTCCATCATTGGGGCAACCAAGCCTCCTGTTTGCTCCAGCTACATGGCTGCTGGCCGCCATCTTGGTTGGGTTAATTTGCATATAGTCGCTCTGATTGGCTGGTGGGCTTGGCTTAAGGCATAGCAAAAGTATAGTCAATTTGCATGTTTGTCTTTTATTAGTGTAGATGTTGAAAGGTATTCTTTAAGAAGAGGAAGAAGAAAAAGGTAAAGATAAAAATTATGAGCAACAAATACATATCTATCAACAAGTGAATCTAAAAATCAAGTGAATAAAAAATCTGATGAACAAAAAATACTAGAGGAATCCAAAGGCAACAAAATCTCAGACATATGCCGAAGCAATTTCTTCACCCATACATCTCCTGGGACATTGGAAACTAAAGAGAAAATAAACAAATGGGACTACATCAAAATAAAAAGCTTCTGCACAGCAAAAGAAACCATCAACAAAACAACAAGAAAGCCCATTGCATCGGAGAACATATTCGCCAATGTTATCACCGATAAGAGTTAATCTCCAACATTTATAGGGAACTCATACAACTTAACGAAAGAAAGGTAAACAATCCAATCAAAAAATGGGCAAAGGACCTAAATAGACACTTTTCAAAAGAGGACATTCAGAAAGCCAAGAGACATATGCAAACATGCTCCAAGTCACTAATCATCTGAGAGATGCAAATAAAAACAACATTGAGATATCATCTCACACCTGTCAGAATGGCTATCATCAACAAATCAACAAACAATAAGTGCTGGAGAGGATGCAGAGAAAGGGGAACACTCGTGCACTGCTGGTGGGAATGCAGACTGGTGCAGCCACTATGAAGACAGTATGGAGTTTCCTCAAAAAGTTAAAAATGGAACTCCCATTTGACCCAGTGATCCCACTTCTAGGAATATATCCCAAGAAACCAGAAACACCAATCAGAAAGGATATATGCACCCCTATGTTCATAGCAGCACAATTTATCATTGCTAAGATCTGGAAACAGCCTAAGTGCCCATCAGCAGATGAATGGATTAGAAAACTGTGGTACATCTACACGATGGAATACTATGCTGCTGTAAAAAAGAAGGAACTCTTACCACTTGCAACAGCATGGATGGAACTGGAGAGCATTATGCTAAGTGAAATAAGCCAGTCAATGAAGGAAAAATACCACAGGATCTCACTCACTCATGGATAATAGAGACCATGATAAACTTATGAACAAAAATAGATACAGAGGCAGAGCTGCCTCGAACAGACTGTCAAACTGCAGCGGGAAGGCCGGGGAGGGTTGGGGGGCAGGAGGGGGGTAGTAAGAGATCAACCGAAGGACTTGTGTGCATGCATATAAGCATAACCAATGGACACAAGACACTGGGGGGGTAGGGGAGGCCGGGGGAATGTCAAGGGGGGGAAGAAAGGGAGACATGTGTAATACTCTTAGTAATACTTTAAGCAATAAAACAAAATTAAAAAAAAATAAAATAAAAAATAAAAAAATCTGATGAACAGAAAAAGGAAAAGAAAAAAAACCTATAAGGTGTACTTAGTTAAAATAAAATCTCACCTTCAAAAGACACTGTTAAGAACATGAAAGAGAAAACCACTGGGAGAAAATATTTGTAATAACATGCCTAACAAAGAATCTGTGTGAAGAATACATAAATAGTCCTGAGAACTCAATAAGAAAGCAAGAGGCCCAACAAAAATGGACAAAAGATTTGAAAAAAATACAGGCAGAAGATGACGTGTGAATGGCCCCTAAGCACCTGAGAAGATGCTTCACGTCATTACTCACTGGGGACATGCAAATCCGAAGCACATGGAGGGGCCACCTCCCACCCACCAGGTGTGACGGCACCAGGGCCGGCGAGTGTGTGGAGCAATCGGAACTCTCCGACATGACTGGCAGGAACGAAAAATGGTGCAGTCACTTTGGAAAACAGTTTGGCAGTTACTCATAAAGTTAAAAGGACGCTTATCATATGACCTAGCAATTCCACTTTTATTTGCCCCAGAGAACTAAAAATATGCTCAACAAAGACTTCTATATATACACTGATAGCAGCCTTATGCATTAATAATCCCAAGCTAAAAACAAGCCAAATGCCGACCGATGAGTGAATAAATAAACAAACTGGGGCATATCCAGACCATGGAGAACTCTTTAGCGATGAAAAGGAACCGAATATTGGCACATACACAATGTGGGTGGGCATTAACAAATCATTGCTGAGTAACCGAAGCTGGGCACAAAGGAATTCCTGCTCTATGATTCCATTTCTACGAAGCCCTGGAAAAGACAGACTCATCTACGGGGACAGGAGACAGGCCAGTGAGTCCCTGAGCCTGGCTGAGCAGGGGGTTGACTAGAAAGATGCATAAAGGAAGCTTTTGGAGGTGATGAAAATATTCTACATATTGAGTGAGATGTTCAATTGGGTGAAATATTTGTAAAAACTCATCAAACACTGTACTTAGAATGGAGGTATTTTACTGTATATAAATTATATCTGAATAAGGTTTTAACCAAATACTTAAATCCATTGCCATTTTGAAATTGAGATTTCACATTTTAAAATGAAATCTAGATTTTCTTCCACTTTTGAAAAATCAGAATGACTTGACGACTGTCCGATGTGGCAATGTCCTGCTGGGGCTGCACAGCAGCTGCCCCGATTCGGAGCCTGTGCGCCCATCACCCCACATCTCCCGTTCCCCATCTTCTTACACGCAGCCCACTCTGCTCGTTTTCTATCCCGTGTTGGTGTATAGGGACATGTGACCTAGCGGCCCCTGTCAATCACAGGTTAGATGCTTTCATTAAAACCCCCTGTACTTACTGTTGCCCTAAAACCTCAATTATCCAAGGTTATCAGGGAATAAGTGTGTGGGTAGCTGGATTTTTGTAGTTAATTGAAGGTTCGCTGGAAAATGGATGTGACTCTGGTTATTAAGAAGTCGTTCATGTTTCTGCGTCTGCCAGGGCAGCTATAGAACAGGAAGGCCGGAGCCCAGATGGCGCTCTCTGTTCCGACTGCAGGACAATGTCAGGAGAGGGGCTGGGATCTCTCGTCATTTCCATGGATAAAGGCAAATATGTGCATTGTAGGCACCCAGATTCTGGTCTCTGTATGCCATTCCTGACCAAAAAAACCCAGGGCTCCTTGGAGGAATGGCTTATGCCTCTTTTCGTGCAGGAAATGCACAGGAGGAACCTGCGTGACTTGATCTTAGTAGAAAGCAGAGGAGGCACCCAGCACTCCTGGGGCCACTCGAAGGACCCCTTGAAGGGGCTCTTCGTGCCAAAGGCGGGACAATTTGAGCATCTTTACAAAAACCTGCAATGAATCGCAACATTACATGCATAAAAAGTCTGTGAGCTCAGAATAATACCGAGAAAGGAAAACATGAATGTTACTGATCAATAAACGTCATGAACAAACGGGTCCCATTCAGGCTGCTGTTCCTGCATTTGGGGCGCGAGCAGCTACTACGCTCAGTAAACGGCTTCCCTTACTGCAGGGCTCCAACGTTCAGCTCGAAACGCAGCCCGGGGCCTATTTCTGTACAGCCCTTGAGCTAAGAATGGTTTTTATTGATTTATTTTTCTTTTATTTAAAAAATTATTTTCTTTTATTTTCCCCCATCTCCTTTGATCCCCGCTGTGAAGGGGTGGAAAGGGAGGACCGCGTGTGACAGAGGCGCCTGAGGCCCGCAAAGCCGACACTAAGCTCCTGGCCCTCCACAGGCTCGCGTGCCGGCACCTGACCTGCTGTGCCTGCGGATTTGCAGTAAATAGAGAGAAATCTTTAAAATGGGCTTCACGTCAGGCTCTGTACGCTTCTGTCACTTCCCGCCCAGTGCCTGCTAATTCAGCGTTTCCGAGCATCAGCGGTTTGCGTGCCACCTTCCCTGTTTTTGCTGAATCCCTACAGCACTGGTATCGTTATTTACTTAACAGAAAACATCGCCTCGACTCCCTTTTCTGCTTTAAAATATTCAGCCTTGTCCTGAGGAACACCCCGAATGCGGAGAGCGCTGTGCCTGTGAAGTAGGCTTGCTACGCTAAACCACGTTTTGTAACGCACATGAAATAGTTTCGCTATTTGAAAAGGGCTCTTCTGTGCAGCACGAAAGTCACCTTGCTCTCTCCCTTCAGGAAATTCTCTGCTGATTACTTTCCACCTGGCTGACGCGTGCGCTGCCCAGAGACATGCCATCTCTGCCCAGCGTGTCCGCCTACGGCTCCCTGCCCTTCTCTGCATCCGGGGCGGCCTAGTTATGCCCATTTCACAGAGTGGGACTTACCCACGACTCAGTGAGTCACAGGTGGAGGTGGAAATAGCCAGCAGGTCCCCTGGCTCCTGGCCACGCCTTGAGGTGAGACACCCGACCTCTTGCACGCGCTCTGGGGGTGTCGGGGAAGTCTGCGGTGTAGCAATGGAGCCGCCGCCTCCGCCTGCGCTCACCCAGGCAGCGCTCACCATAAACCCAAACCCCGTGGGACTGGGGGAGGCGACGGGAAAGTGGCTTCCTCCAAGGCCCCGGGCGGGGGACCAGGGGTCTTATTTGAGCGGATGAGAGAAGGAGGATTCGGCCAGGGTGTGTGGTTTAGTGGAAGAAAAGAAAGGGCAGATCAGCATATGCATTTGTGTAGACAAGAGAGATCTTTACCTCTCAGGGGAGACACCAGAAAGTGGTCATAGGAGCGGCTGGGGGACAGGCAGGGAGGAGACTTGAAAGCAAGTTACTCCTTATGCACCTTTTGTATTTTGGACCCTATCAATGTTTTTTAAAAATTCGATTTATTGGTGTAACATTGGTTAATACAAATCAAGGTTTAATCTGTTCATTTATTCAATCAGTCACTGTTAAGCACTGACTGTGTGCTCAGCACCGTTGTAGGCACCAAGCATCCATCCATACACAGTAAAGACATGAACCCCTGGCCGGCCAGTGTGGCTCAGTGGTAGAGTGTCGACCCAGGAACCAAGAGGTCACAGTGTGATTCCGGGTCAGAGCACATGCCCGGTTGTGGGCTCCATCCCCAGAAGGGGGTGTGCCGGAGGCAGCCGACTGATGCTGCTTCTCCCTCGTCGACGTTTCTATTTTTTCTATCCCTCTCTCACTCGCTCTTAAAATCAATAAAAACATTAAAAAAAAAAAGATGTGAACCCCAGGCTTCAATGAGGTAACGCTCGGGAAGCGCTTTGCACAGGGCCTGGGCCAGCGGTAGCTGTTATTACTGCTATTGTGTCATGCAAGCATCAGAGTCCTTCAATGGCCCCTTCTTCACCCTGAAGACAGTCGTTAGGACTGTCACTCAGGGGAGATGGCCAGCGGGAGACGTGCCTCCCAGGCTCTGCCCCTTGTGGGGCTGGTCCTTCCCTGGCAAGCAAATCCCACGGTCCCCAATGTCTCCAGTGGCCCCCAAGGCCCCCATGGCTGGCAACTGGCTTTCCCAGACCACTCCTGTGAATAGCTATCCCTACACCCGGCTCCCTGCACCAGCAGCCGTGGATGCGGCCTGTGGGTGCTGGCCTCCGAAAGAGCACTTCCTACACTTGTCCCAGCGGAAGGGAGACCGGTGAGGGGTGGAACGGAGCCTCACTCCCCCCAGCAGGCTCCTGGCCCTGCGCATCTCTGCCAAGTGCGAGGCTGGGAGAGCGAAGTGCTGAGCTGCTGGCCGACCTGTGGAGCCCTTTCTGTGGCCCACGCCTCACGGAGCAGCAGTGCCGGCCCCGATCCAGCCCTTCCTCCTGGGCTAATGCTCAGCTCCTGGGAGAGGAGTGGGGGCTCCTGCTGAAGGCACTGCATCAGCAGGGCAGGGCCCACCCCTCTCTCTCCTCCTGTTACCTTCTCTAAAGCCTGGCGTATGTGGTCACTGCTCTGGTGCCATCACACGCCCTTTGTCCCCATCTTCCCTGAGAGCCGTTACGGCTGAGCTTTGCAACAGGGGTATTGGGAGAGGAAGGGAGCCCGTTAGGCCAATTGCAGGCACGGAGTACGGCCAAGGAGAGCTGAGAACTCAGTGGCCACGACAGGAGCCGGCAGGGGGCAAAGTGAGCAGGCGGGGCTGCCCCCATCTCCACCCCACCTGCCAGCCTCCATCCTGCCAGTGCCCCTCTGTCTGGTCCGATGGAAGATGAGGGATGGTGTCAGGGAAGTGCTCAGAGCTGCTGCTGGGGCAGCACTGGCCAAGCCCTGCGGGGAGTGGGAGCAGGTGCCAGGGCCTGGGGAGCCGGTCTGCTCTCTGGGTGTGACTCGTCCTGCCCGCCCCCCACAGTAGGCTCAGCCGGGAGCTCAGTGCACCACACACCCTCGCCCCTCGGGCACCAGGTGAAAAGCGGGCCGCAGGGTCCCCAGGAGACAGGCACTTGGAGGGACCGCTCAGCCGACACTTCTCGGTGGACTGGTTGGTGCTCCTGCTGGGACCAGGCCTCTCTCCCGGTCGCGGGCTCCGTCCCTGTGGGATGTACAGGGGGCAGCTGGTGGCTGTTTTGCTTTCACATCGATGATTCTCTCTCTCCCCTTTCCCTCTCTCTAAAAAAATCAATTAAAAAAAGTCTCACTTCAAACAGCAATGCTTAAGTTATGGTGAAGGTGGTGAACCGAGGCCCACAGTTCAGAGGCGTCTGCCACAAGGCTGCAGGCGTGGCGGCCCGGCCCAGCGGCCCGGTTCTGGGAACTCCGATCACACACCCGCGGTGGCCGCTTGTTTCCCGTTCCCTCGGGACCCCTGACCAGCTCCCACCGCAAGGCGAAGGCCACGGAGCTGCCGCTGAAGGGCCTCTGGCCTCGAGGGCAGGTCAAGGCTGGCGCTGACGGCGGCACCGGCCTTGTGCTCTTAGGGGCTAACGCTTGGCTGCCTGCTCGATCTGGGCTGCAGCTGGGCGCCAGTGATACTCTCCTGGACTCAAGATCGTCCTTTCTGTTGACTCACTCTTGTTTTTACCTAAAGACCTGCTTGAGCTCTGTCCTAAGCAACAATGTCCGCAAAATCACAGGGTCCAGGTTCCTAATTACGTATGTTTTCTAATACGGGCAATTACTAGTGAGATGAAAGGCGCTTGTCAGCGCACCCTCTCCGCCCGCCGCGCTGCACGGGGAGACAGAGTCAGCCGAGGTCCTCCCGCCTCCTGGACGCACCAGGTTAGACAAACACCTCGCACCCGCGCTCCAGGGCCACCGCGGTGTGGACCCCTCGCCCCCAGTGCTGTGCCAGGCTGTGCGCTGACAGAACCCGTTCTGTCGGTTTTTCTACTACCGGCCCAAGATTACATCAGCCTCCATCCCAGGAGGAGTCTGACACATGACCTGCCACCCGGCCCACAGCCCCTGAACCCCAGGACGTCAGGGGTGGCCAGAGCTGCCGGAAAACCCCTTGCGTTGGCATGGCCTCTTCACGGGGCAGCAGCACCCGTCTGGCCTCTGGCCAGCAGGCCACGCCTCGGAGGAGCCGTCCTGACAGGAGGCCAGCGGGCTCCTGCTCGTCACTTCCTTGTTCGACTGGTGGCCCAGCACCACACGCAGGTTGGAAGATGACCACACCTCGTGCCGATGAAACCCTCACCGCTGTCTTCTCTGGGTGGACACCGACGCCGTGGCGACAGGGCGGCAGGATTCGGCCAACTGTGCGCGGCCCGTGCACGCCCGGGGCCCGAGCAGGGCGGTTAACTGTTTCTGTTTAAAAAACTGGATTTGTGTGCAGGCGAAGAACAGTGTGCACGGGGTTAAACAGAGGGTCTTACGGCTTATCTTGGTGGGGAAGGCTCTGTGGCTATTTAAAAATGCTTTTAGTTTATCTGTGGTTTGCAATTTCCTACAACGAACAGACACTGCTTGTATGATTAAAAAGTAATAAAGGAGAAAGTTATTTTTTCTATCAACACGGAAAAAAGTAAGCTTATAGCTTTATGGGAAAATGGGTTGTCAGGAAAGGTGGTTGTTAGGCACTTGAAACCGATATAATTGTATTAACCAACGTCACCCCCATTAATTCAATTAAAAAAATAATTAAAAAAATTAGCATTGAGCTGCGACTTTAGGGGAAGGGGTGGGGCGATGCTGGGTGGGTTGGGATCAAGTGTCTACAGGGGCTTCCGGAGAAGTTCAGATTAGACTTACTCTTCAACCTGGGTTCTAGTATTTGCGACAGTTTTCCAAAAACTCGTTACTTTTATAAAATGTTTAAAAGCCTCAAAGGGCGGGGGGGGGTGGGGGGGGCGCCAAGTCAGCTAGGAAACTCGGCCTGGGCCCCTTGCAGCTGGACTGTGCTCCCCATGGAGGCAGGTGGGCCCTTTCGTTGCTCCTGGGCACAGGGCAAGCCCGAGGTGGCTTCCTGTGGAGGCCTCGGAACGCGCATTTCCTGGGTGGCTCCTGTCTCCAAACCCTTGTTGACAGAGCCTTGAAGCCGTTTGCTTCCTTGTTGCTGGGACGCGGCTGCACCGGGCTATGTGCTGCACGATTACGTTTATGTGGGGAGACAGCTCGCCCCCCTGGCCCCATGCCAGGTGCCATGCCATCGCATCCTAATGGGCAGACGACTTGGGAGTGCCAACGGCGAGCACACGAGCCCACGGCCCTCCCCTCCCCGGCCATGCAAGCGGCCACTTGCCCAGGGTGGGTGGTGTGTGTTGACAGCTGGTGGGGCGGAATGCGGCCAGTTTCATGTGCTCCCTCCCGCCCTCCCTCCTGCTAAGGCTGGAGGCAGCCTGAAGGAGAAAGTGTCTGCCAAGCCTCAGCGGGCGGGGAGAAGGGGTGGAGGATGGAGATGGTTACTCCACCGGGAAGAAAAGGCTGTGTCCTGATGAGAGTCAGAAAAATAAGCTCAACCTGGTAAGATGGTGAGGCTCACACACAGTTCCAGCTCTACAGCGTCTCTATTTTCCATCAGGAAACACGAATTATTCTGTTATTATTCAAAATGTGAGCTTTAGAGTCAGAGGTGAGTGGAGTCTCAGACCATCACACGGCTCATCTGTAAAGCGCCCCCCATCCCCCGCCCCGGCCTGCATTTTCCTGCTCAAAGGGGATGATGCCCGCAAAGCGCTGGGCATGGCGTGGCGTCGGAGCTGGCTGTTGTCCTTGCTGGGGAAAGGGGTGGGACAGTGCAGGTGGCCGCTGGGCGGGCACACTCACCTGCGAGGAGGCCTCCTAGAGGACGGTGCTGGCAGGGGAGTTTCCCAGCTCACAGGTGAAAGCTTCGAGCCCCGCACTGCGCTCCCCGAGGCCCAGCGGCCGGGGTCACACTTCCGTCAGGAACTTTCAAGGGCACCCCTGTGTCTGCAGAGTAAAGGAGAAGCCCTTAGCCAGCTTTCCAGACGCCGTTCAGTGTGCCTCCACCTGCGTGTCTCCTTTTATCCCTCTCATTCCCCTTTAAAACAGGGCAGTGCTTAAGAGCGTGGGTTTAAATCCCAGCTGTAACTCACGGTGTGACTGTGGAATCCACTTACCCTCTCTGTGCCCTGGTTTCCCCATTTGTCAAGCTAGGGGAAAACAGTACCTACTTCATTTCCAGTCCCCCCCGAATGGACGTCACCTGGTCGTCCTCCTCCTCCCCCCGCCCTCGCCCTGTGGACCAACTCCTTCTGTTTTATTTGCTTCCCTCTGTCTCAGATCATGGCTATTTATATCCCTCTCTAATCTGTGCTACTGGGTGGGGAGGTCCCTAGATTTCCCAATGCTTGAGTTTGGAACTTGCACACAGTAGGTGTTCAGTAAGTACGCCTGGCCTTCAGGGCTGGGTGGGGCAGGGTTGCCATTCAGCTGGTATCCGAGGTGTGGTTTCGAGGGTTGATTATGTCTGGAAACCTTTCCTGGTGGAAGGGCCTTTTACGTAAACCTTCCAAATATGATCACTGCTCTGTGTGTAGGGGTGGGGGCACCTGCTCTCCTTCCATCCACCTCCCACTTGGAGCTCAACTGTGTCCCCCAAATTCATATGTTGAAGCCCTAACCCACAGGACCTCAGAAATGACTGCACGTTGGGGTCTTTAAAGAGATGCTAACGTTAAATGGGGCCAACGGGATGGCCCTAATCCAACCTGACCGGCCTCCTCAGAAGAGAGGACATTTGGACACCCAAAGAGACACCTGGGGTGCCCTCTCGGAGGAGAGACCTTGTGAGGACACAACCAGAGGCGGCAGCTGCAGCACAGAGGCCTCAGGAGGCGCCTGGACCTTGGACTTTCAGCCCCAGACTGTGAGAGAAGTTTTTGTTGCTTAAGCAGGGGTATCACAGCAGCCTGATGGACTAACGAAAGCTGTAATGAGAGAAGGAACCAGGAGGCTGAGGCGGAGCCGGCGGTGAGGAGAGCGGAGGCTGGGGCCTTGCTCCCACGTCTAGTTGCGAGGCCAGGCGGGTCAGGAAGCCCCAAGGACCCCGCAGAATGACTTCTGCTCTTCCCTCCCGACCAACGGATTCCATGCCCTTCTGTGGAGACACATCCATATTTAACCACCCACCCTGCAAGTCCTTCCCCATACCAGATTAAAGGCAATAATACATGGCATCTTAAACCTATTATTATTATTATTATTATTATTATTATTATTATTATTACTAGAGGCTCAGTGCATGAAATTTGTGCAGGGTGGGGGGTCCCTCAGCCTGGCCTGCACCCGCTCGCAACCCAGGACCTTTCAGGGATGTCCAACTGCCGGTTTAGGCCTGGCATCAAGGCCTAAACCGGCAGCTGGACATCCCTCTCTCAATCCAGGACTGCTGGCTACTCACTGCTTGCTGCCTGCCTGATCACCCCTAACCACTCACCTACCTGCCTGATTGCCCCTAACCGCTCTGCCTGCTTGCCTCATCGCCCCAACCACTCACCTGCCTGCCTCATCGCCCCAACCACTCGCCTGCCTGCCTGATTGCCCTTAACTGTCCCTACCTGCCTGCCTGAATACCCCTAACCACTCACCTGCCTGATTGCCCCTAACTGCCTCTGCCTGCCTCATCGCTCCAACCACTGGCCTGCCTGCCTAATCACCCTTAACTGCTCCCTGGGGGGTGGGGCCAGCCGAGGCGAGGGGCGGTGGTGTTCTGGTGTCTGGTCGTTCTGGTCATTCCACTATTTCAGTCGCTGGGCTTTTATTATATAGGATTTGCCTTAGACAAAGAGTGAGAGTCCACATTTTTTTGTCCAGAAGACCTTGCATTTTCCTGCAACGATTCCAACAACAGCTTCCCACCCCACTTGGAGTAAAACCCAAACTCCTTCCCATTGCCTGGCTGCCCCCTCCTGCTCTGCCCTCCCCTCTGCTCCCCCAGTTTCCAAGATCATTTCTTGCTGTTCCCACGTAGAGCAGTGGGCCCTGGAGCGCTGATCCCCAGCCCCTGCCACAGCTCCAGGCTGTGCCCCAGGATCACACATGCGCGAACACACACACACACACACACACACACACACACTCATGAACACATGGACGCATGCGTGCGTGCACACATTGGGCCTCGCACACAGCTGCTCTGACTCTGCAGGTTGAGTTGGGTTAGGTGTCTCTCTCTATATATTTTAAACTAGAGATCTTTTTAAAAAGTGATTATTGATTTCAAAGAGGAAGGGGGGAGAGAGAGATAGAAACATCAATGATGAGAAAGAATATTTGACCAGCTGCCTCCTGCACACCCCCTACTGGGGATGAGCCCTGGGCATGTGCCCTGACTGGGAATTGAACCCTGAACTCCTGGCTCATAGGTCTACGCTCAGCCCCTGAGCCCCGCTGGCCAGGCTGTGTGTATATTTTTAAACTTCAGCACCGAGTCTGGAGCATGGGCAGCATTGAGGCGCGGCACCGTGGGTCTTCATGGAGCTGCTGCTTCTTTCAGCCCCAGCTCCAGGGCCATCTCTCCGAGGGGCCCACCCTGACCCCCAGTCCCCAGAGCTCCCTAGCCCACGGCCCTATTTATTTTCTCTGGAGACCTAACTCCACCAGAGACCATCTGATCTATTCATGTTTCCTGTCTGTCCCCTCCACCAGACTTTAAACTCGCCATGGTGTGTGCTGGCTTCTAGTCCCAGCAGCACCCCAAATCCCACAGCACACCAGAGCACCTCAGCAGCATCCAGGAGCAATCCGACAGCACTATAGCACCTCAGCAGTACCCCAGAGCACCCCAGCAAAACTCAGAGGACCCAGAGCACCCAGAGCACCCAGGGCACCTAGGGCACCCAGGGGACCCAGAGCACCCAGGGCACCCAGGGGACCCAGAGCACCCAGGGGACCCAGAGCACCCAGGGCACCCAGAGCACCCAGAGGACCCAGAGCACCCAGGGCACCCAGAGCACCCAGAGCACCCAGGGGACCCAGAGCACCCAGGGCACCTAGGGCACCCAGGGGACCCAGAGCACCCAGGGCACCCAGAGCACCCAGAGGACCCAGGGGACCCAGAGCACCCAGGGGACCATGGGGACCCCAGCAGCAGACCCTCTCTGTCCAGCACCGGAGCCACTGCCCACATGTGTCCACCGTCAGTGCCGGCCCCGCCGCTCGGGGCCGAGCTGTGTCCTCCGTGTCAGACCTCAGAGAAGTCGTGGAACAGACGGGAGATATGGTGAGTTCGGGGAGGGACGGTGCTGCCGGCGGCAAGGCTGTGAGTGTGCTCAGTGCCACTGAACCGTGCACTTGGAAATGGTTCGGAGGGTAAATTCTGTTCTGTCTTTTAAACTGTGTTTACTACAACTAAGAAATTTAAAAGGATGTGCCGGCCATAAAAAATCTGGCTGGTTTGTCTCAGTGGACAGAGCACCAGCCTGCGGACTAAGGGGCCTCGGGTCCGATTCCCTGCCAAGGGCGTGTGCCTCGGTTGCAGGTTCGTCCCGGCCCCTCTTGGGCACGTGTGGGAGGGAACCAATGGTGTGTCTCTCTCATGACGACATCTCTCTCTCTCTCTCTCTCTCTCTCTCTCTCTCTCTTCCCTCCTCTCCCTCCCGTCCCCTCTCCCTAAAAAAAATCAGTGGAAAAAAGTCCCCGGGTGAGGAGTAAAAAAGTCTCAATAACTTTTAATATTGATGACATGCTCAAGTAATGATATTTTGAATATAGGGGTTCCATAAAATATATTATTAAAATTAATTTCACCTGTTTCTTTTTTCTTCTCTCTCTCTCTCTCTCTCTCTCTCTCTCTCTATATATATATATATATATATATATATATATATATGTCGATTTCAGAGAGGAAGGGAGAGGGAGAGAGAGATAGAAACTTCAATGATGAGAGAGAATCATTGATCGGCTGCCTCCTGCACACCCCCTACTGGGATTGAGCCTGCAACCCGGGCATGTGCCCTGGGCCAGAATTAAACCTGGGACCCTTCAGTCTGCAGGCCGACACTCTATCCACTGAGTCAAACTGGCTAGGGCTCCTTTCACTTTTTAAAAATTTAAAGTTGCTTATGTGGGTGAGACTTGGGGCTTGTGTTATATTTATATTGAATGGCACTGGCCTAGAACCATGGCCGGTACACAGTGGGCACTTAAATAGGAGTTGAATATCAGAGTGAATACAGTGGCTGCCAAATAGGTACGGTTCTGTCTGCCAGGCTGCACGAGAAGGGGGGGAGTCTGCAGCAGAGCAGTTCACATCACTAAGGAATCGTAACTAATGTCTGCTCTGTGCTGCCAGGAGAGCTGCTTGCTGGGCGCCCAGCCTGTGCCTGCCTCCGCACTTCCCTCGCACCCTCTCGCCTAACCCTCGTCAGTCCTGCACGGCCCCACCAACACTGCCGCTGCCCAAGGTCACCATGGCAGGGCCTGCCAAAGGCTGCCAGGCCTCCCCATACGCCTGCCCACCCAGTCTGCCACATGGGGCTGCCTGGGACGGACAGTGACAGGGGCTTCTGAGCCAAGGAAGAGGCCTGCGAGGCAGCCAGTCCTTGCCCCGAAGGCCCAGGAAGAAAATGAAGTAATCCACAACCTCTGATCAACGCAAGTTCACCCATCCAGACCCAGCCGCCAGCCTTCTCAGGTTCAAGGACTCCAGGGAACTGGTCCTGGCCTGGGAGGTCATTCTGGTTCTAGGCAGTTGTGGCGGATGGCGCTGGGCCCAGCTGACCCCGCGAGGCCCCGCCGGAGTTCCCGCAGCCCAGCGCGCAGCTCTCTTCCTTCAGGGGGCGCCCTCTCCCCTCCAGGCTGTGGCTGCCGGCCTGGGTCCACCAGCACCCCATGTCTGGCTCAGATCTGCTGGAGCCGGGCCTGTGGTATCTAAGGGGAGCCCTCCCGGAGGACAGGACGCCTCTGTGGGAGGACGCGGGGATCAGAACCTGCCGGAGCGGGCAGAGCTATGCGACGCCTGACAGCTGCGCTTGTCTGTAAACTGTGGCTCTGAGCGTGAGGAAGCTGCTTGGACCTGGACAGAGACAGTTGACACCAAGAAGCCAAGAAAGCCCTGATCCCTCGGCAACAGCTGGCTGGGCGTCTGAGGCCCGAGGGAATGAAGACCCGCTGTGGGGGGCCCTTGCCGTCCCCACCCCAGGTGTGAGGCGGAGGGTGAGGCGCAGGCTGCCAGCCTCGAGCCGAGCTTCTCAGCGCCCGCTGCAGCGGTGGCCCCGGGGGCTTGCTGAAGGGCTAGTCCTAGTTCCCCCCAGGCCTCCGGAATCAGAAACTGCGTTTTCACAGCCCCGGAGACTCTGGGCCACACGGATGTTTGAGAATCCAGGCCGACAGCCTCACTACCAGGCACCAGCTCACCAGCTCACATCGTCTGGCAGCTCGACCTCCTGAATCGGAACCTAGGCAGCCGGGACGCGTGTGCGTGTTCGAGTTTGAGATGTGCTGGGCTAGACTTCCTTACCATGAAGTCAGGACCCTCAAACTCAAATGCTTTCAGGGCTTTTAGCAGGTGATGCTAAAGAACGAAGCCACGGCAGATCCAGCGGCCACTGCCACTTGGAAATAAGACCCATGGGGCCAGCTGGCAGCCCTGCCCACAGGCCGGGGCAGAAAAGGCGCCTAAACTCTGGCAAGCTTGCTGAGCGTGGGACAGCCCTCCCAGGTGTGGCAGGAGGCGCACAGTAGGGACAGGGACAGGGCTTCCCAAACTCAGCGGCACAGTGGCCCTGGCTCCACCCCGGACAGTCTGACTGACTTGGTCTGGGCATCACCTGAGCATCAAGCTCTCAAAAGCCCCCGGTCCTCCATGCAGCCGGGCCTGGTCCTCCAGCCTGCAGACGGGCCTGGCGCCACGTGCTGGAGCAGGTCAGCAAACCTTTCAGGGAAGGGCCGAGCAGGGATGGTTTAAGCTGTGGGCCTCATGGTCTTGGTGGCAGCTGCATGCTGCCACAGCCATTCAAAAGCAGCCATAGCTAATATTAACTGATGGAGCATGGTTGTGTTTTCATAACACTGAATTTTGAACTTCATGTCATTTGCATGTATCATGAAATATTAGTCCTCTTTTTTTTTTTTTTTTTTTTTTTACCAACCATGGAAAAACATTCTTAGCTCACAGGCTGCACAAAAACAGGTGGTGGACTGAACTTGGCCTTGGGGCTGTCGGCTGCTGACCTCTGGGAATGAACCGGGGGCTGGACACCTGCACTGCAGTCCTTTTCCTGGCGTTTGCCCGCACCACCTCCCCTGCACGGTCTCCGGGACTTTAGAAGCACCTGATTATGGAAAGCCATGTTAACAAGTCCTGATCAGGTGTTGGCTTGATCTGGCTCTGGGCCAAAGACTTCAGTGTGGGCCCCCAATCCTTCGTCGCACTGGTGGGATTTCAGGGAGCCGCCTTCCAATGGGCCACTCCGAGCCCCACCACCCCGCCTGGTGATGTCGCTGACCCTTACCGTGCAGTGACCGTGTAACTGTGGTGGACACTACGCTCACAGCTATACCTGCATCACTGTTTCCTTCTCACGGGCACTCCCAGAGAGGGAGGATTAGGATACACCCTCGTGCATTGTTAAATACCCACGTTTTAGATGAGGAAACCAGGCACAGCGAGGTCAGGTGATCTGCTCAGTTGCATAGTAGAGCAGAATTGAACCCATGTCTGTCTGACTCCAGGATCTGCTCTTATAACCACGTTGCTATATTGTCTCTCAATAATCTATGTCAAGGACAATCTGTAATCCATTGCCATCACCAGTCACCGCCATGCCCAGGTACCACCTTCTCAAGGACAAGCCTGGGGCAGCGAGGCTCTCTGCGTCTGGAGTGGCATCCAGACCCTGCTCATCGGCCTTGCACTGCAGCCAGACCTGGGCACCCAAGATAGATTCTGTACCCTCTGCCAGAGAGACTCGCAGAGCTGCCCCACACGGCTGACAGGCAGTGCCCCGCACAAGCCTGGGGGCATCATTCACACGTATTCTGCATGAACACCACCCTGGAGCTTCGGAGCTGCTGTTGGTTTGCTGTTGGCGGCAGCCCTGGGGGCGGGAGGTGGCGGAGGACCGACCTACTGCAATTCAGAAGCACATCATCAAGAGGGGGACGCCCCGAAGGAAATGGCACCCGGGATGGGGGAGGTCGACGCTGGCAGCTTCCGGGGCCCTTTGGGTCAGGACCAGGGAGCGGCTGGCTCTTGCTGGAACCTCCTCCGTCCAGCGGAAAAGGACCCTGCTCCCTGGCCTCTCCAGACCGGACGGATCACAGCTCCGGCTCTGAGTTCTCAGCCCTGTTCCGGCGAGAGCGCCCTTCTCATCCCTCCGCACCCTGGCCCCTTAGGAAGGAAGAAGGGCCCTTGAGTGGTCTCCCCGGTCCTGCTGCCAGGCCCTCTGTGCTGCTCTGCACCTGCCCCTCGACATTCAGAGCTGCCGGCAGCGCCCAACCAAGCGCCCGAGCGCTCCCCTTCACTGCCGCTCCCCTCGCCAGACTGCTCCCTTGTGTTTGTTCTGCTTTTACGATGTGAGCCAGGCCCAGGGCTTTATATGCACCTGCTCACGTGGCCCTCATCGGCACCCTCTGAGGCAGGAACTGTGATCAGCCCCATTTTACAGACAAGGGCTTTGAGGGTCAGAGAAGTTATGCCACTCGCCCAAAGTCACACAGCTAGAAAGTGCCAGAACTGAGAATCAAATTTGGGTCTTTCAGACTTTAGAGCCCAAACCCTTAGCAGATGGCGGTGCCATGTTTTCTGGGTCTGTTTTTCCATCTGCTGGTTGGACCTTGGGTCTGGGAAGTCACGTGGGTGTCCATGATATTGCTGCTGGGGATGATGGGGATGGTGGGACGGCAGTGATGATGGTGATGGTGATAATGATGGTAATGATGCCGATCATGTACCTACTTGACAGGGTTATTGTGCAGATTAAATGAGATTACTCAGGCAAAGCATTGCTCACCATGCCTGTTCTATAGTAAGGACTCCATTAGTGTTGGGGGGTTCCACTGCCTTGGAGTTTGTTAAATAAACCTTCCTGTTTAAACACGGAGTGAAAGTGTGGATCAGAGACAAGGAAGGGAAAGGGTGGTGTTTTTCTCCTTTGACTCCTCCTGCTTTCGGCTAAGTCTCCATTTCCTGCCAGCCTTGGACCCAGCCTCGGCCCCAGCCTTGGACCGCAGCCACAGGCCCAGGCTCTGTGGATGGCCTCTCCCAGCCTCAGGGAGATGTGGAGGCTGGGAATCTGGTCTCGGAAGGTGAAAGGCTCTGCCCACAGCCACATGCAAGCTGGGCCCTGTCCTATCCTGTACGATTAGGGTCTTCACATCGGAGGGAGTGACCGGCTGGCACCTTCAGGGGAGCCCAGGCCTCTGAGAGCCCTGTCACGGAGCGAAGCTCCCCACTCCTCTCGCGGCCCCTTTCAGATGACCCCCGCAGGGAGTGGCGGGAGCAGAGTGGGCTCGGGTCGGATGCGTGGGTTAGAACGTGTGCCCGGGGCAAGCTGCTTCCCCCCGCTGAGCCCGGCTCTCATCCGCAAAGTGCAGACAATGCACAGCTGTTCCACGGGACTGTGGGAGGGAGACAGACCGCGGGGAGAGCGCGCTTTCTCCGCTGTGAGCTGGGGAGAGTGTTTGTAGCCAGCCTTCGGGATTGCAGGAAGAATACCATGCAATAGCACATCTGCCTGCCAGGCCGCTGATGGTTATTATTGTTATTATTACTGCGAAGGAGAAAGCCGCGGTCTGTCAGCATTTATTTGCTGACCCGTATCAGACGCTGAGAGAAACCGGGGACACGCATCGCGGTGTGTGAGCCAACAAAGCAGCAGGCAGCGGCCACACCTCCTCGAAGGAAGGCGCCGGGGCAGCGAGAGGCCTTCAGTGTAGACAACTGGCCCTAAGGTTCAACAGGACACAGCTCCCCACCTCAGGCCAGGACCCTGGGGGCCCAGTGGGCGTTCAGGAGTGGAACGGGGGTGGAGAGTGGGTCTCAGGGTCGGCGCTGAGCGCTGTGGCTGGCTCACCACTGTGTCTCAACGCCCAGCCCACTTCTGGCACTCATCCATCCATCCATCCATCTATCATTCATTCATTCACTCACTCACTCACTCACTCATACAACAAAGATTCGCTCAGCGTTGCTGGGAGGTGGTGGGGCTGCAGAGTGAAGCAGTGAGCGCAGCAGAAGAGTCCGCCTCTAGCAGTTTCCCTTCCTGGGAACTGGAGCCGCAGCCTCCGGGAAACTCCCTAAGTAACCCTACTGCTGGGGAGTGTGCCCAGGCCCCTCCAGGTTTTGCCTTCTGTGCTTAATGCCCCGTCATCCCCTGGCCAGGGTGTCATCTGTCATCTGGTGTCAGAGGGGTTGGATGGGCTTCTACTCCAACAGGCAGCAAGGTGCAAACCAGTGCGCTCTCCACTTGCCTGACCATCACCGCCCCGGACACGCGCCAGGCCCTGACTGCGATTTTCCAACTTGCCCTGAACTCTACAGGTGGAGGTGATGGTGTCTTTCCAGCCCGGGCTCCCTCCCACGCCCCACCCTCATCCTTTCCCCCAGCGGGCAAGAACATTCCGCAGTTAATCAGAGCAGTGAGGAGGGGGGCCAGGGACTGGGGGTGAGTTACCTGCTGGCCATGAGCTCAGGTGCTGTGCCCTGAGCTTGCTGATACCTCACCAGGCCCCCGAGGGAGGCACTGGCACTGTCCCCAGTCCACAGTTGGGGCTCAGAGGTTCAGCATCCCTGTCAGTCACACAGAGCAGAGCTCCAACTCCAACCTGTCTGACTCCCAAACTCTTAATTGTTAACGCAAATCACCTGTCGAGGAAAATTATGGAATCGGGATTACTAATAAAACCCCTCACCTTGGCAGTAGTTCTTTGGGGACCAGAATTGTTTCCCCAGGGACCCCCTGGCCCAATAAATGGCCCCTTCTTCCATTAAGGAGCACAGGCCCTGTGCCAGGCACACTCCTAAACATTTCACCCCCCCACCCCCCACCCCCCAATGTCAAAACAGTCCTTCAAGGGAACTTCAGGTCCACAGCCTCAGGCCTCTCTCACTGACCCGAAACGTCCATCCAAATTCTCACTCCCAGGCAAACCTCGGAGAAAGGTGATCCCTCCTAAGCCGGGGGTGGCGCTCTCAGCCAGGAAAATCAACAAAGTCCTCGGCCAGAGGTGGGAGAGCCACAGCAGAATTTCAGGAATCAACTTGGGGCGAGAGGAGCTTGTTTGGGGCGGTTGCAGCCCAGCCCCTGCTCAGACCCTGATGGAGCCAGATCAGACAGCTCTTGGAGGAGGGTGCCGCTGGCGGCCTGGACCGCCCTCCTTCCAGACCTCGGCTGGGAGTCAGTCCCTGACCATCAGGAGCAAGCGAGGCTGCCTGATGTCCTGGGGGGTCTGCAATTCAGGGCCCCCAAGGCCCCAGCCTCCAAACCCTCAGTGAGGGAGGCACGGGGGTGGGGAGGAAGTGGGGGCTGAATTCACATTCTATTGTTATAACTGTGTGAGTTATCACAATATGACTCACAAGCCCATGAACCCCTCAGAGCCTCCATCTCTTACTGCCCCTGTCACCTGGGCGCCCCTTACCTTACTTCAGCCTCCCCAAACCACCTCCCCAGGGAACGCCTCCAGGTTCAGCTCGGCCCCATGACTATGTCTTGTTTTCCTTACGGTAAAGAAGAAATTCCCTTTTAAAAAACAAAATTGTTAAGACTTTCAGGCTTATTTCAAGTTAATTTAACAAACATTTATTCAGGACTTACTGTGTGCCAGGCACTGTTCTAAGCACTTGACACATTTTATAACACCCCTAATGAGGTGAGAATTTGAAAAAAACAAGCACGGAGAGGTTAAGTAATTTGCCTGCGGTCACACAGCTAAGGGACCGCCAGGATTCAATCGCCCTGTAGGATAGCAGGCTCCAGGTTAAGAATTGCCACACCTTTTGTGTATTCCCAACAGCCAAGACATTTTTGTCTGACACTCCATTTTGTAATTTACATTATGGAAACACACAGTGTTTTAATTTTGCAGATACAAAGTGATATAAAAATACAGATGATGCATTTACAAACTCCCTTGACACCTGCCCCACCTGAATCTGCTGGTCTTAACATTTGGTCCCGTGGCTATTCCAGCCTCCCCCTCCCCTAATCCCGACTCTTAGAACAGTCCCAGGACGCAGAGCAAGGGCTTCGCATGGACCAAGCTGCGGAACCCTTGCAGGACGCCGTGAGCCAGACGTCTCTCCCAGCCCCACCTGCAGGGGGAAGACAGGCTTAGAGAACGGCACACACTTGCTCAAAAGCACACACAGCTGGGAAGTGGCAGGGCCCAGGACCAGGCCAGGCCATCTGAATCACAGCCCCTACTTTTTGTTTTATCACCCCTAAATGTTTCTATTGTGGCAAAATATACGACAAAACATTTACCACTTAAGCCATTTTTAAGTGTACTTTTCAGTGGTATTAAGCGCATTCACATTGTTGTGCAACCATCACTGCCACCCACCTCCAGAACTTCATCTTCCCCGACACAGTGAAACACCGCACCCATTACACACGAGCCCCCGACGCCCCCTTCGCCGGCCGCTGGTCACCTCTGTTCCACCGTTTCTCTGAATCTGCCTCCTCTGGGTCCCTCTTGTAAGTGGCATCACAAAATATTTGTTCTTTTGTGCCTTCCTTTTAAAAAATCTAGTTCATTTTTATATTTGAAAACATAATACGTAACTTGGGTGGTGATCTTACCGCTAACTTTATGATCGTCTTGAATAAAGCGAAAGAAGACGTGTGTGGCTAGAAGATGTAACTGTAACATAATAAACATGTGGATGAAAAATTCCGAAAGAGCACCCAGCTGCGTGCAGTGAAATCAACCCTCCTTTTCACTTAAGATCATTAACTTCCCTCCCCAAAGTCAACCACTCTCAGCAGCTTCCAGGCTGTCCCCCAGCTTCTAATGTGCACACATAAATGTATACATTATACATGCCTGTGGAGGCCCTTTCCACACACACACACACACACACACACACACACGCACACACGCACACACGCACACACGCACACACGCACACACACACACACACACGCACACGGCAGACAGCACAGCTGGGAGAGGATTTCACATCTGTTCTTCAGAGCCGCTGCTCTCCTGCAAGGGGCCGCGTCGCCTTCTCCGGTGCGGCTGTGCCCACAGGGCCGGTCCTTCTGGTGGACGTGTGGTCAGCGTGTCATTGCTTGCAGCCCCGGAGGTGGAAGGGCAGTGCCCCGAGGACGCCCCGAGGCTGCCCGGTTGGTGCTCCCGCCGCAGGGCTGGAGCCTGGCTTCCCCGCACAGCCGCCTGTGCCCTGGCGGCGGGAGACAGTTCCATGTGGTTCGAGCTTGTTTTCATCCGTTTGTATTCAGTTTGTCTTCTTTCTAAGTGAACAGCCAAATCCTTTCCATTACTCTCTTCTTCTCTTTCGGATGGGGCGGCTGGTCTTTACCCATGGCATTAACTCTTTGTCCTAAAGGTGGCAAATATTTGGATTCGTTTGATGTGCCTGGATTTATGGGTGCTTTTGGTTTTGGTTGCGCAGAAAACATTAATTTTCATGTTGGCAGACTAGCGACTTTGACCGTGCACCTCCCCGTGGGGCTGTGCAGCTCCTCACTCCCGACAGCTCTGAGCGGCCTGCTTCTCCCTGGAGGTCCTCTGGCAGCTGCGACTGTCCCAGCCGGACGCACCTCCTCGCACTTGACCCAGTGTCCTCAGTACAGAGCCACGGGCGCACCCCCTGCCCAGGACTGGCCTGGACACGCATCCCCATGGGAGTCAGGGGAGAAGAGGCCGCCCCACAGCCCCAGCCGGACAGCCCCAATAACAAGCTTTTCGCAGGGCGACGAGTCCTCAGAAATCTCAAGATGGGCGAACTGGGGCTGCAGGAGTAGGACGGAGAGCAACTCCTAAAGGATGACCACCGGACCCGCGGCCCGCGACCTCCCGTCTGTGCGAAACGGCCCCGTGCAGCCTCCGGGGCAGGGGGCTTGGCTGAGCACAGAATTCTCCCAACCACCCGCCCTTCCAGGGAGGTGGATGCGGGCCGGAGATTGCATGTGAAGTCCTCCTCTAGGCCAGTGACTGCAATGTCAGGGAGCACGAGACCCACCTGGAGGGCAGGTCCCAGGGCAGGTTGCTGGGCCCATCCCCACGCCTCTGCGTGTCTGAGACCTGCATTCCTAACAAGCTCAGGGTGACAGGTGATGGACGCTGAGGCTGCTGACCCAGGGGGCACCCTCAGAGACCCCTGCCCCTCCCCCGTCTGAGGCTGGGCAGAGGTGTGAGAGGCTGAGGGGCCTCATTCCAATCAAAATCACCAGAGCGACCACTACGTGCCAGGGGCTGTGCTTGGCTGTGCGCTTCATTCGCGCATCTGGTGCTCACAGCCCACCTCTCAGGCGGTTCCACTGGCCCTGTCTCCACTTTACACGGAGAAACGGAGGCTCCGAGAGGGGGCCCAGCCTTTAGAGTCACACAGGTCTGGGGTGGGACCCCAGCTCTGCCACTGACCCACTGTGTGGGCTCTTGGGCAAGCAACTCACCCGCCCTGAGCCTTCGTCTAACTCGAAATTGGGGATCACAAACCCGATTCCAGGGGCATCTGAGGACACAGAGGTGGTGATATGAGCACCTGCACACAAGAAGTGCACAAGGATGTGCACCCCCTTTTTATTTCAGAGAGGAAGGGCGAGGGCGAGGGAGAGAGAAGCATCAATGATGAGAATCACCATCGGCTGCCTCCTGCACGCTCCGCACTGGGAATTGAGCCCAAAACCCAGGCATGTGCCCTTGACCGGAACCCAACCGTGTCCTGATTCATAGGTCAATGCTCAACCGCTGTGCGTCGTCGGCCGGCTGTGCATCCCTTTTCCTGCCAGAAGCCCATCATGATTTCAGCCCCTCTCTGTCTGCCCAGACGCGTCTTCCTGCCTCTCCCTACACACTGGGCACCTCACCTCACCGCTGCACTGGGCTGCTTGGCACCCCTAAACACGCGTCGCCTGGCCACGCCTCCAGGCCTTTGTAAAGGTTATTTCTGGGTGCAAATGCCATTTTCACTCTACTGCTCCACAGACACTCATATTCACCCTTCAAAACCCACCTTAGAAGTCCCTCCTCTTTGTAGCTTTCCTTAAAATGTCCTCTTCCTGTCCTTGGGCAGAAAAAGATCGAGGATTGCAGCCTCCGATTTGAAGAAGGAGCTCAAAGTGTTACTTTCCCTCCCTCCCTTCTTTCCTCCTTTACTTGTGTTTCCACAGCATTTTATGTGGAGCACAATTCGGAGAGCACATGATCAGGCAGCCAGCACTACCATTCTTACACCAGGCCCGCACTGAGCGCGGCCCATGCACCGGGCACCCTCTCAGAGGGCTGGGTTGCTGACTTATACATAATGCCTAGAATGAGCCCTTGAGACATGCTACTTATTACCCATATTTTACATACAAGGAAACGAAGTCACAAAAATGCTGAGTAATTTGCCTGAGACCACACAACTGTGTGCCAGAGCTGGGGTGCAGAGCTGGCGGTGGTCAGGGTGCTGACTTTCACACTGTGCTGCTCTTTAAGAATGAGGGGCGGGCCCCTGGGGACGAGGGCACCCTGGAGGGCGCCTGCCCATCCAAGGGGGAAGCCACATGTGGGGCCTGGAGTTGTCAGCTTTTCTGATTCTCTTTTCTCAAGAGGATCCAGAAACACGGAGTTTTATGTGACATCTCCCACTTTTTAAAATCTTGGGAGTAAGCAAAAGTTTTTAAAGGAACATAGGCCTCATAAAAGCTCCCCACAGGTCTCCTTTGAGAGTCTACCATTTCCTGCATCTCACAGGCGGGACCCCGGCTGTGTCTCTGCAGCCTCGCTCAGCGCGGACCTATGGTAGGTGCCCTGACGCTTCTGGACTGCACGGAGCCAGGCTGGGCTCTCCACAAGCCAAACCTCACCCTCAGGGCCACTCAGCTCTCAGGATTCCCTGCCTGCCCCGTGTGGACGAGGCCCCACATACTGGCTCTGCGCGTCACCACCCCGGGGCCATCTCTGGGCCGGCCCTGCCCAGGCCGAGGTTTCCTGCTCGCCAAGTGCCCACAGTGCTCTGCACACCGTGCTTCTTCCTCCCGTAGACCCCTCCACAGTTCCTGTGTCGCCACCCGTCACAGATGAGACAGCTGGGGCTGGGGCAGGGAAGGGAATTGCCCCACCTGGGGAGGGGCGGGGCGGGGCTGGGATTGTGATCCAAGCATCTCTGAATGCAGCTTTTCTCTCCGGCTGTCATGCCAGCCCATGTCTGGTGCACCCACTCCAGGGCATCAGGCCCTCCTGACAGCCTGGACCGGTAGGTCTGTGGTACACCAGCAGGACCTGGACACGCCTGTCTGTGGCCACCGTGCCGAACTCCTCTGTCTGCCATTGGAGAGTGGGGGTGACACGGGAGCATCTAAGGAGAAGCCCTGGACCCACCCCTATGGGGACTGCCCACTGGGGCCCGGACAGGCAGGGCTTGTGGCCTGGCTGTCTCAGGTCTTCGGGCTCAGCAGGGGCCACAGCGGGAGGGGTGTCCTTGTCCACAGCTAGACAGGTGTACATATGTGCACCTGTGCATGTGCAGTGCACACATGTATGAACATGTGCATGCATATGTGTGTAGGCCAGGTGCGCACACATGCATGTGTGCAATCATGTGTGTGTGCAATGAGATGAGGAGACTTTGAACCCCAAATTCAGATCCTGTGAAGTTAGTTTAGGACAAAGAGCAAAGAACTCTGATTCAACCCAGAGGTATCATTTATACAAAAGGCTGAAATAAAAATAAAATAAAAACCAGTCCCTCCATTTTTGTGACCTAAACGCCCACCGGGACGCAGAGCAGGTGGAAGCCTCTGCAGGTTGAGATAAATGAGCCAGATCGGTGCAGCACGGACCCTCTCAAGGAAGCGATTACAGGGAAGACGGGGAAGCACAGCCAAGTGCTGAGGGTGATCGCACAGCCGCCCACACACCGCGCAGCTCACACACCAAGTCCTGGAGCTGTTCCCCTCGGGGGCAGGGGGGGAGGGGGCGGAGGACAGGGGGGAGGGGGTGGCAAAGGGGGCAGGGGGTGGCAGGGGTGGCAAAGGGGGCAGGGGGTGGCAGGTTACAGATAAAGGAGGAGGCTGGAGCCAGGCATTCCTAGTGGACACAGTCGGTTGGAAGGCTGGGACACAGGATGACTAGATCTGGGGGCGCCTTCACGCAGTCCCCCGCCTGAGGGCTCCTTGGCAGGGATGGAGTGGGGTGCTGCGAAGCTTCCTACCGACGGCAGAAGTTCTGCGTCTTCCCTGCACTTCTCCGTGCCTCAGTTTCCCGCTGCGCCACAGGGGAAGGTCCCCGCTCCACCTGCGTACCCTCTGTTCCCAACTTCTCCCTGGCCCCCAAGTCACAGCGATGTGACGCTCTGGACAGACCCCGCCTCCGCCCAGCCCTCCCGGCACCCGGAGAGCACACCCGCTCCCAGCCGCTCGCCGGCGGGCTCGGGGGCTTCCGGGTTCAAAGCTGGGCAGCGGGGTCCCGCGGGTCTCCTCCTCCGCCTCCGCCCCTGCCCTCCGCCCTCCGCCGCGCAGCGCTCCCCGGGACCGCGGCCAAGAAGGCGAGCCGCTCACCCCCACACATCCGCGCGTCACCCCACTCATCCGCGCTTCACCCCACACATCCGCGCTCTGCCGCGCCGGGTCCGTGCCCCGGTGTCGCCTGGTCACCCTCCTGAACCACGCGCCCCGCGCCGCGCACTCGCGGGGCTCGTCTCAGCCCGCAGGGTCCCCTGCCCCGAGGCGGGGTCCCTAGTGCCCGGGCGCCCGGGCTGAGAAACTTCCGCCGGGACCGCGGAGGGCGCGGGGAGGATGGTGGGGGGTGCGCTGTCCTACCTGTCGGCCTCGTGGCGGCTGGCGGCTGCGGAGTGGGGCTGGAGCGCCGGGACGGGCGCAGGGCAGGCGCGGGGCGGGGAAGCCGGGAGCGCCCGCGGGCGGAGCTTGGCGGCGCCCAGGCCCGGCCACCCGCACCGGCCCGCCTCCCGGCCGCCTCCCGCGGGCCCTCTTTCCCCTCCCTTCCTCCCTCCCACGAAGCTCCGTCCACATCCACGCACACCCCACACCCGCCCCGTACGCGCAGCGCACACATCCATTCTGCCTCCGCAGCCGGACACCCACGCGTGCCACAGCGATGCACACAGAGTCCCTCCCCCGCGCGTCCCCAGAGGCCCGGTCCCACAGTCCCCTGAGGCTCATCACAGCCGCCTGCGGCGCTTCAACCCCCGGCGTGCCGGGAGGCGCACCCCTGTGCGACCCGCGCGCCGTCACACTGCCTGGTGCCTCGGGAACCGGCGCCTGCAGCTGACTCCCCAGAAGTGTCCCTGTGTCTCCCCGCACCCCTGAGTTGGCTCACCTCTGCTTTCCCATGACCTCCTTCCCTCTGCCTCGGCCGCCCCTCCAAGTCATCCTCAGACCCCGTCATCCCCAAAGCCCCACCTCGGTGTTAGGAACTCAGCCCGGGCCCTCCAGAGCCCCACCTCAGCCCCTGCTGCCGGCCCCCTCCCCTCTGTCTCACTGCTCCCTTCCCTCTCTTCGCTTCATCAGCTCAAGGTCCCAACGGTCCTTTCAGCCACGTTCTTGCCAATATCTGTCACACGTGGGTTTTCATGTCCCTTGTGCACGAAAAACCCCAGCTGTCAGCCTTCTCCATCCTGCCACTGAGACACTCCTTCTCACTGTTGCTGTAACAAACGACCGCAACGTACTGGCTTCACCCACATTTACTATCTCCTGTTCGGGAGACCAGAAGGCTGACACCCCAGAACCAAGAAGTAGGAGGAAGCAAGGGCTCCTCCCGAGGCCCTGCTCCTCGCGCTCCCAGCTGTGGGATCTGCCTGCACTCCCTGGCTTGTGGCCCCTTCTTCCATCGTAAGAGCAAGCAATGTCCGGTCAAGTCCTTCTCACCTGCCACCTCTCTGCTTCTCTCTCTCTGCTCCTCTCTCTTCTGCCTCCCTCTTCCACTTATAAAGACCCTCTGATTGCGTTTGGCTTACCCAGATCACCCAGATCACCTCTCCATGTCTAGGTTAAGGGATAACCAACCTGACTTCCACCTGCAATCTTAGTTCCCCTTAATGTGTCCACAGGCCTGGCATTGGGGGTGTCATTCTTCTGCCTACCACACAGACATGGAGCCTGCGGGAGGCTGGGCCCTGCTGGAGAACATCAGTCACTATTTGACACTATCATCATCCTATATAATAAAAGCCCAGCGATCATAATGTCATAATGATCGCTCGACCACTGTGAAATGCATTGACCACCTCTCAGTCCCTCCCCATGGGCCCGCAGGCTCTGATCACGGATGGTGAACAGGGAACCACGGGGAACTGGGGTGGGTGGCAGCAGGGCAGGACTGGGGACTGGCGAGCAGGCAGGAGCAGGCCCTGATCGCAGGCTAGGCCTGGGGACCCTACCGACTGGGCCTCTAGTCTATAATAAAAGCCTAATATGCTAAGTTTCCGATCATCTGGTGACCAGTCAACTGTTCAACCAATCAAAGCATAATATGCTAATGATATGCTAAGGCTGCTCAACCTCTCCCTATGACAGGCACTGACCACCAGGGGGCAGACAGTTGACTAGTCAACCAATTGCTATGATGACCATTGACCACTGGGGGGCAGATGCTCCGACCGGTAGGTTAGCTTGCTGCTGGGGTCCGGCCAATCAGGACTGGGCGAGACGGGGCTGGACATGCCCTGGAGTCCTCCCACAGTCCCGCTCTGGCCCCAATCTTGCACCGGTGGGGTCCCTCAGCCTAGCCTGAGCCCTCTCACAATCTGGACCCCTTGGGGGATGTCAGAGAACCAGTTTTGGCCTGATCCTGCAGGCCACTCCCCTCAGGAGGGCGCCAGACACAGGGCTCATGGCTGGCGAGTGCTGCTGTGGCAGCATGAGCCTCTCCCAATCGGGACTGATTGGGCGCGAGCCTGTGGCGGGCACAGTGGGGCCCGGATGAGCAGGAGCGGTAGGTAGGAGCTGCAGGTGGTGTTGGACTGCATGTTTTGGCCCAATCCCTGAAGGCCATCCAGAGGGATCCCACCTGTGCACAAATTCATGTACCAGGCCTCTAGTAAATGTATAAACCTCTACAAGTAATAATTGTCATTATTTTTAGTAGAGAACTAGAGGCCCAGTGCATGAAATTCGTGCATTGGTAGGGTCCTTAGCAGCTGCTGGCTGCTGGCAGGTACTCCCTCCCTTCCCCTGGCCGCCTGCCTGCTACTGCTGCCACTGGTTGCCACCTGCAGGGACGTATCGCCCCACTGATTGCCCCGCCCCCCACCGCTGCTGCTGGTTGCCCTGTGATTGAATTGGCAGGGCATCGGGCCCCCGCCTGGCTCCCTCAGTGCCTGGGAGCCAGGTGGTGGTGGGGTGATTGGATCAGCAGGGCAACCAGCCCCTGCCCGGTGACCAGTGGCTTGCACCCGCCTTGGCCTGGCACCACCCACTCACCTGCTCCACTGTCCTGCCCTGGTCCCGCTCTCATTGAGGCCCATCGGGGCCTGCAGCATTTCCATTGCTGCCCGCTGCCAGTGCCGTGTCACCAACACCCGCCATGTTCTGTGCCACCCCCTGGTGGTCAGTGCACGTCATAGCAAGTGGTCGAACTCCCTGCAAAACTCCCGGTCGAGGGGACAATTTGCATATTAGGCTTTTATTATATAGGATAATAAAATGTGAAATGGTTATTCAGTGAAATACTATGCAGCACCGAACAAGAAACATACCCCATCTATGTATATGGATGTTCATAAACTTCAAAATCATGAGGGAAAAAAGCAAGAGGTTGGAATAATAATTAGAGTGAAAACTTTTATAGTGCTTACTCTGAAATGCTGTTGTAGGCCTTTATATTAAAACTCAGAATAACCTATGGGTAGGTGCCAGGATCACCCCTATTTTATTGGTGAGGAAACTGGGGCCCAGAGAGGTTGAGTAACTTGCTCAAGGTCACACAACTAGGAAGCATCAGAGTCGGGATTTGAACCCTGGCGGCAGTCTTGAGCCAGAGCCTTACACGTAGCCGATGAATTTGTACAGACTGAATTATTTCACGTAAAAATGTAAAGAACATAAAAACAATTATATATATTATAAAAAGATTATAATTAAATATACAGGAAGAAAACCACTGAAATTCACAATAGTGACCCGAGAGTTTGGAAATGGAATGGAGACCAAAGGGATTCTAATGTTAGCTGGAAAGTTTAGTTAATTCATTAATTTGTAAAAAGACTAAAAGCAAATATTACAAAATGCTAACATTTTGTTATGGGTTGTGAGGCTCTGAGTGATTATTGTTTCATTATTTTTTTGTATTTAAAAAATTGAACTCTGAAAAATGCTGTGGTCTCTGAACTCAGTGTTGTCGCCACATTTTTATACGCTTTCTTATTGCTCCAATTGTCTCCACTTCATGTATGTTTCTCTGTAGATTGTCCTAATGTACGAGTTTTCCAAGTTTTTGGTCTTAGGAATCCTTGGCACTTTACAAAAGGATTGAAGACCCCAGAGAGTTTTTGTTTATGTGGGTTACATTGACTGATGCGTATCAGAAATTTAAATATTACTTTCCATAGTAACACAAACAAAATGCCTTTATGGACAATATGTTCCAAACGAAAAAAAATTAGTGGGAAGAATGGCATTGTTCAGCGTTTTCGCATAATGTCTGGCCTCATAAGAGGCAGGCACGTTGTGTAGTGGGAATAAATAAGGGAAAGCCAGCCTGTGCAATTCTACCTACCAGCACACCAGCGCTCCGTCAGTGCGGAGGTTAACATGGCGCAGAGGCAATGCGCACCTTAGTATTACTAGGAAAATAATTTGACCTTGTGTTTTTCTTCTCCTTCTCCTCCTTCTCCTCCTCCTTCTCCTCCTTCTCCTCCTTCTCCTCCTCCTTCTCCTCCTCCTCCTCCTCCTCCTCCTCCTCCTCCTCCTCCTCCTCCTCCTTCTCCTCCTCCTTCTCCTTCTCCTTCTCCTCCTCCTTCTCCTTCTTCTCCTCCTCCTCCTCCTCCTCCTCCTCTTCCTCCTCCTTCTCCTCCTCCTTCTCCTTCTCCTTCTCCTCCTCCTTCTCCTCCTCCTCCTCCTCCTCCTCCTCCTCCTCCTCCTCCTCCTCCTCCTTCTCCTCCTCCTCCTCCTCCTCCTCCTCCTCCTCCTCCTCCTCCTCCTCTTTCTTAATCCTCACCCGAGGATATATTTCCATTGATTTTCAGAGAGAGTAAGAGAGAGAGGGAAAGACAGAGAGAAACATGCATGTGAGAGAAACACATCGATTGGTTGCCTCCTGCACGCGCCCTGACCAGGCTCCCGGGCCGGGAGGAGCCTGCAACCAAGATATGTGCCCTTGACTGGAATGGAACCCGGGACCCTTTGGTCCGCAGGCCGACATTATCCCCTGAGCCAAACCGGCTAGTGCGCCCGTGTTCTTGAAAGGGCCTTTGGGAGCCATTCCTCCTCCCCCACAGGAGTCTGCAGGCCACACTTTGAAGACCCCTGCCCTGGTAGACCCCGCATGACCATGTGAAGTTGTTGACATCAGACTGTCACTTACCTACAAACATGGCAATTTCATACGGTTCCCCCACTGCACGTGATCCTGGAGGTTTTCCTTGTGTTCGTGCTCTGCTGGACAGCTGCTCCGCCGGACAATATTGGGGTGCATCTCCCCGGGGCTGTGTTGGTGTAAGCAGCGTGTACAAATGACAGGCCGTTGGTTGTGCCCCGATTTCCGAGGTGGAGGAGCGGGGGTGCTGGGGATGTGTAGGGATACGGGCCGGCCCATGCGGGGCCGAGACAGGTTAAGGTATGTGTCTTAAGTAATTGGGAACAGGAGAGGGGTGTTGTCTCAGGGTTGGCTTGGCTTCTGACAGGTCGAACTCGCTTCTTTCTGTCCTTTGGACAGAAACTGTCTGGACTCTGGTCTGAAGGACATCAGCGAGAGTCCGTGTGGACCTCTGGCGAGGTGTTTGGAACATCTGGTCAAATTAAAAACACACCACACTTTTTCTAGATGAAGACACGGGGGCTGAATTACGCTCAGTCAGACCAATTCGTGTCTGGGTAGATGCATGCCTGGTTTGGGAGGCCTCCAAGTGCCACAGAGAAGCTCTCCTGGGACCACGCAGGACGATCCTTGCTTCCTTAATCAGGCAGGCCTAGCGGGTTATGAGACAGGGAAGGTGATCCAAGAGCCAAGAGGGGGCCAAGCCAGCCCCTGCGATCAACGGTGCCAGAGGCTGCACGTCAGAGCCACTATCTCAACAGTACTTCGCATAAAAGAGGTGATTCTTCTTTCTTTTTTTTCATAAGCGGGGGTTGGGGCCACTGAACACCCCTTCATCCTATTTCAGGCAACTGCACCTGATTTGGCTCCGGGGTCCCCGCCCCTTCCTTGCATCCCATCCATACTTGGATCCTGGGATGCTGATTTCATTATCACCACCTGTTCGGGGCTGATACCTAGAAATCAGCACATTATATTCTCTTAGGATTTGGTTCAAGGGAGGGGGCGTGACCCAAGTCAGGTTAACCATGACCAGTGAAACTCTGCCAGGGCGTTTTCTTGGGATGTTTTCTTTGAGGTCCTAGGGAGTCCCGCCTGCTTTGGAGTTGTTGGGCGTGGACTGTAGCTGGGAAGCAGCTGGATAGGGATGGATGCCATCCAGAAAGATGACAGAGAAACCAGGTCCTGGTTTCACCATTTTGACCCACATCAAGACATACCTGAGACCAGCCCAACCCCTGGACATTTGAAGTGAGTGAGATTATAAATTTCCTTTTTGCTAAGCCATCTTGGGTTGGGGTTTCTGTTGCTTGCAAGCAAAAGACTCCTAACTGGTTCTGGTGAAAAGGTTATCCAAACTATCAGATCCTGACAGGCTGGAATGTCAGGCTCCAAATTAATAAGCCTGAGTGCTACAAGCACAGATGTGAAGTCCTGCAGCTAGGCTCAGCCCAGCCACTGCTGGGACCTGTGCCCCCCCCCCCCCCGCCCCCCCCCCAGGGAGCCTCGCAGGAATGCAGCACCACCTGTGGGTCAGGAGGCCCCGGGGCACTGGGTCGCTGGCTCGTTGGCAGAATCCTTACCTGGGCCCAGCGAGCAAAAGTGGGTCCTGGATTTTCAGTCGGAGCGCCCCAGGCCACAGAAAGCTTAGGCGCTCCCCTGCCACAGCACACGCTGAGGCCACATGTGTCCTTTTGTTATTCCTCTCTCCTCAGTCTTCCCCAGGCCCTCTGCTCCTCCTTTCCTCCTCTTATTACTACAATAGATACTGTTTATCAGGCACCTGCTAACTCTCCTCCAAAGTGATCTTATGAGGTACGTTCTATTTTTGTTCCCATTTTGCAGATGTCAAGGAACTGCGCCAACCTGTGGCAAAGCCAGGTCTCCTTGAAACCAGGGTCCGTGTGCTTAAAATCCTTGCTAAATAGCAGAGCTGTAAACGGGTTGTCCGGGAGTAGGGGTATGGGGGGGGGGGTGTGGGAGACATAGTTTTCGAATTTTTTTTTGTGTGTGAGATCACATGGTGTTCTTAACAATTTTGAACCAGTGTTTAAAAATGAGGAAATAGTGCCTGAAAGCCAACGTCCCGATGGCCTGGAAAATGAGTAGTCAGGAGGTGTGACACACAGGGCCTCCGTTCCTGCTTGGCCTGGATCTCTGGTTCCCCTTGATCCCCACTCCCAGGTACCCAGTGCGGGCACACCCAGCCTGCCAGCGGGCTTCCACCCCACGGGCATTGGAGTGTGGGCTCTGCCGCCAGTGCACCGCCACCTTCTCTCGGCTTTTCCTCCACCCGGCTGGCCTGCCACAAAGGCCTCTGGCCCCTGCCAAGCCTGGTAGTTTTTACTTTGTTCCCAGAAATCCAACCACAGAGCCCAGATCACACAGGGCGTAGCCAGGCTGGCGCTCAGAGCTCACCTGGTCACTCAGAGCACATACCTTTCCAATGATATCTCCTTACTGGTACCGGCGGGAAATGTAATCAGTTCCTGGGACTGGACCAGGGGAAGAAGACCTGGGAACAAACGTTGCACCTTTGCTATTGAGGTATTCAGTTACTTCCGGGAACCCTGAGAAAGGACAGGTTATGGCTCGGAGACTTTAAAACACTTGAACATTCTTACATTCTAGTGAGAAAAGACAGACAGTAAACAAATAAAATAATCTTTTAGGTGGTATTAACTTCTACAGAGGAAAAAGAATTTTAGCCAAAGAAGAAGGAATAAAGGTTGAATTTTCAATAGATTAGTCATTCTAGAGGAAGTGAGGAAGGTAGCCCTGTAGCTATCTGGGCGATGGAATAGCAAGTGCAAAGTCCTGAGGCAGGGAGAGTGCCTGGCATGTCTGAGGAACAGTAAGGAGCAGAAGTGAACAAGGAGTGGTGTAATGTCCCACAGCTTTTTATCCACTCAGCTACTGACGGGCACTTGGGCTGTTCCCAGATCTTAGCTGCTGTAAATAACACTGCTATGAACACAGGGGTCCATACATTCTTTCTGACTGGTATTTCGGGATTCTTAGGATATATTCCTAGAAGTGAGATTGCTGGGTCAAACAGCAGTTCCATTTTTTAAAATTTTTTTTAAATTGTTGTGTTGTTGTTTTTCTAATTTCAGCGGGGAAGAGAGAGGGAGAGAGAGATAGAAACATCAGTGATGAAAGGGAATCATTAATCGGCCTCCTCCTGCATGCCCCACAATGGGGAATGAGTCTGAAGCCTGGGCGCATACCCTGAACAGAAATCGAAACTTGACCTCCTGGTTCCTAGGTCAACGCTCAACCACTGAGCCACACCGGCTGGACAGCAGTTCCATTTTTAATTTTTGGAGGAAATTTCATACCGTTTTCCACAGTGGCCGTACCAGTCTGCATTCCCACCAGCAGTGAACTAGGGTTCTTTTTTCTCCACATCCTCACCAGCACTTGTCGTAGTTGATTTATTGATGATAGCCATTCTGACAGGCATGAGGTGATATCTCATTGTAGTTTCAATCTGCGTCTCTCTGATGATTAGTGACGTTGAGCATTTTTTCATACATCTGTTGGCTATCTGTGTGGAGAAATGTCTATTCAGGTCATTTGCCCATTTTTTTCTTTAATCCTCACCTGAGGATATTTTTTTCCATTGATCTTTATTTAATTTAATTTTTTTATAGTTTAAATATATTTTTATTGATTTTAGATAAGAAGGGAGAGGGAGAGAGAGATAGAAACATTAATGATGAGAAGGAATCATTGATTGGCTGCCTCCTGCATGCCCCCTACTGGGGATTGAGCCCACAATCTGAGCATGTGCCCTTCACTGGAATTGAACCTGGGAGCCTTCAGTTCTCAGGCCAACGATCTATTCACTGAGCCAAACCAGCTAGGGCTTTTCCATTTATCTTTAAAGAGAGTGAAAGTGAGGGAGAAGAAAGAGAGAGCGAGAGCGAAAGAGAGAGGGAAACATTGATGTGAGAGAGACACATTGACTGGTTTCCTCCTGCACATGCCCCAACTGGCGCCGGGGATTGAGTCTGCAACCAAGGTATGTGCCCTTGACCGGAATCGAACCGAGACCCTTCAGTCCAAGGACCGACACTCTAACCCCTTAGCCAAACCAGTTTTTTAAATTGGATTATTTGTCTTCCTTTTGTTGACTTGTATGAGCTTTTTTTTTTTTTTTTTTTTTTTTTTAAAATTCTGTATATGAGTTCTTTATATATTTTGGAAATTAACTCCTTATCAGATGCATCATTGGCAAATATGTTCTCTCATTGAGTGGATTCCCTTTGCATTTTGAGGATCTTTTTTTTTTTTTCTGTGCAGAAGCTTTTTAATTTGACGTAGTCCCATTTGTTTATTTTTTCTTATGTTCCTCTTGCCCTAGGAGATGTATTGGTAAAAATCCTGCTACATAAGATGTCTGAGATTTTACTGCCTGTTTACTTCTAGGATTTTTATGGTTTTGTGACTTACATTTAAGCTTCATTAAGAATAAGAGATTATTCTTATGTATGGTCTAAGTTAGTGGTCCAGTTTCATTTTTTGGCAAGTACCTGTCCAATTTTCCCTGTTTATTGGAGTGACTATCTTTACTCCATTGTATGCTGTTGGCTCATTTGCCAAATATGAATTGACCATAAAGGCATGGATCTATTTCTGGGCTATCTGTTCTGCTCCATTGATCTATATGCCTGCTCTTGTGCCAGTACCAGGCTGTTTGGATTACAATGGCTTTGTAGTATAATTTGACATCCGGTATTGTCATTCCTCCAACTTTGTTCTGTTTTTCTCAAGATCACTGAGGCTATGCAGGATCTTTTTTGGTTACGTATAAATATTTGGAATATTTGTTCTAGTTCTGTATAGGGAGTGCACTAAATCTATTTATTGCTTTGGGTAGTATGGACATTTTAATGACATTAATTCTTCCAATCCATGAACATGGTATATTCTTCCACTTCTTTGTGTCTTCCTCTGTTTCTTTTTTCAATGTCCTGTAGTTTTCCAAGTACAGGTCTCTTACCTCCATGGTTAAGTTTATTCTTAGGTATCTTATTTTTCTTGTTGCAATGGTAAATGGATTTTTTTAAAGTTCTTATTTCTGAGAGTTCATTATTGATGTATAAAAATGCCACGGATTTCTGGATGTTAATTTTATCTGCTACTTTGCCGAATACATTTATTAAATCTAGTAGTTTTTTGGTGGTGTCTTCAGGGTTTTCTAAGTACAATATCATGTCATCTGCGAATAATGACAGTTTTACTTCATCCTTTCCAATTTAGATGCCTTTTATTTTTGCTTCTTCACTGATTGCTGTGGCTAGGACTTCCAGTGCTATGTTGAATAAGAGTGGTGAAAGCGGATAACCCTGTCTCGTCCTGTTCTTAATGGAAACGTTTTAGTTTTTGCCCATCCTATCTAATAAAAGAGAAACATGGTAATTGGCGTACGACCGCTACCCTTCCCATTGGCTAATCAGTGAGATATGCAAATTAACTGCCAGCCAAGATGGCGGCCGGCAGCCAGGCAGCTTGAAACTAACATGAGGCTTGCTTGCTTTAGTGACGGAGGACTCCAATGTTCCCCGCCTGCCTTGCCGGCCTCTGAGCTTGCAGTTTAAGAAACATTGTAATGAACATAGAAGCTAAACAAAACCCCAGAAACCAGCTTTCAGCCCGCTGGGATCTCAGAACTGGAGTTGATACAGAGTTTCGATTATAGAACCGAAACAAACCAGATACCTGTTTTCAGCAGCTGAGGCCTCAGAGCTGGAGCCTCAGAGCTAAAGCTGGCCCAGAATAAAAAAAAAAGAAAGAAAAAAAGGAATGGTTGGGAGCTTCAGTCACACGCCAGCCTGAAAACAGCCCTCAGCCCCTCACCCAGACTGGCCAGGCACCCCAGTGGGGACCCCCACCCTGAAGGGTGTGTGACCAGCTGCAAACAGCCATCATCCCCTCATCCAGGCTGGCCAGGCACCCCAGTGGGGACCCCCACCCTGATCCAGGACACCCTTCAGGGCAAACCAGCCAGCCCCACCCATGCACCAGGCCTCTATTCTATATAGTAAGAGGGTAATATGCCTCCCAGCACTGGGATCAGTGGAGCTGAGAGGCCTCCCGGCACTGGGATCAGCGTGACAGGGGGCAGCGCCCAAACCCCCTGATCGCCCTGCAGCTGTGTGTGTGACGGGGAGGGGCCACAACCTCCCTATCCGCCCTGCTCTCTTCGTGACAGGGGAAGGTGCCCCAACCCCCTGATCGGCCCTGCTCTGTGCCTGATAGGGGGGAGCTCCTCAACCCCCTGATCACCCTGCGGCTCTGTGTGTGACAGGGTGCAGCGCCCCAACCCCCCCACCCCCAAACGGGCCCTGCTCTGTGTGTGATGGGGTAGAGCCATAACCTCCCCATCGGCCCTGCCCTGAGTGTGAGAGTGGTAGCACCCCAACCCTCTGATCGGCCCTGCTCTGTGGGTGATTGAGGGTGGTGCCCCCCCCCCCCACAGGCCCTGCTCTGTGTGTGATGGGGTAGAGCCATAACCTCCCCATCGGCCCTGCCCCGAGTGTGAGAGTGGCAGCACCCCAACCCTCTGATCGGCCCTGCTCTGTGGGTGATAGAGGGTGGTGCCCCAACCCCCCCCACCCCCCCAGGCCCTGCTCTGTGTGTGATGGGGTAGAGCCATAACCTCCCCATCGGCCCTGCCCTGAGTGTGACAGTGGTGGCGCCCCACCCCCCTGATCGGCCCTGCTCTGTGCGTGACAGGGGGTGGCGCCGCAACCTCCCCATCAACCCTGCCTTGAGTGTGACAGGGGGTGGTGCCCCAACCCCCCAATCAGCCCTACCCTGAGTGTGACTGAGGGTGGCATCACAACCTCCCAATCCGCCCTGCTCTGTGCATGATAGGGGGCGGCGCCCCAACTCCCCAATTGGTCCTGCTCTGAGCCCGACCAGGGGCTGCACCTAGGGATTAGGCCTGCCCTCTGCCACCCGGGAGCAGGCCTAAGCTAGCAGGTCCTTATCTCCCGAGGGGTCCCAGACTGCGAGAGGGCACCGGGCCTCTAGTTGAATATAATAATGGCTGTAGGTTTGTCATATGTGGACTTCATTATGTTGAGGTATGCTCCCTCTGTTCCCACTTTCCTGAGAGTTTTTATCAAAAATGGGTGCTGGATTTTGTTGAATGCTTTTTCTGTGTCTATTGGTATGATCATGTGATTTTTATCCTTCATTTTGTTTATGTGATGTACCACATTTATTGATTTGCAAATATTTTACCAGCCCTGCAACCCCAGAATAAATCCCACTTGGTCATGGTGCATGATCTTTTTAATGTTTTGCTGGATTTGATTTGCTAATATTTTGTTGAGGATTTTAGCATCTATGTTCATTAGGAATATTGGCCTGTAATGGTCTTTCTTTGTAGTGTCTTTATCTGGTTTTGGAATTAGGATAATGCTGGCCTCATAAAAAGAGCTTGGAAGTCTACCCTCCTGAATTTTTTGGAGTAGTTTGAAGATAGGGTTCGTTCTTTGAATGTTTGCTAAAAACTCACCCATGAAGCCATCCACTGCAGGGTTTTTGTTTGTTGTGAGTTTTTATTTTTATTTTTATTACTGCTTCAATTTCATTTGTTGTTATCAGCCTATTCAGGTTTTCTGATTCCTCCTGATTGAGTTTTGGAAGATTGTATGTTCCCACGAACTTGTCCATTTTGCCCAGGTTGTCTTGTTTGTTGGCATAGAGATGCTCTTAGTATTTTGTCACAATCCTTTGTATTTCTTTGATATCAATTATTACTTTGCCTCTTTCATTCCTGATTTAATTTATTTGGGTCCTCTCTCTTTGTTTCTTGATGAGTCTAGCTAAAGATTACCAATCTTGTTTTTCTTTCAAAGAACTAGCTCTTGGTTTCATTGTTCTTTTGTATTAAATTTTTTTTTTTTCTGAGTAGTAAGGAGAGGGAGAGAGAGATAGAAACATCAATGATGAGAGAGAATCATTGATTGGCTGCCTCCTGCACGCCCCACACTGGGGATTGAACCTGTAACCTGGGCATATGTCCTGATCAAGAATGGAACCATGACTTTCTGGTTGATAGGTCTATACTCAACCGCTGAGCTATGCCAGCTGGGATAGACTGTTTTCTTTTAGACTCTATGTCATTTATTTCCACTCTGATTTTTATTATTTCCTTCCTTCTACTTCCTCTGGGCTTTCCCCCCACCTGTTCTCTTTCTAATTTTTTTAGTTGTAGGGTTAGATAGTTTATTAGAACTTTTTCTTGTTTCTTGAGGTAGGCCTTTAGTGCTATGAACTTCCCTCTCAGGACTGCTTTTGCTGTGTCCCATAGATTTTGGGTTGTTTTATTTCCAGGAAGTGTTTTTATTTCTTCCTTAATCCTATTGGTAACCCATTCATTGTTTAATAACATGCTATTTAACCTCCATGTGCTTGACTGTTTTTGATTTTTTTTATTGTAATTTCTAGTTTCATGCCATTGTGATCCAAGAAGATGCTTGATATGATTTTAATCTTCTTGAACTTGTAAAGACTTATTTTGTGTTCTAAGATGTCGTCTATCTTTGAGAATGTTCCATGTGCACTTGAGAAGAACATATATTCTGCAGTGTTGGGATGAAATGTTCTATAAATATGAATTAAATCCATCTGATTTAGTGTGTCATTTAAGACTGCTGCTTCCTTGTTGATTTTTTTTTTTGTGTGTGTGTGTGCAGAAGATTTATCCAATGATGTCAGGGCATGGTTAAAGTCCCCTACTATGACTGCATTGCTGTCTATCTAAAACTTAAAGTCCTCCAGGAGTTTTAAAATATATTTAGGTGCTCCTGTATTGGGTGCATATATGTTTACCAGGGTTATATCCTCTTGTCGAATTGATCCCTTTAGTACTATGTAGTGACCTTCCTTGTCTCTTTTATGGCCTCTGTTTTTGAAGTCTATTTTGTCAGATATAAGTATTGCTACTCCTGCTTTTTTAAAATTTCCATTTGCATGGGAATTTTTTCCCTTCACTTTCATCCTGTGTGAGGCTGTTGTTCAAAGGTGGGTCTCTTGTAGACAGAATATATATGAGTTATGTCTTCTTATCCATTCAGCTGCCTTATGTCTTTTAATTGGAACATTTAATCCATTTACATATAAGGCTATTATTGATAGGCACTAATATATTTCCATTTTTATTTTTTATGCCTATATCCCCCCCCACTCTCTCCTCCTCTCCCTCCTCCTCCTCCTCCTCCTCCTCCTCCTCCTCCTCCTCCTCCTCCTCCTCCTTCTCCTCATCTAAGAAGCTGTTTATTTCACCTCAATTTTGAATTATAGCCTTGCTGGATAGAGTAGTCTTGGTTTCAGATCTTTGCTTTTTATTACTTTGCATACTTCATGCCAGTCACTTCTGATCTGTAGTGTTTCTGTTGAGAAACCAGCTGACAGCCTTATGGGAGCTCCCTTGTAGGTAAGTGACTGTCTCTCTCTTGCTGCCTTTAAAATTCTTTTTGTCTTTAAAACTTATCATTTAAAATATGATGTGTCTTGATATGGTTCTCTTTCTGTTCATCTTTTAAAAAAATATGTTTTTATTGATTTCAGAGAGGAAGGGAGAGGGAGACATAGATAGATACATAAATGATGAGAGAGAATCATTGATTGTCTGCTTCCTGCACACCCCACACTGGGGATCGAGCCCACAGCCTGGGCATGTGCCCTACCAGGAATCAAACCATGACCTTCTGGTTCATAGGTCAATGCTCAACCACTGAGTCATAACGGTCAGTTTTATGTCCATCTTGATTGGGACTCTCTATGTTTCCTTCATCAGGTTAGGGAAGTTTTCTGTCATAATTTCTTCAAACAGGTTCTCTATCCCTTGGTCACTTTTTTCTCCCTCTGGCATTCCTATGATGCAGATGTTGTTTTATTTCATGTTGTCTCAAAGTTCCCTTAAACTCTCCTCAGGCTTTTTAAGTGTTTTTTTCTCTTTGTTGCTCTAATTGAGTTTTATTCCTACCTTGTCAGATTTGATCCTCTGCTTCATCAAGCCTGCTTTTATTTTATTTTTATTTATTTGTAGTGTTATTGGCTGTCATTTTAAAAAATCTTTATTGTTAAAAGTATTACATATGTCCCCCCTTTCCCCCCATTGACCCCCTCCAGCCCACCTCCACCCTCCCCTGCCCAGGCCTTCACCACCCTATTGTCTGTGTCCATGGGTTACGCATATATGTACACAAGGTCTTTGGTTGATTACCTCCCACCCGCCCACCCTCCCTGCCTTCCCTCTAAGATTCTGCACTCTGTTCCATGCTTCCATGCCTCTGGATCACACTCCATTCATCATTTTATTTTGTTAATTAAATTCCACATATGAGTGAGATCATGTGATACTTTTCTCCCTCTGACTGAGTTATCTCACTTAGTATGTTACCTTCTAGGTCCCTCCATGCTGTCTCAAAGGGTAAGAGGTTCTTCTTTTTTACTGCTGCATAGTATTCCATGGTATAAATGTACCACAGCTTTCTTATCCACTCGTTTACTGATGGGCACTTGGGCTGTTTCCAGATCTTAGCTATTATAAATTGTGCTGCTATGGACATATGGGTCATGCGGGTTTCAGCCCCAGCGTTGGGCATGTGGAAGGCAGCTAATGAATAAGTGTCTCTCATCATTGATGTTTCTATGTCTCTCTACATCTCCCTTTCTCTCTGAAATCAATCAATCAATCAATATATATATATTTTTGTAACCACCATTTTATTTATTTATTTATTTATTTATTTATTTTAATATATTTTATTGATTATGATATTACATATGTGTCCTTATCCCCACGTTACCCCTTACCCCCCCACCTCCTGCTCATGCCCTCACCCCCCCTATTGTCCGTGTCCATTGGTTAGGCCCATATGCTTGCATATAAGTCCTTTGGTTGATCTTTCCCCCTTACCTCCACCCTCCCCTACCTTCCCTCCAAGGCCCGACAGTCCAATCAATGCCTCTCCGTCTCTGGATCAGTCCTTGTTCATCAGTTTATGTTGTTCATTATATTCCACAAATGAGTGAGATCATGTGGTATTTATCCTTCTCTGACTGGCTTATTTCACTTAGCATAATGCTCTCCAGTTCCATCCATGCTGTGGCAAATGGTAAGAGTTCCTTTTTCTTCTTCCTCTTCTTAAAGAATACCTTTCAGCATTTCATATAATGCTGGTTTGGTGGTGATGAACTCCTTTAGCTTTTTCTTATCTGTGAAGCTCTTTATCTGACCTTCAATTCTGAATGATAGCTTTGCTGGATAAAGTATTCTTGGTTGTAGGTTCTTGCTATTCATCACTTTGAATATTTCTTGCCACTCTCTTCTGGCCTGCATGGTTTCTGTTGAGAAATCAGCTGACAGTCGTATGGGTACTCCCTTGTAGGTAACTGACTTTTTTTCTCTTGCTGCTTTTAAGATTCTCTCTTTGTCTTTTGCTCTTGGCATTTTAATTGTGATGTGTCTTGGTGTGGTCCTCTTTAAATTTCTTTTTTGGGGGGTTCTCTGCGCTTCCTGGACTTGTAAGTCTATTTCTTTCACAAGGTAGGAGAAGTTTTCTGTCATTATTTCTTCAAATAGGTTTTCAATATCTTTCCCTCTCTCTTCTTCTTCTGGCACCCCTATAATTCTGATGTTGGTACGCTTGAAGTTGTCCCAGAGGCTCCTTACACTATCTTCATATTTTTGGATTCTTTTTTCTTTTTGCTTCTTGGGTTGGGTATTTTTTGTTTCTTCGTATTTCAAATCTTTGACTTGATTCTTGGCATCCTCTTGTCTACTGTTGGATCTCTGTATATTATTCTTTATTTCAGTCAGTGTATGCTTAATTTCTAGTTGGTCTTTTTTCATATCCTCCAGGGTCTCACTAAATTTATCGGCGGTTTCCATAAAATTCTTGAAAAACCTTATAAACGTGGTTTTGAACTCTATATCCAGTAGTTTGCTTTCCTCCATTTCTGTCATTTGTGACCTGTTTCTTTGTCTCCACTTTTTTTATGCTTCCCTGTGTTGGTAGAGTGGTTTTATGTGCTAGGTGTCCTGTAGGGCCCAGTGGCTCAGCCTCCTCAGTTACCTGAGGTGGACACTCTTGGTGCACCCCTTTGTGGGCTTTGTGCACAGTCTTGTTGTAGTTATGCCTTGATTGTTGTAGGTATCACTGGGTGGAATTGACCTCCAGGCCAATTGGAAGTGAGAATCAGCTGTGTCTACAGTGGGAGAACTTCTGTGCTGAAGACACCCTTCTGGGGCAAGACTTGCTTCAGTGGGGCTTTGGTGCTCACAGAGTCTGCCCCCTGAGTGTGTCCCTTATGGATCTGAGGAGTTGTAATCTGGATGGTCCCACTCTGGCCATTTGGTACACTGGCTCTTAGATCTAAGGAGGTGCTAATTTAGTCTCTGCCTGAGGTTACCCAGCAGGAGCTACAAAAAGATCTGAAGATTCCCCTTCCTTTTTTTTGGAGTTTGGAGGTGCCCAGATGAGGCCCAGCTGTGAAGCAATGCAAGCTGCTGTGGGGCCTTGGGCCTTCTCTTGGAAGTTCTGGGTCTGTCTGGCCCAGCTGTAATTTGTTAGGTAATTTTCAGGTTGCAAAGGGCCAGGGCATTCATATGCAAAAGCCTCTGCCGCAGCCTGGGTGGGGCGGGGTCTCAAGGAATCAACAGGGCGGAGCAAGCAGCTATGGCCGATTCTCAGCCCTGCCCTAAGGGGCCGCGCATCTCAGTGTCCCCGTAATTTAATTGCTGCAAGCACCTCTGAGGGAAAGCCGCCCTCGAGTTCCAAGTTCTGCCCGCTGCCAGACAGTCCAGTTTCTCCCCGTATGAGTCCTGGGTCCCCAGAGACTTCCCAGAACTGGAGTTCAGAGCAGTCGGGAGCTTGTGACTCCCTCCCGATTCAAAAAGACAGCCGCGTCCTCAGGTACCAGCCCCTTTCCGCGCGCGCTCGAGTCTCTGTACCTTTGCACTTTACTTCTGCAGCTCCTGACTCTCAGTGTGCTTTTCTCTTTCCTTCTAGTTGTAGAATTTCCACTCAGCCAGCCTTCCTGTAGTTCTGGATGATGTCCGTTTTGCCTTTTTGTTGTATTTGTGAAGTTGTTGTAGGAGGCAGCAATTTCGGTGTTTCCCTATGCCGCCATCTTGGTTTCTCCAAAAAATATATTTTTTTTAAAGCCATCGATTTTTGGTGTTGATTTTATATCCTGCTACATTGCCAAATTCATTTGTTAAATCCAGTAGTTATTTTTTGGTGGAGTCTTTAGGGATTTCTATGTACAATATCTTGTTATCTGCGAATAATGAGAGTTTTACTTCCTCCTTTCCAATTTGGATGCGTTTTATTTCTTCTTGTCTGATTGCTGTGGCTAGGACTTCCAGTTCTATGTTGAATAAAAGCGGACATCCCTGTCTTGTTCCTGTTCTTAGGGGAACTGATTTTAGTTTTCACCCATTGAGTATGATGTTCGCTGTAGGTTTGTCATATATGGCCTTTATCATGTTGAGATATTCTCCCTCTATTCCCACTTTGCTGAGTGTTTTTATGAAAAATGGGTGTTGGATTTTGTCGAATGCTTTTTCTGCATCTATTGATATGATCACGTGATTTTTGTCTTTCAGTTTGTTTATGTGATGTATCACGTTTGTTGATTTGCGAATATTGTACCAGCCTTGCATCCCTGGAATAAATCTCACTTGGTCATGATGTGTGATCTTTTTAAAATCTTGCTGGATCCAATTTGCTAATATTTTGTTGAGGATTTTAGCATATGTTCATCAGGGATATTAGCCTGTAATTCTCTTTCTTTGTAATATCTTGATCTGGTTTTGGAATTAGGATAATGCTAGCTTCATAAAAAGAGCTTGGAAGTATTCCTTCCTCTTGGATTTTTTGGAATAGATTGAGGAGTATAGGTGTTAGTTCTTTGAATGTTTGGTAAAACTCCCCTGGTAAGCCATTCTGACCTGGGCTTTTGTTTGCTGGAAGTTTTTTTGATTACTGCTTCTATTTCATTAGTTGTTATTGGCCCATTCAGGTTTTTTGATTCTTCCTGATCCAGTTTTGTGAGATTGTATTTTTCTAGGAATTTTCCCATTTCATCCACATTGTCCAGCTTGTTGTCATATAGTTATTCATAATATTTTCTTACAATCCTTTGTATTTGTGTGGTGTTAGTGGTTACTTCTCCTCTTTCATTTCTGATTTTATTTATTTGGGTCATCTCTTTTTGTTTCTTGATGAGTGTGGCTAATGGTTCGTCAGTCTTGTTTATCCTTTCAAAGAACTGACTCTTGGTTTCATTGATTTTTTTGCATTTATTTATTTCTTTTTAGTTTCTATGTCATTTCTTTTTGCTCTAATCTTTCTTATTTACTTCCTTCTACTTACTCTGGGTTTTCTTGTTGTTCTCTTTCTAATTCTTTAAGTTGTAGGGTTAAATAGTCTATTATTAATTTTTCTTGTTGTTCCTCCCCACCTCCCCCCATGAGGTAGGCCTGTAGTGCTATGAATTTCATGCTCAGGACTGCTTTTGCTATGCCCCAGAGATTTTGGATTGTTTTGTGTTCATTTTTATTTGTTTCCAGGAAGTTTTTTTATTTCTTTCTTAATCTCATTGATAACCCATTCATTGTTTAATAACATGCTCTTTAGCCTTCATGTGTTTGAATGTTTTTAGGTGTTTTTACTGTAGTTGATTTTTAATTTCATTACACTGTGATCTGAGGGGATGCTTGATATGATTTCAGTCTTCTTGAACTTGTAGAGATTTGTTTTGTGTCCTAACATGTGGTCTATCATTGAGAATGTTCCATATGCAATTGAGAAGAATGTATATTCTGCCGCTTTGGGGTGAAATGGTCTATAAATGTCAATTAAATCCATCTGATCCAGTGTATCCTTTAGAATCACTGTTTCCTTGTTAATTTTTTTGTCTGGAAGATCTATCCAGTGAAATAAGCAGGGTATTGAAGTCCTCTACTGTGATTGTATTGTCAATCTCTCCTTTAAAGTCTTCTAGAAGTTTTTTTTTAATATATTTAGGTGCTCCTATATGGGGTGCATATATGTTTACCAGGGTTATATCCTCTTGTTAGATTGATCCCTTTAGTATTATGTAGTGACCTTTGTTGTCTCTTGTGATGGCCTTCATTTTGGAGTCTATTTTGCTAAATATGAGTATTGTTACCCCCACTTTTTTTTTCTTTTCCATTTGCATGGAAAAATCTTTTTCAACCCTTCACTTTCATCCTATGTGTGTCTTTTGTTATGAGGTGTTTCTCTTGTAGACAGTACATAATTGGGTCATGTTTTTGTATCCATTCAGCTCCCTTATGCCTTTTGATTGGAGCATTTAATCCATTTACATTTAAGGTTATTCTTGATAGGTACTTATTTATTGCCACTTAAATTCTGTATGTCTAGTTTCTCTGTCTTTCTTCTTCTCGTTACAGCAACCCCTTTAGCATTTTTTGTAATGCTGGCTTTGTGGCGATGTCCTCCTTTAGCCTTTTTTTTTTTTTTTTTTTTGTCTGGGAAGCTCTTTATTTGGCCATCTATTTTGAATGATAGCCTTTCTGGATATAGTAATCTTGGTTTCAGATCCTTGCTTTCCATTACTTTGAGTACTTCATGCTATTTCCTTCTGGCCTATAGAGTTTCTGATGAGAAATCAGATGACAGCTATATGGGAGCTCCTTTGTAGGTAACAGTTTGCTTTTCTCTTGCTGCCTTTAAGATTCTCTTTTTGTCTTTAATTTTAGCATTTTAATTAAGATGTGTCTGGGCATGGGCCTATTTGGGGTCTTCTTGCTTGGGGTTCTCTGTGCCTCCTGAACTTGTGTGATTTTTTTCCTTCACCAGGTTAGGGAAGTTTTCTACCATTATTTCTTCAAACACGTTCTCTTTCCCTTTCTCCCTTTCTGCCTCTTCTGTCACACCTGCTATTCAAATATTGTTATGTTTCACATTGTCCCACAGCTCCCTTAAGCTGTCCTACTATTTTTAAATTTTTTTTCTTTTTGGTTCTCTGAGTGATTTTTAAAATCTGTCTTCTAATTCACTGATTTGATCCTCAGCTTCCCCTAATCTGCTGTGTAGTTCTAATGTATTCTTTATTTGTGCTATGCCATTCTTTATTTCCGTTTTCATAATTACTATATCTTTTCTCATGCTGTTGAGCATCATTACCATCATTATTTTAAACTCTATATCAGATAAATTTCTTATCTCCATTTCATTTATTCTGCTTCTGGAGAATTCTCTTGTTCTTTTATTTAATTTAATTCATTTATTTTTTAGTCTCATAATTTTATCTGCCTGTTTGTTTTTGTGAGTATATATCAGGTAAATCTGCTATGCCTCTCAATCTTGAGTGCAGGACAGTGTCAAATGCTGTTTCTGACTAATTAGATCAGGCAAAGACTCAACACCTCCAGAGACAGCCTCTGCCAGCAGACTGACTAGATACAGTCTTGAGTAGCCCTCAAGCAATCATCCATAGGTGTGGCACGAGTTTTTTCAACAGGGTGGGGAAATTGCTTCTGCCTGGAGGCTAATTGTTATTCTCAGTCTCTTAATGGTCCTCAGAAATTTCACACCATGGGGCAATGTGTTTTCCAATAGGGTAGATCAACTGTTTTTCCCACAGACAAAACCGCCTGGATAGCAAATGTCTGAGTGAGAAAGATGACCTCTGCAGCATGAGGGAATAACTAACTCAGCACAGAAAACTGGAGTGTCTGCCCTCTGAACTCTAACCCCAGGGACCCCCAACCCTGGCTTTTGCTTACACATCTCTAGTCTACTCTGCCCTCCCTCTGCTGGAGCACAAGGTGAATGGCTGCACACAGACCTCTGTACATTGGCCCTTTAAGAGGGTGCCTGCATTTCCAGCCACCTTTCTCTTGCAGACAGCAAGATGTTGTGTGGGTACCTTTCTCAGTTATGGTGCTCTCTTCTGGGAGCCAAGTTTGGGGATTAGACACCTGTAGGGAGTGGCTCTAGAGTTAAGCCTCAGATTGACCTGTGGCAGAGCCACAAACAAGTCCCAGCTTAGAGGGCAGAGCCTTCTTAGCATAATTAAGCTTGACCTTATGGCCGCCCCCTAGGTCCTTCCTGGGTAACTAATGGGCTGTGGGAGATGCAGCAAGTGCTGCCAAAAAATGTGAAACTCACAAGAACATTGTAAGCATGTTGACCACTACCTTGTTTTTCTCTGACTATAAAATAAAGCCTCAGCTTGCTGGCTGGATCCTTCTCTGTGGCCTCATGCAGGCACAGGAGATCCACTGAGCCCCAGCTATATTCTCTTTGTCTGTCTTTTCTTTAATCCTTCACCACCCCTCCTCAGGCTCACCGAACCCTTGGCTGTGCCGGCATGACACAGACAGCTGAGATATCTCTCCAGAACCTCAGCTGCTGTCTGTGGGGGTCCATCCAGCCCTTTCACACCTTTGCCCTTCTTACCAATCTCTATGTGGTCTCTACTTTCTGTCCTTGGTTATCAAGGTTCTCTCCAGGTAGTCTTCAGTTGATATTCAGGATATTTTTTATATTTTAGTTGTAACTCCAGTTTGGTCTTGAGAGTGTGTCTGTGTGGCATCCACTTATTCTACCACCATTTTTCTTAGCCAAGCCTGCTTTTAATTTCTTCCTGTGTGTTCTTTTTGCTATTGTTGTTGTTAATTCTCACCTGAAAACATTTTTTTCTATTGGTATTTAGAGAGAGTGTAAGGGAGGGAGAGATAGAGAGAGAAAAAGATAGAGAGAAAGAGAGAGAGAAACATTGATGCGAGAGAGACACATTGATTGGTTGCCTCTCACATGGTCCCCTACTGGGGCCAGGGATCTAACCTGCAACTCAGGTTTGTGCTCTTGACTAGGAATCGAACCTGGGACACTTCAGTGCACAGATTCGCCTTCTAACCATTGATTAACACCAGCCATTGCCTTTCAGTGTATTCTTGATGTCAGATATAGTATTCTTCATTTCCAACTGGTTCTTATTCATGGCCTCTATGTCCCCCCCCTTTTTTTTTTTAATGCTGATGTAGTTCCCACTTAGTTCCCTATAGCTCTCACAACTTCCATGCACATCCTTATAATCATTACTCTGAACTCTATGTCTGGTATATTGCTTACCTCTGTCTCATTTAGCTCTTTTCCTGGCAACTGCCTTTTCTTTCATTTGGGGTTGTTTCTTTGTCTTTCCATTTTAGTTCCCTTTTTGTGTTTATTTCTATGTATTAGGTAGAACTGCTGTGAGACACAACCTTGACCACATAATGCGAACTGTTGTACAGGTGTGGGAAGCTGCTGCAGGTGAAAATGGCAGAGGCAGTGGCTGAGGCGATGGTGTCCTTGTCTCTCTGGAGTCTACAGAGGCAATGCTCTCACTTCCTTGCCTCTGTCCAGTAAGGTGGTGGATGGCGTGCAGGGAACCGGGGGCCACGTTTTCCTCAGTGACTCCACTCTGAATTGTTCTTGATGAAGGACGGACTCACAGACTTGGCACTTCAGGTGGGACAGATTTACAAGCCTGGCTCAGAGCACAGTGACCTCTTTGCCACTGCAACTAGGACAGGCTTCCGTTGTGAACAGGCAGTCAGATCAATGGCAGACAAACGTATGCCTGAGCCCCACCTTTGTGCCTGCCAAGCTGCAGGTAGGTTTCAGGCTACTGAAAAGCGCCCACCTCAGTGCTTTTAGCTGTATCTGACTGTAAGTTGAAAAGACTCACTCACAATAATTGTTGAAAATAGACCACAGGTTGGCAAGGACTGAAGCAGGAACCAGGGTGGGTGACCTGGTGGTGGTGAGCAGTGTTTAGAGTGTGTAAATGTTCCTCAGGGAAAGCTGACATCATTTGCTGAGCAATCAGATGTGGGGTGTGAGAGAGCTTAGGACCAAATCTTCCCATACAATTAGTATTTAGTCAGTCCTATTTCCTTGCGAATCTATATAAGCAAGCTGTAAAACCATGCCTGCAATATAACCTTATTTACATGAAAACCATATAAAACTATAGCATATATTTGACCGAGTACATAAGTTTATATAAATGCAGAGACACCATTCAAGAAGGATATACAACCATGGCTACTTCTAGAATAAAATAGAGGAAACGGAAATAGGAGGTAGTCAAGGAGAATTTTATCCTTAGCTGAATTTTTTTTTAATAAAGAGTATATTAACATATTTTTTATGTAATTAGAAACTTGAAAACTCTAATAAAGAATGTTTCCACTTTTAAATAAGAATAGGAGGGATATGATTTAATTTAGGACCAAGTCCTTCTAGACAATTGGATGGCTAGTGAGTCAGGCTCACATTTGAAGCCATGTGATTGCTATCAGCGTGGAGACCCAAATACAACTCATTGAAGTCAGTGTGAACAGAGTCGAGATCAACTACCTAAACAGCATATGCACCCTGAGAAGCTTTCAATCAAGTAAAGTATGTGTAAGCTTTAAAAAAAATTGCTGCCAAAGTGCCCCGAAGCCACTGGTACATGCTGGGAAGGCAAATAGGAGGCCTTATTTGGCTCAGTCCAGTGAAAGAGAAAACTTTCTAGTTAGTGTGGGCCCACGGCCGACGATGGGCCAGGCAGTCTTACAGAAGTCAGCAATTATGTGGCCTTATAAGTGAGTTCAGTCACGTGAGCAACAATAATCATCTCAACAACAATAGAATAGCTGCAGCAGCCACTTACACTTCTGAGCCACTTGCAGTGCCAGCTGTAGCTCTAAACATTTTATTCTTTTTTTATATATATATTTTATTGATATTTTTACAGAGAGGAAGGGAGAGGGATAGAGAGTTAGAAACATCGATGAGAGAGAAACATCGATCAGCTGCCTCCTGCACACCCCTTGCAGGCACATGCCCTTGACCGGAATCGAACCTGGGACCCTTGAGTCCGCAGGCTGATGCTCTATCCACTGAGCCAAACTGGTTAGGGCTAAACATTTAAAATTTTTTTTTAAATGTATTGATTTTAGAGAGAGGGAGGGAGAGAGAGAGAGAGAGAACATCAATTTGTTGTTCTACTTGTTTATGCATTCATTGGTTGGTTCTTGTCTGTGCTAAGCCATGCTGGGTTCAACAGAGGTGACAATTCATCAGTCGTGACGGCCTGACTCCTCCATTGTAAAGTCATCTCTTCTCTTAGAACCAGAGAGTTCGCTATGGGCTGATGATTTGGCACATGTGAGCACCCAGTCTTCCTTGAACCTTTCACCCAGTGGTTTCAGCATCCATTGATGATCATTGCCTGAGTCGACCCTTTCATTCGAGGTTGCAAAACTCTAATATTATCCTGCCTTCAACATTTATGACCTGGCGTTCTTCTGTACAGAAGAATTTCTTTCCCCTATTGACGAGGTCAGAATAGGTTATTTCCCTTTAGTTACTACATTTTTAGAGTAAAGATTTGATGGAATAGCTTCTTCCAAAGGTGACAGACTAGTTCTTTTTTTTTTTTGAGTATTATTATGAACTCATTAATTTTAAAGTAGAGTTAGAGAGTTTCATTCAATTGCATTCATTATTTTTTATTTATTTATTTTAAAAAATATATTTTTATTGATTTCAGAGAAGGGAGAGGGAGAGAGAGCTAGAAACATCAATGATAAAAATCATTGATCTAAAAAAAAATCATTGATCTGCTGCCTCCTGCATGCCTCAGACTGGGGATTGAGCCTGCAACCCGGGCATGTGCCCTGACTGGGAATGGAACTGTGACCTCCTGGTCATAGGTCAATGCTCAACCACTGAGCCATGCTGGCTGGGCTGCCTCCATTATTTCTAAAATAAACATTTATTTAGGAATAATTTTAGATTTATAGAAAAGTTGCAAGACAGTACAGAGAGTTCCCAGATGCCCTTATCCGGTTACCCTATTGACAGCATCTTACATTACCACGACTCCTTTGACAAATGAGAAACCAACATTGGTACACTACTATGAACTAAACTCCAGAGTTTACTTAGATTTTACTAGTTTTCCACTGATGTCCTTTTTCTGTTCCAAGATCCATCCCTCACTCATCCATTCTTTCATTTTGATGCTTAAAAACAACCCAACTTAACCAAAGGGGCCAGGAAGAGAAACAAGTGACGGAGGCTAAGCGAGGGGAGCCGGGGGCTGCCCCGTGTTCCCTTGACATGGCCATGACCCCACGCAGTCTCTAATGAGCTTCTTTCTGCCCACCAAGACGTCTCAAAGGCATCTGCATTTGACTTCTTTGCCAACATGTAAGAAGCAGTAGATTTAACTCAAAGGTCAGGATTGTCCGTTTTTCCTGAAAAGTCAGCAAGTCAGGCAACACTGAGCCCGCCTTTCTGTCTGGCAGAAGTTGGCTGCAGCTTAGGATGGCTGTCCCTTTAGACAGGGTGTGCACTCTCTGGTTTGGTCCTCATATAACCGGTTAGCGCCATGCCTTTACCTAAGCTGCCTGGTTTCTGCAGGCACTGAGGTTGGTCCTCTGGGTGAGAAACAAGCTTTGGTGTTTGCCTGCCCTTCTCCCTCCCTGCTTCCCTCCCTGCTTGTGAAGTACCTTCTTGGTGCCAAGCATTCCGGGGGTAGGTGCTGGCTCCTGCCTGGGAGCCCCTGCTGTGTTTCTAGCTCTTCCCTGATGCCCCAGGGAGGCCCCCCCCTGCCCCCTGGTCCCAGCAGCGACAGCAGCTTCCACTGTGGCTAAGCCCAGGCTGCTTCGTCATGCTTATCTGACTTCTCAGCTGTTGGCTCCTTTGTGCAGTTGCTTGTAGAGTCCCCTCTGTTGGAAAGATCTAGAACAGTTTCTGTTTTTCTGATGCGACAGCCCTGCCCCTGACCTGGTGGAGCACATGCTGCATTTGTTTGCTTTGTGACTCTGGGCAAGTTACTTATTCCTCCTTAGCCTCAGCCTGAGAAAACAGGAGAATAATGGTACTCGTCTATATATATATGGTGCTTAGCTCAGTCCCTGGGACCTAATCAATGTTCAAAAATGCTACCTATTCGTATTCAGGCTACAGGGTACAAACTGTGCCTGACCCCGCCAGGGGACAGCTAGGGACTCTTTTTCTGTAGTTTCATGGACACACAGACAGTGTTTACTGAGCACCTACTATTGCCAACATCTTAACTTACTAATCTTGACAAATATCTTTCAGGTGCAGATAATATTCTCCCCATGTTCCGGATAAGGAAATCAGAGCACACAGAGGTTGTGTAACTTGCTCAAGTTTTCACAACTATTACAGAAGCAGGGGCAGGATCTGAACCTGAGCGCTGCCTGCCGCCCAGGCCCTTTAACCTGCGCATAAACTTCCTCAATGCGCCGGCCCATTGTCATGTCAGAAAGGGTCTCACCCCGAGTAGCTCACAGCCTAGCTGGAGAGACAGGCTCATTCACTTACCATTCACAGTGCAATGCCACACAGGTTAATCATTCTGTGGGTGCTTGTTCAGTCAATCAATCATTCGTTCAGCAAGCTCCCGGCGCCAATTATGTGCCAATCGCTGCTAAGGGCTAGTGAGGAGACTCACAGAGGTTTGGGGGAGTCAGACCTGCCCGCCTTCTCTAGCTACGGAGTGCCGAGTGGTGGGAGGGAAGCTTCTGACCTTTCTGTTTCTATTCCTCCCAAGCACAGCGCTTCACCGTCAGACGTACTTGAGTTTGCCTCCTGTTTCTTCATTTGTTTACTTGCTGTGTGACCGCAGGCAGATCACTAACCCCTCTGTGCTTGTTTAGACATGTAAACCCGGGCCAATCATCATGCCAATCTCACAGGCTGATGCTACAGCAGAATGAGATGACGGATGCAGAGCTTTGAGAGAGCGTGCTGGGCACACAGACAGGCTTAATTATTACCGTCACCAACAATTCCTCTGCACACTGCACTCCTTTGACAGTTTTGCTGGTCTAACACACCAGATGTGTTCCTCTGGCTCTTCACCGGACAAGTCTCAGCAGGACGGAGACCGTGCTAGTAGGCACAGCAGACACATGTCCGTGGGAGACGCACGTTGGCGGTTGTTCGCCAGGTCTGCCCGGGTGCTCTGCAGAGCCTGGAGCCTGCCGCCTGCCCCGCCCTCCGGCCCCACCCGGCCTGCCTGGCTCCGGATCAGCCCTGCCTGGGCGCCTTTAAAGAGCTGCGACGCCATTCTCCCGCAAAAGGTATGGATTTCATTCCACAAACGTGGATGTGCGACACATAGAATTGTTTACTTTTCTGTGACAATGTGATTTCTGTCTCTGACCTCTTCTTCCGGAGAGCAGCAGGTTAACACCCGCCAAGCCCAGGTCTGAAAAGGAACCGCCTGCTGAAGATTCCCAGGCCCTGCATCCTCCCTGAAGCCGCCCAGGCACACGCCCATCTGTCTGTGCACGTGACAGTCTCACTTGGGTGTTCACAGGCGTCTCCAATTCAGAGGCTGCCAGGACTGAACCCGGGGCTTCCCTCCCAGCCCCGCGCCTCCTGGAGCCTCCTCTACCCCAGCAGATGCAGGCAACCCGTTCTTCCAGTTGGCATTGGGGTCATTTAAAAACAAACCTTTTTTACTGAGGTGAAATGCACATAAAGTAACCATTTTAAAGTGAACAATTCAGTGGCATTTAGTACCTTCCCAATGTCACGCAACCACCACCTCTATCTAATTTCAAAACATTTTCATCTCCCCGAAAGGAAGCACTGTTCCCATTAAGCAGCCACTCCGCTCCCCACCCCCACACCCGGGTGACCAGGAACCCACGTTCTGCTTCTGTGGCTTTCCCTGTCCTGAGTAGCTCAGATGGATGGGATCGGGCAATAGGCGGTCTTTGGGCCTGGCCTCTTCACTCAGCAAGGTGCTTTCCAGGCTCATGCAGGTTGCAGCATGGATCAGTTCTTCATCCCTTTTTATTGCCAAATACGACTCCAGCGACATTCGTGGTGCCGCCTCTTACACGCCACAGCCAACCAGCCAGCTCGTCCAGCGGGTTGTCCCTCAAAGTATTTCCAGAATGGCTCGCTTCTCACCGTCCGCACTGCTGCCACCTGCGGCCCATCTGCCATCGCCTCGCACCTGGGTTCTTGCCTTTCTTTACTTCTGTCCTGCAGACCCCCAGTCCCCTTTCCTGCTCCAATCTTTTCTCCACAGGTGTAACGCCTACGTTACCTCCTGTCCCTTCTCTGATCAAAATTCTCCAGCGCCACGTCCCCATCGCATTCAGTCAAAGATAAAGTCCTCAAAGTGTCCGAGAAGGTTCTGTGTATCCTGTCACTCCCCACATGTCACCTCTGCCGCCACCCCCTGGCCCCGTGCTTTCTGGCCACCTGGGCTGGCACCTTTGCTCTCAGCACACATGCCCATCTCTCTGCTACCTCGGGCCTCTGTGCGAGTGCTATTTCGGGAACATCGATTGATGGGTTTCAGCCCTTACTGTACTTCGGCTCTGTGCGAGTGTCATTCTGTTGGTCATCATGCTGGCATGAAATTGTTTCTGCCCGTTCCTCACGATGCCTCAGCTCATCTTCCTCCTGTGTACCTGGCAGTTTCCTGTCAGATGCCTGCATGAGCCCTACTTCCTCTGCACCCTTTCATGTGGGCATTCCACAGGGTTTTTTCCCAAGCCCTCTCCGCTTCTCTCCTTCCTCCTCTCCCCGAATGGGCTCATCAACTCTCATGACTGCCTCCTCGGCCTAAATTCTTTCCTTAATCCTTAGCTGCATTTGTCATGGACTGCACGCCATCTCTCTCTAAATGGCCCACGAGCACCACACACGCAGCAAGTTCACAGTGAAATCAATCCCAGTAAAGCAGCAGGGGTGTCCTTCTTGGCAAATGGAGTCACCAGCCATTCAGCTGTCCAGTATGGAAACCCAGCCCTGGTTCTCGATTCATCTCTTGCTTGGTTGCACGTCTGACCCACCACAGTCCTAAGCAACACACATGGAGCTGCCTACTTCTCTCTGCAGCCACTCCTGTACTTCAGGTTGTCATCTCTTAGCAGACAGCTGGTCTTCCGGTGCCTTCTCTGGCCCCCTTCCAATCTGTTCTCCACACAGAAGCCAGAGAAGAACTTTCTAGAACGAATTCGATCCTCAATTGATAAACCTTCCGTGGCTCTGGTTACCCTGGGGATCAAGTCTTCAACCTCGTAAGACATGCAGAATTTCTTTCTTCTCTTCAACAGACCACGATTTCCAGTGTCCTTGTTCTTGCTTACATATGCTGGTCTGCAGCCCGCCCCTTCCCACTCGCCCCTGCGCCCTCCATCAGGTAACTCTTGGGTATCCCTCGGGTACCAGCTTAGAAACCTCCCCTCCAGGAAGTATTTCCCACTCCCCAAGTCTGCTGCAGCACAGACTGCTATGTATCCATCAAACTCTGGCTCTTTTTCTTTTTGGGCTCAGAGCTGGACTACATTTCCCAGGCTCCCATGCAGATGGTGGGGCCATGTGACTGAGTTCTAGCCAATGGAGAGTGGACAGAACCATGACCATCTATTCAAGGCCTAACCAGTGACAACCTCCCAGGTCATCCTCCATCGTCTCTCTCTTCTTCCTCTGCCAGGACGCACGGGACCCCATGGAGAGCTCTGACTCCCTAGGAGGGGGCAATGGAACCATGAGGAGGAGCCTGGGTCCCTGGATGACTGTGTGCATGCAGCAGAGGCCCCTGCCCTTTCCCCAGCCAGCATCTGTAACGTGAGAAATTCTTTATTTTATCAAATCGCTGAGACTTGGCGTTTTGTTATAGCAGCGAACCTACCCTGATAAATGAATTCCCTCTCCCACCCCCATTCTCCCAAAGAGTCCTTTACCTCCCACCGCAGCACGGGACCGTCTCTTCACCAGACCACGCGGCTGTGCGAGGTCAGGTGGGTCATGCCTGTCTCACCTGGGGTAAACCAGCGTCAGGTTGGCACCTGGCTGGTCGCAGCCACTAAGTAAGTCTTTGTGCAGTTGCGCTGTGGTTGCTAATGTTCTGTTCCTGAGTGTCGATTTTGATCACTTGCCCAGGTCTGGGATTCCTCCTGCCTCTCCCCAGTCCTCTCCTAGCCCAGGACCTGCCTTTGAGCCAGTCCGGCAGCTGGGGCTCCCTGATGCCACAGCTCCGAGGCAGCCCCACCTCCTGGGGGACACAGCGATCGCCAGGATGTGTGGTTAGCAAAACAAGTCAGCAAACAGGGTGTACTGTGCGCAGCCATTTGTGAAAAATTAAAAGATAAAGGAGCTTTGGGGAGGGGTTATCCTTTACTCCTTGTACCTAATTAGGAGGCATAAAGGCTGCCCGCAAAGACAGCCACACGCTAGTCCGGGCTGTGAGCATGGGGCCCTTGCCTGGCAAAGAGAGCTTGAAGCTGAGACTCCGTTAACGACCGTGAGAAGCGGAGGTTACCCTGGGTTACCTGGTGGCCCCAATGTCATCACAAGAGTCCTTTCCTGTAAGGGGAGGCAGGAGGATGAGAACCAGAGAGGCGGAGGTGATGTTGGGGAGCGGGGCAGAGAAGGGAGTGGGGAGGGAGAGGTTGATTTAAAGACGGCGCACAGCTGGCTTTGTGCTTGTCCAGAATCCAGGTCCCTGAGCTCCAGGCCTGGGGTATGTGAGGCCAAGGGAGAGCTGAGGACCTCACACTGTGAGTGCCCTGGGCCCTACGTCCCCAGCCTGTCTGCTTCTCTCCGCCTGGCAGCCTCTGTCATTGGTGTTCTATATAATGTTCAGTTCTGAATTGTACTTAGTGGGAGGAACAGAGAAAGGGACTCTATCTGTCTTTCTGGAAGTCACTGGTGCCTTTTTAAGGCTTACCGGGCGATGAAGCAGCCAGAGGTAAGGATCACTGTGAAAAACTGGTGTGGGGGGGTGTTGAAGGAGGCTGATTTCAAAATAGCATGTATGGTGTAATTTGCAGAACACAAATATATATGCACCTAACGAGTCTGGGTGGGAAAATGGCAAAACGCTAACCGTGGGTGGCACTGTGATTGGGGGGTTGCCGGGGCGAAGGGCCGCCGTTGTTAGTGGGATGGGGTCCTTACGATAACTTGAGAAAGAATTCTCCGAGGCCTGCCCGGGAGCGTGGGTGGTTTCTATTTGCAGAAATTACATCCCTCGGTTGGCAAAGCCCCATTTCCCTTAATCCGGGCCTGGGAGGGGGCAGCCGGGCCTTCGAAGAGCTAGAAGTGGAGCCAGTGCCGACTGTCCGTTCCGCAGCGGAGGGGCTGGTGCAGCATCAGGCTCGTAAAGGCCGTGAGTCACTGTGTGGAGTCCGCCTGGCTGTGGGCCACGTGGGCGAATGCAGGGAGCAGGGAGCGCGCCCCCTGCAATAAAGGAGCCAGGATCGCAAGAGGACCAAGAGCCAGGAGAGGGGATGCCCTTTGTCCAGGAGTTGAAGTATCAAGTCTCCCCACCCTTGCAGTGGCCACGCCTCCACACCTGCCGTGGTCGCGGGCCTGTCCCCGGGTCTGACGGACAGGCAAACACCGTCCCATGTCACCCAGGCCTTACCGGGCGTGCACGTAAACTGCAGCTTCCCGGGCTCCTTCCCAGTTATTAATCAATAACCAGGTTATTCCGATGAGAGCGGTCTGACTATAAGCAATTTTTAATTGAAATGTCTTATTTGGAAATAGTTTAAGGGCCACAAGAAACTGCAAAAGTAGCACAGAGAGACCCTGTGACAAGGTTGTTCCCAGAGCCTGTGTTTTCCTGGGGGCCTGCCTGCCGCACTGGCACAAGGGAGTGCACAAGCAGGAGTCTGCAGGATAGAAAGAAAAATAATTTATTATTTTTTTTCAAACTATAAGAGAAAGTTTGTTTAGAAAGTCACAGAAGCAGAAGGGAGCTGTAGGAGAGATGGGCGCAGGAAGCAGGTTACAGAGGCAGCTGTGGAGAGAGAGGGGCGGGAAAACACGCGTGGGGAAGGAGGTGGGGAGGCATGGCGCCCCGGAGAGAGCCAGGGAAAAGGGTTTAGTATGGAGAGGCCGGTGCAGAGCTGGGGGCTTAGGAACTAACGACCTGCCTCCCCGTCGTGTGGATTACAGGCTACACAGGGCACATTCGCCGGACGCTCTGCGTGAGGGGCTGTGTGGGAGCTGACGGGCTGCCTGGCGGGAGGTGAGGTCGTGGGTATTTCTTCAGGGCTTGCGGACAGTTCTGAGGTCTTTGCCGGTCCCTCTGTCGGGTCGTGGGAGAGTAGGCAGGGGGTCATTCCAGCGAAGGGCTCAGGAACGGAAACAGAGCTTGGGTTAAGGCAGTGGTTCTCAACCTTCTGGCCCTTTAAATACAGTTCCTCATGGTGTTGTGACCCAACCATAAAATTATTTTCGTTGCTACTTCATACCTGTAATGTTGCTACTGTTATGAATCGTCATGTCAATATCTGATCTGCAGGATGGTCTTAGGCGACCCCTGTGAAAGGGTTGTTCGACCGCCAAAGGGGTGGCGACCCACAGGTTGAGAACCGCTGGGTTAAGGTCTTCCGTTTCTCCTGCTGGTGGCCCAGACCGATGCCATTGGTCAGGCCCAGGCTCCTGTCTTCTGCTGCCGCGGGGGCTGCTGATTACCAGGGAAAAGGCCAGGTCCCTGAGGGGGACAGGCGGCAGGAGAGATATGATTTCTGGAGCGAGGATTTAAAACTAAAGCCATGAGGACCCTTGGTTTCAGTGTCTTGCATACTATTTATTACAATGCTGTTAACCAGAGACAGGCATGCTTTAAATTTCATCAGATTTTACATCACAGGCATTAGATAAAAAAATTCAACCAAGTAAACTTTAAAGATCTAATTGGCTTTATTGAGCAATTAATGAATCGGGCAGCACCCCATGTAGCAAGGAGAACGGTGCTCCCAGGGGCTGTACAGAATGGAAGTCTTTTATAGACAGAAGGAGGAAAAGGGGGGGTGTCCCAGGTCTAGGTCACCTACCTTTAGGGGCCGATGGGGGCTGTGGGCAGATTGCCTCAGTGCCAACCAGAACACCCCAGACTGCGGGGGAGGCTGTCCATGCACTTAGCTTAGCTTAAGTCTTGGTTTGGAGATACGGGGTTTAGCACAAGTGACTCCATTTTGGCCTGCTGTCTTTTTTTTTTTTAAACACAATTTTTATTTTCTCTCTTTGCTTATCTGAATATATTGCCTGTATAACAACAAAAAATTTTGGAAAAGATCAACTCCTCCTTTAGCGTTGTCTGAAGTCATTCATTCCCTTTGGCTCCTGAAGTCTTTCCTGTTTTCACTTCTGCATCCATCTCTCTGCCCAGGTCATGAGCACCCGCGGGGGGACAGCCCGGGAAGGAAGCACGCGGGCAGACCTGTACTGAGTAGAACTCATTCATCCCGTCCATACTTTGGACACACCTCCGCTGGGCCAGGAGTCGATGGAGAGTCAGTCTCAAAGCAGCGCTGTATTGTCTGTATTTTTATTTGTTTATATTTTTTATTTTCTGTATATTGTGATGCCATAACATCGTAAAATGCTTCTGGCTGGGAGAGACAGCCCTCCTGGAGCTAGCTCCTTCTTAGAGACCTTCGATATGCAAATCAACCAACCCGAGGTGTCTGCTCTCTGGCCCCCGCACCCCAGGAACCCTTAATCATGCCAGGACCAGAGATCTGGAGACCACCCTGTCGCTAAGAGCTGCTGAAATCACTCACACGGGCTCATCGGGCCAGGCGCCCGCTGGCTGCACCCCCTCCTCCTGGCCGTGCTGAGGCTCCCGTGACTGCACCTCGGAGCACCTCCTGTTCTAGGCCCCGGGATAGAGCACCTGCTGCAGCCGCACCTGCCTGACCACCTCCTCTGAGAGCCTGGAGCAAGCTTCCCCCGCGGGAGCGCACACGCCCGAGGCGCACAGCGGGACCTGGATAAGGCTTTGGCCCGTCGGTGTGAAACGGTACCGGCAGGGGCTCCGTGAAGAAGTTTGACTTAGCACGGGGGTCAGAGAAGGTCTCCTGGAGGAGTGAGATCAGAAAGGGTGAGGAGTGGGAATCAGCCAGAGGAGGGAGGGGCCCAGGCAGGAGCCGCGCAGCCGGAGCCAGTAGGGGAGTGGGTGGAGGGGAGAGGGGACCAGGCAGAGGCCTCACCGCTGGAGCCAGCAGGAGTGGGCAGGGGGCGGTGGGGTGACCAGGCAGAGGCCTCATGACCAGAGCCAGTGGGGGGGGGGGTTGGGGAGGGGAGCCAGTGGGGGTGTGGGGGGATCAGGCAGGAGTCGATGCAGTCTTGAGGCAGAATTTCTTCTTTGGGAAACCTCAGAGAAGAAGCCCTTTTTGGGCTTCGAACGGCCTGTAGCCCATTCACATTATCGAGAGTGGTCTCCCTTGCTGAGAGTCGACCGATGGCAGATGCTAACCACATACCTTCACAGCCGCTTAACGGGACCTCAGTGCACGTACACCCTCCCCCAGGAGCAGAGTGTTGCTGGAGTAACTGGTTACTGTCGCGTAACCAGGGGCACACATGAATCACCTGTCACAGTGCTCGAGCTGGTGACACTGTGGGCAACGGCTGAACCCTGTGGGCCCCAGGAAGGCGTGCGGAGCACAGCAGCACGATCCACCCGGGGACCCTGGGTGTCCGCACCCAGCTCTCACCAGCCGTTCCCTGCGGGTGCAGGTGGGCAGGCAGTTTGAGCTCAGAGGAGGCCCTCGGGGAAAGCAGAGCAAGGGCTGGCGGTGGGAGGCGGGCAGACACGGTGAGGGGCAGGCTGAGGGTGTGGCACACCTGCCCCAGCCTCTGCCAGTGGCGCACAGAGCGAGGAGAGGGGCTCGGCAGGAGGCACCCGCAGGGCCTGTGAGGACGAGGTCCTTATCAGAACCGTGGAAAGTATTACGGGGCAGTGATGACGGACTTGTGTTTTCAGAAGACCTTCAGGCTGTAATGAAGACCATGTATTGGAAAGGGGCAGAGACAAGTGGAGCCACTGACTGGGAGATGTTGCTGGAGCCCAGGAGGCAGATGGGTGTTTGGGAGCAGAGTGGGACAGTGAGGACGGAGAGGAAACAGACTGTCGGGCCATTCGGGACACCAAGGCCTCAGCTATCGATCTGGGATATTGGCAATGGGGTACAGGACGGTATTGAAGCCAGCCCCTCTGCAGGATCCTTAGATTTATAGTAATACTTTCTAAAGTATATTTTGTGGGTAGTTGGGGCCCCAGTGTGGATCAGTCTAGAAGTTGCCTGTACCAGTTTCATCATGAAATGACCTTCAGATGACCTTGCTGCTGCCTGGCCTGTTTCCACGTCCTGAGATGCTTATTGCATAACCAGAAGCCTCCTGTTGAAAATACAGCTGCCAGTGCAGTGTGCGCAGCAGGGCTGTGGGAACCCCCCCCTTCCACCTGCCCCCCTCCCCCCCACCCCCCACTCCGGGCCTCTCGGCGCGAGGGCACAGGCCCACTGCGGCTGAGAAATCAGAGACCCACACCTGCCGCCTTGAACAGGCGCCCTGAGCCCTCACACCTTAGTTGCCCCAAACATGGGGTGGGTGTTCCTTAAATTCCCACCTGCTTCTGCGTCATGCTGTGTTTTGCCTGCTGCTCAGAACAAAGGGTGGGCTCGCTGTTCTGTCGGGAAGCGTTAGGATGGGCAGAGCAATGTCATTCTAGGACTCCCGTTGCCTGGGTTTCAGGGCCAGGGGTGAGAGGAAGCTCGGAGGGCGGTGGCCCTGCCTGATGGAGCCTGGCTCCCCTTGCTGCCCCCCCACCCCGGGAGGCTCCACTGCCCCCCCTCCCCAGGAGGAGACCGCGGCGCGGCTGGTGAACCAGCAGACGGGGACAGAGTCCTGTGGCCCGACCACAGAAGTGACTAAAGAACCAAATTGTGCTTTACTCTCCATTGGTGTCTGAGCCCAGGTTGTCGTGCTGCCCATCTCATCCACAGCCACGGAGCTCAGCTGGTGGTGAAGGCCAGCGGCCACCGGGCTGCAGGAGATGGCACAGTCAGCCGCACTGTGCCCTGTGGACGTGGTGGTGGGCTGGACAGTGGCTTCACAGATGCCCGCGTCCCAGTGCCGGGGAACCGAGGCTGCAGGCGGAATGAAGGTTGCGGACCCACTGACCCGGAGATGGGGACCATCCTGGGCTTCCCGATCAATAACAAGTGTCCTTAAAGGGGAAGAGGGAGGCAGAAGAGCCAGAACCAGGGCCCGGCTCCAACAGAGCCACCAGCCCAGGCATTGCTGGCCGAGGATGGAGGGCTCCGGCAGGCGCACGCAGCCTCGGAAGCGGAAAGGCAAGGAGACCCGAGGGTTTCCAGAGGGAACGCAGCCCCATGACACCATGGTTACCGCCCGAGACCGTTGGGATGCTGCCCTCCAGGACGCTGCCCTCCAGGACGCTACGGGGATAAGTCGGTGCCCTTTCATCCGACTCTCCTCCCTTCCCCTCGCTCCCAGCACGTGTTCCGTGAGAGCCACACTTCCCACGGCCCCACGAGAGGCCCCAGGCTTCGGGGACTGTGACCCGCCCACGACCTGACCGCAGCCTCGAGGGAGCCCTGCGCCGGAGCCGTCGGCCAAGCTGCTCCCCCCAACGGCTCCTGGGTGCCGACCGTCGGAAACTTTCAGGTAATAAAAGCCTCTGTGGTTTGGGGTCACTCACAGGCTGCTCCGCACCTTCCCCGGCACCTTCATCAGCGCTGAGTCCTGGGCTCTGCTTCCAGGCGACTGTGGCGCTGCGCCTGCCCCTGGGCTGCTGACAGCCTCTGATGCCTCCAGGCCTGTGCCTGCCCCTGGGCTGCTGATGGCCTCTGATGCCTCCAGGCCTGCGCCTGCCCCTGGGCTGCTGACAGCCTCTGATGCCTCCAGGCCTGCGCCCGCCCCTGGGCTGCTGACGGCCTCTGATGCCTCCAGGCCTGCGCCTGCTGTCCCCACTGCCAAACAGTCCCGCTGGATCTCGCAGAGCTGGCGCCTTCCTATCGGCTCTCAAAACAAGCTCCTCACAGAACCTAGAGATAGAACCTAGTGAGAGAACATGGCAAAAGATCCTGGACAGAACCTGGCTACAGAACTTGGCTGGAGAACCTGGATAGAACCTGGTCACAGAACCTGGCCTCAAAACCTGGTGACTGAACCTGGCTGGAGAACCTAGCAAGAGAACATGGCTACAGAACTTGTCAAGAGAACCTAAACAGAACCTGGCAAAAGATCCTGGACAGAACCTGGCTACAGAACTTGGCTGGAGAACCTAGACAGAACATGGCAGGAGAACCTGGACAGAACCTGGCTACAGAACTTGGCTGGAGAACCTAGAGAGAACCTGGCTGAAGAACCTAGAGACAGAACCTGGCTACCGAACCTGGATAGAACATGGCAAGAGAACCTGACTAGAACCTGATGACTGAACCTGGCTGGAGAATCTGGACAACCTGGCTGGAGAACCTAGCGAGGGAACATGGCTACAGAACCTGGCTGGAGATCCTAGATAGAACCAGGCGAGAGAACCCAACCATGCTGGTCAACTGAATGCTGCCTCCGTGTCAGTCCTTCTTCACCAACTCCGTCCACACCTTTGGGGACCCCTGGACCTGCTGGGGTTGGACCCCAGCATCCCATGACCTCCTGTCTCTTGTCTAAAGGAGCTCCCCACTTTTCCACACCTTATCTTTTCTTCATAGTCCTTACCACCATCTGAAATTGTTTTATCTGTCACTAGAAAGTAAGCTTCATGGGGGCTTTATCTTTCTTATTCACTGCTAAATTATCAGCCAATACTATGGTTGGCATATAGTAAGTGGCATATAGTAGGTGCTCAGTAAACAAAATAAATAATTACTAATATTTTTTAAAAAACAACAAAAAACAAAACAAAAAACAAAACAAAACAAGCTCCTGAGGTCAGGGCCGTCCGGTTGTGGCCCCAGCACCTACCACGTGCCTGGAATAGAGAGGGTGTGGGAGGCAGAATAATGGCCCAGAGGTGCCCACACCCTAACCCCAGGACCTGTGACTGTGTGACTCACATGGTGAAGGTGATGAAATTAAATGTTCTAATCAGTTGGACCTCGATACAGAGACATTATTCTAGATGCTCTGGTGGAACTCATTTCTAAAATAAGGATCTCATCTCCTCTTTTTAAAAATATTTTTAAATTGATTTTAGAGAGAAAGAGAGAGGGAGATATAGAAACATCAATGATGAGCCTGGCTGGTGTGGCTCAGTGGTTGAGGGTTGACCTATGAACCAGAAGGTCATGGTTCAATGCCAAGTCAGGGCACATGCTGGGGTTGCGGCTCGATCCCCAGTGTGGGGCGTGCAGGAGGCAGCTGGTCAATGATTCTCTCTCATCATTAATGTTTCTCTCTCTCTCTTCTTTTGTGAAATAAATAAAAAATATTTAAAACAAACAAACATCAATGATGAGAGAGAATCATTGATTGGTCTGCCTTCTGCTAGGGATGAAGCCTGCAACCTGGGCATGTGCCCTGACAGGGAATCCAACTGTGACCTCCTGGTTCACAGGTCGACGCTCAACCACGGAGCCACACAGACTGGGCAAGGACCTGGTCTCGTCGCCTCTCGGCTCATGTGCCTTTAATGGTCTCCCTTGGGCTACAGGATGAGTCAAAGCTCCTTCCAGACCCTCAGCATCCTCAGCCCACGTTCCAGCCTCATCGGTCCCCACTGTGGGAGAGTCCACTTGGATGTCTTGCTTTGCCCCAGCTTGGCTGTGCCCTTCTGTGCTGTGCATTTTCCTATGCTGTTCCCTCTTCCAGGACTCACCTCTACACTTGGTGACACCCCAAGATTCAGCTCCTGTTTCACCTCTGGGAGACTTTCTCGAGACACTCAGGTAGAAACTAGGGCCCACAGTAGCGTGCTGTGCTCACCTGCACCCCAACGTGGATTACCTGGGCCATCTCAAGCTTCCTGCCGTCTCCAGTACCATGTAGATCCACTCACAGGGGAGGCTGGTGTCTTAGCCATCCTTGCAAACTCTTGGGATAACAATTTGGGGAGGAAACATCAATCCCAAAGATTAATGACTAGTCCAAGCATCCTAGTTTTTCCTTCTTTGATCTCTCCTCCTGAGAGTTAAACCTTTGAGTCACCTCTAAAAAAAACCAAAAACACACACAAAGCAAAACAGAAAATGATTAGGCATTATTATTATAATCAAGAAAATAATGCCTAATCATTTTCTATCTCATGGGAAACACAGACATCTACACAGAAGACCACAGTCTCCCACCCCGACCACCAGCAGCATGTGCAGGCCTGTCACCCATCATAAGGAATGACTACCTTTTCTTTCATTTTTCCTGGGTTGCCCGGCACCCAGCCAAGCTCTCTCATGTGGAGTTTCCATGATAAAGCCCATTGACAGATGGAGAAATCGAGGCTCAGGGAGGTTGCGTGGCAGAGCTCAGGGCACGCATTTAGTCCTTCGGGTCCATGCCTGCCAGCAGGCAGCGGAGGGTCTCTCTCTGCTGTCTATGTGCTCCATCTGGGGTTTCCATCTCTGCTTATCCTGAATTCTCCTCTCTCTCAAATTAGAAGCTTAAAGAGCAATCATTTTTATTATGGGAAATGTCAAATTATACAAAAATAGTATGATGATCCCCTAAATACCTATCTCCCAACTGAAATACTGATCAATGTAAAAAAAAAAAGAACAATGTACAAAAACACGGCCAATTAAAACAATGTTGTAAAATACACATACCATGAAACCGACTGTCTTAACCATTGTTAAGCGTACCGTTCAGTAGTGCTAAAGGCATTCACAGTGCTGTGCAGCCAACCTCCCGAAAGCCACTGTTATATTCTAGCCAGAGGCCCGATGCACGAAATCTGTGCAAGAGCCGGCCTGCCTTCCCCCGGCTGCTGGCACCAGCTTCCCTCCGGCACCCGGGACCTGGGCCTCCCTTGCAGCCCCGGCTTCGTCCAGAAGGTCGTCTGGAAGGACATCCGGTTTAATTAGCATATTAGGCTTTTATTATTATAGATGGCCTTACTATCTACACTGCCATTCATCTCTCTGTTTATACTATGCTGCTTTGCTTGTTTTATTTTAAAGATTATTATACAGTAAAACTGCCCTGTTTTGGGTCTACAGTTCTATGAACTTTAACATCTGTATGTATGTGTGTAATCATCACCACCACCGGGATAGGAAGCACTTCGTCACCTGAAAGACTCACCTCCGCCTGCCACCCATCGCTGTCCCCCCCCCCCCCACACACACACACACCTGTTAGGTGACAGCTGGTCCGTTCTCCGTCAGCACAGTCTTGTCTGTTCCGGAACGTCCCGGTGGAGCCACACGCCGAGCGGCCTTGTGAGATGGCTTCAGTCACTCAGCACACTGTCCCCGAGACTCATCTAAGCTGTGGGTGTCCACAGTGTGCTCCCCCTTATCTCTGTGTCTGTGGCAATGGGGACTGTCCCCCTCACAGCTGCCATCCCACAGTCTTAAGGACAGTAGGTTTATAGTGGATTTTTAAAGTTCTTTAAAAAAAAATTATCTTTATGTTGAAAGTATTGCGGATGTCTCCTTTGTGTGTTTTTGCCCCCATTGCCCTCCACTCCACCCTGTACCCACCCCTCCCAGGCCTTCACCACCCTATTGTCTGTGTCCATGGGTTACGCATAGGTGCACGTAAGTTCCCTGGTTTATCTCCCCTCCCACCCCCACCCCCACTCCCGCCTTCCCTCTGAGATTTGTCAGTCTGTTCCATGCGCCTCACAGTGGACTTTGATAAATGGTTGGTAGGTTGCAATATCGCCCACCAGTGTTGCTCCCTATCTCTCTGTTTTCCACAGAGAGACTTGCATGTGGTGATAAGACATGTGCCTGGAGGTGAACACTCGAGACGGAAAGATGTCTATTCTTTCCAACTTAATTGAGATATTTTGTAGATTTAATTGATTGTAATATTTTCCATCAACATTTTCATAGTAACGTCATAAACTAAGTGATGAAAATTGTTGCTGTTAATCTCCTCCCTCTCACTGCTCACATCCCTGCCTCCCCTCGTTTCCGCTGGTCTGCGCTGTGGCCTAAGACTCCCGAGGCTACGTGGTGGCCTTGGCCTCGCGTCAAGACCATGCCTCTCTCCCCCCGACCTTGCGAGGCCTCCTGAGGAGGCAGGAAGGGGTTTGACCAAGCGGCATGGTCCTGGGGCCATCACCCCCTCCAGTGGCTCCAATGGCCCTTCCAGACTCAGCCACTCCTGTCCCACAGGCTGTCACCCCAGCCTCACCCCTTTCTTTCTCTCAGCAGGTCATTATTGGGTTGGTTATGAACATTATATTAACTACCATATTAGTATAATGTCTATAATGGGGAGAAGAAGTTAGATGGAAAAGACATAAATACAGGCTTTTAATAAGAAAAGAGGGAGTTTGTGAACATAATCACACACACACACACACACACACACACACACAATTTATTGACTGGTTCTTTCCAACAGACAGCTCTTGGTTTTACCAACTCGACCTATTTTTCCCTTTCCCTTCCCCAACATCTGTCATCGGGTCCATTTTCTCCTTCTACTTTCTTTTGATTTATTTTGTTCTACTTTTCCTAATTTCTTGAGTCAAATGCACTGGTCATTCCTTTGGGACTCAATTATCCTATATAATAAAAGCCTAATATGCAAATTGAACAGCAGAATGACCAGCAGAGCAACCGGTCGCTATGACAAGCACTGACCACCAGGAGGCAGATGCTCAATGCAGGAGCTCTCTGCCCCCAGGCCTCAGGCCGACCAAGGCAGGTGCTAGTGGGGCCCCCCTGATCGCCCTGCTGGTTGCCCCACAGATCAGCCCTGATCGCCGGCCAGGCCTAGGGACCCTACCCATGCGCAAATTTCATGCACCAGGCCTCTAGTTTATTAATAAAAACATCGAGGGCTGGGCGTTTTCTTCCAAACACCAGCTTGGCAGCATTCTCCAAAGCTGTTGATGGCTTCATGGGCAAAGTCCCCTTACATAGATAATCATCGGTGCCACTCACACGAATTCTGGGGCAACTGCAGTCCCTAGTGGGCAGGCTGCCCCCTCCAGGGAGGTGTGGGAGGGGATCTGGAACTGCTTTACTGCAGCATCCTCTAGTGGTGCACCCGCTCTGCTGAGTGTCACAAGGAGCAGAGACCACTGGGTACGTTCCCTGTCCTTCCCAAAGCCCATCCGTGTGTCCACCGTGTTCCCAGCAGGCACAGGAAGTGGCCTGGTCCCTGGGGACGACTTCCGGTGACACGGTGCTCAGGAGTGGGGCCTGTGGTTGTGCCTGGTGTTCCTTTCAGTTTGGTCCAAGCTGTCCAATATTTTTGAGTTTTGTGCTATGATGTTGAGGCCTGTTTCAAGTTCAACAGAGATGGTAGTTATTTCCTCTATCAACAGTTCTTTTTGTTGGGTACTGGGAAGAAGTTTTGTTTGTATTTCAGTTTTGAATCATATATTCTGTATTAGTAGAGACTCAATGCAACACAAACCTGACTCAAACTGGCTTAAGCCAGAAAGAGGGAATTTACTGAAATTAATCAACATTCACACCCAGAGGGACTGTGGGTCCTCGGGTGCCTATGTGCTCAGAAAGCCTCCTCTGGCTCCATCTCCTGACTCCCGTGTGCAGCCTCCGCTGCCCAGGCCTCCCCTCCACACCCCCGGCGTCTGCCTGGCGGCGGCCTTTCAGGACCAGTCGCTGTGGGTGGGGCTGTGGTGCTGGCCGCGGAACCCCTGTGTCCAGTTCAGGGCTCACATGGCCGCCCTCCTCCGAAACATCTGAATCGTGGCCGGACTCACCTGGACGTTTTCCTGCCTCCTGAGCAGGACAGGCAAGCGCTCCCACCTCACACGTCTTTACAGCCTGAGTCCGGCCGCCCCACACCCTGTGTCCCAGCCCAGCAATCTACTCCCCGTTTCCAAACAAACGTGGACTTGTGCTTCGCGGCCTCTGGACACGCTGTTCTGTTTGCCTGGAATACCCTCGCCCCCTTACTCATTCTCCAAGCTCCTAGGTCATGTCAGGTCGGAGCTCCTCCCTCCTCCCTCCTCCCTCCTCCAGGTGGGACGGCCTGTGGCCTGGGCCCCGCTGAGCGTGGCACCATATTGCGCTATAGGCTCATCCCTTTGCAGCCGCACAGCCAGCACCTTCTCTTTGGTGAAGGCTGCCTCCAGGCTGCCAGACCCGCTTTTCCTGCGTGCTCAGGAGAGCAGGCGTCTCCATGCTCAGGGGTCCTTTAATCAATGACTAGCGGGTGGGGGGAGGGACTCCCCTCCTTCCTATGGGACACCTCCAGTATGACTGTCCAGAGCTCCCTGGAGGGCTGGGCCCCCATTACCCTCTGCGTGACTCGGCGTGGTCACACACTCCCACTGGGCCTCCCGCCCCACACCCTGCCCGCTCCCTCCCCTCGCCCCCGGCCAGGGAGCACCTCGTAATTAACCACGTCCACACAAATCCTGGGCTTAGACCCCAGTCCTGCTTCTGGGAGACCCAGCGGAGACAGAGGTGATGAATCAGCGAAGAGAAGAGCAGTGAGTTCAGAAACCAGCAGCTGCTCATTGGTCCCGGCTGCAGGGAGGAGACCCGAGCAGAAGGGACCCCGTCTGGGCTGAGTCTTCCTAAGGAGACGAGCTTCACCTGTGTAGGAAGAGCTAATGGAGACAGTGGGAGAATAAGAAGGACGCCCTGGCCGGTGTGGCTCAGTGGATAGGGCATCCGCCTGCAGACTGAAGGATCCTGGGTTCGATTCTGGTCAAGGGCACATGCTCGGGCTGTGGGCTTAATGCCCAGTAGGAGGCGTGCAGGAGGCAGTCAATGATTCCCTCTCATCATTGATGTTTCTATCTCTCTCTCCCTCTCCCTTCCTCTCTGAAATCAATAAAAATATATTTTTTAAAAAAAGAATAAGAAGGTCTAAGGCTCTAGGGAGGAGGGGTCAATAAGGACATGTCAGAGGCAGCTCAGACTTCACGGGCAGGAGTGAGACTCAGTCCCCCTTGGAGGAAGGCTAAGAGGTCACGCCAAGCCGGTGAATACCGCAGCAGGACAAGGTAAAATGCCCAGGGCTTACAGCCAGGATGTGAAGACTTGGAATCCATTCAAATGAGTTTGGACTTTATCTGATAAGAGGATGGGGGGCAGTTAACATTAATTTATTCATTCAACAAACATTGATTTTGTGCCTGTAACAGGTGGCACACCCTCAGTGACAAGGTGTTCTCTAGGAGGGGTGCTTCTGGCCTGGACTACCTGTTCTGGCCACCAGAATCGTGACTACATTTATTAGTGGGCCCACCTCTAATTCCTGGCTAGTTTTTTTTCTTACGTAGTTTTATCCTGTGTGTATATAGGTTTCTGATTATAAAGCAGAATGTCATCGTTGTAAAAATGCAAACGTTTGCAGAACTGTGCGTTCCAGGAAAGGGGCTGTCTTCTATTCCGGGGAGAGGACAGGGCATCCTATGTGGGGCTGGGCCGGGCCTGAGTGACCAGAATGGTCCAGATGCGCGCCAAGTCCTGAGCAGCCACAAGTCAGAGCAAGGCAAGCTGGCGGATGTGGCAGGGGATGCAGGAATGAACTTCTCAGCATTCCTTGCAGAGCCAAGAGCAGGGGTAGAAACTACACTTTCGGCTCTCGGGGGACGATGGGGGTGCTAGTCAGCATATTACGAACATTTTAAAATTGCAACTTTATTGGGAGGGAGGCTGGAGGGCGGAGGAGGTGCAGCCACAGCCGGCTGCTTTTCTGAGGAGCGCTCCCAGAGCCGGCCCCACCCAGCAGGCTTCTGCTGCTCTCTCCTCAGCCAGGGCTGGGTCACCTGGCCACCCTCTCTGCAAAGGAGGCTGGGAAGGCAAGTTATTCAGCTGCACACATTTCAGGGGAAAAGCGGGAAATGCCTATTTGTAGACAACTTAAAGTGTCAGGCAGAACACAGGAAGTTCCACCACCACCGCACGAGTAAGTAGATAAATAATAAACAGCCTATGAAAAGTGAGAACTGTTTGTTCTTAAGATAACTCCATAAAGAGAGTGAACAGGCAGACAGGACTGGGGGGGAAAGATGCTGACAGCCCTGGCCGGTTGGCACAGTGGATAGAGCGTCGGCCTGTGCACCAAAGTGTCCTGGGTTCGATTCTGGTCAGGGGCACGTACCTTGGTTGCAGGCTCCTCCCCGGCCCAGGCCCTGGTCAGGGCTTGTGCAGGAGGCAACCGATCGGTGTGTTTCTCTCACATCGATGTTTCTCTCTGACGTTCCCTCTCTCTTCCACTCCCGCTAAAAATCAATGGAAAAATATCCTCGGATGAGGATTAGCAAGAAAAAAAGAAGAAGAAAAAAGATGCTGACAAAGGAATTGCATGCAGACTGTACAAAGGGCTACGCCTCAGTAAGAAAAAGGCCGACAACCCAATAGCAAAAAAAGATACCTATCTGTTTGCCGGCCAATCTACCTATCTTCAGTCCTTTCACAAAAGACAGCATCCAGATGGCTGATAAACATTGGAAAATGCACTCACCACCATCGCTATTAGAGAAACACCCACTTAAAACCACCAGCTACCATTAGATATACACCCACTGGGTGGCTCCCGAGACGGTGGGGAATGCGCAGTGCTGACGAGGACGTGGAGCCGCTGGGACTCTCCGCTCTGCTGGCTGGAGGGGAAACTTGTGCGGACGCTTTGCAGATCCCTTTAGCTGAACTCACGCATGCTCTGACCCAGCAAGTTTGTTTTCCATACAAATACCCAGCAAAGAAAAGCATGTGCATGTAAATATACATGTGTGTGCTTATTTATGTAGCAAGAGTCTTGGGCTAGAACATTCACAGCCGCAGTATGTGTAACAACCCCAAACCAAAGCTACGAGAAGCCCATTAATGCAGAGCGGATGAGTCAGGTATGGTGTATTCATACATACAACGCTGTCAACAGTGAGCATGAGCCCCTACAAGCACATGCAACAACATAACCTATATACCTCCTACATGTTATAGTGTATAATCTGATAGGATAGGGGCTATATTGGTGAGGAAAGGGCAGCAATGGGAAGGGGTTGTTCATGACTGAAAGGGGGCATGAGGGGGACTTCTGGGAGTGCTGGTGATGTTCCCTTTCTATTTACTTTATTATTATTATTATTATTATTTTTTGAAATTGATTTCAGAGAGGAAGGGAGAAGGAGAGGGAAAGAGAGAGAGGTAGAAACATCAATGATGAGAGAGAATCATTCATTGATCGGCTGCCTCCTGCATGGCCCCCACTGGCAACCCGGCATGTGCCCTGACCGGGAATCAAACTGACCTCCTGGATCATAGGACGGGCTCAACCACGGAGCCACACCGGCTGCGCGATGTTCTCTTTCTGGGTCTGGGTGCTGGGCACACAGTTGTGCTCTGTATATTTATGCTACGTACGCTCTTCTGCATGCAGGCTACACGTCAATGAAGAAAATGAAAAATTTGAAAAAGTGCCAGCCACCCCCGGTATGAGATTAGGGGAAGAGGCCCCTCCTCCCCTCTGCCCCGAACTGGCCTTCAGATAAGCCTGTCCCTCGGGTGTGGGCAGGAGTGACCCCTTGCCCCTGCTCCCACTGCCCAACCTGCCTCCTAGTTCACGGGAAAGAACAGACGTACACGGCAGTGACTCAACAATTTCTGTTTATCGCTGGGGTCCCACAGCCGATGCCAACAGGGGCAGGTGGGGGACATAAAGGCGTGATGGCCGGCTCTCCAGGAAGTGGTAGGGACGGTGTGAGCCGGCTTCTAACGGGGATGTCACAGTAGCTCCAACTGCCGAATGCCACTCGGGAATGCGGGCCGATGAAGTCAGATTTTTCCCATTTTGTTTTTTTTTTTTTAAGCTAGAAATCCAGCCCTGGCTGGTGGGGCTCAGTTGGCTGGGCTTCCGCTGTGCACTGAGGGGTTGCCTGTTCAATTCCCAGTCAGGGCTCATGCCGGTTGTGGGCCCGATCACCTGTTGGGTGCGTGCAGAAAGCGGCCAATCAATGTCTGGTGCTCACGTCAATGTTTCTCTCTCCGTCTCTCTCCCTCTCTCTTCTTTTCTGTCTAAAAATCAATAAAAAAAAAATATTTTTTTAAAGCCAGAAATCCAGAGTGCTCTAGGAAACTTTTCTTTCAGTTTTCACATTTTGGCAAGTCTTTCCAATGAAATGGGCCAATCAAAACACGCCAGTGGGCCAGGTTTAGCGAGGGGCCAGTTCTGAGGGAGACCTGAGGCGGGTCCTCAGGGCATAGCAGTGGCATGTGGGCCCAGGCAGGTGCCTGCAGCTCATGCCGGGGAGCTTGCTGATGCCTCCTGCTTCCCCATCCCCTTTGCCCCATTGGGTCACCCTCCAGAGGGCAGAGTTCTTGGGCCCTTTTTAGGGAAGACTCTGTACTCTGGCTCAGCGCCTGGCTGGCTGCTGCCTGTAGCCCGAGGCTGCCACACTTCCTGAGGGAAAGGAGGGGTGGAGCTGGCCCAGGACTGGAGCCGAGTCCAGACCTCAGCCTGAAGCCACTCCTTCCTGGAAGCGGCTGCCAGTTGAGTTTCTAGGTATTCCACCAGGCCCATTACTAAGAGCAGAATTTGCTCAGGGAGTGGAAGGTCATGGGAAATCCCTTGGGAGATGCAAGTCCCTGGGAGGCATCTGACGAGGTTCCTGTCCAGTGTTGCTGAAGACTTTGGCCCAAGGGTGCTTCCCAAGCCTGGGGCAGCGTGGCCAGGCAGTGCGAGGCTCCGAGCCGGCCTGCTCACGGGTCTGGGGAATCCAAGTGAGACCAACGAGATGCTTTTCACTCTTCAGAGTGGCACAAAGTTTGACATACCAGGCTCTCACGGAGGGGGAGGGCACCGCCGACACTGGTGGCGTAGAGGTGCACTTCAGATGTTGGCCGTAGAGAGCACGTTGGCGCTCTCCAGGAGAATGTGGTGTGTGTTGTCTACAAAGCTCTTCCACATGCTAAGGAAGCGTGTACAAGTTGTTCGTGGTGGCGTGGTTGGTAATGGCAGAAAACTGGAAACAATCTAGATGCCTAGAAATAATGGCATGGCTGAGTAAAATGTGGTCCTGACAGTCAAAATAACCTGGTCTACATGTATCCATATGGCTAGCGCCACAAAACACAATATTAAGTGATTTTTCACGATGCAGAATGATATGTGTATTGGCTCTCTATTGTGAAATATCAGATTATCCCTAAACTTTTTTAGGTTAATTCTCACCGAAGGAGATTTTTCCATTGATTTTTAGAGAAAGTGGAGGGGGGATGGAGAGAGAGAGAGAACAACATGGATGTGAGAGAGACATTGATTGGTTGCCTCTGACATGTGCCCCAACGAGGGCCAGGGATTGAACCTGCAAGGGCCAGGTATGTGCCCTTGACTGGGGTTGACCCTGTGACCCTTTGGTACATGGGCTAACACTCTAACTACTGAGCCATGCCAGCCAGGGCTATCCCCAACCTTAATAGTGTTAAGCAAGGGCAAACATTTATTATCTTCATAGTTTATGTGAGTCATGGAAGTAAGTGTAGCTTAGCAGGGAGGCTCTGGCTCACAGAGTGAAGATCGAGATGTCAGCTGAGGCTGAGGTCACCCAAGGACGCCTGAGGCTGGAGAATCGCTCCTCAGGTGCCTCCCTCCGGCTGCCAAGTGTGTGCTGATTGCTCCCCAGGCGAACCTCTCCATGGGCTGCTTGAGCGTCCTTGCAACATGGCAGCTTGACTGCCCCCTGAGAGAGCAATACAAGAGGGCGGGAGGAGGGCGCGGCCATGTTTCCTATGGTGGTTTCTGGAAGCCACACCATCACGTCTGCCTTATTCTATTCATTAGAAAGAAGTCACTAAGTTTGGCCTACATTTAAGGGAACACAAATTAGTCTCCATGTTTCAAAGGAAGAAATGTCAAAAAATTTGTGATCAACTTTTTAAAAGAATATTTTTATTGATTTCAGAGGGTAAGGAAGAGGGAGAGAGAGATAGACACATCAATGATGAGAAGGAATCATTGGTTGGCTGCCTCCTGCACGCTCCCTACTGCAATTTTGTAGTCCATTTAAACACTGGTATCTGTATGGTTTGATAGCATTTATGTAATTTAAAATGATACCTGGGTGTAAACATATAGGCTCAGCCAATCAGATCTTCCTACCTTGATTGCTTCAGGGATCAATGTGACACAACCTAGGCCAGCCGTGGGCAAACGATGGCCCGCAGGCCGGATCCGGCCCGTTTGAAATGAATAAAACTAAAAAAAAAACAAAACCGTACCCTTTTATGTAATGATGTTTACTTTGAATTTATACTAGTCCACACAAACACTCCATCCATGCTTTTGTTCCGGCCCTCCGGTCCAGTTTAAGAACCCATTGTGGCCCTCGAGTCAAAAAGTTTGCCCACCCCTGACCTAGGCCAATCAGATTCTCCCCCGCACGTGGGATGAGCGATTCCCTCTTTGTCCTGGGGTTGCTAAGCTTTAAGATACACCTCCTGGATTGCTTGAGTCCATTGTGTCCACCAGAATGGAGAGAGCCTTTCTGAGGACTGAGGGAGAGAAACAACCCAGCGAGATCATCTGAGCCTCCGGATGAGGGCGTGTGTGAAGCCTGGATGATGTGACTGAAGGTTTCAGTTACGTAAAACAGTGAATCCCCTTTAGGTCATGCTGAGTTGAACAGGGTTCCTGTCCCTTGCCACCATAACACTCTTGACGCATAAAATAGTCATGGTGCTATTGCGTCAGTCACAGTTCTCTAGAGAGACAGAAATAATAAGGAAATAGAAGTACGTAAAGGGATTTATTATAAGACATTGGCTCATGTGATCATGGAGGCTGAGATGTCCCACCATCTTTGTCACAGCTGCTTATCGTTTTTCTTTATCATTTCTCTCTGAGCTTTAGCACCTTTGGGAGACATCTAATCTCTTGTTAACTGCCTTTATGGTCTATTCAATCTCAGTAAATATATTTTTTATCTCCTGAATAGTTTTATGTTCTAGGGATATTTTCTTTTTAAGAATTGTTTGAGAGCCCTACCTGGTTTGGCTCAGCGGATAGAGCGTTGGCCTGGGGACTGAAGGGTCCCGGGTTCGATTCCAGTCAAGGGCACGTGCCTGGGTTGCAGACTCCATCCCCAGTGGAGGGCATGCAGGAGGCAGCCGATCAATGATTCTCATTGATGTTTCCATCTCTCTCTCCCTCTCCCTTCATCTCTGAAATCAATAAAAATATTTAAAAAATGGTTTGCGAGATGAATAGCCTCTAAATATCAAGATTACAAATCAGCAGATCTTTGCCCTTCACGTCGGCCCCTGGGCTGAGTGTGACCTGCGGGACGTCTGCTCGCCTTCCTCCGTCCCGTCCCGGTGCTCCCAACCTGCACGCTCCGCGGATGCCGATGCCGGCATTGCCCTCTATTTGCTCATTTGTAGAGGAGGAGGCCTGTGTTTGTTCAACCCTGGGTGTTAAGATGGGTTACACAGGCTGTTCAAACACTGTGGCCCCACAAAGAGGCGGGAGCAGCGTGTGTTTACTGTACCTTCACTTTGCCCCATTTAAGAGTCAGCAACCTGTGGCGACAGGGAGGGGCCTCAGCCTCAAGCAGATGCTCTAGTGCAGTGGTTCTCTACCTTCTGGCCCTTTAAATACAGTTCCTCATGTTGTGGTGACCCCCAATTTCACTGTTACAAATTGAACATAATGAAAGCATAGTGATTGATCACAAAACAATATGTAGTTATGTATGTGTTTTCCGATGGTCTTAGGTGACCCCCGTGAAAGGGTCGTTCAGCCCCCAAAGGGGTCGCGACCCACAGGTTGAGAACCGCTGCTCTAGTGGATTTCACTTTGGTGCCAATGGCCTCCTTTTATGTCAGGTTTGTGGTAGCCGCAGACTTAACAAGCCCAGCCGGTCGCACTGGGGCCATGCTCAGGAACCACCTGTTGGACCTAACACACCTCTTGGGATGGGCAGACCCTGGTGGACGCTTCAGCAGAATCAAGTTTTGTTCCTGCTCATCCCCACCCCCTGCACCACTGCTGTCCCCAGCTGCTGTCCTTGGGGTTGGCAGGGGTCACGGGAATCTTTTGGCCCCTTCCATCTCCTCCCTAAATGGGCTTCTCTCTCGACCTGGAAGGAATCATGGCTTGGCCATCCCTGCCTTCCATCTGCTTTAGCTCAGTGCGTCTTGAGGAACCTCCTGGATGTGTCTGGCCTGCTGTCGTGGCACCCTTCCCTGTGTCCGTCCGTGGGGTGAGGCTTTTCCTCTTATGATGAACCGCATTCTCCCTCCGCCTCATCCTCCCTCACTTGGCTAACCAGCCTGCCGCAGGCCTCAGCGTAAACCGCACTTCCTCCAGGAAGCGTTCCGGGAGGCCTCCCTGAGCAGACACCCTGTGCTGTGTTCTTAGAAACCCTGTGCTGTGCCCATCAGAGATCTCACCACCTGGACGCTAACTCTGTTTACTGCTCTGTCTCCTCTGGTCTGCAGAGCAGGGCAGTGCCTGTCAGTCACGCAGAAGGTATTTATGGAGGGCCAAGTGTACATGTGGGACTCAGAGCTCGGCACTGGGTTTTTGGTTCTTTAATTTTTATTGATTTCAGAGAAGAAGGGAGAGGGAAAGAGAGAGAGAGAAACATCAATGATGAGAGAGAATCATTGATCAGCTGCCTCCTGCACACCCCCTACTGGGGATTGAGCCTGCAACTCAGGCATGTGCCCTTGACTGGAATCGAACCCGGGACCCTTCAGTCTGCAGGCCGACGCTCTATCCATTGAGCCAAACTGGCTAGGGCAGCCATGGGCAAACTATGGCCCGCGGGCCGGATCCGGCTCGTTTGAAATGAATAAAACTAAAAAAAAAAAAAAAAGACCGTACCCTTTTATGTAGTGATGTTTACTTTGAATTTATATTAGTTCACACAAACACTCCATCCATGCTTTTGTTCCGGCCCTCCGGTCCAGTTTAAGAACCCATTGTGGCCCTCGAGTCAAAAAGTTTGCCCACCCTTGGGCTAGGGCAACACACTGTTTTTGTCTCGGGCCCAGATGGTGGCCGGTGATCAGAAAAGATCCAGGGAACAAGACAGGCCTAGGGTAGAGGGAGTCAAGCTCTCCTAACCCAGGCAGGTGTCCTGAGGTTGCCTGTGTGGGGACAGCCTGCCAGTGGGCATCCGGAACTTGTTCTCAGGGCTCGGGCAAGCAGTGAGCCAGGGCGGGCCATTGGGCAGCCCTCTGACGCCGCACTAACCACCGTGGCGTGTCTGCGGCCGAGTTCCCCAGGGCCTCGGTGAGCCCCTGTGCTGGAGTGAGGTGAAGTGGGCACACCCTGTATCTTGCATTAAAAAAAAAGTTACTTCAGTTCTCGGAGCCTCAGTTTCCTTTTGTGTAAATGGGGATTGTTAGGTTCAATCAAGTAATTGAATTGAGACCCCTCCCCTGGGAACTGACCTTTAGGCCACTTCACAATGGACATTGCCTTTCCCTTAGACCACATCCCACTTGCCAAGACCATTATCCTTCCCCTCCGGACCTTCCCAGGATCCAGACCTGCCCGGAGAGTTCTCTGCCCAGAAAAAGCCCACCTAGAGCCCTTAAAAACCTCTGACTCCCTGTCCCTGGGGGCTGGCGCCATTTGGGGGCTCAGCCCATCTGGTATCCCGATGACCTAATAAATTCATAATCCCTCACCACTTTGGCCTCGTGCATTCCTCCTTCGGTGACCCTAACAGGGATAAGACTAGTACTCTAGTCCCTCCTATCAACAGAGGGCTAGGTTCCAAGAGCCCCAGGAGATGCCTAACCCCAGACAGTACCGCACTGTGTACTATGCTTCTCCCATACATATATACTTATGATAACGTTTAATTTATAGATTAGGCACAGTAAGAGATTAACAATAACTAATAATAAACCAGAGCAATCATAACAATGACACAGTCAATACACTGGGCAAAGACATATAGATGCATGTCCCAGGCGTGGGATGGCAAGAGATTTCATCACTCAGAATGACACAATTTAAACCTTACACATTTTTTACTTCTAGAATTTTCCATTTAATATTTTAGACTGAGGATGACCCTGGATAACTGAAACTACAGGAAGCGCAATCTCAGATGAGGGGCCCACTGTACTCGTGCCATAGGCCATGGTGAGGACTAGATGAGCTCATGTGTGCAACACGTCAGCCTCGTGTCTGGAATGCAGTAAGACTGTCCTCAGTGTGGATTATGATGAACCTTGGCCCCAGTTTGGAGGTTTATCTTCAGCACCTCTCAGAGCCAACAGCAACGGAAGGGCCCTTTCCTGGGCCTGTGCTGTCCCAAACCTCCCATGGCTGCATCCGCAGATGAGGCCCTGAGCTGCCATTACTCACGTAAAACATCACAACTTCAAGAACTTCTAATCACAGTAAATCCCCTAAGACAAAAAGAGCTGCTGAGTGTCATGGAAACAACAGATGAAAGAGCGACAGGGGACCACGTGGAGAGCAGTGCAGCCACGGTGTGAGGGAGCCCCGATGAAGTTGTCTCAGCCAAGGCTCTGGTTTAAGGCATGGGAGCCACTTTCTTTGAAGGCTGTCCGACATGTAAGGGCAGAGGCGAGGGCGGTGTGAGGGGAGCTGGCGCTGAACCAGGTGTCTGAGGAAGGCGGTGGGATGGGCCAAGGTGAAGACATGCCTCTTTCTCCAAGACCCGATGGAAAAGAACAAAGACAAGAGGAGGCACAGCTGGAGCTGCCTGACAGGAGCGTTCACACCAGCCCACCTGGGTTTTCTCTGGGAGACCAGATGTGGGACTGGTGGATGACAGAGAAGACCTGGAAGCCAGAATGAGTCATCCAACCAAATCACCATGAGGCAGAAGTATTTCCCAGTCATCCCGGGAGCTAAAGCCACTCGGAACGTGTTAAAAGCAGGGAGTGCCTAGGTCTCTGGCCGATACCTAGTCAATGAGAAATCCCTGGAAGAGCTTGGTCACCTTTATATTTAGCAAGTGCCCCCCTGGTTCTCCCCGGCAGGGACGTTGGGGCGCCATTGAAGTGGAGGATTGCTGAAACCTGGCTGGTCAGCAGCTTCCGCCTTACTTGGGAACTCTTAGACCCTCACACCTCACTCCCAACCTAAGAAGTCAGCATCTGCATTTTAAATTTGACCCCCAAGTGAGTCAGGTGCATATTAAAGTTTGAGAAGTGTTATGCGATGTCACCGACATTACCATAAATGTGTACAATGGCACAAAACCGTGACTGTCCCCACTGGGGAGCCCACTGGCAGGAAGAGAGAAAACCCACTTGGACTGGCCAGAGCTGATTAGTTGGAAATCTAGGGAAGACTGCGGGTCCTGATTCGGATTGGGCCAAGAAGCAGGGGTGCAGGGAGGACAGAGTAGGAAAGGTGGAGGGACGGGAGGTATGTCTATATCCAAAAGGTAGCCCTGGGAGTGGGTGGCTACAGAGGAATGGAGATGAAAGCGATTGGAATGGAGGAACTCAGGGAATTGTGAGGTCTCCTGACTGAGTGGGTCATGCCCAGTTCAAGTTCAATTTAGCACCCATTGCAAAAGGTTAGGACCTATGCTTGCTTGCTCAGCCACCATTCTCCGGGGATTCGTGTGATTTGGGCAGAACTCACCCTTTGCAGGGATGGGTATGTGATGCAAAAACGGCCAACAAGAATACTCCATCCTCCAGCCACAGTGATTGGTTCAGAGTTGGGCATGTGACCCAAGCAGGACCAATCAGATTCCTCTGGTGAGTTTGACTTATGAAAGCTGGGGGAAGAAGGATCTCTGGGGGAAGACCATCTTCCCACTGTATAAGAGAAGTGGTCTAAGCATAAAGGCGAGGAGACCGTGGAACTGGGGAGAAGGATGGATGGAGCCCCAACAGCTGACTGCACACCTAGGTCCGTCCATGCCTAAAGCTGGATGCATCTCATCATTTCATTTCAGAGAGTCAAAATATTCTCCCTCCCTCTCCTTCGCCAGAGCCAGCCTGAGCTGGGGTAGCTGCCACAACGAAAAAAGCACAAATGCAAGAACAAAACAGGGCATCGGGGCTGAAGTCTTCCAGGGCGACAGTGGGTGAGGTGGGCAAGAATGAAGAGGGCTGGATTGACCTGTGCCAGGAGCTTCGAAGGAAAAGTGAAAGAAATGACACGGAAGTGAGAGAAAAGGCCAAGTGCAGGAGAGTCACGTCCACCCTGAGAAACACCTGTGGGCGAGGAGCAGCCCCCACCAATAACAAGCAGGGTTATCAGGGCCAGGGACCTGCTCAGGGACTGCGCCCTGGGTTGAACCCTGATTCTGACCACAGATTGACCCCTGACCCTGCCTATGGGCTGGGCCCTCCTCTGGCCAGAGACTGAGCCTTGATTTAGGTCCCGTGCCAAACCCTGATCCTGTTCTTTTCTCTCTGTTCAGACCCAGCGCAGAGCCTCTGGAGCCAGCTGGCCTGCTCAGGGCAGCCGCGGCGTCAGCATAAGAAAGCCCACAACTGCAGAGAGGTTTCATGAGAATTTATTTGAGAAACAGAGGCTATGCCAGGAAGCAAGATCTCCACAGGCTGAGAAAAATGCTTCCCAGAGTGAGAGTTTGCAGGTGCTTTTGTGCGTCTGGAATTAGGGGGGAACTAAGGAAGATTGCATGGAGGTGGGAGAAGGCAAGGTGGGGATTACAGAATAGTTAGCAAGAATATGTGCTCTCCCGAGGGTGGCTACTCTTCCCGGGGACCTGAAAAGGAGGATCACACTGGGTTTCAAAGCTGATGTACAAGAGCAGTGGACAGGGCTTGGTCACGGTAAAGATAAACCTTTCACTAAAGAAGTTGTGTGTCAGGGGTGTGGCTGCCCACCATGACCTGCCCAGTTAGGAATTTATGATCAGATCACTTGTGTGGTGACTTTCGAAGAACCCCTCTTCGTCCACAATAGCCTCCCCTTATTTCATGAACTGCGTCATCATCGGGAGGGCCTGGAACATTATTTCAAGATCTCGAGCCTTGGTTCAGAGACCTAAATCCAGTGTTCCTTCCCTTCCCTTCCCTGATGTCTCTGCCCAGGAGGGAGGCTTGCTGAGGAGGTTTTCTGTAAGCCTGTCCGTTTCCATAACAACCCATCAAGGATGTGAGGGGAGGGCTGGTGCCTGTCCCCCCCCCCAACATTAAAATGGGGCCCCCCAGTGGTCCAGTTTACCCAGCCCTCAGCCAGGAAGTTTAATCAGCAACAGCAGATCTCAGGGCCAGACCTTGAGGACTTTTAGGAGTTGCAAAGTCTGAGCTGCCTTTTTAGAAAATGAAGATACAGTAGTTTTTTGTTTGTTTGTTTTTATCAGTAAGTCCTGGAGGACATTTCCTTGATTCCTCACAGTTCTTTGTAGCCATAATTTGCCTCAAGGGCAGCAAAGAGGGAAAAGTTGCTGTGCTGGCCCAATCTTAGCCCATTCAGTTACCTGGCAACTGTCTGATAATAAAAACACTAAGTGTTATAAAAACAACAAAAGCCTAATGCTAGAACACTTTACCGAGGCTCTTTGTGAGTCAGACCGTTAGCTAAGCTTTTAGTATTTGCCTTATTTCATTTTATCCTCAGAACCAACCTTCGGCAGTGGAAATTGTTATTAACCCCCTTTACAGATGAGGAAACTGAGGTACAGATTGGCTAGTAGCTTGACCAAAGCCAAACAGCTGAAAGTGTTGGGACTTGGTTTAAACCAGGTCCTAGGACCAGGTAGTCTGACTTCAGAGTTTTTGTTCGTTTGTTTGTTTTTTAAATATATTTTTATTGATTTCAGAGAGGAAGGGCGAGGGAGACAGAAACATCCATGATGAGAGAGAGAGTCATTGATTGGCTGCCTCCTGCATCCACCCACTCCTGCCCCCCAGGGATCAAGCCTGCAACCCAGGCATGTGCCCTTGGCTGGAATCAAACTCGGTACCCTTCATTCCACAGGCTGATGCTCTATCCACTGAGCAAACCGGTTAGGGCTGACTTCAGAGTTTAGAAGATGATTATTGGATGGGCGTGCAAAGACAGTGGATGGGTTTGTGAACGGCCACATGAGTGGGCAGACACATTGCCGGTGGGTGGCTGGGTGGCTGGAGGCATTGGAGGAGGCAGCAGTGTGTCCTGGGGCCGGTGGGGACCAGTGATGGGCTGGCCACAGGAGGGGGCGGGGAACCACGGAGAGCCAGCCTCACTGTCGCGCCAAGCTCCCTCTGCTTTCCTTCTTCCTCATATTCTTCCTGAATCGCTGTCTCGGTGCTGCCTGGGCATCCTCTGAGCGTGAGCGAGCCCCTCAGGGATGGAAAGGTAGCCCCGGGAAGAAAGCCTGCCATGATGGGAGGTGCTGCTCTGTTTTTCCTCCGCGCTTTCTGAATTCCCGCAGCAGGTTTCGGCCTCGTGCCAGACCAGCCCAGCCCCTCCTTCTATGGCAGCAGCAGGACAGCGGCTCTTTGGCGACCACCTCCGGCCTCTCCCGCACTGTAGGTGAGATGCCTGCCCAGTGCCCACAGAAGCGCACACGGCAGGCCTGGCAACCGCGGTGTTTCATGGCCCAGCGTCTGTGGTGCGGTCAAGACCTGGGGCCAAGTGTGTCCACGCAAGCCCATGGGGTCACGTTGGCTTTGGGAATCATGACAGAGAGAGAAGCCTGCTTTCTTGAGGGGTGGGAAGAGATGGGACACGCGTCTGGGGCTTCCAAGGTGAGTGAGGTTTTTGGCGTTTGCAGACAAGATTCCTAACACAACATTTATTACTTTTGTATGAAAACCAATGTGCGTTTCTGGTAGTGTTAGCGAAAACAAACAAAAGGCAACTGTCAGATTTCTGAGTGCACGCAGTCAGCCCCAAACAGCTGTCACATCAGAGTCTGTCGCCGCCTGTGCTTGTGGGTGGGCGGGGCGGAGAGGCCGAAGGAGGCTGACAGTCAGCTCCTGTCACCTCCGGCTCCTCCAGCTTCCAGCCGGGCAGTGAGGCGCTCAGCCTGCAGCCTGCAGCCTGCAGCCAGCCATTAAAACCGCATCCCAGGAATCCTGCTGCCGGGCCCTGTCCGCCGGGCTGGCCCTGCCTCAGAGAGGAGCGGACCTGTCCCTCAGCGCGGCTGGGGAGGTCTCGGCTGCCTCCGCCAATGGGGAGGGGACACTTGTCCCTCGTGCGTTTCCGGGAACACCACGTTGCTTTCAGGGTACTGTTTATATCCCCAGATCCTTATGTGACAACTACTCACCATTTTCTTTTCTGAGATTTTTCAAATTGTGCAAAACCGTGCTCTTCAGAGGAGTGCAGAAACACATAAGTGCGGCTCAAAACAGGAAAGCAAGCCCGTGTGCCCCCTGAGGTGGGGGCTGACTTGCCACCAGCTCTGGCTGCGGCCTCCGAGCAGCCTCACCCCTGCCTCGCGCCCCCCCCCCCGCCCCCCCAGCTCCCAGTGATCTCACCATCGGTGCATCTTGCTCGTCTTTTTAGTTTCATTTCTCATTTTTCTTTGTCAACTCACTCTTTTTATTTAAACAAATTAATTTTTTTTAACTTTTTTAATTGAGGTAAAATTCACGCAACATAAAATTAGCCATTTAAAGTGTCCAGTTGAGTGGCATTTCGTACATTCTCCTCCCTCTAGTCCCAAAGCGTCTTTATCCCAGACAAGACCCCGTGCCCACTGAGCAGCCGCCCCGCCTCCTCCCCTCTCCCTCACCCCTGGCAACTGCTAATCTGCCTTTTGTGTTTATGGACTGACTCACTGGGAGTATTCCTATCAGTGGAATCGTGCAATCTGTGTCTCTATCGCGCAGCATAATGGCTTTGCACAGGGACAGGAGGGTCAGAGCGGGGCAGGGAGGAGGGGAGCCTCCTGTCCAGGCTCCTGCTCCTGCTCCAGCTGCTACGTGAGCACAGCGGTCCCGGCGGCCCATCCTCTCTCCTCCTCTTCGCCTGCTTGGCCTCCGGTGGCCTCATCACACCCGCCGATGCGCGGGCTCTGTCCAGCCCAGAGCTCCCGCTGGCGGTTCAGGCCCAGGAGCGGTCGGCGTCTTTGCCAGCTCTCTCCTCCGCTGGGTGCAGCTCACAGGGGCCGGGTTGAGTCTGAGGTGTCTCTGTTACCGGGACATGTCGTGGGGGCTGTGGGGACACTGGGTCTGGGACTCAGGGGCCCGGGGAGGGGGTCAGAGGAGCAGGGAGGACAGAGGTGCAGAGAGTCTGAGAACAAACGTAACCCTGACCTACAAATGGCGCCCTTGTCCCTTGGAGACAGTAACTCCGGGCCACGGGGGCTGCTTGTCCAGGGGTCTGGGAATGAAAGCTTCTCCCTGCCCCTGCGCCTGCCCATCTTGGCACAAGAGGCCTTTCAGGGGGCAGGCTGGACCTGAGGCCGCAGAGGACCGAGGGCACTTCCTCGGGGCCGGTGGGCTCGGCCTCTCGGGAGAGCTTCCGTGGGCTCTGCGCCGTGGTTCGCACCCGAGTGGTGGGGCCCTCAGAACGCTCTGCGCCTCGGTTTCCTTATTTGCGAGAAGACCTGTGCGTGACAGCCCACGAGCTGATGGGTGCGAGGTGCTCAGCAGGAGCCGCAACAGGGAGAGCGTGACAAGTATCAGCCACTGTTATTTTTATTAGCTCCATAAACTGTCCCTAAACGCCATCACCTTCTCAGACCTGCCCCAGTCTGGGGACGAAGAGAGAAGACCATTCCTGCTCTCCAAGATCCACCACTTAGTGCAGGACAGACAGAGGGACACAGAATCTATCAGGGGGTGGAAAGGCCGTAATGGAGGGGCCCAGCTCCTCGGGGCAGCAGAGGTGTGTGGGGACGGTACAGCGGTGGTGGCATGTGTACCCGGCCTGGAGGCGTGGCCAGAGGGGGAGCAGGCCGCACTTGGCCTCCCAGGAGCATAAGCCCCGAGCTCGGTGCCAGGCAGGAAGGAGTGGCTGGAGCATGGGGTCTGATTGCACGTGTCCTGGGGGACAAATGGCAGCTGCTGGCTCCAAGTGCCCATGGCCTCACCTTGGACAGAGCCAGCAGCAACCCCTCCTCGCTGGCAACATTCCGACCGGTGGCATCATGCTGATGCCGTGACTGTGCGGTGGGGAGAAGGAGGAAGCTCCCTCCGGGCAGTGTACAGGCAGGCATCCGCGGCAAGTTCCTGGTCTGCACTGGCTGCAGCCACCCAGCCTGGCATGGCTGGCAGCCAGGCTGGCGCCCTCTGCAACCTGACGCTTGCCTGCATCAGCCCTGGCTTCTGAGCCCACTCCTCAAGGCGCTTCAGACAGCCTGGGGTCGTCGTGACCTCTTCCCCGCGGGCTGCCAGGCCTTGCCGCGCCCCGCCCCCCGAGGTCCAGTGAACCACCGCATGGGACAGGATGGCTGTAGCCGCCACAGGCCTGGGGTCAGGTTGGACCAGGTGTCCACAGCCCCGGCTCTTTCACCAACACTCCTGCCTCCATTAGTGTCAACCTCGCTTGGGAAGCAGTCCCGACATGCAGGCTGTGGCTGCAGGAGTTCCTTCTGCCCCATAGCGCCATGCCCAGCCTTCCCCTCCTCCCACCGGAACTGACTCGAGCCTCACCCTCAAAAGGCACAGACACTGATTGGATGCAAAATGATGATGTGATCACATGCCAGGCTTTGGGGTCACACTGCCTGGAGTTAGCCCCAGCTCTGCAACTTCCGGCAGTGTCACCTTGAGTAACAGCCTTTCTCTGCCCCTGTTTCTTCACCCATAAAATGGAATCGTCATACTTACCTTATTGCTAACCCAGGGCCGGGAGATTTTTTCTGTCCAGGGCCAGGGAGCCCTCAGTGTGTGACTGCACTCAGCTGTGCTTTTAGCGCAGACACAGCTGCGGAGTCTGTAAGCGAAGAGGCCTGGCTGTGTTCCAATGACATTTTATTCATGGACTGGAATCGGAAGCTCGTAGGCTTTGCATGAATCACAAAATATTCTTTTGATATTTTTTAAGAGAAGTGGAGGATAAAACACCCAATCTTAGGTCACAGGCAAAACCAGGGTTTGGCCTGAGGGTCACAGGTTGCAGCCAGACATTGAACTCTGTAAGAGTGAGAACAGCCCCAGCACACTGTTCTGGTGCTGACAGCGACCCACTCTGTGCTTAATACATGAGCTGGGTCACGTTGGAGTGTGGCTGCGGGAGGGAGTGGTGCGGGGTCTGCCTGGAGGGGGCGCAGTCTATCAGGATACAACCCTTTATGCCTCGGGCTACCACTGGACAGGCATGTCCAGCAGTGCCCTTTAACTGGCTCCTCTCTGCTTGGGAAAGGGGCCCGGGGCACTGGCTTAGCTGCCCAGAGCATGCCCCTCCCCCACCCCGCTCCCAGAGGCCTCCTCTGACATCCCCAGGCCTCCCCCCTGCACCCTCTCCCTCCTACACATTCTAGGACCCTGCCTGAGGGCTCAGGAGCCGTTGCCCCCATGTCAGTGACTAAAACAGTTCATTCACAAACAGCTCCAGGCCCGGCTGGAGCTTCCTCCTGTTGTGGGCACAGCTGGCATCGTCAGGCCCCCAGACCTAAGCTCACATTCTTGGGCCCCCACCTGGCTGGAAGCTGGGGAGTGTTTCTCAAGTTCTGGCAAAGAACTCTGCCAGACATGACTTCCTGGGCCCCGTCCCCGCAGGGGCATCCGTGCGTGCGGAGGGTTTGCGCTGCAGGGCCCGTCTCGGCGGGATGGCTCTGAGTGCTGCTGGGCAGCGCCCACAGCTTTCTGCACACGCCCAGGCCCCATCTTGTTATTCAAGGCAGACTTCCAGTCAAAGTCTCTGAAAAGCCCTGAGTGGGTGCAGAGGGCCCCTCTGTGTGCAGGAGATAGGGCCCAAGTTCTCAGACCACGGCTGGCGGTCCTGGCTAGGTCTCTCTTCCTCGCTCGGCCTCAGGACTCAGCTGGCACCTGGGTATCAGTGAGTTGGTTGGAGAAGGCCCTCTCCAAGCGCAAGGTATTGTATCTGGGAGGTGGTGTGCCAGGCACCTGAGCCCCTGGGGCTGGAGGTAAGCGCAACGCAGAGGTGAAAGTGGGCAGGTCATCGTCTATATCCAGGACCGGGTTGTCCTGGCCCCGAAGGCTCGGGGGAGCCTCAGGGCAGGCGGGTGCCTGCCTCTGGGACCACCACTTCTTGGCTCTCTGCCACTGTTGGCGGGCAATGATGGAGAGAGAGTCGATGAAGAAGACCTCGATAATCTCAATGATGCAGACTATGGAGCAGCTCATCCACAGGCCCAGCTGGCCACCGAAGTTGGACAGAAGCATCTCCACCTGCAGGAGAGGGCGAGCCACAACATCAAGACAGAGCCCACCTGAGCTGGCCACATGCAGGGACCCTGATCCCCGCGAGAGCCACTGGCTAGCCTTGACCCTGACAGGTTGGAGGAAGGAGTGGGCAGGCTTCCTGTCCCCACTTCCTCTGCCCGCCTGGCTGGCCTGTGGTGTCCCCACTACCCCAGGCTAGAACCCCATGATCTGACTCGGTTCCTCAAGGCCAGGCAGATGGGCACATTCACAGATCCAGGACGGGTCCCAGAAGGGAGCTACTCACACTGTTGGCAGGGCTTTCCATGATGGATCTCTGGTTCAGGTCTTTGTAGAATATCAAGAGTTTGGCCAAGTCTGTCCTGCAGAAATTCCAACAGGTGAGTTGGGTACCTTTGCATTCTACCAGGTGACCAGCTCTTCGGCACGGCTGTCTCCCTGCTGCCCAGCCCCCAGCACGGCCCAGGCTCTGAGCGCCACAGGATCTCAGGGCCACGCCCACAGCGCTCCTTCTGCACCCAGAGCACACCCAGCCAGGGCCTGGCTGCTCAGCTCGTCTGTCACTCAAGACCATTTTCCAACCTCCTAAGTCAGCCACCCAGCTGTACGCCCAGAGCACCCTGCTCTTCAGTAGGCCTTGGACATTGTGATTATTTGATTGCAATCTCGGGAGACAGGCAGGTAATGTAAATGAGTGAGGTAAGCTGCATATAAGGTCGTTATGACAATAACCATTATAGCAGCTAATATTTATCAGATACTTCCTGTGTTGCCAAGCACTGTTACAAGAACCTTGTATGAATTAACTCATTTAATTCTTACAACCCTATGAAGTAGGATGTTTTAATCATCCCCCTTTTACAGATGTGGAAATTAAGAATGAATTGGTAAGCAGCTTGCCCAAGACAACACACAGCTCGTAATTGGCAGAGCCGACGTTCACACTAGAGAGCTGACTTCAAAGGCCACACTCTTAATGGCTGTCTGAGTCGCCTCCTGCTAGAGCCTGCACAAGCTGGAGAGTTCACACTTATTTCAAAAGGGCAGCTATTACTAAGCTCTTTGGAGCTACGCAGGAATGGAGGTTTTCTGTTGCCAGAACTTTTGACTTTTCAGGAAAAGCTGGCAACGCAGTGGGTTTTGTGGAGCTAATGTAGCCTGGGGAGTCAGTGATTTGCAACGCTGGCTTCACAGTGTGCACTCGCTGGGCCCAAGTCTATCTTTATCACTAGATTGGAAGCATCCTGGGGGCAGGGGTCATGTCTGCTCAGTCGTCCTGGTACCCCAGCACTCACAAAGCACCTGGCACAAAACATTTAGGATGTGCTGGGGTCAGCCTGGCTCCTGGCTGGTGCTGGGCACTGCGGATGGGAGAGCCCAGAGCTGTCAGTCCCCATGCAGCCCCCACGCTGCCCCCGCTCCTCTCCATCTGCTGAGGTCCCTGGGCTGAGTTTTGCTAAAGGAACCTTGGAAATGAACTTCCATGTGGAAAATTCAATGGGATTAGAAGTGCAAGGCAACTAGATCATGATATGTCAGGAACCATGAGATACATGTACTGGGTCAGGACCATGGCCTTTCGCCAAGTGAAATGAAATAGAAAGTGTCGGATTGCATCCACAGAGATAGTCACAATTTTTATCAATTGATACGAGCACTAATCGCTCAGAACTGCTCCGGGCCATCGGAATGGGCGTTAAGGGCTGGCTCGGTTCGTGAGCACGTGCCCTCTGAGAGCTGCCCGAGTGCATGTGCAGAAGGCATGCTATCTATGAGCTGAGATTTGGGTTGTGTAGTCAATGGGCCATAGTGGAAAAGTATTTTTTACTGTGTGTTGTGGGCAAAGTATTCAAGAGCCCCAGGCCTAGAGCAGGGCCTGGCTCATGGCCCAAGCCAATAAGTATTTGTCAAATAAAGGAGTGAGTGAATGAAAAGGAGAAGGTTTGTCAACAAGGAAGCAAGTGAGGAGGCCGGGTCCAGGGCAGAGGAAACAGGGAGGAGGTCAACTTACTTGTTCAGCTTTTTCTTTATTTGTTGGCCTTGGTCCCAAGTGAGAATGCGCAGCAACCATTTCTGTGATGGAGAAAGAAGGTGTGGCCTGGGCAGTGAAAGAAAGTGCCGGCCAGCCCCTCTGCCCTCCGCACTCGGCCCCAGCCCCGGCCGGGCACCCCTGGTCACCCCTGAGGCCAGAGGACACAGCAGGCATCCGGCTCCAGGCTGAGGAGCTCAAGGAGAAAGAGGGGGTGAAGAACTGACCTCAGAAACCACAGACGGCCATTGCGCCAGGCTGGTGGTCAGTGTCCACTCCTTGAAGCTAAGGGAGGAAGGCACAGAGTGAGTGTGGCTGGCCTGGCCAGCCCCCACCCCCAGCCGGCCCCTCCCCTGCCGGCCCACCCTAGGCACACCCACCTGCAGGCTTCCCGGCATACGGACTGGCAGCCCAGCTTTTCCTGGACAAAGGCCTGGTGCAGTTCATAGTAGCAGTACACTGAGGGGCAAGCAGAGGGCAGCATGAGCATCAGGGCCACAGGGCCCTTCCTGGGGGTTTCCAGGGGCGCCCTCATGGTCTCCTTGTAATTTCTCCTGCTATTCCCTACAAACCCAGCTTCCCCGGAAGCAGATGCTGCTTTGTGATGTTAGGGACACGTGCTGCGGGTGGGGTGGCGGTCGGCAGCCCTTGATGGGTTCTGTTACTCCCTAGCTGTGTGACCTTGGGCAAGTTTCTTAACCTTTCTGAGCCTCAGTTTCCTGTTCTATGACAGGTACTATCAATAGTTCTTGCCTCCTGGAGTTGACACAGGTGCCAAGCTCTCAGCACGGACTGGGCTGTAGCATTTGTCCTTAGTTGGAAAGTATCCGTTAAGCCAGGCTGGATGGCAGGAGTAAAACTCTGGTTAACATCTCTCTACCAATATCTCCCTCAGAAAAAGGCCACCAGGGCAGGGGCCCGGGGGCACCCGAGAACGAGCTGGTGTGGGGGGCTGACGCAGCTCTGGGGCTGCAGGGCGGGCGGGCTCACTCACTCCAGTTGGGGTGCTGCTGGTAGTTGCAGTAGTTGGCTGCGGGAGGCAGAGGCTGGCTGTACTGGGCACACCCACACCTCTCCACCATCTTAGTCTGGAAGCACGAGTGGAGGCAGATCTGAAAGAGGAGACCCAGCGATTCCCTTAACCTCTCCGCACGCAGAGGCCAGGGAGCCCCCCAGCCCCGGGAGCTCCCCCTTCTTCTCTTCTCCCATCCCCCCCCCCGCCCCCCGCACACATGCCTCATCTAGGGTTAGCCTCCCATGGCCGTGGGAGACCACAGCCAATTGGGCCGGTGGTCCCTGACTCCAGAGACCAAACTAGGAAATGTGTTGAGAACGTAGACTAGCAGAGAGGTGGAGAGCAGGCTGAGCTGGAGCGGGCTTGGGGTGGCTGTTTTCCATACGTGAGCGCCGCCCCACAGGTAAGTGGGAAAATTGGAGCAGATGCCAAGAGACAGAGCGGCACACCGTCCCCACCTTTCCCATCTCAGGTCCAGGCCACCCCACTGCATCCCTGGGGTCCTAAGCCACCGCAATACCCACGAAGCTTATAACAGAAAAGCTAATGGCGGGGCTCGGAGGCAGGCTGCTGGGGTTCAAGTCCACGCTCGCCACTTCCCCGCGGTGGGACCGCAGGCCAGTGACGTAACCTCTCTGGGGCGCTGGCTTCTTCACCGCGAGCGTGGAGTGACCTGATACATGAAAGTGTTTGTACGTGGCGGCCTCTCGCTGGATATTACCCAGGGGGTCGTTCCAGGAGCCTTTTCCGTTTTTGGTATTGAAGTCAGTTCGACTGCACTTCTGTTTCTCACAGGCAGACATTCTCTGACTGTCAGTCTCCTTCACTTAGGGCCCCACCCGCTCTCAGCTCAGCTCTGACGGAGCAGGACAGTGCGGAGGGCGCCCGTCCTCCCATCCCGTCGGCGTGAATGCCATCGCCTCTCTGGGCCCCGTGGGCGGTGGGCTGCGGACTCCGAGAATGTGGGACAAGGAGTAACAGATGATCTCACTCGAGGGCCGAAAACCCAAACACCGCTGGGGCCTGTCATGGGGGTCGGACACCAGGGTTGGTGGGGACGTGGGGAACCACAGAACACGGGCCTCACTTAGTGGGCAATCCCATCCACTGTTCATCCTGCAGGGACAGGCCCGATCTTGTCTTTCAGGAGAAGCTGGGGATTTTGGTTTTCTTATAAAATTCCCTGACGTTTAAATGCCATCCAGGCTAGAAGAACCAGGTGTGCAGCCTGGCAGGCGTCGGGGGGCTGCCCATTAGCAGCCCCGGATTCAATCCGACCTCTCCTCTGCTTGTTGAGGATGACACACTTGCCCAAGGCCACCGGCCAGTGAGGGGCCCGGTGGGGAAGCCAAGCTGGGGGCCCTCAGCCAGTGCCGCCCAGACGGCTTCGCTCCTGCGCCTCCTGCACAGGCCATTTAGGAAGTGCGCCTGGCTCGGCTGTACACTGAGTTCCATGGAAACCCCAATGAATCAGTTAAGCTCTGGTTACAGGCGGATTGATGGGACTGGAACCAGCCAGCATCGGTTGTTCTTGAGGTGTCTGGATGAACCCCAAGGACTCTCACCAGAGTTCCTGGTCCCAGACACGCTCCAGCCTATACATAACTTTGCCGGCCTGGGTCCAGGTGCGGCGTGGCGCGTACCTGGAGTGAGTAGGCAGCATTGTAGATGTTGTCGATGGGCACGTCGCTGCCATCCTCCGTGCACTGGCTGTACGGCTCGCCCAGCTTGAAGGACTCCGTCTACAATCACAGACCCACAGTCAGCCCTGCTCCTCGGACCCAGAGCGGGCGGGGGGGGGGGGGGCGGGGGGAAGAGGGGGAGCTGCTAACAGCCCCTGGGAGCGGCAAAGCCTCTTGGCCCTTCATTTAACAACTATTTATTGAGCACCTACTAAGCACCGGTTGCTACTCTAGGCACTGTGGGTGAACAATTCCCTGTTCTCATGGAGCTTACATTCCGGTGGGGTAGATAGATGGTCAAAAAAGCCAATAAATAAGATCATTTGGGTAGTGATCGATGAGACGGGTCAAGAGGCTGGAGGGGTTGGGGGAATCAGGGGAGATGCCTTTGAGAAAGGGACATGTTGGCTCCACATGGAATGGAAGAAATAGAAGTGCCAAGAAACGGAGGAAGAAGATTAGGCAGAGGGCGCAGCGGGGTGAGGGGCCAGGGTGGCTGCCGGCAGCCGGGGCGAAGCGCTCGTGCAGTCAGAGAGGAACACGGTGGCTCTCAGAGTGGCAGCCAGCACTGGAGCGTCCCGGCAGCAGGGCAGCGAGCAGGAGCAGGACAGCTGCATGCACTCGTCCCAGAGAAGGGCCCACGTCCCACCCTCGTGTCTTCTGGCCCCGAAATGGACTTTCCTAGACAGAGCCAAGGGGCGGCGGCAGAGGGGTGAGGCCCAGTCAGAGGGGCAGAGCGCTGCTGCTCACAGGCCGCTGCTGCTCACAGGCCGCGCGCGGTTTATCGTGGTTTCCTAAGTTTGGCTCAGCTTACTGTTTGTCACTGCAAATAAACAATCCGGGCAAGCCAACCGGGGAAGAGAGGACACTGTCTCCCAGGAGGGAGCAGTGATGGAATACACATTGTGACTCCCTGATAGCCAGGGACCAGGGAGGGAGGGAGGGAGGGAGGGAAGGAGGGGAAGAGAGAGGGAGAGAGAGAGAGAGAGAGAGAGAGAGAGAGAGAGAGAGAGAGAGGGAGAGGGAGAGAGAGAGAGAGTTTTTTTTTCTTCTTCGAGAATGGGGACAAGGGAAAGGGGATGACAGATTTGTGGGAGGGCAGAACATTCTTTTTTCTTTGAAGAGAGCCTGGATAGAGAGAAAGATAATTGCGGGTGGGGAGTGGGGAAGGAATTAAAAAGTTTGAGGCTAGAATTTCTTTCTGTTTGCATTGTAATTCATCTGCTCGCCTGCCTGCCTGATCGTCTCCCTCAATTAGAGGCAAGTACCTCAAGGGCAACCTACAGTGTTCCTTTTAAAACGTTCAACAGCAGAAGCAAACAAAAGGCAAAGTGGCCCTCTATCTTCCCTCTTGCCTGGGGACTCTCTCCAACAGATCAGCCCCTGATCTCAAAGCCAACCAGGGCAGAGAGGACACTGCCTCCCAGGAGGGAGCAGTGATGGAATACACATTGTGAGGCGGATAGCCAGGCAGACGGCACCCACGCTTCCCTGTGCCCTGCAATCCCCCTTCTCACTAACAATAAAGGGTGGGTCTTTCCGGGTCAGTAGGAAGCGGACTTCATTCCTCTACTCGCTGGGGAGCAAACAGACGTGGGCCCCCAGCACAGGCCAGGGCGGGGCTGGGCACTGCGGACGGAGGTGCCAGCAGTGCTGCCCCGGAGGTCCCCTGCATTCACAGCCCCCCTCTAAGCTTCTCCCAGCAGCAGGCTCCTTGGGCACATGTCCTTGGAGCTCCCCAGTCCTGAGGACGCGTCAGCTGTCCTGTCTGAGAGCCTAGAGCGACAGGTCTGAGCCCTACCAGCCTGGGGGCTGGCACACCGCCCAGCACTGAGGTGAGGGGTCTATCCACTCAGGTCAGCCATGCGCAAACAGCACGGAGCTGGGCTCCTTGCACGTAGAGAACCAGCCCACGGCCCTTTCCAGGAACCGATGTGAGATACCATCTTGCGATCTGTATGCTTTCCGAGTGCTCGATGGTCCTTCACTGCAATGACGCTGACTACACGCAGGGCCTGGGTTGGTCAGCCTGCTTCCAAAGCAACAAGGGCAGGGGGACTCTAGAGAGGCACAGAGCGCTCAGCTTCTCAAAGGCTGGATGGGAGAACTGGGCCCTCCCTGCTCTCACTTTCCCTTTCCCCACACCCCACTGTCCGCTTTACAGACCTGCTGATCTGTGCAGGGCGGGGAGACATTGTGGTTGTGTCCTAGGGAGACACACAAATGAGACTGGGCATATGTGTGTGTGAATGTGTGCAAGGTATGTGCATGTATGTGTGAGTATGCACACATGTCTGTGCGTACACGTGTATGGGTGTGAGCATGTATGTGTGCACGCACAGGTATGTGTAGGTGTGTTAAGTGTGTGCATGCACATGTGTGTGTGTGTGTGTGTGTGTGTGTAAAAACAGGACCATCTTTATCAAACCAGGTTCTATCTGCTTCCTTCTGGAATCCTGGGGAAGACGGCAGCTGCATGGAACCCTTACCTCACGCCGTTAAAGGTACGTGTGGTGCCAGGGACAAGCCCGGGGGCAGCAGGATGCCCAAGATGGAATGACGGTTGTTTAACTTTTTCCTTTTGTCTTGCTTTTATATTGCAATAAATGATAAAAGTTATTTGTGTCTGATAAAGTTTACAATGGAGAAGAAAAGAATTACTCAATTAATTGAGGACAATTAACTATTTGGAGGAAGTAAATTCTATCTCCACTTCACCTCCTGCAGAAAACAATTCTAGTGGGTTGAAGTATGAAATGAAATAATAAAATAACTGGAAGGAAACTCAGCTCAGGATCTGGTCTAGAGGAGGGAAAAATCCTCAACAAACATGACAACTAACACAAAGATTTGAGTATGGAAACATCTGGTGTTTGTGTGTGTGAAGGAGCAGCCTGGAGAAGACTAACAGGAAACACAGACAAGGGAAGATATTCACAACACACAGATATTTGCGCATAACGAGAGCCTCTCTATACATGAAAGAGATCAATGTCTAACGCACAAAGGAAGCGGGTGTCACAAAGGACAAGAAAAAGCTTCCCCAACTCCTCTTTTTCCTTACTGTTCTCTTCACATCCCTGCAGAGTAATAGTCGGTATTTAAGGAGCACTTACTACATCCAAGCACTGTTCTAAGTGCTTCACACAAATCAGCTCACTGGATTCTCACCAGCCTATGAAGTCGCATTACCAGTTCATCCCCATTTTACAGGTAAAGTAACTGAGACACAGAGATTAAACAACCAAAGTGGGAAGCTGGGGTTGTGTGAACCCCTGCTGCCTGGCTCTGGAGTCTGAGCACTGAATCCCTATTGTACACCCACTTGTGAAAAGAAGATGAAAACGTAGAGTAGGCTTACAATGACGGTGAAATGCCCGCCCCCCACCCCCACCCCAGGGCTGGCCCCGCAGCCCCAGGGGAGTAGTCCACCCTCGCCTGCTTCCTCGTCTCCCACTCATGATTCAGCCCTTTGTGCTCAGGTTTCTGTTCCGCTCCTGCCTCTCAAAATGTCTCTGGCGAAGAACACAGGTGACCTCTTCGTTGCCAAACCCAGAGAAGACCAGCTTGTGGCCTGTACCTTGCTTGACTCTCTACTGCATGTGGCCCTTGGCTCACACCTTCCGTGAAACGCTGTCCCTTGATTTCTCTAATACCAACCCTTTCCGGCTTCTGCTCCTACTTCTCTGCCTCTATCCCCCATTTTCTTTCTGCTCAGACCTTCAACAGCTGCATTCTGCCTCAGGCCCCAGGTGATGCATTTACTTCCACGTTTAGAATGACACTGCATCACCCAGCTCCCCTGGCCCCCGCGAAGCTCCAGGGTCAGAGCATTACTTATGGGACATTTCCACCTAATTTCCCAAAGGCACAGAGCATGGGTATGTCCCTAGGGATGTGGTTATCTTCTCCCCCAACTCACCCCTCCTCTTGTAGTCCCTAACTCTGAGCCTGGCACCTCCATCCACCCCACTGCCAAGCCAGAACCTACACACCAATCTAACTTGCCTGGCTCTTCCTGGCTGACCTTGGTTAGCAAGCTCCGTAGTTGCTCTCAAATCCATTCACTTCTGCTCATCCCCACAGCCATTGCCTTAGCTAAGACCTCATCATTTCCTTCTGTAATTATGGTAAATGTGCTGCCGCCAGGCTCCTGATTACACTCAGCCAAGGTGCTTTTTCAAAAGGCTTCACTGCCTGGCTTGCAATCCTCTCTGTGACCATGTTGTAACTGCTCTGCCTTTTGTCTAGACTACCCTTCCCTGACCGTGTTTGACCCACACTTGTCCTTCAAGACGCCATCATCTAGAAAACCTTCACCAACAGCTTCTGTTTGCGTTTCCATCTACCCATTCATCCATCTACCCATTCATCCATCTATCCATCCATCCATAATATTTACTTGGGACCTACTATCTTCGAAGACCTGCACCTGGGAATAAGGCAGAGACGGTCCCTGCCCAATAGAGCTAAGGGCTGCATTGCGAAGGTATGCTGTCTTTGAGGCAGGTGTTCTGATGTGTTCATCTCTGAAAATCCCGTGCTTTGGACACACAGTCCCTCAGTGAATGAAGGAGATTTTGTTAACTCACCGCGTAAGCAGCTACTGAATCTACCAGCTTAACATGCCCATCAAACAAACAAACAAAGCATAAATAAGAAAGGAAGGAAATCTGGTTTGTTTGGACTTATTCTTAGTGACTCCCTACTGACCTCTTTCTAATCCCTGTTTTTTTTGTTGTTGTTGTTGTAAATGCTCATAAATCAGAACTAGCGCTGACTGACCCTGCTCTGTGGCTTTGATTCTGTACATCTCAAATTAGGCGTAGCAGTAAACCCACCCATGTCTTTGTTTACCCACCACTGGTAAAGAGAATATTTGCTTAACAATGTAGTGGCTATTTCTAAGCTCGGAGCAGAAAAAAACCAGAGGGCAGAATTCCTTGGTTCTTGTAACTCCCCAGTCTGCAGATCCTGTGAAAGGCAGAAGGCAAGGAGAGGGAGGTGAAGGTAAGGGTGCACTGTAAATGCCAGGTCCTTGTCAGCAGGCAGATAAAACTGCGGGGAGGGGTGGACTCAACATGTTCACTGTGCCGATCTGGGAGGCTAGTGACTTGCTGGTGAACAGGAATCAGTGACTCAGCTCCTTGAGTGGTGCCACAGCCTTTTCAAGCCACAGTTCAAGATCTGTTTCTTGGGCAATCAGCACTCACACAGCCAAGTTGGTATACGATACTCCTCACGTCAGAACAAACTTCCCACAGTGAATGGAACACAGCCCCTGAACAACTCACCTCCTCAGAGCAGCAGGAGTCCCAGGCCACCATCTGATGGCATCTCTTGTCCAGGGCTGCCTTTGGTGGGACACCATGAGGCAGCGACCCCACAACTGTCCTCTGGAATATCACCATTCCAGCTCATGGTCTTTGTTGTCTACCCTCAACATCACTTCCTCAGGAAAGCAGTCTTTGAACTCCCTAAATCCCCCCATTAAAAAAGGCCCTTGGTCAGGCATCCCCATGATCTGCGCCCAAGGGTCCTGCCTTTGTCCTTCTTAGCACTTATCTGTAATAATAAAAGGGTAATATGATAATTAGACTGGATGTCCTTCCGGATGTCCTTCTTTCCGGACAAAGAGCTGCAGTGGGCTGGGGCCGCAGCAGAGACAGCAGAGGCCCCCACCCACGGTGGCGGCAGTGGTGGGCGAGGCCGGGGCCAAGGCCCTTGCACGAATTTTGTGCATCAGGCCTCTAGTGATGATTACAATGAACCACCTGTGTAATCTTTTGTTTGTTATTGGTCCTCTCTGCTGGACCCTACGTTCCAACAGGACAGGCACAGTGTCTTCTGCACTGATGTGATCCCAATGTCTAGCACATAGGAGGGCTCAGAAATGCTTGTTGAGTGGATAAGCAATGGGTGGGTAGATCAGCCCAATGGCCACCATGTCACTTTCTAACCCAACATAAAGCCCTCAGGGATGGCTGCGCTCAGCCTTTTGTGGCATCCTAGCTTTACTTGTGTTTGGGAAGACACACTTTGCTTCTCCTTTCTCGTGGAGCTACTCAGGTTCCTAACACCGAGGTTCCTCGCTGGCTGCCTCTGGGAATAACCACTGGGGTTTGGGAAAATACATGTCCTTGGGCTCGTCTCTCAGAGTCTCTGACTCAGTAGATCTGAGGCTGATGATCAACCAGGTTTGGAAATCCCTGCTCTGGAGGACAAATTCGTGAGGCATGAAAGCTAAGGAGTTTAATTGGGACATTAAGGTTGGATATAAGCAAAGGTATAAAAAATGCCACTAAGGATTGTCAATTACAATGATCATTATAATAGATACCATTTTTGTCTTGACAGATTAGCACAGATGAAAAGTTGGTTAGGAGAAACCAAGATGGCAGCATAGGTAAATACCTGAAATTGCTGCCTCACACAAGCACTTCAAAAATACAATGAAAAGACAAAACGGACATCATCCAGAACCACAGGAAGGCTGGCTGAGTGAAAATTCTACAACTAGAAGGAAAGAGAAAAGGACACTGAGACTCAGAGGAGGTGCGGAAGTAAAGTGCAGAGGTACAGAGGAGCATGTGGAAAGGGCTGGCAACTGAGGACACGGTTGTCTTTTTCAATGGGGAGGGAGACACAAGCTCCTGACTGCTCTGAACTCCAGTTCCGGGCGAGTCTCTGGGGACCCACATTCATACTGGGAGAAACTGGACTGTCTGGCATCGGGCAGAACTCGAGGGAGGCTTTCTCTCAGAGGTGCTTGCAGCAATTACTGAGGGACACTGAGACCCAAGGCCTCTTAGGGCAGGGCTGAGGATCAGCCATAGCTGTTTGCTCCACCCTGTTGATTTCCTGAGACCCTGCCCCACCCAAGCTGTGTGCAGAGGCTTTTGCATATGAATGGCCTGGCCCTTTGCAATCTAAAATTACCTAACAAACTGCAACTGGGTCAGAGAGATGCAGAACATCCAAAAGAAGGCCCAAGGACCCACAGCAGCTTGCACTGCTTCACAGCTGGGCCTCATCTAGGCACCTCCAAACCCCAAACAAAGAAGAGGAATCTGCAGATCTCTCCATAGCTCCTGCTGGGTAGCCTCAGGAAGAGGCTAAATTAGCACCTCCTTAGAGATCCAAGAGCCAGTGTACCCAGGGTCAGAGTGGGACCATCCAGACTACAACTCCTCAGATCCAAAAGGCGCACACTCAGGGGGCAGACTCTGTGAGCACCAAAGCCCCACTGAAGCAAGTCTTGCCTTCAGCACAGACGTTCTCCCACTGCAGGCACAATGATTCTCACAGCCAATTGGCCTGGAGGTCAATTCCTCCCAGTGATACCTACAACAATCAAGGCTTAACTACAACAAGACTGTGCACACAGCCCACAAAGGGGTGCACCAAGAGTGTCCACCTCAGGTAATTGGGGAGGCTGAGCCACTGGGCCCTATAGGACACCTAGCACACAAAGCCACTCTATCAACACAGGGAAGCAGCCAAAATGTGGAGACAAAGAAACAGATCACAAATGACAGAAATGGAGGAAAGCAAACTACTGGATATAGAGTTCAAAACCATGGTTATAAGGTTTTTCAAGAATTTTCTAGAAACTGCCGATAGATTTAGTGAGAGCCTCAATAAATCTAGTGAGACTCTTGAAGATATGAAAAAGGACCAACTAGAAATTAAGCATACACTGACTGAAATAAAGAATATCATACAGAGATCCAACAGCAGACTAGAGGATCATAAGAATCAAGTCAAAGATTTGAAATATGAAGAAGGAAAAACACCCAACCGGAAAAACAAAAAGAAAAAAGAATCCAAAAATATGAAGATAGTGTAAGGAGCCTCTGGGACAACTTCAAGCGTACCAACATCCGAATTATGGGGGTGCCAGAAGAAGAGAGAGAGCAAGATATTGAAAATCTATTTGAAGAAATAATGACAGAAAACTTCCCCTGCCTGGTGAAAGAAATAGACTTAAAAGTCCAAGAAGTGCAGAGAACACCAAACAAAAGGAATCCAAAGAAGACCACACCAAGACACATCATAATTAAAATGCCAAGAGCAAAAGACAAAGAGAGAATCTTAAAAGCAGCAAGAGAAAGAAACACAGTTACCTACAAGGAAGTACCCATATGATTGTCAGCTGATTTCTCAACAGAAACTATGCAGGCCAGAAGAGAGTGGCAAGAAATATTCAAAGTGATGAATAGCAAGAACCTACAACCAAGATTACTTTACCCAGCAAAGCTATCATTCAGAATTGAAGGTCAGATAAAGAGCTTCACAGATAAGAAAAAGCTAAAGGAGTTCATCACCACCAAACCAGTATTATATGAAATGCTGAAAGGTATTCTCTAAGAAGAAGAAGACCATTTGCAACAGCATGGATGGAACTGGAGAGCATTATGCTAAGTGAAATAAGCCAGTCAATGAAAGAAAAATACCACATGATCTCACTCATTTATGGATAATGAAGACCATTATAAACTGATGAACAAAAATAGATACAGAGGCAGAGCAGCATCGAACAGACTGTCAAACTACAAACTACAGCGGGAAGCCCGAGAAGGGTTGGCGGGGGCGGGAGGGGGGGGCTAGGGGGGGGCGGTAAGAGATCAACCGAAGGACTTGTACGCATGCATATAAGCATAACCAGTGGTCACAAGACACTGGGGGGTAGGGGAGGCTGGGAGAAGATCAAGGGGGGGAAAAAGGAGACATATGTAATACTCTTTGTAATACTTTAAGCAATAACACAAAATTAATTAAAAAAAAAAAAAGAAAAGTTGGTTAATACCCATGTTGGTGAAAGTGTGGAAAACCAGCTATTCTGACACATTGCTGGTGAGCATGTAGATAGTTTCATAGACACATGCTCTTTGACATACTTCTAGGAAGTTATCAGATAAATACACATCACATCACACCATACCACACCATTGCTTTTAGTTGTGCCTGGAAAGGACCTAATGTCTATCAAGAGGGAGTTGCTCAATAACTTCTCCCCACAATGGAATAGCTGGGTCCTTAGGAAGGATGCAGCAGGTCTATGTGTGTTGATAAGGAATCATTGCCAAGCTATAGGGTCAAGTGGAAAATGAGGCATAACAGTATTTTGTATTTACATAAAAGGAGAAATGCTTTGCCTGGTGCACATACTTGAAGACGACGATGACATCCCTGCCGGGACTCAGAAGCAGCAGTGAGAGGAAGCAGGGCTGGAGGCCAGGCATGGGAGGGAGATGCGTGGGGTGTTCCTGGCTATGGGGTGGGTGTCTGTCTTTGGGTATACACTCCCTTTAAATAAGTTCTTAAGGGTCATTCTACATTGTCTGGCCACAGTGCTGTATACCTGAAACTAATAGGAAATAATGTTGAATGTAAACAGTAATAAAAAATGATCTTTTTAAAGGGTCATTCTACTAGAAAGAGAGAGAGGGAGGAGAGAGAGAGGGAGAGAGAGAGGGGGAAGAAAGGGGGGGAGAGGGGGAGAGAGGTGCACTGGCATAAAAGACGCAGGCCTGCAAAGAAGAAGCGCACTTCTCACGCTGCCCTCTGCTCCCATTGAGCGTGACTTACTCAGGGTGGGAGTTTGCAGCTCAGATGCGCTTCTGTTGACAGGTGTGAGGGTTCTCAGCACCCAATGAGGTCAGAGAAGGTCAAAGACTTGAGAGAGAAGGGGTTCTTGATACAGAGAAGGGGTAAATGAAGTGGAACTAATAGAAGTGTGATGGGCTATATAGACGTTCGTCTGACCAGTGACTTTCCATTAACCTTTAACTAGGGGTTCGCATGCCTCATAGGCCTCTAGATGGCCCAGGAAGGAAGGCGTAACCTGCTCTATTTATATTACTGGCAGGTATGGAGTTAGTGTCTGATGCCTTGCATCCAACACAGGGTCCATAATTGCTGGTGTCTGTCTTTGGAACAAGGAAGGTTCCTTCCATTCTCCCCCAAACGGCATCCTGTCCGGTTCACTCGTACAGAAGATACAAAGGCAGGCTTTAGTAACCACCGGACAGCCAGGGGGTGACCACTGGAGAACACAGGGCCACGCTGCCTTTTGAAACCAACACCCTCCCATAAGCTGCACCTCACTGGTTTCCGGGGAAAAATCTGTGCTTCTCGCTAAGTCTACAGAAATCAGACTGTCCTCTTACCAGGTGCATCCCTATGGAAGTGGCCATCGCCGTCTCAATCTCCGTGCCCACGTCCTCGATGAAGGGGTATTCATCCTGCCGGTGGACAATCACCTTAGCCCCGGTGGAGGACACCAGGAAGGGGTTATATTCCTCTTCGTTTATGTACAAGATGACCTGCAGCCCTGGGAGGATAAGGCAGCTCATTGTGGTCAAAGGCTGGGAGAGCTTGCCCGGGGCAGCCTGCCTCTCTCTGCTTTGGGAGCCTCACAACAAGGCCCAGGCATTCCCAGCAAGTGGGAGGTGGACAGGGCTCCTCTGGAAGCTCTGCAAGGGGCGGGGTTGTGCCTCCAAGCAGGGGCTCAAAATTCTGCTGCCGAGACATGCCCGCCACGTGGTCCCTCCGCTGGGAGCTCTGCTGAGCACAGGGCTGCGGGGCCTGGGGAGCGCTGGGCGCCGGCGGAGGACTGGCCGCTGGCCTAGCTACCTGCCCCGCTGTCTACTCCGCACCAGCAGCGGGAGGGACCTTCCTTTTAAAACCAGAAATCAGTTTGCTCGGCTGGTCTGGCTCAGTGTTTAGGGCGTCGGCCTGGGGACTGAAGGGTCATGTGTCACGGGCATGTATGTCAGTGCAGGCTCAATCCCTGGCCCTGGTCAGGGCACACGTGTGGGATGCAACCAATTGATGTCTCTCTCTCCCCCTCCTCCCTCCCCTCCACTCTTTCTAAAAAAAACCCAAAACACAGAAATCAGGGAAGATCAGTGTCTGAAACCCCTTGGTGGCCCCTCACCGGACAGAATGCCACAGAACAAACACCATCAGCCTGGCTGGGGCTGGCAGGGGTTTGGTGTCGCAGCCCCCCAACCCCCTTTCTCAGCCTGCTCTCCTCTCCCCCAAGAAGCTCCAAGCCCACTGGCCTTTCTGTTTTTAGCGAACATCAAGTCCTTTCCTGCTCAGGTCTGCACTGCAAGCGCCCAGGACACTCAGAGACAGCCCAGCCCGCCTTTCGGGACACACTTCGTTGAAACCAAACTGCATCCTGGCCCAGCACCTCCCTCCTCCCCTTGGTGCGTGTCTGGGCACAGCACCGGGATTTGTAACGGGGAGACGTCTCTGCTTGTCTGCTCATTTGTTATCTGTCTTTTCACTGAAATGCCAGTTCCCTGGAAGCCGGCAGGCGTCTCTCCTGTGCAACACTGCGTTCCTGGCGCCTGGCATACAGCGATACTCAATACACGTTTGGTAAAGGAGTGAGCGCATGAGCAGGGCCTCCACGGGTTGGGAGAGGAGACGGTGGGGAGTTGTTCTGACCTTTTCCTTTCGTACAGGAACCTAAGCCCAGCCTGGGGAAGCGATTTGCTCGGCTTCACCCAGCCCACAGGGGCGGAGCCAGGCCTGTGCGAGCCTCTGCCCAGTTCCCAGACTGTGTCTCCCCCTGCAGTGGCGCCCTGAGCCAACGGTTCCCTGCACTCGGTGAGGACCCTGACTGCACAGCAGCAAAGGCTGGGAACCCCAGGGGTATGTGCCTCTGTGAGCGGCCCTGGCCCTCCCTTCGGAGCGCACTGTGCCTCAGCCCTGCTCAGTTTGCTTAGGACCTTTCCAGGCTCCTCTTTGTGGGGAAGCCGGCCAGCGTGCTGAGCCCTGCCTCCCTCCAGACCTCGCTGGAGAGCAGTAGGCAGCAGCCCTGGGGGTAGCAGCGACCACACTGGTGCCGCCGGCGCCGGCTTTGGTAGAACAGCACCACGCTCGCCATGCAGTTAGAGCGGCGATGACAAGCACAGCTAGACGCACTGGGCGCTCTGTGTGTGCTGTAGACTGAATTGTGACCCCTCCCCAAATTCACATGGGGAAACCCTGACCCCAGAGTGACTGCCTGGAGATGGGAAGGTCATTCAGGTTAGATGAAGCCATAAGGGTGGGGCCCTGATCCCACAGGACTGGTGTCTGCACAGAAGAGGGGGAGACACCTGCAAGCTCCCTGCGTGCACAGCAAAGGCCACGTGAAGGTGGCCGACCTGCAAGCCAGGAAGAGAAGCCTCCCCAGACCAAGTCTGCTGGCACCTTGACCATGGACCTCCAGCCCGCAGAACTGTCAGGAAAAATGTCAGCTGCTCAAGGCCCCTGGGCGTGATGTTTTGTCATGGCAGCCCGGCCGACTGACCCAGCTGTGCCAAGTGTTATTCTCAGCGCTTCACACAGCCTGTCTGCTCACTGACCTTCCCTCGGAGCTGTCACCATTGTCCCCGTTTGGGACGAGTGCAGTCACTTTACAGGCTTACACAGTGAGTGGCAGAGCTGGCTTTTGGCTCCGGAATCTGTCATCTTAGCCAAGATCCAGGTAAGTGTTTGCCTCCCTAATCTCCTGTTCAGTACATCTGGGTGTAAGTCCATCTGGAAGCTGCCTGCCTAGCGTTACTCACTCCAGCTCCGAGCTTAAACCAGAGCGGAGTCCCAGAGAAGAAACCCCAGCCATGTCGCTACTGCTCTGTCAAAGGTAAGGAGGAGATGTCACAAAGGGGGGAAGATACCCGGAAAGAAGGGACCCACATCGATGCCAATGGACCCACTGCCGCAGGGAAAGTGCCCCTGGTTTCTGGCCGTGGGAGTTCCTGCACTTCTGGGAGATCAAGGCCCCCCACGCCCACCCCCCCACCCCCCCGCCTGGCACAGGTCTTACCGTACTCACTGCCCCCCATGGAGGTGCTGTGGGTCTCATTTTCCTTATTGTTGAACGTGTAGCAATTCCCATACATTGGATGGTGGAAAAGTGTGAAGTTCCTGTGGAGGAAGAATATGGGTCAGAAGGGGCAGTGCTAGCATCCCCCACTCTCTTGTGAACAATGGGGGGTACACAGGACTCACTTTCCCCAACTTTCCTCTTGGAAATGACAAGCAGGCCTCTCCTCAGGTCGACACATGCTGATGTAGAACTGCTCCCTGCTTCCTGTTCCCCCTCTCAATCTTCTTGCCTCCGTCTCCATCCTGACTTGGTATTTCTTATGCCATATGTCTGCCCCAAATCCCTTTGTTCTTGAAGTTCTCAGCCTCTTGACATTTTTCTATCCCAATCCCCAGTCCGAGGACATGATCCTCAGAGAAGGGTCACATCACAGACCTCCCTCCCTCTCTCCCTCCCTCCCTCCTTCCCTCTTTCCTCTCTCTCTTCTTCCCTCCTTCCTCCTTCCCTTCCTCTATGCTAAATCAGTGGCTCTTGATCATTGGTATGCATGATGGTAATAGACAAGGCTGTATGTCCACCATCTGTGTCTGTTTCTATGAGCACTTTAATGAGATTAAGGATATTTTGACTCTGCACCATCTCCACCTTCCTCACTGATTCTAGAGCAAGCATGTCAAACTTGCAGCCCACCGGCTGCATATGGCCCACAATGAATATTTTTGCGGCCCAACCAATATAAGGTACATAAGAAACATTTTAATAAAAATTTCATAACATAATTTTTACAATATCCTGTTGTACATAATTATTAATAATGAACTACAACGTTCACTAATGACTGATTATTACAATCGTGTTGCATTCATTTCCCTTACGTCGCCTTACGTGCAGGCGCACCATTTCTCTCCACTAATACTAGCAGCGAATATTTACCAGCTAATGGCCACATCATTAGTCTTGGACTGACTTCTTTGGTGTGCGCAATAGGAAATATTTCGCTTTTGGAGCACAAGAAAAATAGGTTTATTTGTGTTATGCTTATTAATTTGTGCAGTTATTCAGTGTCTGGTAAGTTAATGTTCAAGAAAAAATATTAATTTTTATTAAAATGTTATATTATTTTATGTTAATGATGACTCATTTATTTCAGCCCTTTGTATTCAGCATGTCTCTACTGAAATAAACCTACATTTCTGTGAAAATTGAAGCTTTTGCGGTCACATACACTTCAACCTTGCTTATTTGGCCCGTGTTAGCCTGGGAGTCTGACATTCTTGTCTGGAGCCTAGCTCCTGTGTAAGCTGTTCTCCAAAGGGCGGGCCAGTGAGAAGACCGCCATTCCCTTCCCAGGCCTACAGCTGAGCTGCAGGCGCATGCGAGAGGTCCGGGGCTGAGAGAGCAGCCTTCCCCTCCTCACCTGGCATCACAGGACACCCCGTCAAAGAAGCAGGTGACCAGCAGCTCCTCGGCTGAGTAGCTCATGTTGATCTTCTTCTCCAGAGGCACCTGCGCCATGATGTTCATATAGTGCAGCTTGTACCACTCCTGGATGGCATTGACGCCCGAGCTGAAGGTGTACGTAGCACAGTGGGACGTGCCGTTCGAACACTGCGAATAAGAGGAGACGTGAGCTTGAAGCCGTCAGCCCCAGCACTGGCCCACAACAGGCCTGGAAGGGTGAGAAGCTGAGACTCCAGACCAGATGCCAGGGGAACGGGAGGGGGTGCCTGGGCAAGGATGGGCTTCTGCTCACACCTGGGGGCTGGGGGACATCATCCTGGAGCCTCAAGGACCAAGAAGGGGTCAGCGAGGAAGGATTGCCTCCCTGCCCGGTGAAAAGCAGAACTAGCTTCTTCAGGGCCCCCACACATCAGGGCTTTGGCCCATTATCACTACTGAGTTCCTATTGGCTCCACAGTCTAAATCTCTGAATTGTAGCCCAGATTCTGACACTGCTTCTCTGCAGGACCTTGGGCAAGCTATACACCCATTATACTCAGAACGTTCTGTGTATACTCATCCAAGCTATACACCCATTACTTCACTACAAAATGCTGACAAAAATACCATCCTTCCCCACCTCACATGGTCATTGGGAAGAGCAGCATTTAAAATATACAATAAGCCCAGTCGATATGGCTCAGTGGTTGAGTGTCAACCTATGAACCAGGAAGTCACGGTTCAATTCCTGGTCAGGGCACATGCCCAAGTTGTGGGCTCGATCCCCAGTGGGGAGGCATGCAGGAGGCAGCCAATCAATGATTCTCTCTTATCATTGAAGTTTCTATCTCTCTCTCCCTCTCTCTTCCTCTCTGAAATCAATAAACATATGTATTAAAAAATACAATAATGAGAGCTTTATAGGGAAGTTGTGGAACAACCCAGATGCTCTCATCATGCAGGGCTTAAACACGCTCCTAAAAGACAGACACCAAAGGGTTGATTTGGACATCAAGGAGAGCCTCATGGGCATCTTATGAAAGACCCAGGAAGACTTGAAAAGTCTCGGTGATTAAGAGAGAAGGCCACTTTCAGGGCCTGGGACTGGAGTCAGGAGGTCTCACAATCAGCACTCAAGGCTAGAAGGTATAGAAGTAGCTCTCAGCCCGTGGCGGTGGCTGGGGCATGCAGAGGACGGTGGTGATTGAGTTTGCCCAGGAAGGTAGGTGATGAATCTCATTTTTGGTGAAGGGCTACTTTTCCTGAACCCCTCAAATGGGACTAAGAAGGAGAGATCAGGTGCGTGCCCCCCGCAAAGGCAAGCAATGCAGGGGACACTGGGTGTTCTGCTGTTTATCTTCTTCTTTCTGGTGTCTGTGCCCCGATTTTGCTGTGGCGGAGTTTCCATTCCCCCTGGGGATACAGTCTCGTGAGGCTGTCCATCAAGGTCCCCGCCCTCTGTGAGCCAGCAGGTGATCCAAGCTTGGCCAATCAGCTATCCCAAGATGGGCTGGGACACCATCTTCATGGATGAATGACGAAGACCAAAACTACCTGAAGCTTATGTAACCCAGCAGCAGTATCCGATATGACGTTCCATCATTTCTTGTCACCAAGAGCCCTGGATCTTCCCTAATTTCTGTCCTTAGGCGAACTACTGGTCACCTAAGACATTTGCTTTCTGCTTAAGGTGGTGCATCCATTTTAGTTGTCTGTAGCCCGTTCACCCTCACTGGGTGCGCTTCCTCCAGTGGGGCCGTGAGGCTAAAGGCAAAGGAGACACCGCCCTGGACCACTGCCTGCAGCCCACCCCCTGCTCCGAACCAGGAGCGTGTACTCACCAGCTGGAATCCCACCACCTCCTTGGACTCTTGGACGTGCATGACGTCCGCTGCCTTATGAATGATGCTCCCACTGACTTTACGCTTCTGCCCCGTGAGGAAGTCGGTGGCCTTGCTGGTCTCACCCTCATTGAAGACCATCAGTGGGATCAGGTGGAGGAACTTGGGCTGGGGGCCCTCCCACACCGAAGTCCAGGGCTCGGCCTCCCGGCGTTTCCGAGACTTGATCTCTGAGAAGCCGTACAGGGTCTTCAAGGCCGCTTTGGTCTCCTGTTCCAAGTCGGCTAGAAGGGGCTTCACGGCGCTGTACCTGCCAAGGTGGAGAGAGGGAGTCAGAGAGAGCCGGAGCCCCTCTGGCACAAGGCTGGCACTTCCCATGCTGCTTTCCAACCACATGTGCCAGCCTTGTGCCCACTGCTCCTGACCATTGGCCAGGGAGCCCAGGCCTTTTACGATTTGCCCCGTCCCAAGTGACCCCTGGCCTGAGTGAATGGGGACAGCTCTGTGGACCCTTGTGTGGCTTCCTGTGGCTTCACCTCTGCCACCGCTGTCTGCTTGCTCTCAGGGTGTGTTGATGAGTTTGCCTCAACCAGCATTTCTGGAGTGGTGACTGTAGGTGCCTCCCATAAACCAGCCACTGATAAGTGGGGGTGTACCCAGGGGGCAGGCTGCATCTCCACCTGGCACACTTGCCCTTGCCCTTGCCCTCTGATTCTCCTCGAGTCAGTGCTGGGAAGGAAGAGGTGTAACTGTTGCCTTGACAACCCAAGAACACAGAAGAATGATACAGGACTCAAGTGACTGAAACATGACACCACCCTTCACAGCACCAAATGAGCCTGGCCTCCCCCCCCCCCCCCTCCTCGTTCTGTGCATAGTAATGGAGCCAGTCACCTGGGTTCCAGTTCCCTGCCCTGGTTCTGGATGTGTCAGCTTGGACAAGTCCCTCAGCCTTTCCATGTCTCATTTCCCCAACTCTAACACGGCGTTAGTAGGCAGAGTCCATGAGTGTATTATGCCTATTTAACTAAATGGTCGCTATTCTTAGCTGTATTGGTGTTAATTGTATTTGTTAGCTTTTCACTCCTCTAGTACAATATCAGTTCCATTCGGACAAAGACTGTGTTTGGGTTGCTCAGTCCTATGCCCCACATCCTACCACAATTTGTAGAAGATTAGGGAACAAATAATGAACAGAAGGAAGAAAGAAGGGAGGGAGGGAAGCAGGAAAAAAGCAAGAAAGGGGGTGGAGAAAGAAAAAAAGGAAAGAAGACTTTGAGGTGGAGCATGAGTCTTAGACCCGATGCTGGTTTTGACCTTTGCCATCTATCTACTCATAGATGAGCCTGGCCCAGGTAGCTCCCTTTGAGAACCTTCCCGCCTTGCTCCCCTTCTCCCCACCCCTCACCTGCTCCGACAAATTCTGCCGGATTCTGATCTGCCTCACAGATCAGTTTTCAAGAATCCCAAGAAGGACACCGGTGACCCATTTAAAACAGGTCCCGTGGCAGGCGACGGAGCAGTACCGACGGAGCAGTACCGAGGCCTGATTCTGCCCAGAGCCCAGTGACCTCAAACAGTGGGCTGGGTTCGCTCAGGTGAGAATTTGGGGCAGCTGAGATGCTCCGGAAGTCACCAGGGTGCAACTTCTGAGTCAGCCATGAGCTCACATCTGGGGAGAGTGAGGGCGTGAGCTCGGAGAGCTCAGGGGACATGGCTAAGCTGAGCTGTGTGCGTGCAGGTGTGCATGTGCGTGTGTGCGCGCGCATGTGCGTGCATGTGTGTGTGGGATAGCTCATCCCACATCCAGCCCCCAAGCAAAACTGATCCTTGCAGCCTCCCCCCGCGTTCCCTGAGCCAGCCCATCCTCAGAAGCAGCTGATGGAGGGAAAACCTGGTGCAGATTAGAGGCTGGGAGAGGGCAATTTGCCAACGTTGGCAACGAGTTCAAGTTTCCACAGAGCACGTCTGCAGGCTGGAGGGCCCCCTCCAGGAGGGCCTGCCCCGCCGGGCCCTGCCCTGCCTCTTACTTGTAAGGGTTGATGTTGCAGATGGTGACTGCGGGGAAATCCAGCTTCTGGAAGTGGATTTTGATGGAGACAGAGACGGTGTAGAAGGAGAGCACGAGCAGGGCACACTGCCAGAAGATGAGCGCCACCGCGGTCAGCGTGAACACGATCCAGAGCAGGCGGCGGAGGCGGCCGCGGGACACCACGATGCGGCGGCAGCCGTGGGTGTTGGTCTTCAGGCAGTACCACCGCATCAGCTCCTTGATGGTGGGCGCCTGCGGCCCCCTCACGGGCAGGTTCTTCTTGATTTTGGCTTTGATCTTCTCTCCAGGAGCCATGGCGAGGATGGCACGTGGACAAGCAGGCAGGCTGGAGGGGCAGAGAAGAAGGGCTGGTGAGCTCACACCCGCCCGCCCACTGGCGTGTCCCTGGAGGTGCCCTTGTGCCCTGAGGCCGCCTCCCCTCGTCCCTCTGTGGGCTGGACAGCCTGCGCTGAGGCCTTGGCCCTTCTCCAGGATGGTTGTGTTTGGGGCACCACAGCTGCCAAAGAGTTGCCTTCCCTACCTGCGCCCCGGCCCAGGGCGTGGGGGCGGGGAGGGTTCACCTGCGGTTCACAGGACAGGTTTGAAGAAACTTTCACCTGGTGCTCGAGGCAGGAGCCCTCGGAGCCACGGAGCCGCGGGTCAGCCCTGAGCGCCTGCCATGCTTTCTAGGATTGCCCCCTGCGCCCTGTTGCCTCTGGGAGGGCAGCCGTCCTAGCTCATCCTGCCCCCTGGTGCCCGGCGCAGGGGCTGGCGCAGAGCAAGCACCTGCCACTGATTCTGACAGATAAACTCTCCCAAGAGAACTTCCCGACATCCCCTTAGGTCATGTTCAGCCCCTTCCTGCCAGATCCTCCCGCCCTTCTGCCGTTTTACTGAAAGGGGAGAGTGTCTGTTTCATTTCTGCTTCATTTCTTCCCTTTACAGCCCAGCTCTTGGTGTTTCTAAGGCTGCTACTAGAACAATACCTACAACTACTGGCCACTTAATATCTGCCAGGGGCTGGGCTCCATTTCCTTGATTCTAAGATAGAATACACATTGATTTCATAACAGCTTCGTTTGGGGGAGAGTGTTGGAATGCAAATTACCACATTCATCTATGTCCATGATGCATCTCAATTACAGAAACTTCACAATGTGAAATAACTTTCCTTTTAGAAATGGATGATAATATATATATATATATATATATATATATATATATACACACACACACCCCTAGGGTCACCTCATAATTATATGTAGTATCATAAGTCTTATAAATATATAGCCTTTATTGATATATACACATAATCTATGTATATTTCATCTCATGTTTTAACAATCCCATAAGTAGGTTTACAGATACTATTATTATCTCCATGTTACAGAGGGGAAATGAGTGACTTGCACAGGTCACACAGGCAGTTGAGTGGAGGAGCTGGATTAGAACCAGGGTATGTGCCTGCGAAGGGCCGGGATTGTGCTGGGTGCTGCCTCCACCCACGGCAGTGAATTAGCAGCTCCTGGGGCTAAAGTGAGAAGGAAAGAGAAGGGATCCTGGACTATTTGATTTCCAGTCCCTGGGCGGGTAATGTGATCACAGCCCACCGGTGTGAAGGAGGAGAGCATGTGGACATGCCGTCCCCTGTGACTGCCGTAGGGGCAGAGGCACTGAGGACATACTCTAGGATTTACAGGGTGGTCCCAGGCTACCCAAGGCCTGTGTCTTCGGCAAGGACCTTCCTTTGCCCATCAAATTCTTCAGGCAGGATTCTGGGCTTGAGTTAGTTCTCCCCACTAAACCCATGGGATATTGTCCAAAGTTTAGAGCTAGGGCAAAACTTGGAGGCATTCATACTCATGATGCTAGAGGGTTTCAGGTTTGTGATGTGAAGCAAGCATGTCAAACTCGCAGCCTGCGGGCCGCATGCGTCGCTTATTTGGCCCGTGTTAGCCTTTGAATTGGACATGCTTGATGTAAAGGAATTAGAGTGCTGGGGGTGGGGCGAGAGGTCCAGGGCAGACAGACCGAACCCTCCACTGACAGACCTGATCCTGCTGGGAGGAGGAAAACCTTGGACCCTCAGAATGATGCTCTTAGACCAGCCGTGGGCAAACTACGGCCCGCGGGCCGGATCCGGCCCGTTTGAAATGAATAAAACTAAAAAAAAAAAAAAGACCGTACCCTTTTATGTAATGATGTTTACTTTGAATTTATATTAGTTCACACAAACACTCCATCCATGCTTTTGTTCCGGCCCTCTGGTCCAGTTTAAGAACCCATTGTGGCCCTCGAGTCAAAAAGTTTGCCCACCCCTGTCTTAGACTCTCGGCAAAGGGAACAGAATTTCTTTTGTCATTTAATAAAATATTGCCCATCCCACCTCCTCTCTCACTAAAATCCAAAGGCAAAAATGTTAGTAACAGTTTGTTTTTAAAACCTAGATATAAAAATCGAAAGAAAAAAAGCTTTAAGTAGAGGTTCCTTTTCCTGCCACCTAAAAGGTTTTCGGCTCTGCCAATGTTCACCAGAAACTGTGGTTCCGAAAGCTCCCGTCTCCAACCCTTCTCACTGAAGACAACGCCTGGGGTCCCCCTGTCCCATTAGCCCCCCAGAACTGACCCGGGGCCCGGAGGGTCACCTGCCAATGTCCATGAAACTACAGGGGAAGGGAGGAGGCCCACATTGCCCATCGCAAAACAGATAGATGTTCGCACAAATAATATCTCAACTTCACAGCAAACAAGTCTGCAGTGCTATTAGGCCGACCGCGCGGCTAAATGGGGTGTTGTGGGAGGACGTGCACCTGACACACAGCACGCCCTCTTCTAAGCACTTTACAGGTGGCCACACATTCCATTTCCACGGCTCCCGAGTGCGCACCGGATTCCCCCATTATACAACGCCCACCCCGGCAGGTTAGCAGCTTGCTCAAGGTCACTCTAGACCCGTGGCCGGCAAACTGAGGCTCGCGAGCCCCATGCGGCTCTTTGGCCCCTTGAGTGTGGCTCTTCCTAAGCCTTAGGAGGACCCTCATTAAGTGAATAACAATGTACCTACCTATATAGTTTAAGTTTAAAAAATTTGGCTCTCAAAAGAAATTTCAATCGTTGTACTGTTGATATTTGGCTCTGTTGACTAATGAGTTTGCCGACCACTGCCCTAGACAGTGGCTGAGCTGGGATTTGAACCCAGGAGTCCTCAGATAATAATAATAATAATAATAATAATAATAATAATAACCATAAAAGCAGCTATGATTTATTGATCCCTTACTCTTTCCCCAGACATCCCACTGAACTCTTTTTACACGTTACATCCTTGAATCCTCACTATAATTATATAAAGTACTAACAAGTACTATCCCCACTGCACAGAGGAGGAAACAGGTGCACAGAGGTGAGGTAACTTGCCCAAGGTTGAAAAGGTAGGAAAGATTCCTTAAAATTCCAGGGTCCTAGCTCAGGACGGTGACTCCCGCCCACTCCTGACCTCGCCTACCCCATACCAATGAGGGAACTGGAACCTCAGGGGACCTCAGCTCCTGGGGGGGCAGGGAGGGTGCAGCCCCTGCCCACCCCGAGCAGAGCCACCAGGCATTGTCCTGCGGCCCACGGACAGCCGGGGCTGAGCCCCGGGAGGGAATTAACAGCCCGCTACACTGAGGGTTTGCTTCTCTCTGCAACCACAGCCACCCCAGAGAAGACGCTACCGAGGGCGAGAGGAGCAGCGCGGCAGGTCTGCGCGTCTCTCCGGGACGGGAAGAGGCTGCGCAGGTGCAGGGCGAGAGGCGAGGCGCCGCCCCGGACCCCGGCGCGGTTTCTGAGCGGCTCAGAGTCCCCTCTCGTTAGCTGTGTGCTCGGGGCACAGCACAGGCAGACGCCAGGGAGCTGGATCCCCACTGACCTGCGACGGTCAGCATCCCGGCCACCCGGAGGCAGCCCCGCGCGGGGGCCGGCACCGCCACCCGGCGCGCGGACGGCGTCCAGGAAGCCAGGGACCCCGCGGCCGCTCCGGCGCCTGAATCCCCCCGGCTGTGCGACCTGACCCGGCTGCTCACCTCCCTCGGTCCGAAGGCTCCGGCGCGAGCAGGTGCGCGATCCGCGCGCTCCTTTCCGCTCCGGGTACAGCGCGAGCATCTCCCGGCGGCGCCGCTGCCGGCTCTTGTGAGCCTCGCCGGCCCCGCCCCCAAGGCCCGCCCCGTGCCCGCCCCCACCTGCCCAGGTGCGTTCCCGGGCGGCGAGGCTGTGCGGGCCGCCTGCCACCCTGCGGCCGCTCTGCGCCCCGCCGCCTGCGTGCGCCTTCCGGGGGCACAGCGCGGTGCCTACTGCCGCCCGGAGGCCACCCGGCGCCCTGCATCTCCCGGGGCCGTGCCGGTGCGCACCGTCTCCCAGCCGATCGCAGCGCCCCCTGCCGCCAGGCACTCGGGCCCGGTTGGCCGCCAGGCTGCCCCAGCACCGGGACCCCAAGCAGGCTCCTCTAGGGCTTCCTCCTGCCCTGGCTACCTGAGTCCAGCTGCTGGCAACAGCGTGGTTCAGCCAGACGGCTCATCCTCTGACTCGTCAGCTGCCTTTTTACAGGGGCTCAGCACACATCTACAAGAAATGAGCTTAAAAGATTGCAACTGGGAGGGACCATAGCGCCACCTCGGGCTCAGTCCCTTAGAGTAGCGAGGAAACAGGAGCCGCGAGGGAAAGGCGTCTGTTCCCGCTCAGAGCGTCTCAGCCTGACCTGTGCATCCCATCACCTGCGGGTCATGTTATGATGCAGGTTCTAATTTAGCGGGCGCGGGGCTTGGAAACGTGCATTTCTGACTTCCCGGGTGATGCTTCTGGTTGGAGGGCCACACTTTGAGTAACAAGGGCTACTTGCCCAGGTGAGTGGAAAGTGGTGCAGATTTTTGGAGGGTAATTTAAAGAAAAGCTCATTATTTTGAGTACCAGTAGGACATATGGGAATACGTAGCAGACAGATGGAAGGTGGAGCTCTGTGGAGCAGTCTGGGCTGGAGACCTAGATGAGGGGCTCAGCTTGTAGGAAATGGCATGGAGATAGATGTGGCCGAGAAGATATCTGGGCTGGGCTCAGCTTGTAGGAAATGGCATGGAGATAGATGTGGCCGAGAAGATATCTGGGCTGGGAGTACAGTCTTAGAGAAAGCACTTTTAGGGAGCAGGAGAATGAAGTGGGGGAGGAAGAGAGAGAGAGGGAGTGAGGGAGAGAGAGAGAGAGAGAGAGAGAGAGGGAGAGAGAGAAGTGGAAACGGAGAAGAAACCATCAGAGCAATGGGTGAAACTGAATGATACAATGACCCAAGGGGAAAAAATCGAGGAGGATGGGCAATATGGTCACGCAATGGGGAGGATGATCATAGGGAAAAGCCGGCAAAAAAAATCTCAACTGCTTAGTCCAACATGCATGCACATTGTAAAGAGCTCATAATAAAGAGAAAATGGAAGTCTTTCTGTAATATGCAACCCCAGTAAATGAGCATGGTTATTATTTATATATTCATATGTGTATTGGGACTATGAAATACACACTGTTCTTTAAGTTTGTTTTAATGACAATGCACTACACAGTTATATTCTTATTTTAAAGAAATAAAGCCAGCTTTTTCACTCCATGATATATTGTAACTTTCCTTGTATATATATATATATATATATATATGCACACTTATATATATATGCACATATATATATATATATATATATATGCACACTTACTGGTAGGTAAGCATTCAACTCACATAGCTTACTTAATCAACCTATTAATAGTTTTAAAGATTGCTTCCAATTTTGCATTAATATAAATTATTCTCTGGTCTAGATAATATCTTCATATATGTCTCTGATTATTTCCTTGAGATAAATTCCTACTAGTGGGACTTTTTTTTTTTCTTTTACTGTCAATGTACTTACTCTGTTTAATTGACACAACAAAATAGACAAAAGAGAAGGCTACAAAAACAGTATGTAGAATAAAAGAATATATATAAAAATGTTTTTTAAAAAGATGTTATCTCTTGGGATAGGCTTACATGTGATTTTTTTTCTTATAGGTGTTTTTTTCTCTAATGGTGACATATATATATATATATATATATATATATATATATATATATATATCACCTGTGCCATAAAAGCTTTTAAAAGATGGTAAGCTAGTTAAAGACAGGGATAAGATGTGAAATCAGATCTATGCCACTATTGGATGGAATGGATTTAGGCTGGATTATCTTCTTTTTAAAAACCAAGTTAAAATTTACATACAGTGAAATGCACAGACCTTATGGGTACAGTTCGATGAGTTTTGGTAAATGTACACCATCACCCCAGTCCACATATAGCACATTGCCCCAGGAAGCTCCCTCGGCCCCCTCCTACTCATTCCCACGTAGGCACCGTGGGTTTACACTCCATAGGAAGGGCTTACACAGTGTATACTCTTTTGTGTCTGGTTTCTTTCATGAACTCAGTTCTGACTTCTGCTTTTCCACGATGCCATTACTGCCTCTGGATACTGAGTTACCCGCTTTCACAGGTGAGGGGACTGAGTCGCAGAGAGAGTACGTTTACCATTTGTTTCCCAGTAAGTACCAGTAGTGGTAGGACTAAGATTGCATCCAAGTCTGCTGCCCTAGAAAGCCTGCACACTTATCTACAAAGCTGGGTGAGAATCTTGCTGTGAGCGGGACCAATCCTCATCCTCCCAGCTCCCCCACAGGGATGACAAAAGGTCTTTGGAATGGCTGAGATGGAGAGAAGCCCCTCACTTTGTGGGCCATGGGCAGCAAGCCTTCTACCAAGATGTATGCGCCAGGCATAGTCAACCAAAATTGCCAAAACTATCTTGGGTGCAGAGTGGTGTTGTCTCGGAACCACTCTGTCATCATAGACCATAGGCAGCGGCCAGCATCAGTGTCCATATTTATAACATATACCTACAATCGACTTCTTACCACCCCTGGGGCCACCACTGTGCTCAGTCCATCACCATCGCTCACCTGGCTCATTGCTGTGGCCTCCGACCTAGTCTTCCCTCTCCACACCTATTGTCAACACACCAGCCAAAGGGGTCCTATCAAGTTAGAGTCAGATCATGTCACTCCCCTGTTTATTTATTTTTGTTTTGTTTTTAAATGTACTTATTTATTTTTAATTATTATTTTAATCCTCACCTGAGGATATGTTTTTATTGATTTTAGAGAAAGAGAACGGGAGAGAGAGAGAGACAGGGAGAGAGAAAGAGAAACATCGGTGTGAGAGAGAAACATCAACTGGTTGCCTCCTGCATGTGCCCTGACCAGGAATTGAACTGGTGACCCTTTGGTGCATGGCATGGCACTCCGCCCAACTGAGCCACACCGGCCGGGCGTCACTCCTCTGTTTACACCTGTTCAATGATGTCGTCATTCAGAGTGAAAGCCGCCCCTACAGTCACTGGCATGGCCTTCTGCCGGTCCCTGTTATCTCCCACCACTCTTATTCTGGCTCGTTCCGCTTCTCTCTCATTGGCCTCCTGCTGTTGGAATATAACGGGCACACCCTGACTCAGGGCTTGTTACTGGTGCTCACTCTTTTTGAAATTCCTCTCTCTCCACATACACACACTCAGATAATCACATGGCTCATCCTCTTGCCTCCTTCAAGTCTGCCCATTTAAAATCGAAAAGTTTCCCATCTTTTCAGAACTTCCTTACCCTACAGTTCCTCCTTCGCTGTTTTCTATATATCAAACCCAAGCAAGATAAGCAGAATCGCTTAACTGACCGCCCAGTGGCACGTATGGCGCAGCGTTGCTGTGGCATTGATAACTGACACACTTCACTCAGCCAGAAGCCTTGAAAGACCCACGCATTTCAGGACCATTGGGACCAATGCCAGGCTCAGCCTCACCTGTAAGCCGTGAAGAGAAGAGTTCCGAGCCCAGGAAATACCACCAGCAGGGGCCACCTTCTGAGAACACTAAAACCATGAACATTCAACATCAGCTCCTTCTTTCGGGATGCTACTGGAATTCTGGGACTGGAATTAGCCTTGGTAAAGTCCTTTGGCTTCAAGTAACAGAAATAGACTCATGTTAGTGAAAGCTAAACCAAGAAATGATTAAGGGGTTATCACATGGGGTTTGGGAATGAAGCCAACACAAAGAAAAGCAGAGCTGAGAGATGGAGAGGGTTCCAGCTCTCAAGATAAAATGCATGTCTTTGCACCCAGTACCACCTAGAGCTGAGTCTACATCCTGGATTTTTTAGTCACATAAGCCAATAAATTTGCTATAGTGCTTACGATACATTAAATTCAGTTTCTCTCATTGGAAAGCAAGAGTCCCAACAAATAGAGAGGATAAATATTTTATCTTCACACATGGATGTGTGTGTGTGTGTGTGGGGGGGGGGGGGTGCCATCTTCTGTTCCTTAAAGTGAGTGTATTCCAAATCCAGTCCCAGATGAAGGATCTACACATTTTCTGGCAATGTTTTTTCTCTGCCAGATGACACCAGTGAAGACCCTGCTCTACTAAAAGGGAAGAGGGGAATTTGAACTGTGACTGTCTTTATTCCTGGACCTCTTTAGCTATCTCAGTAAGACCCAAAGTTTACCAAATTATCTCTACAGGACCTGCATCTTGTTATAAAATCTTGCTGCAGTCTCAATGGGACTCAAATTCCCAGGCTCACATTGATGTCCTATATAATAAAAGCCTAATATGCACATTGTTCCCTCAACTGGGAGTTTGACCGGGAGTTTGACCAGGGGGCGGGGCCAGCCCACCAACTGCCCTCAGCCCCTCCTCCCGGCTGGCTCCACTGCCAATAGCCCACCCCCACCCTGATTGGGGGTGGGGCCGGTCAGCCAACCGCAGGAAGGGAGGCCCCAGCTGGCAGCTGGCAGCCACTAGGGACCCTACCCGTGCACAAATTTCGTGCACTGGGCCTCTCATTATGTAATAAAACAGTAAGATTCCAAAAGTTATCAACAAGGTCTTCTGTGACTTGCTGGGCTCATGAGGGGTGGCGGCATGATAAAAGGTCACTCGTATTTACTTATTCTAATCCTCACGCAAGGATATGTTCTTATTGATTTTAGAGAGAGAGGAAGGGAGAGAGATAGAAACATCGATGTGAGAGAGAAACATTGATTGGTTGCCTCCCATATGCACCCTGACTGGGGATCGAACCTGCAACCTTTTGGTGTATGACCTAACCAACCAAGAATGAGACACTGGGCCGGGACTCATCTAATTCAAGCATGTTAAATTCAAAGGCTAACAAGGGCCAAATAAACAAGGTTGAAGTTTATGTGGGCCGCAAAAAAAACAAAAGCTTCAATTTTCATAGAAACGTAGGTTTATTTTGACAGAGACATGCTAAATACAAAAGGCTGAAATAAATGAGTAATCGTCAACATAAAATAATAGAACACTTCAATAAAAATTAATATTATTTCTTGAACATTAACTTACCAGACACTGAATAACTGCACAAATTAATAAGCGTAATGCAAATAAACCTATTTTTCTTGTTCTCTGAAAGTGAAATATTTCCTGTTGCGTACACCAAACAAGTCAGTACAAGACTAATGACGTGGCAATCGGCTGCTAAAATATTCGCTGCTGGTGTTAATGGACAGAAATGGTGCGCCTGTGCGTAAGGGAAATGAATGCAACACAATTATAATAATCAGTCATTAGCGAACATTGTAGTTTATTATTAATAATTATGTATAACAGGATATTGTAAAAATTAAGTAACAAAAGTATTATTAAAACGTTTCTTACATATCGTTATATTGGCTAGGCTGCAAAAATATTCATTGTGGGCTGCATGCGGCCCGAAGGCTGTGAGTTTGACATGCTTGTTCTCATTCATTAATCAGACCCGTGACCCGTATACTATTTGTGTGTATAATCTTACATGGGGGCAATAGTGTCAATTGTTGTAGTATTAAAGAGGCAACTTTGGCTATATTTTCCAAGAATGACCCTGTGTGCATTGTGTGGGCCCTCCTGTTGTAATTGAGTCTTGATTGCCATTGGCTTTTTCGTGCGTGGGATCCACCCCGGGCTGGCTGCCAGTGAGGCTCGCCCCCAGCACAGCATGCAGGCTGCTGTGTAGATGCTGATCACATGAAGGGGAATCGCCTCAGCAGGTTTGGTGCCTGCTGAGATCTCCCTGTGGATGTGCTGCTTCTGAAGCTAGTTGGACCCTGCTCTGTAGTTGTCTGAAGATGGCCACTGGGTGTATTGGTTCTGGGCCTCTTCAGAGGGACTCTGGTGCAGGCCAATGCCAGGCGCTGTCTGTGACTGGCCCAGGGCAACCTGTTTGGAGCTTCAGCGATCCACAGCTTATGGCTCCCTCTGCTGGGGCTGGGTGTGTGAGCAAAGAACCTAGCTGTGCACCAAGGTCTGCTTTTCCCAGCACAGGGCCCAGGGCAGGTCAGCAAAGTCTCAAAGCACCCAGAGACCCGCCTCTGCCTACAGGCTGCCTGTTAGGCTGTCACGGGGCTGTACTCAGCAGGGTGTGAGCTCCACAGGGTGGGGTGAGAGGGCTTCCAAGGGGCGGGGCTATTGCTTCCCCCAAGGCTGATGCTGCATGGAAGGGAATGCTCTGTCTGAGAAAGATGGCGTCTGCAGCATGGGGGAATGACTCAGCACAGGGATCCTGGCAGCTGACCTCCCCAGAGCCACCAACCTGACTCTCCTCACACAGCTTTAGTCTGCTCTGCCCTCCCTCTGCCAAACCCCAGGGTGAGGAGCTGCAAACAAAATTTTGTGTGTTGGCTCTTCAAGAGGGTGCCTGCATTTCTCACCATCTCTCCCTGGTGGACAGAAACCCTGCTGCTTTTCACAGTCAGATCTTATGTGGGTGCCTTTCCTGGTTCTGGTGCTCTGGGCTGGGGAGCTCGGCTTGGTGATTAGACCCCACATTTCTTAGGGAGAACCCCCCACAGCTGAGATATCCCTCCAGAACTTCAGCTACTGCCCAAGGGTGCTGGGCCAGCCCTCTCAAACCTGCCCATCTCCTACCAGGCTCGATGTGGCTTTTCTGTAAGTCCTTGGTTTTTGGTTACATCTATCTTCCAAGATACTTTCTTTCTCCAAGAGGGCACACATGCTTCTGACCAGTGTAGCATCATTTTCCTAATGTAAGAAACATTTAAAGAAATGTTTGAAAAATTGATTTCAGAGAGGAAGGGAGAGGGAAAGAGAGACATAGAAACATCAATGATGACAGAAAATCATTGATTGGCTGCCTCCTGCATACCCTCTACTGGGGATCGAGCCCCTAACCCAGACAATGCCCTGAGTAGGAATTGAACCATGACCTCCTGGTTCATAGATCGATGCTCAACCACTGGGCCATGCTGGCTGGGCAAGAAACTTTTTAAAATTAATCAGATTCTTTAAGGACCAAGAGACATGCACAGATTACCTATGATGATGGGGCTTATTGAAAGTACACACAAGATGACCCATCACAGGAGAGTTCTGGATGGAATCTGTTTTTTCTGCATGAAACCCATTCTACTTTCTCCTGGCAACAGAATCTACCCTTTTCTTTGAGGAATCAGCTTCCCTTACTTTTTGTCCATGTGATTCTGGTAGGAACCCCATTCTCAGCGCCAATCACAACATTTCTCTCTATGGCCATAGTTGGTTCCAGAAAGGGCAGCCAATAAAAACCTTCCCCTGGAGAGAGTTTAACCAGCATTTGTGCTAATAGATGAAAATTCTTGCCAACTTCTCAGCCGTTTCAGAAGGGTTTTCGCTGCCCTATCAGCCACCTGCTTGGCCCTTGCCCATCCTACATTTTAGCCTTCATCATCTGAAAAAATCCACTTCTAGTACTTATTTGTAACTCAGCTAGGAGTGTATCTTGCAAGTATCAGAAACAAACAACTCAGAACTAACTTAAGTTTAAGAAAGGAAGAGGTTATTTCATGTCCTGGGGAGTTTGGCTTTAGGCCCAGCTTACACCTGGCTTCCAAAGACGCCAGCAGGACCTGGTTTCTCTGGCTTCAAGTCTAGGCTCTACTTTCTCAGTGTTCATGCCACTCTCTGCCCAGTGCCGTCCGAAGATGACGGCATTAGCTCCGGCCCTCACAGGTACGTAGCTAAGTCCAGCGGGACTGGTAGTTCAAGCATAGCTTGTAGGATTAGTTATGAATGGTACGAATCAGGCCTTATTATTTTGCCTGAGTTATGTTGCAGCCCTAATTGAACACGATTATTAGAATAATGGAACGCTCTGAGCAGCTCAGGTTTAGATTACGTGCTCCACCTTTGAGTAGAACCAGCTTCACCCAAAACACAGGTGCTGAGAGTGAGGAAAGGACGTTTCCCCCAAAGCGAAATCAGCGTCAACTCTGCTTTGCAGAACATCGAGGCTCCTGTAATCTCCCTCCCTTTGCCTTCTTTGGTGCTTGCAGCTGATAGCCGTTTCAGTAAAACACTCTTATTTTGGTTTCTCTGGTGTATCACTTTTCTAGAATTTACTTATACTCCATGGAACTTTATGTAATACCTCTGTGGAGTTTCTGGGATTTAGAGATCAGTGTCAGGGATCATGAACTCAGGAACCCAGTCATGAGAGGTGGCAGGAGATCTTGAATCTTCTGGAGAGTCAGAGGAGAGCTCAAGTGGCTGAGAACACATGGTTAAACTGCTAACCAAGTGGGCTTAGGCCTCGGTGGCATGGCATTGACTAAGGGTGGGAACCCAGTGAGTAAGCTTGCTCCCAAGTTTGGCTCTCTCCTGGATTCCTGTGGCTTTAGGATTATGTCCTCCCTTTCTTATGGATGTTACTTTGCCCCACGAGCATGAGGCCAAGGCTCTCTCTTCATGCATGCTTGTTAAGCCAGTCTTTTTAGAAACCTACTCTCCTTGATCACTGGGCACTAGGGGACAGAATCCTTAGATTCGCTTATAATTTTCCTGGTGCTGCTCCTCTTGACAGAAGCTGACTTTTGATGGTCAGCACCGCGGACAGCAGCCATAGCTGTGTTTGTGGGTTCTCCCTTTCGGCAGGAGGTCTGCAACGGGCTGCCCCGTCCCACAAAATGCCACTTGCAGCTTGGAGTTAGATAGAGAAAGGAGGGTGAGTAGATAAAGTGACCGCCGACAGCCAAGTTATTCAGCTGGCAGAGGAGGAAGTAACAGATTGCCTAGAAGTGTAGAGTTGATGCTTGATATTTGTGCTTGCAATGGCTGTGTTCTATAAAGTCACCACAGACACTGAGTTAGCGAACAGCGAATCATTGCCCCAAGGTGAAATACAGACTTCGGTCCCTGTGAGCCTCTGGTCACAACATAGTCATTAACCGATTGATGCATACCTTTTATTTATTTTTATAATTGTATTTATTTTTAGGGAGAGAGTAAGGAAGAGGGAGAGAGAGAGAGAACAAAGTGAGATGAAACACCAGTTGGCTGCCTCCTGCACAGCCCCTCTTGGGGATGAAGCCTGAAGCCCCGGCATGGGCCTCTACAGAAAATCAAACAGGCAACCTTTCGGGCGCATGGAATGACACCCAACCAACAGAGCCACGCCAGCCAGGGCTCAATGTCTAAATGTATTTCTGTGTAAAGACACCTTATTTAATAGATATTTTGATTCATCAGCATTGAACTCACAGCCAGCAGCACTGTAACTCATACCTGGACAAAGCTAATCTAACACTCATACTTTCTCTGGAAGGCACACCACCACCTTGCACAACCATTCTATTTAAAATCACAACCTCGAGAGAAATTTTCTGTTCCTCTCTCCTGAATTATTTTTTTTTCATAGCACCGATTTTCAAAATTGTGTATGTTACTGGTATCTTGTCCGTCTTTCCGCACTAGAGTGTAAGCTCCTTGAGAGCAGGCATTTTTACCTATTTTGTTCATTACTTTATCCCCAGGGTAGATGGGGCAGTGTATACAAAGGGGCTCAATGTATATTTTATGAATAAATGAGTGAGCACAATAACAGAGCCAGTCCAGTTTGGGTTATAGTTCGCTCCCTGGCCCTAGAAGGGTATGCCTGGGGAGAAATGGGTTGTCTCACTCAGGGGAAATGCCCAACTGACTGCAGGCTGGAGGGTTGAAGGGGCTGCGAAAAGACAGTGATATTACCATTTTTGTATTCCAAAAGGGCTTCAGCTTGCAGCTGCATGATACACAGAGGGCCGGTTTCATGGGAGCATGACTTGAGTGGCTGTGTCAGTTCCTACATTCGGAAGGGTCTTGTGCTATGTTTAATGCTCTGCTGTCATCATCTTGAAATTTTTAATAATTTATGAACAAGGGATTCTGCATTTTCATTTTCACTGGGCCCCGCCAATTAAATAACTCTCTTAGGTACGCAGAACAGATTCCACGGTCTCCTTGGATTTGGGAACGTTGTGAGTGATGAAGGTGCGAACTGCTACGGCTAACGTGATCAGAATCCAGCGGACTTGGAATTTTCCTAACGGGAGAGGAGCCGTTCTGACTGAGAACAGGGACCAGAAAGTTCAGGTTCTGGAGGGGAGATAAAAGTAAGCTAATGTTCTTGAAATGTTAAGTTCTGTGAGGGCAGGAATTTGGTCTGTATTGGAGAAAGAAGAATGGCTGTTTAATGCACTAGTCTTTCAGCTCATTTCCATGTTTGACATTCTCGTGTCCTGGCAGGGCAGCTCAGTTGGTTAGAGCATTGTCCTGATACGCCAAGGGTGTGGGTTTGATCCTCAGTCAGGGCACATACAAGAACCAACCAATGAGTGCACGCTTCTCTCCCCCAATCTCTCTCTCCCCCCCTTCCCCTCTCTCTGTAAAATCAATTAAAATTTTTCATAATAAAAAGTTTAGAACATAAGAAGTAAATCGTTAGCAATATGGGTCCACTGAGATAACACATATATTTCCATGTTTTTTATTCATTATTGATGAAGTTGATCTGTTGCTTTATGGTTTGATCAATAACTTACTCAACAATTAACTGATATCCACAGTGTTTTTAAGCATCTCTTAGCAAATAATTAATTTAGATGATCAAGAGGGAGTTTTCTATTTCAATAGCTATTAATGTTTTCTCAGCTATCCCCCTTTTGAAAAAAAAATGTACTTAAGTTTTGTTTGATATAATTAATCATTGTAAAAATGTTAAGCATTACAGAAAAAAATGAAAATCTTGCTTAATAACCACTTACCTCAGACACAAATCCCACCTCATTCTTAACAATTTTGTGTGTTCTTTCAGACTTAAAAGTTGTTACACAAATATAGAAAACTGTATTACCTACGTGCGCTTACATTTTTCTGCAATCGTCTTTTTTCACTTAATTAAAAATTATGATCATCTTTCCATGTAAATCCATAAAGGGGTATCTTATTCTTTACAATGGCTGCATAGTATGTCTTATATCTCTTAGTCTATAGCTATTTTTCCTTTTCAATTCAAGTAAGATTTAAAAACATGTTCTTGGTGCTATAAATTTTCCCAATTACATGTCTTAGTGGGGATCTCTTTCAAATACATTATGCTGGGTACCATTAATCTACACACACACATTCTCTAGTCCTAGATGTTTTCTTCTATTGTTTTCCTGGTGGAAATTACTGCTCTTTACTTGGAGGAAATGGAGACAAAGTAGAGAGCTAAAGAAAGGTATTAAAAATTGTACTTATGCTCAAAGAGATGAGAAAAGCATTGCATCTATAAAACAAGAATATGATTTTTAAAATAAGAATATAAATGGCTTTGGAAAATAACATTTCAATAGAAGAAATTTAAAATTAAATAAAAGCATTAAAAGATAATGTTTCAGTCTTCTGGTGTGGCTCAGTGGATTGAGTGTTGTCCTGTGTACCAGGAGGTCACAGTTCGATTCCCAGTCAGGGCACATGCCTGGGTTGCGGGCTTGATTCCCAGTAGGGAGTATGCAGGAGGCAGCCGATCAATGTTTCTCTCTCATCAATGTTTCTATCTCTCTCCCTCTCTCTTCCTCTTTCTCTAAAAATCAACAAAAACATTTTTTTAAAAAAAGATAAAGCTTCAGAAATCTCCTAGGAAGTAGAATTAAAAAGAACACAGATGGGAAAGAAAAAAGAAAAGATAATGCCATTGAGAATTAATTCATTGATGTTCAATATTCAACTTAGAGGAGTTCTATAAAGAGAGTAAGTGCAGGACTCAGATTCTGTTTTCATTGGAAATTTTGATATTTTGTTGATCATGGATTTTTTTTTTTTGCATTAAGTTTTTTTAAAAACAACAACAACAACAAAGCTCCCCTCACCAGTGTGGGTGTGTATCATCCAATCCATTAAAGGCCCGCAGAGAACAAAACAGTGGACAAAGGGCGAATTTAACTTTTCCTCCTCCTGCCCTGGAACAGGGTGTCTCTAGACTCAGACTGAGACACCACCAGCTTTCCTGGCTCTCCAGCTTGCAGACGGGAGGCTGTGGGGCTTCCAGGCCTCCATAACTGTGTGAGCCCATTCCTGTAGTAAAGCTCCATGCACATGCCTGTCTCCGAACGGCTCTGTTTATCTGGAGAGCCATCAGGCGTGAGTGTCCCGGTGCCCTCTTCAAATCCATGTCCCAGGTGACTGCCTCACTAGCCTCACCTTATACCTGGCCCTGCCTTTGGGTGGCAGTTGAGCTTCTGGGTTGTTCCTGAGATTCCTTCACTTGGTGCCACAGGCTGCGGTTGGCAGAGTGGCTTGCCTGCCCTCTCCCCCGCCTCCCGGTGGTGGCATAAGCCTCAGCTCCCCAAGGGAAAGCCTCCCTACTCGAAATACAAAGCAGCTTCTGTTTTCTGGATGGAACCTTGACTTACACGTTCTCTTATCAACTGTACTCTCCTTTCCATGATCACTATTAATATGGATTTATAACATTTTATTCTTTTACTCTCATCTTGGTAAGGTTTTGTATGGAACAGAGGAAAACTTAAGATTTACAGAAGAGTTGTGAAGATAGTACAGAACTATTATATAACCTTCCCCTTCTCCCCCCGACGTTAACATCTCGCACAGCTGTGGTACATTGTTAAAACTAAGAAACGAGCATTGGTACCACACTATTAATGTCCTGGTTTTATTTGTATTTTATCAGATTTTCTACTAATATCCTTTTCTTTGCCAGGGCCCAACCCGGGTGCCATCTTGCATTTAACCATCACGTCTTCTTAGTCACCTCTGGACTCTGATAGTTCTCAGTCTTGCTCTGGCTTTCCTGACCATGGCCGTTTTGAAGAGCACTGGTCAGTCACTTTGTAGAATGTCTCTATATTTGGGTTTGTGTGATTTTTTTCTTCATGATTAGACTCGGGTTATAGTTTTGCAAAGAATACCATAGAGGTAAAGCGCCCTCTTCATCACATTGTATTAGGGTTCGATATTAACTTTTATGTGTTTACTTGACAGGGTCACAGGGAACACAGATATTTGATCAAACATTTCTCTAATTGGCTTAATTTAACAATTCGGGAATCAGACAGCACCCCATCTAGCAGATAAAAAAGAGCTCCGAGGAGCTTTATGTTTTATATTTTAAAAGCAAATTAATCCTCCTGGAAAAGTATAAACATATTTTTTGTGGTTCTAATGCTTGAATGATCGTGGTAAAATTGTCTCATGAAGTTAGGATGGGTATTCTATTTTTCAGAGGAGGTTGGGTAGAATCAGGATGGGAAGGATGTCTTTATATACCTCTGTCTAATGGCAGGAAGAATTGTGTCTGTGGAACTGTGATGTTCTTCTCTGTTTCTGTCTTGGCTTTTGCCGTGGCCTTCTTTTTCTTTTACTTTAAGTCATTCTTTATTTCTCAATGACAGTTGGTGCACATTATTATTTTTTTAAATATATTTTATTGTTTTTTTTACAGACAGGAAGGGAGAGGGATAGAGAGTTAGAAACATTGATGAGATAGAAAGATCAATCAGCTGCCTCCTGCACACCCCATACAGGGGATGTGCCCACAACCAAGGTACATGCCCTTGACCAGAATCGAACCTGGGACCCTTCAGTCCACAGGCTGACGCTCTATCCACTGAGCCAAACCGGTTAGGGCTGGTGTACATTATTATATTAGTTTCAGGTGTACACCCTAGTGATTAGGCATTATAGAACTTACTAAGTGATCATCCTGATAAGTCTTGTACCCATCTGACACCATACGTAGTTATTAAAATATTAACTATTCCCTATGTCATATTTTACATCCCCATGACAATTCTGTAACAACCAATTTGTACTTCTTAGTCTCTTCACCTTTTTCATCCATCCCCCCAACTCCCGTTGCATTTGGCAGCCCTCAAAATCTTCTCTGTATCTATGAATTGATTTCTGTTCTGCTCCTTCATTTATTTTGATTTTTAGATTAAATTGCTGATAGAGTCCTAGCCGGTTTGGCTCAGTGGATAGAGCGTCGGCCTGCAGACTGAAGGGTCCCAGGTTTGATTCCGGCCAAGGGCACATGCTCAGGTTGCGGGCTCGGTCCCCAGTAGGGGGCATGCAGGAGGTAGCCGATCAATAATTCTCTCTCATCATTGATATTTCTATCTCTCTCTCCCTCTCTCTTCCTCTCTGAAATAAATAAACCAGCTAGGGCAGTGGTTGGCTAACTCATTAGTCAACAGAGCCAAATATCAACAGTACAACGATTGAAATTTCTTTTTTTTTTTTTAATATATTTTATTGATTTTTTACAGAGAGGAAGGGAGAGAGATAGAGAGTTAGAAACATCGATGAGAGAGAAACATCGATCAGCTGCCTCCTGCACATCTCCTACTGGGGATGTGCCCGCAACCCAGGTACATGCCCTTGACCGGAATCGAACCTGGGACCCTTCAGTCCGCAGGCCGACGCTCTATCCACTGAGCCAAACCGGTTTCGGCTGAAATTTCTTTTGAGAGCCAAATTTTTTCAACTTAAACTATATAGGTAGGTACATTGTTATTAACTTAATTAGGGTACTCCTAAGGCTTAGGAAGAGGCACACTCAAGGGGCCAAAGAGCCGCATGTGACTCGTGAGCCGCAATTTGCCAGCCACGGGGCTAGGGAAATAAACAAACCAACATATTTTTTAAAAAATTGCTGATCGCCAAAACCGGTTTGGCTCCGTGGATAGAGCATCGGCCTGCGGACTTAAAGGTCCCAGGTTCGATTCCGGTCAAGGGCATGTACCTGGGTTGCGGGCACATCCCCGGTGGGGGATGTGCAGGAGGCGACTGATCGATGGTTCTCTTTCATCGATGTTTCTGACTCTCTATCTCTCTCCTTTCCTCTCTGTAAAAAATCAATAAAATATATTTAAAAAAAAATTGCTGATAGATATGTATTTATTGCCATTTTATTGTTAACATTATTTATCATTTCTTTTTCCTTCTCCTTAAAGAAGACCCTTTAACAATTATTTTAATACTGGTTTGGTGGTGATGAACTCCTTTAGCTTTTTCTTGTCTGGAAAGCTCTAGCTGTTTTTAGATTCTAAATGATAATTTTGGTTGTAGGTCCTTGCTTTTCATCACTTTGAATATTTCTTGCCACTCCCTTCTGGCCTGCAAAGTTTCTGTTGAGAAATTAGCTGATAGTCTTATGGGAGCTCCCTTGTAGGTAACTAACTGCTTTTCTCTTAATGCTTTTAAGATTCTCTCTTCATCTTTAACCTTTTGCATTTTAATTTGATGTATCTAGGTGTGGGCCTCTTTGGGTTCATTTTGTTTGGGACTCTGCACTTCCTGGACTTCTATGTCTGCTTCCTTCATCGGGTTAAGAAAGTTTTCTGTCATTATTTTCTCAAATAAATTTTTAATTTCTTGTTCTCTTTTTCTGGCATCCCCATGATGCAAATGTTGGTATGCTTGAAGTTGTTCAGAGGCTCCTTACACTATCCTCATTTTTTTTTTTGAATTAGTTTTTCTTTCTGCTGTTTTGTTTTTTGCTTCCTTATATTCCAAATTGCTGATTTGATTAATCTACTCTACTGTTAATTTGTTAATTCCATGTAACTTACTCCTCATTTCAGTTAGTGTATCCTTCATTTCTGACTGGCAAGATATATATATATAGTAGCGGCCCAGTGCACAAATTCATGCAGCAGTGGGGTCCCTCGGCCTGGCCTGCGGGATTGGGCTGAAACCAGCTCTCTGACATCCCCCGAGGGGTCCCGGATTGCAAGAGGGTGCAGGCCAGGCCAAGAGACCCCACTGGTGAATGATCAGGGCTGGGGAGGGACACGGGAGGTTGGCCAGCTGGGGAGTGACTGCAGGAGGGCTCCAGAGCATATCCGGCCCCCTTGCTCAGTCCCAATGGGCCAGACCCCAGCAGTAAGCTCACCTATCGGTCGGAGCATCTTCCCCCTGGTGGTCAGTGCATGTCATAGCGAGAAGTTGAGTGGCCTTAGCATATCATTAGCATATTACGCTTTGATTGGTTGAACAGCCGACCAGACACTTAGCATATTAGGCTTTTATTATATAGGAGATATACACACACACACACACACACACACACACACACACACACACTAGTGGCCCGGTGCACAAAATTCATGTACTGGGGGGGGGGGGCCTTCAGCCCAGCTTGTGCCCTCTCACAGTCCAGGAGCCCTTGGACATCCTCAGTGCTGCTGCAGAGGTGTGAGAGGCTCCCACCACCACCGCTGCGCTCACCATCTGTGAGCTGACCCAGGGCTTCTGGCTGAGTGGCGCCCCTCTGTGGGAGCACACTGACCACCAGGGGCAGCTCCTGCATTGAGCGTCTGCCCTCTGGTAGTCAGTGTACGTCATAGCGACTGGTCATTCTGCCGTTTGGTCAATTTTCATATTAGCCTTTTATTATGTAGGATATATATATAAATTTATTTCAGAGAGGAAGGGAGAGAAGGTAGAGGGAGAAAGAGATAGAAACATCAATGGCAAGAGAGAATCATTAATTGGCTGCCTCCCTGCACACCCCCTACTGGGGATCATGACTGGATCTTTTTTATGGTTTTCATGTCCTTTTTAGTCCTGTTGAAGTTCTCACTAAGTCTATCTATTATTCCCCTAAATTCTTTGAGCATCATTATAACCAGTGTTTTGCACTCTGCCTCTAATAGATTGCTTGTCTCCATTTTGTTTAGGTCTTTTTCTGGAGTTTTGTTCTGTTCTTTCATGTGGGACATGTTTCTTTGTCTCCTCATTTTGGCAGCCTCCCTGTGTTTGTATCTATGTATTAGGTAGGGCTGCTATATCCCTTGGGCTTGGTAGAGTGGCCTAATGTAGTAGGTGTCCTGTAGGGTGCAGTGGCACAGCCTCCCCAGTCACCAAAGCTGGGCACTCCAGTTGTACCCCAGCCCCCATGTGGGCTGTGTGCACCCTCCTATTGTAGTTGAGTCTTGATTGCTGTTGGCATGTCAATGGGAGGAATTTATCTCCAGGCTGATCAGCTACAAGAATTGACTGCGACCACCATGGAGGATTAGCTGTGCAGGAGCCCACCCCACAGAGCAGTACTGACTTCAGTGGGCTCTGGTGTCCACTGAATCTTCCCTTTGAGTGTGTTGCTTGTGGAGGTGTTTGGGTGGTGGTACTTCAACGTGGTCTGAAGCTGTCCACTGTGTACACTAGCTCTGGGGCCTCCCAGGAGGTGTAGGCCAAGGTCAGTCATGGCCTGTGCTCTGTACAAGGCCACCCAGCATGAGATACAAAGTGATCTTCAGATGGCTGTTCCTTGTGCTGGGCTTGGAGGCACCTGGGAGAGGCCAAGGCTGGCTACCATTTGTGTTGGGCCTGGGGCCAGTTAGTGAGAGGTATGGGGCATGCTGAGGCCACATGTTGCTTGTTTGAGAGATTTTAGGAAAGTCTGAAGCATGAGCCAAGACAGGCCATTTGTATAGAAAAGCCACTGGAAGGAGCTTGGGTGGGCCCACAAGTTGGGTGGGGAAGAATCTCAGGGAACCACCAGGGCAGGACAAACATTGATCGCCAGGTTGATGGAGTCGCAGATATGGCACAGCTTGCTGGCTCTGTGGGAGGAGGATTTGGAAAAGGAACAATGACCTCTGTCAACACTTCTGTCAGAGAGAAAGCTGCCCCTCCAGTTCTCACTCTGATGCCAGATGAGTTAGGTCCTCCCATATGTCTCTGGTGCCTTTCAAGCTGCTGCTCCAGCGCTGGGGCTCAGAGTGAGTGAATCCAAGCAAGTCTGTGTGCAGCCCTTTAAGAGGGACTGCCCGGGATTCCAGCAACCCTCTGTCTCACTCAGGCATAATTTCTGCTGCATTTTAGAGCCAGAAGTTATGGACTTCTCTTCCTGGCATTGGAACGCTGGGTTGTGGGGGCCTGGTATGGGGCTTGTGCCGAGCCAGCTCAGCCAAGGGTTCGTAAGCCTGAAGGAGGGCAGTGAAGGATGAAGAAAAGACAGACAGAGAGAATAAGCTGGGTCTAGGTGGATCTTCCTGTGCCTGGCTGAGGCCACAGAGAGAGACCCAGAGGCAAGCTGAGCCTTTATTTTATAGCCAGAGGTAAACAAGGTAGTGGTTACCATAGTTACAATGTTCTTGTGAGTTTCACTTGTTTTGGCAGCACTTGCTGCATCTCCCTCAGCCCATTAGCTACCCAGATAGGATCTAGCGAGCGTCATAAGGTCAAGCTTAATTATGCTAAGAGGACTGTGCCCTCTAAGCTGGGACTTGTTTGTGGCTTTGCCCACAGGTCAGTCCGAGGCTTAACCCTACAGCCATGCCCTACAGGACTGGCACCCCTTCGCTCCTTAGCGGGGAACCTCTTCAGCCAAGACATCCCTTCCAATTTATATTTGCCACATGTGGGTATGGTGAGACAGGCCAGTAACCCAGGACAGGTGGAATAGGGAAACTAAGACACTGAACAAACTGGCCTAGCAATTTACAGCAGATACAGGTCACCTCCACAGAGATAGCATCTAGGCCTCAGTTATATTTCAGCTCCAGGCCCAGAAAAGCAACAAAACCAGGTGGGAGACACCAGGACCAGCTGCAATGACTATGACCCCCTGCCCTCATACTGACCAATTAGTGGAGGCCACAACCCTAAAAAATGATGAATATTCTGCTGACACCCTCCCTTGAGATCTCCCATAAACTCCAAGCCTTTAAAAACACTCAAAACAAAGAAGCTGGCACAAGCTCCCCCTCTGGGAGCAGCTGCACCATTCTCTTCCCTCTTGTTCTCCCAGAGGCATGCATCTCCTAAACTCTAAGGGACCCAGGAGACTTGCAACCAGGGAAGCAATGAGCAGCAGTAGCTCATCCCAGGCTAGTCCCCTGACCCTGATCCCAAGACCCCTTTTCTCTGACTTCCCAGCCTAGGCTGTCCTGTTGCTTCTTCCATGATAAGCCTTTCCTTATTTTACTGCCCCCTGCTTTAATAAACGTTCCCTCATAGTCACCTGGACTTGTGTTGTGAAATTTTTCCTGCACGAAGTCGAGTCCACACACTGCCGGCTGGCCTTAGGCAGACGACCCACTCAGGCCCAGGTCCCCTGTCTGGTAACAGTGGGGCCAGCCCGCCTCAGTTTCTGCCCCTCCTACCAGTCTCGATGTGACTTCTTCTTTTATACACTTGGGTGGAGGACTTCTGTTCAGCTAGATTTCTGGCAGTTCTGAATGGCGACTGTTCCGTAGTTTAGTTGTACTTTAGCTGTTGTGGGAGGATACGAGTGCTATGTTGCCATTTTGACCAGAAGCTCCTGGTTGTTTCTGGATGAGATTAACATTTAAATGATAGATTGAGTCAAGCTGATTGCTCTCCTCAATTTGGGTGGGCCTTGTCCGGTCAGTTGTAGGCCCAAATAGAACAAAAAAGTTGACCCTCTTCTGAATTCCTCCTGCCTGACCACAGGAGCTGGGCCATTAGTCTTTTCCTGACTTTGGACTCAAACTGAAACATGAGCTTTTCCTGGGTCTCAAGTCTGCCAGACTTTGGACTAGAACTACCTCTTTGGCTCCCCTGGGTCTCCAGCTGCTGACTGTAGACCTTGGGACTTGTCAGCTTCCATAATCATCATGCAAGTCAATTCCTTGTAATAAATCTCTACACACACACACACACACACACACACACAGTTGGTTCTGTTTCCCTGGAGAACTCTGACAGGCACAGGGGTCACGACATCAACATGCCCTGTCACCGAGCGATGTTGACCTTGATCACTTGGTGAAGGTGGTGTTTGCCAGGTCTTTCCACTTCAGAGTTACTATTTGTCCCTTTCCATATTTTGTTCTTTGAAGTGAGTCACTAAATCTAGCCCATACCGAAGGGGTAAGATGTAAAAATTAATAGAGGAAAACAAAAATGTGACTAAGATGTATCTAGATTCTTGTTTGGTTACCTCATTGTTAAGTAACAGATTACCCCAAAACTTAATTGGTTGAAACAACATAATTTATTTTGCCATCTGGATGGGGCTTGGCATGGAAGGCTCATCTCTGCTCAACGGGGCACCATAGGGTGGGAGCGGGCTGGGGACCCATTTCCAGAATTGTCCATTCATATGGCTGGCAAGTTGGTGCTGGTTGTCAACTCGAGCCCAGGTGGGACCTAGGACTCAGGGCTCAGGCTTGGTTTCTTTCCAAGGGACTCTCAGGGTGGCCTGGGCTTCCTCACACTGTGGTGGCTGGGTTCCCAGAGTGACTGTCCTGAGAACCAAATGGAAGGTGTATTGCCTCTTATGATCTGGCTTCAGCAGTCCCATAGTGTCACTTCTCCTGAGTTCTATCAGGCGAGGCAGTCCTAAAACTCTCCAAATTTCCAAAGGGAGGGGCCTAGATTTGACCTCTTGACGGGGATCGAGTGACAAAGTTCTCCAAGAGCATGTGGAACATGAGTCACAAATTACCCCTGTAATGTTCCTACTGAAGGCTCTGGGCTGGAGGCCTGCTCCAGAGGGAAAGGAAGAGCCCTGGATGGTTTGCTCAATGAATAGAGCGTCGGCCTGCGGACCTAAGGGTCCCAGGTTCGATTCCAGTCTAGGGCACGTACCTTGGTTGCAAGCTCTTCCCCGGCCTGGGCCCTGGCTGGGGCTCATGCTAGAGGCAACCAATCGGTGTGTTTCTCTCACATCGATGTTTCTCTCTGTCTTTTCTTCTATCTTCCACTCTCTAAAATTCAATGGAAAAATATCCTCAGATGAGGATTAAAAAAAGGAAAAAGGAAAGAAAGATATGAGCAGGTGGTAAAAAGGTTTACAAAACATACTAGCTTTGTACCTAGACTAGTTTTGTACATAACTAGGTGTTTTTTTTTTAAAGGAAATGAACCAAAAGGATGTACTCTTCTTACCATGTACTTCTGAGTTTGTGGAGCAGCCTTAAACCTGAGCTTCCCGAACATATCAAGCCTTCCCATGTCCCTGTGTCATTACACATCATTTTCTCTTCTTAAGGTTCCCTCACTCCCTTCTCGGCCTAGAAAACTCATTTTCACTTTTCTAGACCCACTCTGCACTCCCAGGCAAGAGCAGTGTCTTGTTTTATCGAGCCCTTATTTACCCCTTGTGTTGTAATTTCCCTGAGACCTGTTGGGGTTTCCAACTTCACTCACCACCGTTTGAATTCCTAAACCATAGGAACCACATGTTATTTATAATTATGAGCTCTCCCCTCCCCCATTTTTATCTATGCTTGTAACTCCCACCTCCACACTATATTTCTGGCCAACTCCTATTCATTCTCAAAAACCCAAATTGACTTACACTTTCTCAGTAAAGTGTTTGCTATCTCCTCCTGATTGAGTTACTGACTTCATATTCACAGGCTAGCTCTATGACAATGCTCAGGTGTCATGGTGCAGTTAATTAGATGCTATGCCAGCTTCTAAGGGCCGGGATTAAGTGAAAACATTTTGGGTTGAGACCAGTTCCCCAGAACCAGACCCTGAGATGAGAATTCATGTGCAAGTGATTTCTTAGAAGACACTCTTAGCCGTGAGGAGAGCAGGCCACCAATAGGAAGAAAGGATGAAATCTGGGGCAAGGTCCGGGAAAGAGTGCTTCGGCCTAAGCCTGCAGGGAGCTCTGGAATGTACTTTATGCCTCAGGATTCGTCACGACGGGAGGCAGAGAAGCTAAGGTTCATACTCCTGCACCCAACAGCCACTGCTCGAGAGGCCCTCCTCCCCGCCCCCCACACACCCCAGCCCAGGACATCAACCCCTGGCACCTCCAGCTCTCTGTGTTGGAAGAGGCAGTGCCAGTGGCCCCAAGGCAGGCACCAGAAGACAGCCACAGGTGAAGTCACTCGAAGCAAAGCACACAGGGTCTGGCTGGGACACCAACAGTGCCACCCAGCATTATGGGGTTTAGTGAACGGCTGTGAAAAGGAGAAATGACTGGTGGACAGGGGACGCCACTGCCATCCGCCAATGATAATAGAGTCACACATATAGAAATATATTTAACTCATTTTTGTGGTCCTGAACTGAAAAAGAAAATGGAATCTCAAGACAATTCTTTGTAAGCTTTTGCTAGTAAACTGGAACACATGAATGTTTTTCTAGCAAAGTAAAATGACTACAATTAATTCAAGAAGAGAAAGAAAATTTACACAGACCAGTATTAATGGATGAAAGTTACAAAATATTTCAAAGAATGGCCTGCTCTACCAGGTCTAGAGAGTACATTGTGTGAATTCTTAGAACCTTTGAAAACACATTGATTTATTTATCCTCACCCAGGATATGTTTTTATTAATTTGAGAGCTAGAGGAAGGGAGAGAAAGTAAGCGGGGGGGTGGGGGGTGGCGGGGGGCACGGGGCGGGCAGAGAGAGAGAGGGGGGGGAGAGAGAGAGAGAGAGAGAGAAATACTGATGTGAGAGAAACATTGATCAGTTGCTTCCCATACGAGTCCTGACTGGGGACAGAACCCGAACACAACCTATTGGTGTACAGACGACAACCATTTGGCCAGGGCTGAAAACACATTTAAATTGTTGCAGAGCCTAAGGATAATAGGGACCCTTCACAGTTGTTTTTAAAAAGCTGGCAAACTGGGTAACCTGCTTTGGGCCCCCTTCCTGCTGCCCTCTTGTGGCAGGAAGTCTGCCTATCTCCCAATAAACTTTGTTTCAGCCAGAAAAAAGAAAAGAAAAGAAAAAAAAGCGGGCAAACTGAAACTTGACAAGGACAGTAAGCATGTACACAGACTGCAAATTGGCTTTCTTATAAAAAATATATATAAATTGCCCTGGATGGCTAGCTCAGTGGTTAGAGCGTTGCCATGCAGACTGAAGGGTTGTGGGTTGGATTCTGGTCAATAGCGCTTACCTGGGTTGCAGGCTCGATCTCCAGTGCGTGTGGGAGGCAACCAGTCGATGTGTCTCATCAATGTTTCTCTCTCCCTCCCTTCCATTCTCTCTAAAAGAAAATCAATGCAAAAAATATGCTTGGGTGAGGATTAACAACAACAAAAAAAGAGATAAGTTTCTGTATGCTACGTTAGCAAGTACATAAAGCAATACGTTCAATGTGATCAATATGACACACACATGAATAGTTTGCAGTGGATAGTTGTCATTTTTGGCTGCCAGCATTAAACATAGTCCTTTTTTTTTTTTTTTTTTTTGAGGGGATCTCAGGACAGATGGGAGGCACTCTGTCCGCCCTGTAGGGGATGTGGTCTCGTCCCTTCTCCCAGCAGCGAGTGACTAGACCAAGGGTCCAGCCCAACCACTTGGGGCCTAGGATGTGGACGGTGGTAGCAAGCATTCAATCACGAATCACTCACGAACAGTCACGGTGGCTATAGCAGAACCAAGAGTCCAGCCGTGAGGCCGCCGCTGTGCAGTGGTGGGCCAGCCGTGGCAGCAGCGCATGGCCAGCCTGTGGCAGCAGCGCGTGGCCAGCCTGTGGCAGCAGCGCGTGGCCAGCTGTGGCAGCAGCGCGTGGCCAGCCGCACTCCCGTGCCCTTTTCCGGAGCGGGGCTTGGCTCTGTGCTGTCTCCTGGGCTTTCTAAGTCTGACCTGAAGCTTTTCATGTCCTTAGAACAGCATAGTTTCTTTCCATAGGTCTGTGTGACATTCGTAAGTTGATTCCTGTTTGTTGATACTATGAACGGGATATTTTTATGCCATTATATTTTCAGTTGTCTGTCTCTAGGAGAAATTATTTTGTAATCAGCCACTGATGTGCTGTAGTTCTTTCTCCTAATTTGCAGTTGGTTCTCCTGGTTTCTTTCAGGCATTCGTGTCAGTGCATGAGATGATGACCTGGCCTCTTCCTTTATGCTGTTTATACCTCATTTGCTCTCTCTCTCTTGTCTGAGTGCCCTTCCAGAATTCAGTTAAGTAGTAGTAATGGGAGTGGGAAAGCTTGATTGTTCCTGACACTAATAGCAATGCTTCCAGGCCTTTACTAGCAAGCATGATGCCTGCTTTTGGTTTGAGATATATATTATTTATTGCATTAAAGTGGCATCCACTTATTCCTACTTCAGAAAGGGTTATTATCAGAAACGGATCTGGAATTTTATCAAACGGGCGTCAACAGAGACGAGCCTCGGCTTTTTGTTTTCCTCTGACCCGTAGGCCCATCAGAGATTCTTGGTAGCGAAGAACATGAGCTTCTTTGAACTAACTGAGGCAGAAGAGGAGTCCATTGGCAGTACGGATATCGAGCAGCTCACCTGAGGACATGAAAAGCTTGTATAATTTTTTAAAAGACACACTTTATTTTCAGGGAAGAGAAATTTTGATGATGTCAATTTCACCTAAATTAATCTACATAAATTAATACCCTCAAAGGAGTGAATTCTTCTGAGAGAACAACCAAACAGTGAATAAAATACTAGGAGGTGTAGCCCTACCAAACATTTCAATATATTCTAAATCTGTGTTATCGTGGATTATAGACACACAGCAATGAGATAGAACAGAATTTTTAAAAACCCTAAATATATGTGAAGTTTACTATGTGATTAAGAAGTGACATTATAAAGCAGGGGGGAAGGTTAGATTGTCAAAAATTGGCACCTCTCAGTCACAGCACTACTGTTACCATCTGGGAATGAGCTTACGATCTGTCACCTGCCCTAAGGTACAGGCCTCCTCACAGCAGCAGAGGCTCATCTGATTCATTAGTGGATACCTAGTGAGGCAGCCTTCATACAGATATTGATTATTTAGAGCGAGTGGAAGGGAGAGAGGGAGCGAGAGAGAGACATCCATGGGAGAGAGATACATTGCCCCGTTGTCTCCCACATGCGCCCTGACGAGGGCCGGGATCAAATTTGCAACCCAGGTGTGTGCCCTTGATTGGGAATCGAACTCTTTGGTGCTCGGGCCAAGGCCTAACCACTGAGCACACCAGCCTGGGGTCAGCTCTCATTTCTTTGAAGCACATGACAACAGAGGGATTCCAAGTAGCTTGCTTGCACTGGAGAGGAGGGCCAGCAATGGGGTCATATTCAGGCTATGCTCCACTTTAACTCCCACTTTAATAAATTAAAAAAAGAACATTTGTTAGCACCGAATGGTAGCATATGCATGCCAGGCTTTTATGCCAGTAGAGAAAGGGTGTTCTGAGAAGCAGCCACCGCCTGGATAGTCACATGGACAAAGCCTGTGGGAGGCGGCTGGGCACTGCTCGAAGCAGGCAGGAGAAAGCCCCGTCTCGGCCAATTCCAGATCTGTCTGGGGCTCGAACTCTCCAGCTCCAGTTAAAGCTGCTCCGCCTCTGAGTTTGGGTTCTCCTTGGATCAGAGCCTGAGACAAGACAAACAGCAGGTGTGGAACTGGGGGCGCTGTCACATGCAATGGCTCACACAGTTCATAGTTGTGGCTGAAATTAGGGATGGGCTCCCGGCACGAGACATGGGAATGGAAAGCTTTTGCTACGCTCGGTTTCCTCTAAAGCAGTTTATTCATTCAACCAAGCATATTAGACCCATGATCAGTACTAGGCATCCATGTCCAGCAAACAGACCTAGTCTCTGCGGATTTTGAGCACGCGTGATGGGGGCATGGACACCTGAGTCTCAGACGGAGACGTGCTTTTAAAGGAAAAGCAGCATAGGAAAGCTAACCGAGGGGCTAACTTCCCAGGGGGCTTTACACCCAGGGAGACCCCAAGACCCTTCCCACCTCTGAGAAGCAAGCAAACGAACTCTGTTAACATAATGGTTGGATATTGTGATGAAATGTCAGACTGCTTGAAATTCCACCAAAAACTACTCCTTTTTATGTCCCGTCCCCCCCCCCCCCGCCCCCCACCTTCATATTTGAAGAAACTCAACCGCGTCTGAAAGGTCGTGCTCACCGTTTTCTTCCCGATGTCCGGATGCGTTAGTTCCACATGAGGAACAGATACTTTGATTAGGTGGGAATGGAGGTGATTTGGGGGCTAGTGCAGAGCACCCTGGGGGTGTCACCATAGGGTCCTGCTTACCGTGGGGTGGGAGGCCAAAGGGAAAAGCCAATGACTTAGCTATCCAGCGTGAGGCGGGATTTATGTTTTAAGGGGAAGAGAAAGCCCTTCCCCGATCTCTCCCTTCTCCAGTAACCAGGCTCAGGCCAAGGGCTGGCAAAGGGGAGAATCTACAGAGGTCACACTCCAGTGGGTTTGGGGCTGACGGCAAAAGTACAAAGATGTACTTTTTCCCCTGCTGTATATTTTCTTTTTTAATTAAGTAAACATTTAAAAATAGGATTTCCCCCTTCTCTTTAAAAAATCGGATGATCTGAGCCCTCATTTCCACATGGAACCGTTGGCTGGGGCCGAGGGGCAGCCACCGCCTTAAGGATGCTCATTTGCTGTCTGCCCTTCCTGACAGTCACTTGTATTAACAGGTCAACGTGAGGATGAAACATCAGGAGTCTTCAGCATATCTTGGCCCCGGTGATCCTTGTGGGTCTGTGACCTTTTATTTAGACGTCAAGTCTAGGGGCGTTGAAACGAACTTGGGCTTGAAACAGTGAGCATCTCATCCACGTGAAAGGCTCTGCATTGAAGAGGCGGGTGGTGCGAGCTCAGCACTCAGCAGCTGTCAGCACCAAGGGAGTGCGTGGGGGGGGGGGGGGGGGGGAGTGAGGGGGTGGGGGTGGGGTGGGGGGGGCAGGTGGCGGTGGTGCGGGCTCCGGTGCCCAGCCCAGTGCCTGGCACGGAGCAATAACCATGTGTCTAGGCGCAGGGGTGGGCAAACTTTTTGACTCGAGGGCCACAATGGGTTCTTAAACTGGACTCAGAAGAAGGAGCTGCGGCCGTGTTTCCCCACGCTGCCATGTGAACACTGCTGCTGGTGAAGGAGCGGAGGGGAGAGCAAGAGCGCCCTCCGCTCTTTGGGCTCCGCGGGCCGGCCGGATAGAACAGCCCAAAGGGCGGATTGGCCCGCAGCTGGGGGTGATGGCCAACCTATGACACGCATGTCAGAGGTGACACGCGAACTCATTTTTTGGTTGATTTTTCTTTGTTAAATGGCATTTAAATATATAAAATAAATATAAAAAATATGTCTTTGTTTTACTATGGTTGCAAATATCAAAAAATTTTTATATGTGACACGGCACCAGAGTTAAGTTAGGGTTTTTCAAAATGCTGAAGCTCAAAAGGTTCGCCATCACTGCCCTAATGAGTGAATGACGGCGGGCTGCAGCGGGACTTTATTATTATTATTATTATTTGTAATCCTCGCCCTAGGATATTCTTTCTGTTGAATTTTTCTTAGAGGGTTGAAAAGGTGTGTGTGTGTGTAGAGAGAGAGACAGAGAGAGAGAGAGAGATACTGCGCCCGCAGGAAGAGGGGAGTCGAACCAGCAGCCCAAGTCCGTGCCCTCGACTGGGAACGGAAGACTCGAACCCGGGACCCTGCGGTGCGCGGGCGGGCGCGAGCCACACGGCCAGGCCAGCGGCACTGGAAGGCCGGGCTGCAGGAAGGGATCCTGATGATGCGGTTTCACTGCGACCCCGCGTCGTCTGGAAGTCCGGGCCGGGATGCGCGGGCTGGACACGCAGCGGCCCCGCCGGCGCAGGTCAGGGTCAGGCCCTCACCGCCTCAGGGTCCGCTCAGGGCGGCCCCGACTCTCGCCCGGCAGCCTCCGCCGTCGGAGCGGGGCCTCCCTCCGCGCCGGGACCGCCCACACTAGACATGGCGGGTCAGGCTTCACGCCGCAGGACCGCGCCGGAGCCGCCAGTCACCTTCGCGGCTGGCGGGGGAGGCGACGTCGTTCCCACAGTCAACATGGCGGCGGCGGCTTCAGCGCCGGGCGGGCGGCGCCGGCGGCGAGTCACGTGAGCGGCCCAGCTGGGCCGACCGCGCGCGCTCCCGCCCTCCCGCTGGCTCGCTCGGCGGCGCTCGGAGGCGTGCGGGGCGCCCAGCCCGGCTCGGGGGGATGCGGCGGCGGAGGTGGCGGGGCCGCGGGCCGGGAGGGCGGGCGCGGGGATGAGCGTGGGCGGCCGCCGCCATGTCCAAGGTAACGGCGCCCGGGCCCGGGCCCGGGCCGGCGGCGGGCGGGAAGGAGAAGCGCTCCTTCAGCAAGCGGCTGTTCCGGAGCGGCCGCGCGGGCGGCGGCGCGGGGGCCCCCGGAGCGCCTGGGCCGGCCGCGCCCTCGCCGTCGGCGGCGCGCTCGGTGGGCAGCTTCATGAGCCGCGTCCTCCGGACGCTGTCCACGCTCTCGCACCTGAGCTCCGAGGGCGGCAGCCCGGACCGCGGCCCCCTCCACGGCTGCTTCCCGCCCGGGCCGCCCGCGCCGCCGCCCGGCCCGCCGCCCGCGCCGCCCGCGCCGCCCGCCTGCGAGCCGGTGCCCGGCGTGGCGGGGCTCCGCAACCACGGCAACACGTGCTTCATGAACGCCACGCTGCAGTGCCTCAGCAACACCGAGCTCTTCGCCGAGTACCTGGCGCTCGGCCAGTACCGCGCCGGCCGGCCCGAGCCCGAGCCCGAGCCCGAGCCCGAGCCGCCCGCCGGCGCCCCCGCGGGCGAGGTCACCGAGCAGCTGGCGCACCTGGTGCGCGCCCTCTGGACGCTGGAGTACACGCCGCAGCACAGCCGCGACTTCAAGGTGGGCGCCCCTCCCCGCCGCGGCCCCCGCCCAGGTCGCCCTCCTCCGGGCTGGAGGGGCGGGTGGGCCCCAAGGCCGAGGCCGGGCCACCGGGCGCGGGGGATGGATCGGTGGATGGGCCGAGTGCGTGAGTGACGCATCCGTTCCTGGAGCGCTCGTCCCAGGTCCCACCTGCCCGGCTGAGGCGTCGGAGGGCTCCCGACGCGGCCGGTCCAGGCTCCCGGCCGGCCCGGGTCTCGGCGGGGTCGCTGGTCGTGCAGCCTCGGCCCAGCCACCCCCTCACCGTGCCAGCGTCCTCCGCCCCGACCTCAGAGGTGGCTGTGAGCTGCCAGCAAGTCAGTGGGTCTTCGTTGCCCCCACGTTTTACCCTCTCTCGCTGGGAGCTTGGCACGAAGAGGGCTCCCCGCATGGAAGGGCTTCCGTTGTGCACGGGACCAGGAGTAGTTGCTGCTCTGATTGCCTTTGTGGCTAAAGACTGTATAGTAAGTCAACGGGCCATGTCGGCGGTTTGAAGACAGTGACACCTGGTGATGCCGCCACTGCCAGGCGGGCGGGCGTGGGTAGGGCGACCCCTGGGAGGAGGCGCCTGGGCCCTGAGGCTTGAGCAGCAGGGAGGCCCGGAGGGGCCACAGAAGCTGCTCCCGCGCCAGGAAGGTGTGCACTGGACCCGGAGCTGGACCTGGAGCTGGGCCGGGCGGTCTGCGAAGGGCAGTGGAGTCAGTGCTTTAGGCTTTGCTGGCCCAGACGCCAAATCGAGGCTACGATGTAGGTGCCTATGGAACCAGAGAAAACCAGTGTTTACAAGGTTTGTATTGAGTGAAGTAAAAATACAGTGATCATGGAGTACGATGCTTTGTAACACAGGTCTAACGAGAAGAACGGGACTGTTATTTTTGCAGGGGAGAATCGTGTAGCTTAATTGCCGTTCAAAATCAGGGTGGGAGGCCGAAGGGGAAAGCAGTATGCCTTTCCTGATATTCTCCCCAACACAGATTTGATACAAGTATTCATTTTTACAAACCATTCTTAGCTCACGGGCCATGCAGGTCCAGGCAGTGGGCTAGATAGGGCCCTTGGGTCCTCGTAGTGAGCGGGTTGGAGCCAGGGCTGAGCCAGGTGACCTGGGACCATTAAGGCTGCACTAAGGAAATGAATGGGCTGTGATTCTCAGCAAAAGGAGACGGTGTTTGAGATTGCAGGAGGATTCCTTCTAGGTGGGAAACAGTTAAGTAGAATGAAACCACACAGTGAGAAACTTCATTCCTTTTTCCTTCTCTTTCTGTCCTGATCACGCTCAAGAGAAAGTCTTAGCGTGACTGAACACTGCTTGCTCACTCCCCACCTTTTTTTTTTTTTTTAAACAAAGCGAGAACAAGCCTCAAGTTTAGAGGCTTTAGTAGGCAACGGTAGCTGGAATATAGTAAAGGGATGTTTTCAATGGGCTTGTTTTTACATTTGTCTTGTATTCATGGCAAGTAGTACTGGCTTTTCACTGATGCTATGAAGTTTCTTTTAAAAATCCTTTTATTTAAGGATGAATGACTTGATTAAAATATAAAATGGTCATCTGTCTGAGGAGCCGGAGCTTGGTTGAGGACTTCCCTTGCTGAGGAACAGCACTGCCAGGTGCCCCTCTCCTTTTAATACACTTTACTTACATTGTATTTACATTTATGTTGTTCTACCCTGTTTTCTCAAAGAGAAAAAGTGACTGCCGTTTGATCTTGGAAATTTGAATGGAAGTACTTGACTAGTATAGGACTGGAAAAAATGAGGTTCATGTCAGAAATCTCAAAATAAATAGGTAGGAGAGGATGACAACCAACCAGCAACTGTAAAAGAAGTCTTCTTTCTTAATTTTGCTTACAGTTGCCTGTGAGTAGCCACAGCAGTTACAAACTTTTTAAGGTCAGAGCCCAGTGTTTTAACTTTCATGTTCTCCTTTTTTCCAAATGTGAAAAATCCATTTCAACAGTGTTTTGGTATGAGAACATTCCCTTTGCTTTTCAAGAGATTGTGTTCATTCTTTTACCCACTAAAAAGCTGGACAGAAATAGGTCAGTGATTCTAGAAATGCCGAGACTGATTTGTAGGTATGCTTTCGTAAAGCTGAACAGATTCTTAGAGGCCCTATTTTTTTAAAAAAAAAATGTAATCTCTGAACCTTAGTAGGTTTCACTTTGCACTCCTTCATTCCCCTCCCACTAATTGAAGGCTTGCCCAGCCATTTAGGATCCAGACCGTTTCTGGTTTCTACTCTGTTATCCTTCGTTCTTACTGGCTCTTTGTCCTTAGTGTTTGCCACCTTGACTTCTACCTAGTCAAGGCAGGACGTCATTAGGGAAATAAAAGTTCTCCCAGAAGCCCCCGCAGCAGGCTTCTGCTGACATCTCATTGACTAACCTTGTCACTTCACTCCTGGCTGCTGTGGAGGCTGTAGGTGGACATTTGGGCTTTCCTGCTTTAATAGACGAGATGAGTGGAGGCAGCCTGCCCATACTCACCTGCATGTGCCACACACATTCACCTGGGGGAGACACTACCTGCCTGTGAAGAACTGAGTCTGGAGGAACCTGGCAAGTTCCCCCAGACACCGTTTCCACACTTTCATGTGCCTATAATTCACCTGGGCTTCTGTTCAGAGCAGAGCTGGGTGAGCCCGAGATGTTGCATTTCCAACCAGTTTGCAGGTGGTGCTGGTGTCTGGGTGACACAGTGGAGGGGGGTGGGGGGGGGGTACAGGACATTTGGGAGAAGTAGGATGTGAATGCATTGTGAAGGCTTTGTAGGCTCCCCTGGTTGAGACGTTATCCTCTGGAAGTTGAGAATCCAGAGCCAACTTTTAAGTAGGAGAGTGATGGGATCAGATTTCTTTTTTTCCTTTTATTTCTCCCCAGTTTGGTAAGCTGGTGGATTACTTTCTTTTTTTCCAGAGTGTTTTATTACAGCCAAATTTAATGGCTGTGATTCTGAGCATTAAGAAAGTTGAACACCAAAGGAGGTGGATGTGAGGCCTACTCGTCACCATGCCCTGCTGGTTCACATTCAGCCTCAGAATCCTGCTCAGTTTAGGGGTCCAGGCAGCCACTGCCCAGTGATTGGACTTGGCAGAGAAGTTAAAACCAGTTTGCCATCTCGAGATAGTTTATGTTGAGGTCTGGAAAAGCACTTAGTATGTCTTTGTGCTTTGTGAATTTTTCAATTATAATTCTTTCTTACTTTCTAAACTTATTAATTGGCGCTTAGAAGCTTACCAGATAAATGGATTTTGAGTTGGGAGAGCTAAATGATGGCTAAGGCTGGATTTTCATTTCCCAGAATGAAATGGGTTGACTGTCTCACCTGGGTGTGCTTTTAAGAAACTTCTCTAGCTGCCACCTAGACCCTTTCTTTCTTTTTATGCAGATACTGTGCTCTTGCTCAGATACCGAGCTGTGGTTCTCAACTAGCGTGCTTTTGCCTGGGGACGTTGGTTTCATCTGGAGACGTATTTTGGTTGTCACAGCTTTAATAGGAGGCTGGCATAGATGCTCCAGGTCCTTAGAGCTGCTCTCTAGCGTCCAGTTCTCAGTGCCCCTTTGCAGGAAGAGAAAGATAGGTGGACGTCTTTCAAGTAAGAAAGATAAGTTTTATAGCAGCCGTGCTCAAACCATGGTCCCAAAGAACAACTAGAACATAGTGATCTCCTGATAAAGAACCGTGGAAACTCCATCCAAAGTTGCAGCAAAACAAAAAGTAATAGAATTTTCTCTCCCATGGTGTTTTCCTGGAACTTTGGTGCCTGGTGTTGCTTATTTATTAGTGAGAGTTCTCAGGTTACGGAGGGAGTAAACATGTGGAAATGAGGAGTGGCAGACAAGCTAGCATCAGGCTCACTGGTCCGGTGTCACTCCTTGCTTTTTCATGGTCTCATGCTACAGGCCTTTGAGAGACGTTTCCTGGTTTGTACGAAGCTGTTTAGTACATTGAAATTTCACAGTGGCTTCTAAGAAGTACTCTGAGTTCAGGTATCCCTTGAATTACTTTGAAAAATAGAAAGAAAAAAGAAGAAATTGTGTAGGGCCCATGTAGGTTTGTGACAGTATAAAATAGAAAGCGCGTCTCTTCCTGGTCAGTTCCCTTGTCTGTCAAACGCTATCACTTTAGTCACTGAAGCTCCAAGTCTCTGAAGGAGCAAGGAGGTGACAGAATCATCACGGTTTGACTTGGAAGGAGACTTGGGTGGTTGGGACAGTCCCCCGCCTTTCTGGATGATGGAACCGAGGTTCGCCTGGCTGGAGGCCGAGGGAGCAGAAGCAGAATTTGACTTCCACTTTGTCACCCTGCATTGCTGAGGCTCACGCTCAGTCCTGTGTCTGGTTGCCTTATTAGTACAACCGCGGAAAGGACAGGTCTCAACATAAAATGTCAGTTGGCAGGTGGACATGCTGAAACACGCAGCGTTTTCCTCTCTCGGCTGTGGTGCTGAATGGTAGTGAACATAAATAAGGTCAGCCACAGCTGCTTCACCATGTGCCCTGCTGCTCTACCGTGGCACTTTGCAGTCTTCTTAAAAACCATTCTTTCTGACTGGTTAAATGTGTGTACGAACATGTATACATTATTTATAGGCTCATACTCCACAGGTAGCTATGCATATATACTCTCAGTCTAACACAGTGGTTGTGACCCAACCATAAAATTATTTTCATTGCTACTTCATAACTTTAATGTTACTACTGTTATGAATCGTAATGTAAATATCTGATATGCAGGATGGTCTTAGGCGACCCCTGTGAAAGGGTCGTTCGACTGCCAAAGGGGTCGCGACCCAGAGGTTGAGAACTGCTGATCTAATGACTTCCTTTCCTCTGTACCCTCACCTGGTACATTTGGGAGACAAGGAGGATAGATGAGGCTGGGAAGGGATTGGCAGGTGGGCAGAGGCTGGGACATACAGGGCCTTGTAGGTGCATATACGGGGTTTAGATTCTATTCTAAGTGCAGTGGGGAGTGGCTGCAGGACTTGGACAGAGTTCTTTTCTGATCTCATTAAAACTCAGGTGCTGAACAGAGGATAGAACAGAATCAGGGAGACCAGGGAAGAGATGGAGAAGTGGGTGGATTTGAGATATGTCTGCAGGTAGACTCCACAGGACTTGCTGGGGATGAGGGGTACACTGAGGCAGAGGGATGCATCCAGAATAACTCCCAGGTGTTTGTCTTGAGCAACTGAGTGGTTACCAGTGCTTACTTGAGGAGCAGCAATTTTGGGGGTCAGGAGTTCATTTTCAGATGTGTTAATAGGATATTCATGAGCTGTCTAATAGGCAGCTGGATAACGGAGTCGAGTTCAGAAGATTGAGACTAGCTAAAGAGAAAATTAGGGAGCCATCAACTTCTCGGTGGTGTTTAAAGCCGTGAAATATGGCTTTGAATGGGGTTTGATGATAAACAAGTCTTGGATAGTTAAGAAGAGGGGTGTCGTCTCAGGATGGTGGGGAAACATTCTGAGCAGAGGGATAGAGTTGGCACATGGTCATGGAAGCTACTGGGCTGTCTGCCGTGGAGGCTTGATTTGGAGTTGTCCCAGCCGTGGCACTGTTGACATATCTCGCATTATTGGATAGTTTTTTGTTGTGAGGGGCTGTCCTGGCAATGTAGGATGTTTGTTATTGTCCCTGTCCTGTCCACATCCCACTGATGACAATAAAAAATGTCTCCAGATATTTTCAAATGTCTCCTGGGGGGCAAAATCGCCCTTGGTTGAGAACCATTGATTTGAGAGAAATACATGTAGATGTCTGAGGAGATGAGAGGAGGCAAATTATGGGTGGCCTTGAAAGCCTGTCACAATAATTTAGCCTTGAGGCTGCCGTCAATACTGATTCAGTTGAGGCTCTTGAGCTGTGCAGACATTGATTAGAGGAAAAAGATATTAAAAAAATGCGTCTGATGGTGAGTAAAAAATGAATCAAATGGAGGACAAAATAAATGCAGGGAGAGGGCAATCACAGGTATGAGGTGAGGTAAAGAAGAGGAACAGGTGAATCCAAGAGACATTTGGAGGACATCATGACATTATTAAGGAGAATCCAAGAAATGGAGAGGTAAGGAAACCCCGAGCTATCAGACCTGATGATGGGGAGAATAATGAGGATCTCTGACAGCTGGAGCAGCTGGAAGGGGAGTGGTTTGGGGAGCTCAAGGGGCAGAGAAGATCATGCATTTAATCTGAGCATGTAGAGTTGGGGCCTGGGATACCCAGGAAGGTCTTACTAGACTATTGGGAATGTGCCGCGAATTAGGGCTAGCTGTGTAGACTTGGATTCCGCTTCACATAGGTGGTAAGTGTAAAGGTCAGAAGCCCAAGGCCAGGCCGTTGGGGGACCTGAAAATAAGATGACAGGAGCGGGAGCGGGCCTGCTGAAGGGCAGTCTGAGACGGGAAACCAGGAGGGCAGCGTCCTGGACCTGGTTTAGGTGATTGTTTGACTCCCTGCGTTGAGCCCTGAATACAGTGTAACAGTGTAGGGCAGCAGAAACGCCAGTTTATACCCACTAGGAATCAAATTCAGGTTGGTATTTTGTAGACATGATATGGATTTATTAAGTGCACAAAATTATTGAGCACGGTTATTGATTCCTGTGCTGGTTTTGTGTTGCAAAGCACTGGGGATATGAAGATGGGTGAGATGGTTCATGCCCTTAAGGAAGTCAGGATCTAGAAGGGAAGACTGATGGGTAAAGAAATAGCTGCATTGGGTAGGGTGCTGTGATAGATTGTGTACAAAGTGCTGTGCAGATGCAGGGGGAGAGCACTGGAGGAGGAATGGGAGGGGTGGGGGGGACCAAAGAGGTGTTACCTGGACTGTGTCTTGAAGGATTTGGTAGGTTGTTTCTGCTTTTTGGCCATTGAGAGTAATGATGCTGTGAGCGTAGGTGTGCAAGTATTTGTTTGAATCTGTGCTTTCAATTCTTTTGCATCATGTGCTACTTCTGGGTTTAACTCTGAGAAACTCCAATGTTTTCCACGGTGGCGGCACCATTTTATACCCCCAACAGCAATGCATGAAGGCTCCACTTTCTCCACATCCTGCCAGCGCTTGTTATCTTCTGTTTTTTGTTCTGTTTTGTTGGTGTTTTTTTAATAGCCATTCTAGTGTGTGTGAAGTGAAACCTCATTGGGGTTTTGATTTGAAGGAGGAGATCAAAGTAACAGATTTTGAAACAGGGTGTCTTGGGATGGATGGTGCTCTTCAAGACCAGAAGCACCGAATAGACAGTAGTTCTGGAGGTGGGTGATACGTTAGTTTTAGGCAGGTCACATAGTATTTGATCGTAAGAGCCCTAGGAAAACTTTTTAGTTATATTTGCTGAATGTCTGTCATGTATCAGGAACTGTGCAAAGTGCATCATTTAAGTTTTTGGTGACTCACGTAGAAAGGAGCTGATCTGGTTTAAACATGGAAATTTCTCTGCAGCTACAGAGATGCAGTAATCCAGAATCAGTTGTTTTACATCGTGCTTTGTGTGGCTTGCAGTTTTAGTTTGACTCTGCCACTTTTGTTTTGTTATTGGTGTGTGGATTGATGGATTTTTCCTGTCCCCATCTATACACTTGTCACAATGATGGGCTACTAAATAGGGCAGTGTTCTCTGTTTGTGTCGTTCCCCACAGCTGTTTCCTAGAGTAAAGACTCTGGAAAACAATGACCTCATGATTTCCACAAAAAAATCTTTTATATATGGTAGTGGAAAAGAAATCATTCAAAGCTGAATAATTTCAAGTTGTCCTCTGTAGTTTTTTCCTTTAAAAATATTCTTGTTTGCTCTGCTAATTAATTGTTCACTGGATGTTCCTCAAATACCCTTTTATGTTTAACAAACGACATCTTTGCAATTGCAGTGGAGCACATGGGCTGTCTTGTCTTCCATTTGACTGCGATCTTTCTCTATTTGGAAATCATTGTTTTATGCCCTGGCCAGTCCTTGAACATCTGTTGCTTCTTCCCCCCCAGTTGTTGAGATTGGAAGGCAGCAAACAGAGTGCTCACAAACCAACAGTTCATGCTTTAGGAGATTTCACAGGATTGATCAGGAAATGCCTTGGTTGCTTCTGCTGTCAGGAACCTTTGTAAGCTCATCACGAGCTCCATAAATTCTTTGCTTTTACTCTTGGTCTTCCGGTCTTTAAGAGTAAGGCCGAGCTGTCTGATTCTCAGGAGAGATTTAAGAAACAATAATAATCATAATCCTGAAAACAGTTGTGTGGAGCCAGATCACCGACAGTGTACATTCATATACAGTTTTTCATTTAGTCTTCACAATAGCCCTGTGAAAGAGGCATTGCTATTCAATGTTTAAAACTAGGATTTTGGGATTCAGTTCTAGTAAGTATTAGAGCCAGGACTTCAAACTTGCATGGTTTTTTATGAAGATTAAATGAGAAGATAGAAGTAAGGGTTTAGTATAAAAACCCACCCGTAGTAAGTATTCAAAAGAAATGGTAGGTGACAACAAAGCTGCTCATTTTAAGTCTGTGGTCACACGAGGACCCTTCCCCATTTCCAAACTGTTTCTTCCAGTTGATAGGTTTTATTGTTTCTAGATAATCTTCTTAAAGATCACCTGTAATTATATTTCTTTTATCAAAAAACTAGAGGCCCGGTGCACAAAAATTTGTGCACTTGGGGGGGGGGAGGGGGACGTCCCTCAGCCCGGCCTGTGCCCTCTCGCAGTCTGGGACCCCTCGGGAGATAACGACCTGCTGGCTTAGGCCTGCTCCCGGGTGGCAGAGGGCAGGCCCAATCCCTAGGTGCAGCCCCTGGTCGGGCTCAGAGCAGGGGCGATTGGGGAGTTGGGGCGCCGCCCCCTGTCATGCACAGAGCAGGGCGGATCGGGAGGTTGCGATGCCACCCTCAGTCACGCTCAGGGTAGGGCCGATTGGGGGATTGGGGCACTGCCCCCTGTCACACTCAAGGCAGGGTCGATGGGGAGGTTGCAGCGCCGCCCCCTGTCACGCACAGAGCAGGGCCAATCGGGGTTGGGGCACTGCCCCCTGTCATGCATAAAGCAGGGCCCATCAGGAGGGTTGGGGCTCCGTACCCTGTCACACACAGAGCAGGGTCCATCAGGGGGTTGGGGAGCTCCCCCCTGTCATGCACAGAGCAGGGCCCATCAGGTGGTTGAGGAGTTCCCCCCTGTCACTCACAGAGTAGGGCCGATAGGGGAGTTGGGGCACTGCCCCCTGTCACACACAGAGCAGGGCGGATCAGGGGGTTGGGGCGC